>NC_136063.1:1315608931-1316233931 GCF_964261635.1 Lissotriton helveticus
CATCTGAACCAATCAAACACTCACACCCAGTCAAAAGATCTGGGTTTAATCCATCACCTTTCTTTAGCCTACTCTGAGACCCCAGTTCAGACATGGCTATATGCAAATCAGTCTGACCCTGTGCCTCATGGGAACAGTCCAGCCCGAACTGCCAAGCCATACCTTCCTTGGACCGGAAACAAGCTTCCGAGGACCGGTTTCTGGCATTACAGCCTTCTTCAGCCCGGCTTGCTTGAATCCAGTGGCAAAGTGAGCAAGGGACTCACGTCTGAGCATACCCTGCCACACTTATGGCGGCCAAAGTGGTACAAAAGGGGGTGGTGATGGACGGAGCATCTGAACCAATCAAACAATCACACCCAGTCAAAAGATCTGGGTTTAATCCATCACCGTTCTTTAGCCCACTCTGCCACCCCAGTTCAGACATGGCTATATGCAAATCAGTCTGACCCTGTGCCTCATGGGAACAGTCCAGCCCGAACTGCCAAGCCATGCATTCCCTGGACCGGAAACAAGCTTCCGAGGACCGGTTTCTGGCATTACAGCCATCTTCAGCCAATTTAACAAGCTTCCGAGGACCGGTTTCTGGCATTTCAGCCTTCTTCAGCCTTTTTTAACAAGCTTCCGAGGACCGGTTTCTGGCATTACAGCCTTCTTCAGCCAGTACTGTTCCCATGAGGCACAGGGTCAGACTGATTTGCATATGGTCATGTCTGAACTGGGGTGGCTGAGTGAACTAAAGAATGGTGATGGATTAAACCCAGATCATTTGACTGGGGGTGAGTGCTTGATTTGCTCAAATGCTCCGTCCATCATCCTCTTTTGTATCGCTCCAATCTACATGGGACATTTTTTAAGAAACATAACATGAGAGGAAGGATTGACATCTTTATTAATGATATCTGTGCGATAAGGGATATTTATTATTATTTGAGCCAACATATTCTCATACAATCTGGCTATTGACCTTTTGAGTTGGGGCAGGAATTGAAGTTATTCCAAGATTTTAAATAAAAAATCCCAGCTCACAAGTCGAACGCCTTTTCTGCGTCTGATAGAATTATGGCAGTGGGGATATTGTCAGTAGTTACCAGATCAATAAACTCAGCCAGATCAAAAGTATTAGCTCCCAGGGTGTGGCCTTTAATAAAGCCATTTTGGGTAGGGCGAATCAATGACCCCAACACAACATTAATACGGGTAGAGACCATAGGTGCAGGAAGAAACGCACCACGGGTTAATCGGTTACCCAGTTCCCAGCTTCTGGGGGCTGGCGGATTGGGTGAGGGTGGGGTGCATGAGGTGGGGTGTGAGAAAGCAGGGGATGGTTGGGGGCAATGATAATCGGTAGAGGGTGGAGTCCATGCAGGGCAAAAAATTTACTTGGATACAGTGGATGAACATGGCTTGAGATTACTGGCAGGGCCAATTGGTCTTCAGTGCAATCAAAAATAAAGGCCTACATATGGATAATAAGGGAACAGACTATATCATGGTTTGCCATAATCAGAACGGGTTAAATAATTGATGGAAGAGGGATGCAGTCTTTTTGAGTTTGAAGCAGTTTGATCCTTCTGTTATCCTCATACAAGAAACACACCTGGTTCAGGGGAAGGAGGGCAATACATTCCGGTAACTTCTGGGTTGACAGTTTTTTCTCATACACAGATACCGCTCATAGAAGGACAGCAGTGGTGATTAGCCACAGAGCCTAGGTCAGTTACCTTTCCCTCGTAAAGAATAAGGGTGGATTTTGGGTTATAGTTCCCATGGTAATCTCAAATGTCATGTATAATATTTTCTCCTTCTATGGACTAATTAATGACAACACCAAGCCTCTTCAGTCTCTGCTATGGGAGCTATGTAATCTCCCCGGGATACCCATAGTAGGTGATGATTTGAACTATCTTCCCGTGCCTGGGCTTGATTCTCCTAAACCAAACCATGGGCAGCATAAGAGGAATTTAGAAAGGGTATTTCAGGGTTGGGGGTCCATTATGTGTGGCATCAGCTAATTCCAACAGCCAGAGTGTACTATTGTTACTCCAAAAAGTACAGATCCGTATTCTGGATAGACTTCTTTCTAGTCCCTTTAACTATCTCAAATATCTACTCCCAATATCACACTTGAACTTTTTCAGACTACTTTGTGATTGTCTTAAAATGTTCTACAATCTTTTTAAGGGCAACTAGGAGGTTGGTCATGGATAAGACATTGTTGCGCCAGGAATCTTATATCAAGTCCCTGGTAACAGAGGTCAAACAATTTTTCTTGATTAATGCCCATACAACAGAAGGGGCCATGGTTTGGAAGGCTTTGAAGGCCACAATCCGGAGGTCTATGATTTCCATTCTGGCTTTCTCAGAGCAAGAGGGATAGAGAAAAACGAGATAGTTTACAAAGGGCAGCCGATGAGGCATATCATAAAGCATTGGCGGGGTAGTCTCCTACCTCTCTGCATTTCTGGCAGGTTAAGAAAGAAGCTCTTAAAGAATTCTTTCAGGGTAAGGAAATTCTTATTAGCTAGGCTAGCAACTGTCGGGTGTATGAGTAGGGCCAGAAATTTGATAATTTTTTATCCTGGATAGCAAAGGAAAAGGCTAATCAAAGTCTAATTACCAGCATAAAAGACCTGGTTACGTGAGAGATAGTAAGAGACAACACAAAGATAGGGCAACTCATTTTGAGGTATTATGTCTTTCTTTACAAGGGGGACATTGGAACATAGGATTCAGCCCTTGCAGACATGTTTCTACAGGAAATGCACCTTCCAGGAATTAGTAGTGTGCCTACGGCCCTTCTCGTATGCCCAATCAGCTCGGTGGAGGTGAAAAGGACCATAAGAGAGCTACTGAGGTCGAAGGACCATGGTGAAGATGTTATCAGGGAGGAATTCTAAGTGCTTTTGATCTATATTAGCAACCCAGCTCCGATTTGTTTAACTCAGGTCCAAGCTGGGGGTGATAGAGCGCGCAGGTCACCTGACTCGGTTTTACCATACTCAGCTGGGCCCATAAACAACATATAATGAGTTTTAATCAGGTAACCTGTGCACTTACTCTAATCAGTGATTTATAAATTCCATTTAGGACCTATACCATTGACTTACCAATCCTTGTCATCAGTAACTAAAGTCCTAAGGGATCAAAGGAGTTAGAATAATAGGTAAAATATTAACATTTACACTCGTATAATAACCACAAACTCGGGAAAAGTTTACACTCTTTATCTATATCTCTTAAATGTCTTAATCCAATAATATTAAACATCAGAAATCTTTCAATCAAGAAAATAATGATGAGAATGAAAATATGCAAAGATTTTATAAAGCAGTCTTTACGCATTTGACATTAGGGTGGGAGGAGAGAAGGAAACAGTACAATGACATACCCACATAGAATACTTACCTAGAATGGTATGAAGAACTAACCCTGGCCACGGGTCAGTAAAAGGATAGAACCCAAAGTGCAAGTGCCAGCGAGACAACAGGTGCCGACCAGAAATCAGGACAGGTACAGCCAAATTTGGATCCGGACAGAACCACCACAGGCTAAGACCGGCACCCACAGTTAAAGTTGCTACGCCAGCGCTACAACCCTCTCTGCAGCTAACAGCCTATCCCCGATTGGGTTATCGAATCTTCTGACAGAGTGCTCTGCCAGCACCTCTGCTCTCGCTCACCTATTGAGTGTGTTGGGTCAATTAAAGGTCAGCTATTTGGACAAGTCGGACAAATTAGCTAACTAAGCCTACTCTAGTTATACCATTTTCCAGGACAGTGTACCACCCCACAATGTTGCAAGTGTAAGGATCCCCATTTTTGATTGGACAAGAGACGGGGAGAGATCATCACACCTTACTAAAATGAAACTTTTACTTCTGAATATTAGATTAACGTTCCCGCCCATTCAATTTTTTTTAAACTCTTTTTATTAAGAAACAAAAAAGGGGACATACAAAAGGAAACAAAAAAACATCAGGTGATCACATACAGTCGTCATCACACGGGTCATTATGACTAGGTACAGAATCATATGCAACAATATTCAGTGCTCGGATCATGGGGATTCCTGCGCTTCCGATTCCATTTGCGGCGGCGGTGATTCACAAATTTCTCCTTGGTGACTGTTCCACGCCCCCCATATCTTCCCCCACTTCTTCGGGCAAACCCTGACCTCTTTCTGAACATGCACCAGTCTAGATCTTCCGCCCAATTAGTGACTCGGGGCTATTGGCTGGCCCCCCAGAGCTGAGCTATATTCCATTTGGCCACCATGTATGCCAGCGTCACCCATTGTTTCTGGTACACATTCAGATCTGCAAACACCTTCGAGCTTCATATCACCGCACCCAATACTTCCCTTAGTTCATCGTGGATCTTTGTCCAAAATATCTGTATCACCACACAATGACAGAGAATATGCATTAAGGTGCCGGATTCTCCACACTCTTTCCTACACACTCCATTATCTCCGTGCCCCATTCTCACCAATCGAGGCCCAGTTATGTAGGACCTGTGCAATATCTTCAGTTGCACAAGTCGGAGCCTCATCTGAATGGCCACTACCTTCAGGGAGGAAACCGCCTGCACCCAATCTTCGTCGTCTAATTCTAACCCATCTGCACTCCACTGGGCTCTGATTCGCTCCAACGGGCTCTCCATATTGTTGACCAGCTTCCTATATATCAAAGAAATAGTTTTCTCAGGAAAATATCCATCTAGTACCCGGTCCTCAAGAGGCGACGCCTCCGGGAGTACAGTGCCCTTAGGGACATGGGTGATGAGGGCGTGCCTCGCCTGCCGTTATCGGAAATGTTCATTATCATGCAAGCTATATCATTTTTTAAGAGCCTCGAATGTATGTATCGTGTCCTTTCCCCAGACATCTTTTATCTGAGTAATTCCAATGAGGTCCCACTTGTCGAAGCCCTTGGTTTTCCACAGGCTACCCAGCTTCTCCGAGTTCAGCAGGGGAGTGGCCAACGTCAGTTTGCCCTCCCAGCCTAGATATCTGTTGGCTGCATGCCACACCTGTATCGCATGCGCAGTTGGGCCAACCAGCGGAAACCTTCCCGGTCTGGAATACAGAGCTCTATCTATCATCCCACTTGGGGCCTGACCCCGGTCCATGGCATAATCTGGGTCGCCCGGGGGTCTGTAGACAATATGGTTCACGGCAGCCAGCTGCGATGCCCAGTAGTACTTCCTTAAATCCGGGAGTCCAATCCCGCCATCATACATCGGGAGAGTTAGCTTGACAAACGCTATTCGGGGCTTGCCGTCCCACAGGAGCTGCCTCTGGAGAGTCTCAATCCCCCTGAAGTAGGAGGCCGGCACTGGGTCCATCGAGTTCTGAAGGGCATACAAAAAACGGGGCAGAGCCATCATCTTGAAGACAGCGGCTCTCCCGAGCAGGGACATTGGAAGCGCCTTCCAGTGCTCCACATCTTTCTTACACCTGGTCAATGGGGAAACCAAGTTATTAGCGTACCGCACCTGTGGCTCAAGCGTAATATATATGCCTAAGTATTTAAAGCCTACCGTCTCTATCTGAGTTGGGCACGTTTGTGGAATCACTGGTGAGTCACCCACTAGGACAAAGAGCACTGATTTTGCCCAGTTTATAGCTAATCCGGAGTAGCTACCAAAAATGCCTAGCATGTCCAGAACGTTTCTCAGGGATTCCTTGGGATTAGTAAGATAAAGCAAAATGTCATCTGCGTAGAATGAGATCTTGTCTTCCCAGTCTGGCGACCATCGTTAACCCCGAATCGATCTATCCCATCTGATCCAAGCCGCCAGGGGCTCAATTGCCAGCGCAAAAAGCAATGGGGACAGTGGGCAACCCTGCCTCGTGCCCCTTTCCAACGGAAAGTCACTGGACTTACAGTTATTGACAACCACCCTAGCCAGGGGGTTTGCATATAGTAGTCGCACCCAACCAATAAACTCACTTCCAAAGCCCAGTTTCGCCAAAACCGCGAATAGATACTGCCACTCCACCCTATCAAGCGCCATAGTGGCATCTAGGGACACTAACACTGTAGGTTTGTGGATATTCGAAGAGCCCCCAAGGACACCATGTAACCGCCGCAAGTTCAGCGCCGTGTTATGACGCGGCATGAAGCCGGATTGGTCCGGGTGGAACAAAGTCGTAATCACCTTAACCCACCGAGTGGCAAGGAGTTTCGCTAGTATTTTGGGCTCTGCATTAAGGAGCGAGATAGGTCTATACGAGGAGCATTGTGTCTTGGGCTTACCCACTTTATGCATGACCACTATATTGGCCACTCGCTGGTCGTATGGAAGCTGACCCTTCTCCTTCCAAGAACATGACCCGGACATGCGGGGCAAGTCTTCCGGCATTTAATTTATACAACTCAGTATCCCGTTGGGGCCCGTCACTTTACGGGATTTTATTTGCCTTATAGCCTGCGCAACTTCATCATCCGAGAAAGAAGAGTCAAGATAACTCCTGTCCTCCTCCGACAAACTCGGCATAACAATGTCCCTGATCATTTTGCTATTTTCTGCCTCGGTGAACTCGCTACGGGCACTATAGACCTTCTTATAGTTCTCTGATAGCTCGTCCGCCACCTCCTGTGGATCCGTAATTCTGCGTGACCACAGTCCCTCTAATTCAGGTACCAGCCTGGATGCCCGCTCCCCGTGCTCAAGCCATGCGATCAATTTACCGGCTTTGTCGCCATGCTCATATATGCGGCTCTGCGCGGCATTGTTTTGAGCAATCACTCTGTCCCTCTCAATACCTTTATATTCCTCCTGTCGGAGCCTCAAAAGGTGAAGGCCCACAGGTGTGCGGGATTCAGCGACCCTCTTTTCCATAAGTATAACATCAGCCTCTTTCTGAGCCACCTCAGCCTGACTTTTCTTCTTCTTCCCCGTCCCTAAGGATATTATCTCACCTCCGTTTTGAACGCTTCCCAAAGGGACTGTGCCGAATTCACCGATCCCACGTTCTCCAGGAAGTAGTGATCCGACATCTGGAGGACCTCTTTTTTAATGGCTGGGTCTTTTAATTGCCAGGCACTGATAGGAGCTATCATTCCCGCTGCCGGTCGACCAAGGGCGAGGTGTAGCCACAATGGGGAATGGTCAGAGATACCCCTGCCAGGGTACTTCACCTCTTGAATCATGATCGCCATCGCCGCTGGGAGCAATATGTAGTCTAACCTCGACAAGCTCCCGGTGCAGCAGAATTGTAAGTGAAATGTGTCAGTGTTGGGTTGCGTATTCGCCAGCTATCGACCAGACCGAGCGTATCTAGGAATTCTGAGAGCCATCTCTGTGATTGTCCGAGCACTCGTGGTGGGCTACGGTCAACCTCTCCATCCAGTACGGCATTAAAATCGCCTCCCAAGACTAGGCTGCCAAGGGGCAACGTGAGAAAAATAGAGCCCAGATCCCGAAAGGTCTCAGCCTGGAGGCCCGGTGGGACATATATAGATAGTAAGGTGACCGTCCGGCCCCCCCACTTGCCTCGACACTCCCGCGTATCTACCCCTCTGATCTAACCACGTAGCCTGCACCGACAGGGGAAAGGAATTCTTGACCAAAATCCCGACCCCCCTGGAACCGGTGTTAAACCCACAGTGAGCCACCAACTTATAGCCCCCTTTATGGAAGGCCATGCATCTATTACCAACTAGGTGCGTCTCCTGCAGCAACACCACATCAGGGGAGTGTCTCCTAATCAGGCAGCTGACCATCCCTCTCTTGATCTTGTCACCCAGACCATTCACATTCCAGCTCAGCACTCTCATCCCTGATCCTCGGCTACCCTGCGCCATTCAACCCACGTAAGAGGCATCTCGCTACATTATCATCACCTGACTCAAAAAGAAAAGAGAAAAAAAACAGTAAAGGAAAACAACTGCTCAAAAACCTTCCCATCCCGCCTCCCCCCTCCCTGCACCCCTGCTCGCGGTGTTCGCCAACCCCCAATTCGCAGTGTGTCTGTCACCCTATAATCTAACTAACCAACTATCTAAATGTAGATCAGAGGAGGATGTCAGAGCCCCGCATCTCCATCCCACCCATAGGAACCTATCCTGCGCCCGATACAGCACACAATCTAAACAAGCCGCTCCGTAACAGTGCCTCGTAGGTGGTCTCCCTCCCCAAATGCTCGCGTTGCTCAAGCGACAACAATTCTTATCATTCCTGTTCTTGTGCACCCTGTCCATCCTCGCCACCGCCTCCCCCCGTGGGGCAAGACTTTCCAGCCAATCAGAAGCAATCTCAGGGTTGTCGAAAAACCAAACTTTCCCCTCCATTTCAACTCGTAACTTGGCCGGGAACAACATTGCATATTTCAAGCCCCTGTCCCTAAGCCGCATCTTTACTCCGAGGAAACTCTGCCGCTGCCTCTGGACCGTCTGAGTAAAGTCCGGAAAGAAGGTGAGGGTGGAGTTCTCGTATTTCAAGGGGCCCACCGATCTGGAGACCTGCAGCATAGCGTCTCTATCTCTAAAGTTGAGCACTCTTGCAATCATCGGAAGCGGTGGGGCCCCCGGCCTCGGTCTCCCTCCTGGAATTCTATGTGCATGTTCAATCGTGAAAAAGTTCCTCAATCCTTTCGGTTTCAGATGGTTGAGGATAATGTCTTCTATAAAGAAATCCGGGGTCAAACCTTCAGCTATCTCCGGGACGCCAATTATGCGTACGTTATTCCTCCGGGCCCGTCCTTCGTATTCATCCAGCTTGCGGCCTGCCAAGTCACTGGAAGCCCTGAGAGCACGAACTTCCTGCTGCAACTGCGACGCATCATCTGTCAAGCTCGCGGTTTTAATATCCAGCGACTTAACCTTCTCACTGGTTTTGGTGAGATCAGCTCTGATCAGGTTAACCTCAATGGATACCGTGTCCAACTTGTGGTCCAGCGACTCCATCTGCTGCTCCAAGGAGGTCTTAATACCATCTATGGCGGCCATCACATCTTGCAGTGTGGGTTCTGGTGCTGAGCCTGTAGAATCTTGATTTCCGTCCGGTATCCGCCCGACCCAAAAGGCGAGCACTTGGCCAATGTATATCAGTCCACCTCGTTGGTCTGAATGGAACGGGACCCCTTAATCGACCTGGACGGTTGTTTCTTGCCGTCTGGCCGAGACGCCATCTTAGGTTTGCGCATGGAAGGTCACAGATCACAGCCACTGCAGCAGCGACGATGGTCCGCCGGAAGGCAGGTATGCACGCAGCCGATCCCAGTCCACTAGCCCTTCGTCGTGTGAGTCTGTAACTGCACCGCGTACCGCTCACCAGACCGGACAGCATCCACAGCTTCAGGAGCGTTGTCCTTTCTCTGTCAGGATTAGCAACTTCTCCCGGACTTCATAGGTAGGTCCTACAGACCCGGTCACTCGTCAGCTCCGGGGTCAGCCCTCTGTCACGCACAGGCCCGGGTGCTGTTTCTGCACATATGCGGAATGCCGCCACCAACACCCCAGCAGCACCGAAGGTGCCCGTCAGTGGGGCCAATAGCTATAGTGAACTGCTGCCAATCTCACCCGCCCCAATCGGGCACCGCAGGAGTAGCGGGAAACGCATCCGCACCGCAGTCATCAAACGTTCAATGAACCCCTGCAGTCAACTCCACGGGCCTGCAGTTGAGATTCGAGGCCAGTGTCAAGGCGGCGGCCCAGGGCTCTCATGTCCAGTCCACGAAGCCTCAGGCAGTCTCAAAAGCAACTCTGCCGACCACACAGTATAGTGAAAGGGCCCCCGCAGACAATTCCAAGCATTAAATATACTGGCACGTAGCCCTGCAGTTATGTCCTCTAACCGCAGATCTGCCACATTGCACAACTCAGAGCTGGAAAGCGGCAGATTCCACCTCTCGGCTAGGCAAGGGCCACTATGGTCCAGGGGGGCGTCGGCAACCCAGCGCAGGCGTCCAAATGCACCGCAACAACCACAGTCACTGCTGCACTTCGTGCCTCCTCAAAACTCGGGTTCGCGGGCCCACCAGCTCACCAAACCACGGCCGCACCCGGTCAGGAAAACGCAACTGGGAGGATCTCCGGTGTCATACAGGTCCGACACCGCGTTCGGAGCTTTGTTGCGGCATTTCAGGGTCCCAGAATACTTCACCAGATCCAGACTGAGGCGCGGCCGGCAACTTCCGGGTAGTTCTCCCGATGTTGTTTCACTAGGAGCCGGTTGCCACCACCACGCGAGCCGCCGGCCCAAACTCCGCGGAGGCCCAAACTTTGTGGGCGCACTGTTCCGACTCCTCACCACGTCTCGGGCCCGGAGCTGCACCGACACGCACCGCTGCTCTTCCACCGGGCAGATCACCCCACGGCGCAGCAGGATATTAGCAGGGTTTTGTAGGCGGGGAGCGGGTCTCGCGGAGCTACCAGCCTACGCGGCAATCTTTGAAGCCCGCGTAGCTCTTCCCCGCCCATTCAATTTTAATTTTCCCATGCATCTTTATTCTAACCAACAATGGATGTTCTTATAGTAATACAATGTTAACAATATTTTCTTCCGCTTGGGGTCAGCAGGTTAGATTCCCAGGCGCATCTTCTGTGTCCTGTAAGATTGGCATGGCTTCACTGTTAAATTACTTCAGCTCCTTCCGGAGTTTGACATGCGCAGTGTGGGTTTTCAAGATGGAGTAATAACACCGCCCAGGCCCAAGATTATCGTTACATGAAAAATAGAAAAGAAACAGTTTTAGAACACAGAATAAATTAATGTACTGTATACCACTTATCTCTACTCTATTCCCATTACTTTAATTTTACTATTGCGTTAATGGTTAGGCAAAACGAACAGCTTAGCAAAAGCAGCAGTGCAACCTTCATGCATGCTGTAACACAGAGCAGCCATCTTAGTTCTAGTGCGCAGAAGCAAAAGTTTCCCTCCACGCTGAGAAAGACGTGATGTCACATGAGAATGACAGACGCATGCGCAGTAGGAAATCACACGTAGCAGCAGCCATTTTAGTGCAAGCGGATTATACTTAGTAAAAACACATTGTCGAGCTTCCCTTGGATACTAGTTGGGTCATGTAATGCAGCTTTTAATACACGAAACATGTTAATTAGTACATTAAAGTTATAATAAATGCAAAATTAGATAAAATATTGTATTGCGGAACTCTAAAATTTACTATTCCCACTACAATTAATACAACACTAGGAACATTTTTAGATTACAGAGAGATAACATTTACTATTCCAACTGCAATAAGTGCAACAGTAGGGTAAGTGTTGGATTGCGGAGGGGTGAAATGTACTAATCCCATTTCACTGAGTGTAACAGTAGGGAAAGTGTTGGATTGCGCAGGAATAAAATTTACTATTCTCACTTCTATCAGTGCAACAGTGGGGAAAGTGTTGGATTGCAGAGGGGTACAATTTACTATTACCACACTAATAGGTGTAACATTAGGGAAAGTGTTGGATTGCAAAGGGGTAGAATTTACTATTCCCAATCCAGTGTAACAGTAGGGAAAGTATTGGTTTGTAGAGAGATAAAATTTACTATTCCCACTCCAATAAGTGTAAAAGTAGGGAAAATGTTGGATTGCAGAGGGGTATAATTTAATATTCCCACTCCAGTCAGAGCCACAGTAGGGAAAGTGTTGGATTGTGGAGGGGCAATATTTACTATTCCCACCCCAGTCAATGCAACAGTATGGAAAGTGTTGGACTGTAGAATATACAATCCAATATTCCTACTGCAGTCAGTACTTCATTAGAAACAAACAAATTCTCTACAAAGCAATAAAATTATTTCAAAAACAAAATATATAAATTAACATATTTAATATTAAAATAACACAAATATATTACATATAAAAATTATTTAAAATTAACATATTACAATGTTAAATACATACCATAAATATTTACAAACAATCAACATTTAAATGCCCAAATATTGTTGATATAACAAATATTTTTATTTAGAATCATTTATTAACAAAAAAATAATTTATTACATATTTTTTATTTTAGTTACCACCCACCGTGTACCCGTACAACACTTTCAAGCAACACCTAAGACTTAACTTTAAAACGCTAATTATTTTCACTATTAACATATATATTTACCAACAAATGAATTGTCAATAAATACAAATTAATTATTTAATTAAAATTAATTTACTTTCCACAAAACACCCACACAAAATACACAACACATTTCTACAATCCAATAAAAAAATAATTACACAATTAACATAATATATTTTAATTTCAATAATTATTATCAACTAAAAAATTAATTCTAACCTAGTTAAAATGTAATTTACTTCCTACATATACACCAACAAAATCCAAACCCACACCTAAACGTTTAGCTAAAAATGATTTATTACACAAGTAACATGATTCATTATAATATAAATGATCATTATTAAATAAAAATATTAATTACTTAGAATTAACTTACTTCTCACCCTGTACCCCTATAAACCCCTACAACCCACACCTAAAAAAAAGAAATATTTACGCAATGAACATAATGAATTATCTAATAAATAATTATTATTAATTAATAATTAACTATCAACTAATTAAACTTAAATTACTTTCCACCCACTACCTCT
The DNA here is from genome assembly GCF_964261635.1 of Lissotriton helveticus. NCBI lineage: Eukaryota > Metazoa > Chordata > Amphibia > Caudata > Salamandridae > Lissotriton > Lissotriton helveticus. The sequence goes on from NC_136063.1 coordinate 1,315,621,514, forward strand.
ATAACCCCACAGCCGGCACATGAAATTTATATTAAAAAAAATATTTAACACTATTATCATAATTAATTATCAATGAAATAATTAATATTAATAAAAAAATAATAATTTAATAATTAAAGTTAAATTACTTCCCACCCTCTACCCCGATAAACTCTACAACCCACACACATAAAAAATAATTACACAAATAACATTAATTAATCATTAAAAAAATTATATTAATCAAAAAGTAATAATTCCTTTATTATAATTAAATTACTTCCCACCCTGTGCCCCTAAACACCCACAACCTGCTACAGTACTAACAATAACAAAAATTACTTACATTAAATTGAATAACTACTACAAAATTTACAAATACATTACAAAACATAAACAATAATTATACCCAAAAAAACATAATATACATTTAAAATGTATACCAAAATACATAACAATAATTATAAAAAACAATATTACATTTGCAACATCCGACCCAACCCTTTTTTATGCAACCTGGCCCCCCCCCACTGGCCCGGCTAAGAGCAAACGTTAAACATTGGAGATCCCTATGCTATCCCTAGTAGGTTGTGCTACCCTATTTAAGATGCTAGCCCTTCCCCGCTTCTTATACATTCTCCAGAACTGTCCACACCGAGTCCCGACACGTACTTCCTGGCAGTAGACAGTGAAGTCTGTACATTGCTCTGGGACGGCAAGGCCCCCCGCATTACTACCAAACAATTGACAAAAGGGTGGTATGATGGGGGAATAGCCCTCCCAGATCTTCGACTCTACTATTGGGCCTCGCAATTGGTGGTGGTGAACTATTGGATTTACCGCTCCCCCAACGACCCTGCATATTTATTAGATAGATATCAGACTGGGCGATCTGGTTACTTAGGAGCACTGTACTGGAAAGTCAGAAAAGGGCGGTACTTTGGGTCCTTCTCCCACACCGTAGCGATCTGGCATCTGGTGAATTTACGTACGGGTTGGCCCAATGTCCTCACAAGAGCGACACCACTGAGGTATGCCCAGAGGTTGGGTTCTCTCGGCTATCAACCCGGCTTCGACAAGTGGGATACTATTGGAATCTCAGTACTTGGAGATCTGATTAAAAAGGGGCGATCCTTAGATTTGAGGAGCTCCAGGGACAATATCAGATGGCACAAGAGGAACTGTTTAGATATTTGCAAATTCGGCACGCACTCACCACAGCCTTTCTAGATATCACAGAGATACCAGAGTCGTCACCGCTAGAAGATCGACTGCTCAATGGGCCGCTACACTCAAAAGCCATATCATTGACATACAAAAAATTATGTAACAACCTACCCAACACATTCCGCAAACTCACAGTGGCAGGGAGACTTGGGACCACTTGACGACACGGACTGTCAGGCAGCCCTAATGTCCCCCAAAGAAGCGGCTATCACCCTCCGCTTCTGACTGATACAACTTAGGATCCTTCATAGGTCATACCTTACAGGAGTGACATTGGCAAAATAGGTGCCAGATCTGACGCACTTTGTCTCAAGGGATGCAACTAAACAGCTACCTTATATCATACGATCTGGGAGTGCCTGGAACTCTTGCGGCTATGTGAATGGGCTACGACTCATATCCAGACTACATTGGGGAAAGCAATAACTCTCTCACCAGGGTTGGGCCTACTCAATATTTGGATGGCCACATACCTCACAGACATAGAACAGCAGCTCGCCACACTGGGCTATACTCTTGTCAATCGAGAACCAGCCAGGGGTTTGGGGCAACAAACTCACCGACTATCCAGGCATGGGCAAAAGAACTAGACAAATGTATGATTGCAGAAAAGGAAGTATTTACGACACGTGGGTGCCCTAAGAAGTGGAACAAGAAGTGGAGCAAGTGGAATGTCTACCGTGGAACTATCTGTGTCTCCCCATCAGTGGAACTTGAACTGAGACAAAGTGGTGATCGAGATGTAGTCATATGTAAATGCTACTTTTCTCCCCCATTACACTGTAATGATGTAATATGTGATTGTCGGTAACATTGATAATGTATGCATAACTACTGATGAATCTAATAAAAAGAAAATATTACAAAAAAACAATATTAAAAATAACTATATTTTTGTAATTGGTATTAATTAATTTGATATTTTAAAAATCAATATCACTTACCTTAAAATCGATATTCTTGACAATGATGTTCTAGCTTACGATATTTCCTTGTCACAATATTTTTTACTCGATATTTTTGCAAGTCGATATTTCAAATTCGATATTTTGTCTCAACACCAACTGTGTGCAGAACTTTGTTTTTGCTGGCTTGAGGACTCTGTGCACTTTTTCACTGCTGACCAGAGCTAAAGTGCATGTGCTCTGTTTCTAAAACATAATGACATTTGGTTTCTCAACAACTGGCATATTTGACTTCCTGTTAAGTTCCTAGTACAGTATCACTACATCTGCCCAGGGCCTTTAAATCAAATGCTACTAGTGGGCCTGCAGCACTGATTGTGCCATCCACATGAGAAGGCCTTTAAACATGTGTCAGGCTTGCCACTGCAGAGCCTGAGGGTGCAGTTCTAAACTGCCATTTTAACCCGGCAAGTACACCAACTTGCCAGACCCAAACCATCCCTTTTATTACATATAAGTCGCCCCTAACATAGGCCCTAGGTATCCCCATGTATCGTGCAGTTTATTTAAAAGGTAAGACATGTACTTTTGAGTTTTACATGTCCTGGTAGTGAAACACTGCTAAATGTGTGTTTCACTACAGCAAGGCCTGCCTCTCTTGTGGTATATAAATAAATAATACCGGATCTAGGTTTGACTGGACATAGCAATAACAGATAGCTCAATAAATAAGAGTCAAGATTCGAGGTAGTAGGAGTTTGCAGGTTTAATACAGCATAAAGGACAGGAACAGGACAACCTGCACAGGAATAGGATGGCAGAGCCCGGCAGCTGCCGGGGCTGGATCTGGGATGAGCGTGCTAACTTTAATAACAAAATACAACATATATATACTAAAACAATTGCATTACAGTGAATACAGTAGGTGGAGCAGTGGGTGTGGTCAATAGCAGTCGCGAAAGATAAGGGCGAAAGTGGGTGTAACAGGAGGCGTTTACATAGACATGTGATGTAAACGTAACAGAATATGTCATAAATGGGGCGGAAACATGGAGGGGGCTACCTGAGGAGCCGGGACCTCTAACCTAATGGTGCGCGTAAACTGACAATGACGTGTTACTAGGAGAAGCTGGGGGCTATGACTTCTGCGCTAGGAGCAGAGACTGAAGTCTGGAGAGTCAGGGCGACATGTACCTAAACAATATCTAGTATCTGATGTTTAGAGAACATGTTGATATAAACTAAAAGGTATCGGGGTAAAGGCTAACAGACTCTAAGACTGGTGCATGCATTATTCTACATGTAGTGTGTGTTGAAGAATATTAAATGACCATTAATACAGTATTTCTCTTACATGGAGACGTAAAGGCTAGACTGTGACTGAAACTATTGATGCGATTCAGTAGTTTAGGAATGCAGAGAAGGAGGGCTGGACTGATAACTAGAATCATAACATACTCTTGGCAGACTAGCAGGCAGAGCCAGGCTGAGCCGGGCACTGTGAGGCAGAAAGTAAGTGAAGGGTCAGGAATACAGGTGGGGGCTGTATCGCTCCTCAGCAAGGGCTCAGGAGACAGGAGCTGAATCTGGTGTCCGGGCCCTTTTGAGGCCTAGAAACGGGGACTTTTCAATGAAATAACGTGCACACTGGGAAACGTGGCAACGTAACTTTACATAGGCCTAATACTCGTAGCTTTCACGAGAACTGGGAACTAGCATACTAGGGATGGACACAACTGTAATTGCGTCTTTAATCGAACATGGGGAATACATATGCATATTAATCATACACACATAACATAAGATGGGGAACACGTAGGGACACAGAACATGGCAAAATTTACTTTTCCACATTCCCTCCTTGTCACTACGTTTCCATCAGGAAACATCAATATTCATGATACCATCTATCATTTCATACAGTATCATTTGCTCGTCTCGGATTTTCTTGGAACGGGATTTAGAACGGGACTTGGGACTAGGAATACAAGAGGTAGCACAGATGCCACAAATCGCAGGGCCACATTGTATACATAGGCAGCAACTGAATATGATCGCTACTGCAATACCTAGAAAGGACAATACTTTCCATCCCCAGGCGGAAATTATATTCCAGAACCAACCGGACCATGTCCAGGTGCCTGGATCTTGGTGTAACATATGGGCAATTTTATGGAGTCTGGTTATAGCTGAATAAACAGACGGCGCGTTATTTGGAATGAAAATGCAGCAACTAGATCCGATGACTCTACAAGCCCCGCCCCTATCGGCCAGTATGACGTCAAGGACGAGACGATTCTGGAGCACGACAATTCTCATAAAGGATTGCTCCTCGGTTAAATTACCTAGAGCAGAAGTAGTCTCAATCACTACTGCTTCGAGTGTTCTGGTTAATCTACGTATCAGTTTACTATTCACAACAGTACCTAAATAAGGGAAGACACCTTTATTGATATCTATATATTGTTCTAGAGCAGTTTCAGTATAATCGACAATCGGGAGGTCTCTCTTGTGTCTGATATGTACTAGGTGGGAATTCCTATGGTAGTCAGGTGGGGCTAGAAAAACTGGTGGCAGTAGGAAGGCAATGTAACAGGTTCCCTCCCAATCGAGGGGCAGACGAACATATGCGGTCTGACCACAAACAAAATAAGAATGACGTGAAGCTTTGAAAATAGATTTCCCACTGTCACTATACTTGACAATAGTAGTACAATCACTATGTCTTACATGTACGGAACCATTCTTTCGGACACATAATTCGCCTTTAACTGGTAGTACTGACATAGCAGGTAAGTCTGGAGTAGTATCAGACTGAACATTCAGGACCATGAAATTCGAAGAATAATTACCTAAATTATAAACTTCATTTTCTAGATCTAACCCTGTTCTGTGGGGAAGACCTTGCTTGTCTGGAAAACATGTACTGTTAAGAAAAGACATATCTGTTGAGGATGACGTTAACGTGGACCATGCTCCACATGAACCATTATGTGAAAATGGATAAGGAAAGAGTGGCAGAACTCCCTTCGGTGTCTGGAAAGGGGGGAGTCGACCACACACCCAACAATTAGTGGCATTGCTGGTCTGGTGTGAATAATGTAACATGCGGATAAAGGAATTATTACGCATAGCAAGACGATAAGATAGTTCATGAGAAGGCAGATCACTAAACGTGTGCTCTACTGTAGCAATAGAAGACTTATTTACATGAGAAACTGGAAAACACAAATAAAATGCATAACCTGTGCAGGTAATCATGAGGCTGAAAAACAATATGAAACTTAGAAAAACGATACATCGGATTGAGTTTTGACTAACTCTCTCACTATGGGGGTCTATTTTATACATGTCAGAAACCGGTCTAACCGTTTCACCTAGGGGAGGACTTAGACAATCAAACTGGCTGACTTATTTTACTAGACCTTAATTTCTTCTTATACTCCTGTTGCGGAGTTTTCTCTAACAGGGAGGGTTTAGTATCATTGTCTTTTGCGGGACAGTCCTTAAGAATAGTACTTTGGCAATCCTTAAAATCCTCGGAAATGTTCTTGGAAACAGTCTTTAATCCATAAACTTTTTCACGTGAGACAGGTGGACCCAGCCCTTCCTGCCTTCCAGCTTGACGGCAGTACGGGTGGCCAGGAGGACCTGTTTTGGCTCCTTCCAGCGAGGCTCCAGCGGACTTGAACGATCAAAGTTCCTCACAAGAACCAGATTTCCGGGAACGATCTCATGCGGTGCCACCTCGGTATTGTCTGGAAATGCGGCGGCAACCTGTGAACGACAAGAGTGTAGGGCAGACATCAAGGAAGCTAGGTAATCTGTCAGCATATTACTTGAAACATCGGTAATACTTCGGGGTCTAGGTGTACCCCACATATTAGGGGGGCGGCCGAATACGACCTCGTACGGGGACAGACCTGATCTGGAATGTGCGACCATGCGCATGTAAAACAGAGCGACTGGCAGAGCTACTAGCCAGTCCACACCTTTCTCTTTACATATTTTGGCAATGCGGATTTTCAGGGTCTGGTTATGTCTCTCTACTAGACCGGCTGCTTCAGGATGGCGTACACAATGGAACTTCCACTGGTACCCTAACAAAAGGGAGATGTGTTTCATGAGCTCAGATGAGAATGGCTGGCCGTTATCAGAATATACGACCCTAGGGAGTCCGTAGCGGGGGAAGAATTCACGAATCAACTGCTTGGCAGTGGTCGTGGCTGTGTAATCTGGGACTGGATATGCTTCTGTCCACCTGGACAAAGCGCATACAACTACAAGGACATACTTGAAACCTCGACATCGCTCCATCTGAATATAATCCATCTGGAGGACTTCAAAAGGGTGGTCAGGGGGCTGGAATCCACCTTGTTCCACCGGGACACTTTTACCTGGATTAAACTGGCAACATATCATACAGGTACGGACTTTCTGCTTGGCTGCAGCTCGTAAATGCTTGTTAAACCAAATGTTCTGGATACTGTCTAACATGGCTTTTTCTCCTAAATGTGGTGGACTATGTGCGGTATTGATAATGACTTGAACCATAGAGTCGGGGAGAAACCATGTGGCTCTACCCTTCGTTACCCATCCCTGATCTGTCTGGACCCCTCCTTGTTCGGACCATTTCTTGATTTCATCGGGAGTAGCATGTAACTGGATATCTATGACATCTTGAGTAGGGTCCTTAACTGTCATACAGGTAGTCGGAGCTGGAGTATGTGTCTGTGTCGGATTAACTGAAATGTCTGGAGTCTGTGCTGTAAGCTTGGCTGTGCGATCTGCTAGATCATTACCTTGAGAAATAATGTCAGTAACTTTCGTATGTGCTTTGCATTTCATGATAGCAATAGATGTCGGTAAATGTATGGCATCTAACAGAGCTTGAATAAGGAGACCATGCTGAATCTTGGTTCCATGAGAAGTCATGAAACCTCTCTCCTGCCAGAGCACTCCAAAGTCGTGTACAACTCCGAATGCGTAGCGTGAATCTGTGTAAATATTAACTTTCAGGTTCTTGGCGTGTATGCAGGCTTGGGTCAGAGCAACTAGCTCTGCTGCTTGAGCAGACAGGGTGTCAATACGGTGTGTTTCTATAACTTCAGTGTCAGTAGTCACTGCATACGCGGCTACTAGTTCTCCTGTACTTGTTCTCATACATGAACCATCCACATAAAGTGTCAGGTCGGGATCTGGTAATGGAATATCTGTCAGATCTTGTCTTGGCTTTGTCATAGTGTTAACTACTTCCACACAGTCGTGTGTGGCAGGATTTGAAATAACTGACGGTAACAGTGTAGCAGGATTTAGAACGTTGCAGCGTCTGATTTCTATGTGTGGCTGGAACAGTGTCAGTTCATAACCTGTTAAACGTGCAATTGTCAAGTGCTGAGTCTGGGTTCGGTTTAAAAGAACTTCCACGGAGTGTGGAACTTGTACTGTCAAGGAATGTCCTAATACTATGGAATCACTTTGTCTGATAGCTAGTGCTGTGGCTGCAACTGACTTGAGGCACGCAGGCAGAGCCTGGGCTACAGGATCTAATGTGCTCGAAAAATAAGCACAGGGCTTGTATTGTCCTGCTTGATCTTGTGTAAGAACAGATAATGCTGTACCTTCGCGTTCTGTGACGAAAAGTGTAAAAGGCTTACTGTAGTTCGGTGTAGCTAGAACAGGAGCTTGGCATAAAGCTTTCTTTAACTCATTGAAACTAAGTGTATGTTCAGATGTCCAAGGGAGGACAGTCGATAGGGCTGCCTCCTGTGTCGTTAACTGTATCAGTGGTTTAGCTAGAAATGCATACTGAGGAATCCATTGTCTGCAGTAAGAAGTAAGGCCGATAAAAGCACGTACCTCCTTCTGTGTCTTGGGTTGAGGAAGACTCGCTATTAACTGGATACGGTCTGGTGTCAACTGCCTACCCCACTTGGACAGTAAGTGGCCTAAGTAGATCACTTGCTGGACACAGAATTGAAGCTTCGAAGGGGACACCTTGTGCCCCATCTCGGCAAGGAAATACAAGACTGTAAGTGACGCTCGCTCGCAAGCACGTTCAGAACGGGCTGTGATCAGTAGATCATCGACATACTGGAGCAGGGCAGTGTCAGTTGGCATGTGAATATTGTCTAGTTGTCTCTTAAGTGCTTGACTGTAAATGCTAGGACTTTCCGTGAAACCTTGAGGAGCTCGTGTGAACATATAGCTCCTTCCATTTAAACAAAATCCGAAAAGAAACTGGCTGTCTGGATGAATGGGGACACTGAAAAACGCGTTCTTGAGGTCTATGACTGTGAAAAATGTTGCTTCGGAATCAATGGCTGTCAATAGGGAAGAGATGTCTGGAACAACCGGATACTGGGGAATTATACATTTATTGAGTTCTCGAAGGTCAATCACTAATCGATATACTGGGGGTGCATTTGGATCAGTACGTTTCATGACTGGAATGATCGGAGAATTACATACATTGGAGTCAGTTTCTACAACTACTCCTTGAGCCATGAGCTCGTCAATAATTTTGGATAAGGCTGTTACAGCCTCAGGTGGCAATCTGTACTGTCTGATTCGTGGTAACACTACACCTGGTTTGAGAGTCACACGATGGGGTGTGATTTGCATAAGACCTACATCAGTTGGACCTTGCGCCCATAGATGCTGCGGAACATTAGACAATCTTGGATCAAAATCTCGTAATACATAGTGACCCTTGAAGTCACGTAGAAACAGTCGTATTCCCTCTGGGGAACAGCAAATAACTGCACCTAATTCTTTCAGTGTCTTAATGCCTAACAGATTTTCTGGACATGACTTCGTAAGTAACAGATCAGTAGTGCGGGACAATGGACCTACTTCTAGAGTAACTGGCTTAGATATCTCGTTTACAATAGGCTTTCCTGAAAATCCAAGGGAAACATTTCTAGAGCCTGAGAGCGGAGCCCCTGGAACTTCGTCGTGACTAATGGTGGTCCTACTTGCCCCTGTATCAATCAAAAACTTTCTGTCTTTCCCTAGTACTTGACTATGAACATAGGGACCTTCTTGATCTACAGGTATCTCGATGAGAGGCAAGCCTACCTCCCTCTCTAGGCTGTTTCATGAATATGGCTGATACTCTGGATACTCAGACTGTGCATACTGGTACATCTGCTGTGTAACATGCTGTGTTGCAGCAATAGGCTGCGGTGCTGGAACTGTCTGTTGTGCATTCTGTGGCTGAGAAGTCTGTGAAACTTGTTCTTGTCTAGGCGGACGTGGTCTTTCTTTAGTCTTACCAGTAGCTATATTGTGTTTCAGAACTGCACACTCGTTTATGAAATGACCTGGCTGTTTACAATAATTGCATGTCCCTTTAACGGGAGCTGCAGGATGACTGGCTTGATTCGTACCCCTCTTCTGACTGTCTTGAGGAATAGACTGTGCAACTAGTACTTTCATTTTCGTGTCTTTCATACGTTTCCTTTCGTGTTCTTGCTCTTCTCTGATTCTATTCTGATGATACTGGAGCATCTGTAACATCTGGGACGGGGTACTAGCTTGCCATGTACTTTCGACTTTCAAAACTCGATTCTTAACTTGTGGACTTGAATTCTCGACTAATTTAGTAACAAAAAGATGAGGGTATGACTCACTACTCGTCTTCAAGCCACTGTTTATAATAAAGCATTTCTCAAATCTAGAATAAAAATCACTAGTATCTTCGTCTTGTTTCTGTTTACAGGCTGAGATTGCATCCCAGTCTTCCTTTTTAGTGGCTAATAACCTGGGCAAAACTTGTATTAACAATTCAGGTAATTCTTTACATTTCTCTCCAAGACCGGTACCTGGTACTCGTATCTTATCTTCAGCTTCTAGAACTGCCCAATCGATCTTTTTCTCTCCCACCTCCCATTCTTTTTCCTTGAGTTTCTCGTATACCCCTGCGGGCAACAGGACCTTTAGCATCTTAATAATATCTGGATACGTGTATTCTCCCATACGGAGCATGTCTTTTAATTCTCGGTGGAACCCTGCTGGATCTTTGTCATGACAGGGAATTAATTTCTTCATCTCTAAGAGTTCCATCTTTGTAATCGGGGTGTAAACAAATACTCTTTGCATTTCACCATCTGCTGTCCTGACTGGGTGTACTTCTCGTAACGGATTCTGTCTGTCTATGTAAAACGGTTTACTTTCTGGAGGTGAGACATGAACAAAATGCGGTTTCAGGAACGTTCTATATTTGTGGCGCTGTTCTAGAATGACACTAATTAAATCGGTACCTAAACCTTTCCATCTATACTGGAGTAACTCGTTCAGGACATCGTGTAACGGACCTGGATCAGAATGTTGACCCTCATACAGAGTAATGAGGTGCTGGATCATATACATACCCACCAGTCGCTGCTTGGCTGGGGGCAGTTTCAGAAACATTTGTGCCACTATTTCGTCTGGAAAAGTGGTAGAATCAGTAATCCATCGGACTGCTGATCGGGCTAGTTCTTGTTCATGCATAGTACTTAACTTACTATAACCGATTCGTGATTTCAGAATATGATCGGTAGCTTGAAATACTTGTTCTAGAGAACCTTGTTCTGGTGCTGGGTGATGAAAAACTGACTTGTGTTCTAGGCGTAAATGGCGGTCTGGAAATCTAGATTTTCCTACATACGCTATTCTGGCGGGATTCTCGTCGTCTACCTCTTCAGTAGAAGAGTCATTCTCTTTCTCGCTTACTTGTGCTGCTTTACGTTGTTCGTGTAACTTTATTATTTCCTTACGAATTCTCTTGTACATACTCTCTATACTACTGATAGTTCTGTGTTTACCCTCGGCTATATTATCACTCCACCTTGTCAGGATTCTCATTTCGGCCGGATCTTTGGACGGGTAATCTTGTTCTCTTATTAAACAATTAATCAGAAACTTTAATAGCATGAGCTGGATCTCAGCTTTCCTTTGGGACATGGCTTCGCCAATACTTTCTGGATCATCCCCTGTACGGATGAAACGATATATTCTGTCTAGATCTTCTTTCATATTCGGTAGGGTGTCCAAATACCCGGTCACCCGTCTTACACGGATGGAATATATAACTGTACTATCATTACCTGCAACTGGATCATAGCGGCATTCAGTAAGAGCTCGTCGGATATCTGCAACGGACTTATATTTGGGCGTACGCTGTAACGCACATTCATGTAACTCGACTAACGTTACTCGTTGGTGTGGTGGCGGGGTACCAGGAGGACCTCCTCCTGCGGCCCCTAAACTGGAATCGTCGACTGATACTCTTCGTACTGGCGCGGCGGGAAATTGTAATGTAGGCTGGACCGGGGGTACCGTGGCAGGTACTCCGGTGTCTGGAGGAGCAGGAATTGCATGATTTACAGGGACTGACGGAACAGGATTTGCATATTCTGGGACTGTGTCGTCCAAGTAGGACGAGATGAAAATATCAGCTGCGGTCGGTTTGTGACGTAGCTTGGTCGGAACTAATGGTGGCGGAAAATTACTGGATGCCTCCGGGGTCGCTTTTGGCAAGCCCTCGGCAAGAAGAGGATACATACCCTTAATGAGGGCATTCCTCTGTCTGTCTGACTGTTCGGTTTTAACTCGTTCACCTATCTCGATTAATTCCCTTTCTTGGGCTCGTTCTAAGGATTCTCTACTTAATTCTGACTTTCTGATTTCTTTTTCGATTCTTTTATGAGATTCTTTGCGCCATAACTCGATGGCATCTTTCTGTGACTGTCTGGCTTTCTTTTTCCATAATGCTTCTTCTACTTGCATGATGCACTCGGCATCCCATGTACCCGATACGGGCCATCTATACTTTTCTTCTAACTGTTTGGTATACTCTACCCATAAATCTAGATACAATATGGCACTTATGCCATGCTTCTGATACATAAAATGACCTGGACTGTCCCTAGGCGGGACAGGAACTGCTGCTTCTAACAGACCTTTTCTGGTTTTTAACTGACGTAGTTTAGAAAATAAAGGCATGACTGAACTGTAATCTAGACACAATACAATACAAAATGAACACGATAATTACACCACTCTCATACCACGACATTAAAATACATGAAGAACATTTAAAATAACAGTTCTGACAAAATACTACCTGGAATACGGAAAACAGAATACATGAATTTTCTCGAGAACGGAACTGGCTAGAACAGAGACTAGATGCACTGCTGAAACAGTACGAAACTTACCGGTCTCATAAAGAGACACGTCAGGACCCGCATCCACCGAAGTGGACACTTCGTTTTGGGATCTGTGTACCACCAAACCCCACGGACCAGAGACAATTAGATTGACCCTGTCTAGATACTACCCTAGCAACGGTACTCACCGGGCAGCAAGAACGGAAGGCCTCGGACTGGACTGGACTGCTTCGACGCCGGACAGACGGACTTCGGACTTCTGTTACGGGTGGGCCTCCGGATACCTCGGACCTTGGACTCTCGGCTTGGGCTCTGGTCGGGACTCGCCGCGTTCCTCCACCGCCTCGTCTGGATGCTGGACCGCAACCTCCGTCTCCTCCGTGGGCCTGAGGGATACTTGAAGCAGAAATATCTGCACGTGGCCGGTATGGTTCCGTCACGGCTGTAGAGGGTCAGGGGGCATACGTGGCTTCACCGGCGCGTGGGGAAAGGGCAAGTCCCTGTTCGGGCGCCATTATGTGGTATATAAATAAATAATACCGGATCTAGGTTTGACTGGACATAGCAATAACAGATAGCTCAATAAATAAGAGTCAAGATTCGAGGTAGTAGGAGTTTGCAGGTTTAATACAGCATAAAGGACAGGAACAGGACAACCTGCACAGGAATAGGATGGCAGAGCCCGGCAGCTGCCGGGGCTGGATCTGGGATGAGCGTGCTAACTTTAATAACAAAATACAACATATATATACTAAAACAATTGCATTACAGTGAATACAGTAGGCGGAGCAGTGGGTGTGGTCAATAGCAGTCGCAAAAGATAAGGGCGAAAGTGGGTGTAACAGGAGGCGTTTACATAGACATGTGATGTAAACGTAACAGAATATGTCATAAATGGGGCGGAAACATGGAGGGGGCTACCTGAGGAGCCGGGACCTCTAACCTAATGGTGCGCGTAAACTGACAATGACGTGTTACTAGGAGAAGCTGGGGGCTATGACTTCTGCGCTAGGAGCAGAGACTGAAGTCTGGAGAGTCAGGGCGACATGTACCTAAACAATATCTAGTATCTGATGTTTAGAGAACATGTTGATATAAACTAAAAGGTATCGGGGTAAAGGCTAACAGACTCTAAGACTGGTGCATGCATTATTCTACATGTAGTGTGTGTTGAAGAATATTAAATGACCATTAATACAGTATTTCTCTTACATGGAGACGTAAAGGCTAGACTGTGACTGAAACTATTGATGCGATTCAGTAGTTTAGGAATGCAGAGAAGGAGGGCTGGACTGATAACTAGAATCATAACATACTCTTGGCAGACTAGCAGGCAGAGCCAGGCTGAGCCGGGCACTGTGAGGCAGAAAGTAAGTGAAGGGTCAGGAATACAGGTGGGGGCTGTATCGCTCCTCAGCGAGGGCTCAGGAGACAGGAGCTGAATCTGGTGTCCGGGCCCTTTTGAGGCCTAGAAACGGGGACTTTTCAATGAAATAACGTGCACACTGGGAAACGTGGCAACGTAACTTTACATAGGCCTAATACTCGTAGCTTTCACGAGAACTGGGAACTAGCATACTAGGGATGGACACAACTGTAATTGCGTCTTTAATCGAACATGGGGAATACATATGCATATTAATCATACACACATAACATAAGATGGGGAACACGTAGGGACACAGAACATGGCAAAATTTACTTTTCCACACTCTAATAGGTTAGCATTGGAGCTGCCTTGTGTCACTTCACAAGCGTAACTTCCAATTGGGATTTAATAGGAAAAGTACATTTGGTTTTTCTGGACTCATAATTTTAAAACACATATTTAAGTGAAGTTGTTTTTTAAATTGCAGGTCTGAAAATGCAACTTTTAGAAAGTTGAAAACCTGGGGAAGGCTTGGGTCCATGTGCAAGCTAAATGGGACCTCTAATACTTTGTATAAAAGAAAGTATCTAGTTGCTTTAATCCACTGAGCAATTAGACAAATAACAAGCCAATGTCTTAAATCCACAAGCTCGTGTGATTTATTCCACTTTTCTTTTTACTTGTTAGACAAATGTTGAATACATTTTCATCATGTCATCATAAAGGACAACGAAAAATTCAAAAATTTGCTGACATAAACATTTCACAATTATACATTGAACATCAAAAGTGGTACACAAATACATAAAGCCTTATTTGTTCGAACACAGAAGAAGCTTTGATGCAATGAAAGGAGCGTTAAAGGAGAGAGACTTGAAATACATGGTTATTCCCTGCTCATCTCCTAGTTACTGCAGAGCGGAAGACATGACATAAGGGAATGTGTGGAAATGGCTAGGTGGTTTGCATGATGTGCTGCCAAAGAAAGGAGGGAATCCATATGGGAAATTAACAAAGATGGAGGTTGTGGCCAACAAAGGAAACACTTGGATGCACATCAACAGAAATCTCACTGAGGTAGAACGTCCAGACTCTGCAGGTGCCACTGTTGCTGCCATAGTGGAGGACGGAGGAGCCCGTTTGATATCTATGCAACAAATCTTCCCCCATTTAGGATTTCCACATAAGGTCCAGGCTACCATCTCCCTTGTTTTGTTTAAACTCGATTATGCCAACAGCCTATACCATGGAGCATCTTTAACAACCTTGAATAGATTACAGCAGATTCAGAACTCAGCTTCCAGACTACTTTTACATATCAAACTGCAAGACCACACCCCCCCTGCCTTGAAAGCCCTTCATTGGTTACCGGTTGCCAAAAGATCCACGTTCATGCTGCTTTGTATCACCCACAAATTTATACATGGAACAGGACCGCTAATCACCAGGAATAAAATCACCAAACACATTCAACAAATGAACCTCCATTCTAGAGTGGCACCTCGCCTCAAAATCCTAAGATAAAAGAAAAAAAACAATGGGTGGCACATCATTCTCTGTTCAAGAAGCTACACTATGGAACTCTTTACCCCAACATAAGATCCACGGAAAACCACCTTATCTTCAGAACACTACTCAAGAATTGGCTCCTCCCCACATAACTACCATACGCAAACACATAGAAATATTTAACATATCTCACTGTCTATAAGCATTTATTTGTACTGTAGATATGTACCTATATATGTGCATTGCTAAAAGTATAGAATACTTAGGTTTAAAAAAAGAATATATATATTTTCATTACTTCTGCTTAACAAATGTGCATATTACTGATAGTTTCATTATTCTATGTTTTTAACATGTATATAAGTGACTGTATATATATATATATATATATATATATATATATATATTCATTGAAAAAACCATAGGTTATAGACCATATATAGTTAGGAATTAGCATTTACAAAACCTTGAAAATTCACTGAAAAAACCATAGGTTATAGACCATATATAGTTAGGAATTAGCATTTAAAAAACCTTATTTTACTCACACAAAACCAATGAAATTCCATATATAGTTAGTTGTACTAACTATATATCGCGCACCCGCAATCCACTGCTGATCATGTCACATATTACATCATTCATGACATGGTCAGTGACATCACTGATGACATCACTGATGACATCTCAAATGACATCACTGATGACATCACTGATGACATCTCAAATGACATCACTGATGACATCACTGATGACAACATCCAGTGACTGTATTTTTCTGTAAAGTTAAAATATGTCTTACATATTGAAGAATGAGTGGATGTATAAGTGTCTGGATGAAGGATTTAGTAGGTGCATGACTGACTGTATGAGTGAGTGGTTAAATGTGTCTCATTGAGTGCATGGGTTAGTGACTAAACTGTCTTAATTTGTGCATCATTATGTCTGTTGTTCTGTAAACTGCTGCATGTGTTGATCAGTAGCTATATGAGTAACTATATGGGTTATTGATTGGTTGCCCAAGCATTTGTATGGGAAACTGGGAGTGTGTGTGGGTGGCTGGGAAGGTGTATGACTCTGTGCATAATGTATGGGTTCAAAAGTGCATGTGGAAACAGCTGTATGGGTGGTTGACTGTGTGCATGACTGTATTGGTGAGTGAATGGATATCTCAGTGCTACATGTCAAAGTAAGTACATATGTAAAACACAGTACATGTGAGAGTTGACATATATAAATAACTGTGCATAAGAGCCAGTGAATGTGTGAGTGGCTGTATGGATCATTGTGCTCTTGTATCCAGGATTGTATAAGTGAGTAAATATGTTTAGTATATGTTTGAATAAGTAAGGTGTGTTTAACTGTATAGTTAAGGAAATGGAGGTGTGATTGATTGTTTGCATGACTGACTAGGTGTGTGTGTAACTTCATGGATGAGTGACAATCTGCGAGTCTGTGTTTACACTGAGTGTATCTAAGGTTATATTAGAGTCTGAAGAGGTTCATCGTATTATCACATGAATGATGTCATCAGTGATGTGATCAGTAATGTCAAATGAGATGTCATCAGTGATGTCATTTGAGATGTCATTTGAGATGTCATCAGTGATGTCATCAGTGATGTCATTAGTGATGTCATTTGAGATGTCATCAGTGATGTCATCAGTGATGTCATTTGAGATGTCATCAGTGATGTCATCAGTGATGTCATTTGAGATGTCATCAGTGATGTCATCAGTGATGTCATTTGAGATGTCATCAGTGATGTCATCAGTGATGTCACTGACCATGTCATGAATGATGTAATATGTGACATGATCAGCAGTGGATTGCGGGTGCGCGATATATAGTTAGTACAACTAACTATATATGGAATTTCATTGGTTTTGTGTGAGTAAAATAAGGTTTTTTAAATGCTAATTCCTAACTATATATGGTCTATAACCTATGGTTTTTTCAGTGAATTTTCAAGGTTTTGTAAATGCTAATTCCTAACTATATATGGTCTATAACCTATGGTTTTTTCAATGAATTTCATTGGTTTTTTAAAAGCTAATATCTATAGCTGTAAAATGTATTCTTCTTTAAATCCAAAAATATATTTTATATGTTTATTAATAATTTTTTTAAAATATTTTTTTTGTTTCGCTCCCGGTCCGCGAACCGGGAAGCTTCCCGTTAGCTCAATTTGATTCCGCGATCCGGTCCGCGAACCGGTAAGAAATCAACATAGTGACGGTATCGCGTTGCCGCGTAATGCGTCTTATGACATACTGCGTTAGCGCACCCGGAAGTGCCCCGGGGCGCGGACCGAGGCGCGAAACGCAGCTCCCCGGAAGCGATCCGCGGCGCGAAAGCGCGACGTATCGCGTTGCCGCGAAATGCGTCTTGTGACGTATCGCGTTAGCGCACCCGGAAGTGTCCCGGGGCGCGGACCGGGGCGCGAAGCTTAGCGACCCGGAAGCTAACCGGGGAGCGTTCCGCAGCGCGTAACATGAGCGTGAGAGGTCATGTGACTTGTTAATAAAACTTTTCATTGGTTCATTTCACTTTTAGTTTCATAATTATGGAAGGCTAGGTCAGGTGACCTAAAAATAACACTTTTCATTGGTTGAGAAGTATTGTTTTTTCCAAATGATGAAAACCCCTCCTTCTTTCCTCACTCTGACTTTCATCATTGTGAGAGGAAGACCTATTTTGCTTGTTGGAAGACCTATTTTGCTTGTGTGAAAATGGCTTCATTGGTTGCTTCAGCTGGTGGACCCCCACCACCACCTCCACCTCCTCATGGGAAGAGAGGACCACCTCCCCAGGTGATTACCAACACTGAGGAGGAAGATGAAGAAATGGATGAGGAGGGAGAAGAACCACAATTCCTGGAAGAGTTGCCCCGGGTTTCCAGAAAGAAAGCCAGTTTCATCTGGCAGTTTTTTTCGATGCCTCGTGGACAAAAAAAAGTCAACGCGAGGTATGTCACCTGCCTCATATGCAAGGAACAATTGTCCAGAGGGACGGACAAAAAATACAGTTATGGTAATCACACCATGCATAGGCACATGACGAGGAAACATCCCCTAAATTACAGCCGGGCGGAATTAAGGGATATGCTGGACAATCCTAGACCAACTCCTGTGGCCAGACCAACAATACCGGTTTCTTTAACACCAGAGGAGGCACGGGAAACTGTGCCAAATATCCAACAAAATTTTGGGCATATGATACATTTATGTATGCACTGTCGTGCATTATTAGCTTGTGGCAACATGAGCATCAATGCACTCAACCTTGCATATGAACACCATGATTGCCCTAACCGCCCCCAGTAATTTTTTTTTGCTCCTGTTGAGCCCTTTTCAACGCCTGTTTTTTGTTGTTTCCCCCCCCAAAAAAACCAAAAAAAATAAAAAATCGTTCAAAAAATACAAAAAAAACCAAAAAAAAAAAAAAAAAAAAAAAAAAAAATATAAAACAACAAAAATATAAAAAAAAAAGTTCTTTTCAGAACTACCTTCCCTTTCAAAAAAAATTGCTACAATGTTTAGCACTCTGGCAAGCTCTATTTCTTTTGGTTCGCTCCCGGGTTAGCTTCCCGGTACGCGGACCGGGAGCTAACCAAAAAAAATTAAAAAAAAAAAAAAGTGTAAGTATAAGGAAACTAAACAGAGAGTGATGTTAAAAGAAAGACAGCTATAGGGAGTAAAGAAGAGATACTGTTTAATAGATCTATTTACCGAAGAAAAGACAGAAGAGGGTATCATTGTGAAAAACAAAATAGATAACGAAGTGAAAGAAAAACAAGCATTGGCATAGCCAATAGGTCTCGCCTTTGGGACCTTCTAAGTATTTAGTTATGCAGCATAATATCCTTGGTGCAGCAACATCAACTGTTGCATGGCTAAACACGTATAAGGTCCCAAAGGCGAGACCTATTGTCTATGCCAATGCTTGTTTCTTAAGTAGTATTGCAATACGTCTGACTCTTCCATGTGAAAAGATCTTATCTTGTGCTCTAAAGATTGCTAAAGTCTCGACAGAGAACAGGCTAGGCTGTAAGTAGGGTAAATTGCGCTTGGTGATCTGTTTGAGGGAGCGTCTGCTTTGCCTGGTGTCTTTGGAGAGCAATTTTGATTGGTATACTGGACAATGTTAGTTTTATTGGTCCAGTAGACAATTAAACTGCTGCATGACCACACTGTGTGATCCTGGGCACACTTTACAAATCCTACCTACCATCCAGCGGCTGAAGTGCAAATTGTAAAACCTGATAGCTGGGCACAATTACAGTGTCATTGCAGGCACACCCTGTGTGATCTTGGACATTTATCACATCTCAAAGTACTTTTAAATGCTTGAGCTTGGGATAAACCCTAGAAAAATACTCTCATGCATTTGACCTACCCAGGTGTTTGCTGCTACGTGCTTGATAAGAAATAATGCAACACACAATTGCAACTTCTGTGCCCCTTCCAAATAAACACTAGAAATCAGAGTTGTAATTAGTCTCTAGAATGAGTAAGATGCCCTCCAGCCTCCACTTGAAAGCAGGGGTGTATAGTTTGAGGGGAGTGAGGGGGGGGCGAGGGAGGCATGCAATACTTTAACGCAGGTAAAAGTGTCCAAAGTCACACCATCTGCCCACTAAAGAGCGGCTCGCAGTGGCCGGCTGGCCCGGCTGATTAGGGGAGCTGTTGGTGCCGAGCCTGGTGGGGCAGGTCCCAGCTGTGCTCTGCCGGGCTGCAGGCAGCTCAGTTATTAGGCAGCTGGTGGCGTGGGGACCACTGCTATTCCGTCTGTAATGTGCCCGAGCCTCCCGGCAGGCGGGGGGATCACAAGAGCGACCGCTCCCACCCTCGGAGGCTAATTAATTGGCAGAACAAGAGCGCATTAAGGCGGATATAGGAGGGAGCCCTGTGCTGGCACCTTCTGAGTGTATGAGCTAAAGGCAGGTGGTTGTGTGTTTCAAATGCCTCTCAGACTACAAAACGCAGCGAATGCTACGTCCAAATCTGAAATTAGGAGTGCTCGTGTGCACGTGCCTAGGTATGTCTATCTAAGTGTGTGTGCTTCATAGTAATAGTCTATGTGTCACTGCATCTTAGACTGTGTGCCACTTTAAGCATGTAACAGTGTGAGGGTATGCACTACTGCGCTTGTGAGTCACGCTGTTTGCGAGTGGGTTTGTACCTGACAATTACTGACCTTGCAGTTGTGTGTGACTCACTCTGTGTCTGTGCCACTTTATGCGTGTGCATTTAACCTTGAGTGCCTGTGTATGTGGAGCGTGATGTACTGCGTGTGTGTGCGCGTGTGTGTACAGCGAGTTACTGTATGTGGCCTACTGTGAGTGTGCGTGTGTGAGCCACTGTGTTTGTGTGCGTGTCCCACGCTGTGCTGTGTATCTATCTATGTTTGTTAGTGTGTGTGTGCTGCTGTGTAGGTACCACTGTATGTGTAAGCGGGTGCTGGAGTGTATAGACAAACACACGTGAATCCTCAGTTTGTATGCAATGTACGTCACACGTAATTTACGGTCCTGTTCCGCTTTATTTTATTTTGATTGCAGTATAAAAAATGCTTGTTTATATTAGACTGGGGAATACAAACAGGAATCTAATCTTCAAAGGGAGAGCTGCATGCCAATGTAGAACAAGCACCGGCCAGCTTATAACCCTACTCTGCGATGTTCTTGACTCCCATGCCATTGTTCACCATTTGAGTGAAGTCATGACCCCGCCTACCGAGCGGGGTAAGAAATGCTGTTCACAAGTGTGGTTGTAGCTGTCTGGGCACTTAAATATGTTGCAGCTGTCACGTTACTTAAAAACATTGTGAGAGCCTAAGTAAAACTAGAGTGAATTATCGCATGGCATTTTATGTACAGCCCTAATGCTGCTGCGGCAGAATGGCACCATGTCCTGGAAATACAATAACAGAGACCAGAGCGTCTGTAAATGTCCATGAATCGGGCACCACGCTGAGCCAGGGAAACACTCGAACAATAACAAGGAGAAACACGAGAGATGGCCTGCGGCCGTCAAAGTGAAAGTACGGCCGGCGGAGGAGAAATGCGACACGGCGGGCAGGGGAGGGGGCGGAGCGGGGAGAGCGGCATGAGGGTGTGAAGCAGCAGGGGCCTGAGACGAGGCCGCCTTGCCTTTGATGTGGTAATGCGAGGCAAGCGGCTGGTGGCATTGTGCACGCGCTTTCACGTGCACTGGAAGAAATCGCCTGGGAATCGCCTGATCTCGGTAAGCTCTGTTTAAGCTGCAATAGATCGAGCTCCCGATCTCAATGCGCACATGCGCATTGAGATAGGTCGCTCGACCTAAAAAAGAGAGTATAACATTAACAAAGAAGAGTTTCTTGGAGAATGTGAGTGAATGTTCAAAATAAGATTAAAACATGGGGAATAACAGAGAGAAAAAATAGAAAACAGAAAACAAAAAATAACAGAAAAAGATTAATTGAAACAGCAAAGAAATGTAAGTAACATAGAGCCATATCATCAACATAGGCAATAAAAGTTTTGCAGCTTTTATTGGCAGAAATGTGTCGCTAAAGCTGCTTTTGCGGCAGAAAACTGCCACTAAAACTACTTTTGCACCAGTTTTCTGCCAATAAAAACAGCAATAATTTTATTGGCTGTGTTCATAATATGCCCCTTAGTGTGCTTCAACTACACAGAGAAAGCATTATGAACAAATAGTGATACAGTGATCAGTCAAAGACACTAAGAGTAATAGAGACGGAGTGAGTGAACAAGAGTGAGGAACTATGAGAAGAGAGGGACTGAGAAAAAGAGTGGAAGGAGTTGAGTAAGTAGGTAATAGAGAAAGGAATGAGGGAAGTAGCAAAGGCAGGAAACTGAGGATTAAAGAAATGAAGCAGTGGAACTAATAGTAGTTCAATGTGATAGAAATGTAACGAAAAGAGTACAAAATATTTACCTTATAATTGTCGTTAAATTACTCACTTTTTGTTTTTATACTTTCAATCTGTGAAAGAGAGAACAAACATTTGAAAAATATTAAAACATGTATTTAAAAATTACAAAAGACAAGGGCAAAGATTGAAGGACAAACAGTTTTTCAACAACTTTGACACTTACAGAAGCTTCTGCTTCTCCAGGCCCCCTACACAGTCCTAAAGATATACATTTTAAACTAACAGTATCTTGATGCAGATGAAGTGAGGCCTATCTTAAAACATGGTGCATATTTTGCATTGCTGTTGTTTCAGAAAAGTGTCGCAAGACACTAAAATTTTAAATAATTGCTTCAGGATGCCAATAAGATGTCTACTATCCAGAGTTTTGTTTCAGGTGAGGCCTACTCAGGGTTGCAGATGAAATTTCGAGTTGTTGAAGAGAATAGAGGACATAATACATGTGAAGGTCTACCAATGAAGTGAGTCATGTCCACTGCACTCTTCAACAAAGTCCAAACCTCCTATGTTTCCCTGGACAGACCTAAACTTGATCTGCACAATGTGATTCGTAATGATAGGAAACACAGGTGATCTAATTGAAATACATGCAATTTATTTTGCTCATTTCACAATCACATCACTTGTGTTTCCTTTGCTTAGGTATCTCATTGTGCAGATGTAGTCTAACATATGAAAGAATACGCAGAAGTGCAGCACTGCATGCAACAACTTTGACACTTACAGAAGCCTCACCTTCTCCATGCCTCCTACACAGTTCTACATATACATCATAAATGCAAACAGTACAGAATTAATTATACATGTTAAATGGTTTATTTTTGCTGTTCTCAGAATGTATCAAAATTCACTAAAAACAGTGACTTGAAGGTATTCATCATGTAACAGCGGGGAAAAAAAAACACAATCAAAATGATTGTGTTTAAAAAACCCATACAACATCAGAAATCAAAATTCAGAACTCCTTAAAGTTAACTTACTTTCAATGACGTCAAAGGATGTCCTATGAACAGCTTACACTCTTTTGTGCTGTTATTACTTTCAGCCCGCCACTTTCTGAAAGAAAATCTCCATCGTTTTTAAAAACACGTTACATGCAATAAATGACTTCTTGCTCTCTACCACAATTTTCCACAAGGCCAAATCTGGTCAGAGCCATTTATAACTCTTGGATTTCTTGTAAGCCAATCCCGTCATTTGGCATTTCCGCAACTTTCAGAATTAAAATGTTGAAGATCATTTTCACAATCCTGGAATAGTAATATCTTCCCCTTCTTGCTCAGTCATGTTCTACTTTTCCTATGACACTGATACAAGCAGACTTACACTACCTCTATGACTACTACAATTATTTAATTCTCTACATCACTTTTAATCACAAAGCAATGTAAAACAGTAGACAGCATTGCAGACTTACATTCCCTCTACTCCATGTTTTGATTGGCTGCTTCAATTAGTTTATAAAAAGAAACAGTTTTTCTGAACTCATTCAAAGTGCACGTATTTCTCCATAATGTCCATTCCTATGGTTAGAAGTTATGTCTCTGAACTACACTTATCCTCAAGGCCAAATTGTGTAGGAGCCATTAGAACTTCTTGAAATTCCACAGAGCACATCCCGAGATTATTTCCCTAAAATTTTGGTTTTAAAAACACCAGGTAAGAGTTTTTAAGGTCATACGGCAATTTTTTTTGAAAATTAAAACAGAATCATTGCAGAATGACCAGCCATTTCTAGACTTTAAATAAGCTGTGTAATGTCCTGATGTTATTGAAGGGCCGTCATGATATATAATTGCTGCAGTTACAAAAGTCCTTCCTGATATTGACAACTGCGAAGCTACAAAATTTTTAATTAAAGTTGTCAATTTTGTTCCATCAGGCCTACATCGTTGGAACATTAAAATGACATACTGGCCATATGTTCGTATAAATAATGTGGACATCATTTCAGATTTACATTGGCTACACTCCATGTTGTGATCAGCTGCTTTTACTAGCTTATTAAAGGAGACTGATTTACTGTCTGGCAAAGTTAAATATATAAATCTTTCTGAGTCTACACTAGTAGTACTTGATACCATACAGTTCTCGCAGTCATGCTGCCATTGATAAGAAAGCCCAAACAGCTGATCTACATCTACACCTTCAGCATGTAATACATCAAGCATATACATTAAAAACTCCTGACAATCTTGCTGAATATTTTGAGAGAATTGTGTTTGGCCTGAACATCTGTCTAACAGATTTCGAATTTTAGACACACTTTCTATGTTTCTTCTATCAGTGGTACATTTCTCTAACACAGAATTTAACAAACTGCAAAATCTTTGATCAGAATTGACCACAATCTCTTCTTTTACATTTTTTAGAGAAAACAAAACATTAACCACTACATTAGCATAGCAGTTGACACCAGAACTGTTTTCAAACTGAAAACCAACAACATCTTCAACAGAATCCTTTTTGTTTCTGCTTGTAATTTTAGGTTCATTGACTTTTTGTCTTTTTGCTACAACCTCCCCAGTATTGTTCTCATTTCTTCGTTTCCGGCCTACCACACGTTTCTCAAACAAAGGATACTGAGGCAAATGTGGCGCATACTCTCTTCTTAACCTATTGTATTCCTTAACACAATCTAGATCCGCACAAATGTTTGTGACATCACACTCAATCAAGTACAATCCCGATAAAGTTCTAACTCGTGACAATGCCACATATGCCATACCCTCCTTGAACACAGAACTGCCAATATTCACCAATGCACTGTCTACACTTAAACCTTGCGATTTATGAATTGTCACCGCATATGCCAAGCAAACAGGAAACTGCTTACGGCGAACATATAAGTCTTTTACAAGCAAAAATCTAGCAGAACAACGAGCAATTAGCTGTACTTCCTCAATGCCATCAAATTTAATTTTTAAAAATTCAATTCCATCTCTATTTCTGTATTTCACAACATCAACAACATTACCCATTGATCCATTTACCAGACCTCTTTCAACATGTAAATTCCTTCTTAAAATTATACGGCAGTTCAAGCACACATTCAGAGTCTTTTCAAAACCTGCAGTTTTAGATATACTCTTCTCTAATGAATCCAATTTTGTTTTCAGATTCTCAGACAAAATAATTGTTGATCCCATATGCTCTACTCTATCAATAGCTTCCAGTTTCACAATCTCTTGCTTTTCTAAATGCAACATTTTGTTGTTAAATTTGGCACATTCTGCAAGAGTTGGCATCAAACATATTCCAGATTTCTTCTCAGTAATTTTCTGAAAAATATTCTCAGGCACAACATCTTGTTCTGGATATAAATTTGACAGTAATCGTGCATGTAAAGCTTCTTTCCCATGCTCGGTCACTTTTCCAATTCTAACATCTTGTAGAATAGTCTTGTAAACTTCATCCTTCGCCTGACGCATATTTTCATGCAGTTCAGCATAATTGAAGTTTAACCATATATTGACGTTGCCAATGCTGCCTAGGCACTTCCTGGTATCTTCATGCGTGAGCATTTTGAACACAGGTTGCCCTTTCACTGGTGTCAGCTGCAGAAGATCTCCGAAAACAATGATGTGTTTGCCACCAAATAACACATCATACTCTGTTTTGAGAACTTCTTGCATCCTCAAATGCACAAAGGCAAGCATGACATTGGAAACCATGCTTACTTCGTCAATGATAAGAAGTTTCATTTTCCTCAAGATTCTTGAAACTTCAAAACAAGCATCTCCAGATAGCTTGTGATATTGTAATTTGTTGTCATGCTCCACTGGCAGCATCAGTAAACGATGTAAAGTAATCCCTTTAATATTATGTGCTGCCAGTCCAGTTGGAGCAGTGACAACACAAGACAGCGATGACTCTGTCCTTTCCTGCAAATAGCATGAAATTGCTTTAATGAGGAAACTTTTTCCAGTTCCCGCTTCTCCACTCACGTACAGTCGGACAGGCTTCAACGACGTACATGAGCACTCTTTCTTATCATGACTTAATCCATGATCAATTTGCATGGTAACTTCGTCATATATTTTCCTCTGCTCAACGTTGAGTTGTCTTTCCAACTCTTCTAAGTTAACCGCATCCTCTTGAGCATGTACCATGGCTCTTTCCACTTCATTCATAGCAGTGGCAGCTTCATTTTCGATAACAGGTCCTCCTAGTGGATCCTGACTCAATGAAGCAGAACTCTGACTGTCCTGAGAACTGTCTCTGGCAATCTCGGCTGCAATCGTTGCTTCCTGCTCAATTTCCGCATTCAACATTTCTACATATTTGGGAAAAGCAGGACATTCTATGGTCTCCTTGGCGGCATTGAAAGAGTCTTCATAACAGAGGAAATCTCCAAGCAGTTCCTCTTCTGCACGCCAAGGCTTGAAAAGTTGCAAAAGTGCTAAATAGAAAAACTCCTTTTTTTCAGGAGATTCACCACTCAATTTTCGATGGTTTACCAAGTGGCATTTTCTTTGCTTGACCAGACATCCCTCACTTCCTATTACAGCATACACTCCTTTCTCAGTATCTTCTTTGATGTTCCTCTTGAATATGTAATTTTGCAGAACCTCATACAGACAAACATTCTCGAGGTGACTGCTTCGATTTGGATAATATGTATCCAACATGTTTGTCTTCAAAATGTCGGTACTGTTTGGCTCCTTTTCCGCCAAATACTCAATTTCCCGCACAGGTTTGAGAACTCGATTACGCGTTGCTGCAAGACCAAGACTCGCCCAAACGATACTCCTGGACTTGGCATAGAGACTTGCTGAAGACAACCGGTCAGAACATTCGTACGCTCCGATTTCTCGATGCGACAACATCTTCAGACTGAAACTGTACAACTTCTTGCTGAGGCTCTTTTCATGGGAAATGTCCTCCCACATATCCTTCAATTCTGTCTTCTCTTTTTTGGTGATGTAAGACGTCACATACCGAGCCACAGCCATACAGTTATCAGCCACAAACTGTATATCCATGTTAGCATTCCACATGGACAAAATCACCGGGTTGTAGTCGTTGATGTACTTGGACTCTTGGTTCCTCTTCAAATTGTAAGTGTTTTTAGGTGATTTCTTCATGACATTGTGTCGCAGCGAAGACATCAAACTGTTTACTCTTCCTTTAGAAATCACCGGTCGTGGAAAGCCGAAACGACATTTAGTGTAGAACTTGTCCTTGTTTCGGAATTTACGACGGCAGTACTTTCCACATCGATGGCTTTGGAAACGCAGAACTTTTTCTCTTAGGCTTTTCTTCTCCTTTGCGTTTGGAACAGCACACGTAGAATACTGTTGGATGAAACTCATCACTGAGTCTTCTGGATCCGTTCCAAATTTAGGTGCATCCTTGATCCACAGCAACATATGTATATGAGGAGCACCTCTTGCTTGGTACTCCTTTCTCCAGAAGAAATCCAACACCTCTCCAAGAGGTGGATTCTTCTTATTCATGATGAAAGACATCATAGCTTCAAATCTATGATTGAAGTACCTACATACATTGACTGGATCCAAAGAGCACAGTTCTCCAGGTGTCTTGAATTCGATGTTATCTACGTTAGCATTTGCCTCTCGTAGAAATTCAAGTAAGTCTTCCCAGCCATACTCGGCACAGCTCAGAGTGAGGAACCATGTGGGAGTACCTAAGTTCCTCAGCATACATTTTAAATCACCATGACGACGCTACCAGTACTCATTAGTACCACGCTGACACGCCATTAGATTAATCAGGTGAGAATCCAAAATACTGTCTTGGACATTGACTTTATCCATAAAGTCACTTGCCGAGATGTTTTGCATGTGTATACCACTTTTCAATATGTGGTTCACTGCATATGACAGTCCAGACAGATCGCTTTCAAACAGGAGATGAAACAAATAAGGAATGCATTGTCGAAACCTAGCATCTCCTGCATACAATCGCAAAGTCCGGTATTCAGAAGCAGGAATTTGATGAGGTCGCTCATCATATCTTCCTCCCTGACCTGTTGGAAAAAGCTGTGGGAAACACCGAGCTTCCAAACTTTCCTCCCAAACACTAATGGGACTCCCTTTGGCTTGTTTCATTTGAAACAACTCAATAGCATTCCCCATGACTTCCTTGGAATGCAAAGGATGAACACTATAATGTTCATATATTTCTTCACTAGTAGAGGGTTCTACTTTCTCAATTTGACCAGCACACAAATCGCTATCCTCTTCCTCACTTACTTCCTCTTCTGCAACATATACATTCTTATAGTATTTATTATTTTTTTTCAAATACAATGTTGCCTTTTTAACTTTCCTAACATCTACTAAATCTTGCCATATTTTCTTATTCTTTGTCGGAACCCCATTAACTAAGATAACCAGAGGTTCCTCTTCCACTTTTTCTACTCCAATTGTGTTAATGTTTTTCTTCAAATCTAGAGGCAAATAAACAACTCTTCCCTTTAATCCTCTCTGTAAATCTGATGGAGGCAATTTCCCTGTCTTTGGCTCCATTCTTACAATAGCCTGAAAGGGATGGATACTTTGAATCAAAATAGATTCATAAGTATTTAAATCCTTCAATTCAGAAGGAATCTCAACCAATTCCAGATTATTATGAACTGCTCTAGCAGGCATCTGGTTTTGATTTAATTTGCAACAACAATAAGTACACACACGTTGATCCAATCCCAAATCAAAACAATTTTCTACCATCAAGTATGTTGCAAAATCCTTCCATTCACTATTATTTTCCCTTTCACTTTTTGCATATAAATCCACTAACTTAGTCTGATTCTTATAATAAGTGCGTCGACAACACACACAAGTGAAATTAGGCCTCTCACTTGATTTCACCTCAAACGTGGCAATTTCCCTCTGGAAATTATCTGTACTGGAAACCTGTACACTATCTTCCACATGACCCTCTTCTTCTTGCTCAATTTCAACATTCTCCTCTTTACTTCCAAAGTAACAAAACTCAATTTCTTCACATATATTCTTCACATCTATTTCAGAACCATGCAAAAGAGCAGCGCATAATTGTTTAAGCATAATTGCTGGACTCTTAGCATAATACAACATTCTAACTAATTTCCTCACTTTGTTATGATGCACTGCTAGCATCCTGAAATGATGAAAAACACTCTGGCATACTCTCCTGGAAAGACAAGCCAGTGAATGTCCATGCAAACCTGTCACTTCTCTTACTCTGCAAGGATCTAATTCTTGCAACAACATCATTTTCTGCTTCAAACTTTTCTTATTAAATGACCGTACAAAATCACAAAGCAAATTGATGGAATCCTGTCGCACACTGCAAATACTACTACACTTCCAGGTGTACACAGGACCCTTAGCACGTCTTCCTAAAACCTCATTACCTAACACCTCTTCTGCCTCTGTTGTCACAAGTTTTTCTTTTTCAACTGGACAACCATCTTTCACTTCATAAGCACGACCACTGGTGTCAACTGCATGCACCAAATCATTATCCTGGAAATAACTCTCCTCATTAAAAAATGCCTCACAGCTTGAACTATGCATCCATTCTCCAGAAAAAACTTCACAAAAATTACTACGATTAACTATTCTCTTCCATCTACTATTTCTTTTGAAATCAAAAATTGCCTTGTTTAGCTTCCTAATTCTATTGATTATCAAAATAAATAACTTACGTTTAATTTCAAATGCCTGATCAATAACTTTCTCAACTTTTTTTTTTGTCTTATAAAAAACCAGTTTCTGTTGACCTTTCTTAATATTTTTTAACAAATTGCCAATTATCCTGTTCCGGAACATTCGTTTACGAATCTCCCTAAACTGTTGTTTCCTTCTACTATCATGCACAGAGTTATCTCTTGCTCTAGCAGTAACATTTTTCATTGGCCT
Source organism: Lissotriton helveticus (assembly GCF_964261635.1). NCBI lineage: Eukaryota > Metazoa > Chordata > Amphibia > Caudata > Salamandridae > Lissotriton > Lissotriton helveticus. Next base: position 1,315,651,476 of record NC_136063.1, read on the forward strand.
TTCTTTTCCATTTGATTTCCTTCTCGTTTTATGGACTGAAACATTTTCTGTAGTAATATTTTTTTTACTACACATATTTCTTATAAATTGTTTTGTGCTCTTACCCGGTGCTTTCTTCGTGACTTGACAAATCTTTTTGTTAGAGGACTGCTGCGTATTTTTTTTCACCTGCTGTCTTTGACGTTTTGCAGCCTTTCTCTGTCTTTCTATTGTAGGCATGGTGAAATCTTGAAATGATCTGCAGTTGAATCTGTGGAAAAATATAATAAATAATGTTATTAACCATTATTACCAAACAGTAAATCAGTAACAGTGATAAAAAACTTAACACACTACTTGACATTTTAATTAGAAGATTTTTTAGTCGTTGGCAAATTTACAATACAGAAATACCAGAAAAGAAATGACATTTATATTTATGTTACCTATGCTATTTTATATGTGAATCTGATCTAATTTTATGAGCATATTTTAATATTTTATTGAAGACACTACACATAACCTGCTTTTGAAGGTGTCTTTATTTTTAAATTAAACGGTTTACCTTTTTACTTTTTATTAATTATAAATTTTAAAAATAAATGTTTATATTTCCAAAGGCTCAAGCAGGTCAGCTTCCCATCCTATATCATATAATTCGGACAAATCTGCATCCTCATCACGCTCTTCTTCCTCCTCAGGATTTAAATCATCCAAGGGATCAACATCCACTGATGTTTCAATTACAAGTTCAATGATGAGGTCAAAATCAACTGATTGCAGATTGTCGCTCATGTTGAGGTTGTCTTTATCTTTAAAGAAAGATAACAACAATGAGATGTTGCAGAGTAAGAGACAAATCTCACAGATTATAATAGTAAAATTGTTTAACAAGAGTAACATTTTGCAGCTATTATTTAGCCATGTCCAGCGATGCTGAGCAGGTGAAGCCTATGTCTAATCTTTCACTGAACAGGACTCATCTCTTCTTAACCTTGGATAAGCCTCACCGACTCTGTGTCCCCTGCACATACTTAAATGTAAAGGGGCAGATTTATGTTAAATGGCACATCCCCAGGCATGCACCAGTTAACGTGCACCACTGCTCTGCCACCCATGGTGTGCCGCATTTACAATCAGATAGGAGAAACCTGCGTCAAAACCCTGCGCCTGCTTGAAGCAGGCATAGGTCTTGACGCAACATTGTGGAGATGGTGCACCCCTGAGCCTTGCTGGAGCTGCATCGCACTTGCGATACAACTCCAACAATGCGCCACCTTAACGGCACAGATGCATCAAGCATCTGTGCCGTTTTTGCCCCATGCTGTGCCGCATTGTAAATGCAGCACACCATGGGTGGCGGAACAGCGGCGCAAGATGACTGGCACATCCCTGGTGATGCGCCAGTCATCATAAATCTATCCCTAAGCTTCTTATCTTGTTAGAGATGAACTGCCATATGTATCATCAAAATATTTTGCATTTCCTAAATAGCGAATTTTAAGGAATAAATAGCGATTCTTTACCATTCCTAATTTGCGATGAGCAAATTGCTAATTGCAAGTTACCCATTCATTTCCATGGGCTAGGAGGCTCATAGGAATGAAGGTTTAATTTGCGATTAGCAATTTGCTCATCACAAATTAGGAATTTTTCCAAGGGTGCAGGGGTGTCTCAAGAACACCCTGCTGCACCCCTGAAAAAGAAATTTGGGGGCATATGGCACACATACATGCCCTAAGGGCATGTGTTGGCGTCATATGGGACCTTTTGTTTTTTTAAAAAAAAGCTTTTTGAAAAGAATTCACAAATTACCACCAATTTACCACAATAGTTTCCAAATCCTTAATGTCATTTTTTACATATTTTTTGTTTGATACATTGCATTTAAGTAGTCACAAAATTTGCAAATCCTTCAGTGCAATTGCAAAATAAGGAATAGCAAATTTTGCTACTCCTTATTTTGCATCAAACTTGTTTGATACATACCATTTGTCTAATTAACATTCGCAAAGGCCAAAATTCGTAGAATTTTGATCTTTGCGAATGCTAATTAGCTTGATACATATGGCCCCAAGTGAGGCCTGTCTTACGACATGGTGCATCTTTTGCATCACTGCTGCATCGGTTTCATGTGGTACGTTTTTTTTACACCATGACATATCTGCCTAAATGCATCAATTTGTAATGTTGTCGCCTCATAGCAAATCTTTTGCACCGCCGCTGCATCATAAAAGTGACGCACAGTGGCACAAAAGAGGCATACACCTATCATAAATCTGTCCCTAGCATTTTAAATGATTAATCCAGGATGACGATAAGGTGTGGCCTATCCAGAGGTTTGTTTAATGTGAGGCCTACTCAGGATTGCAGATTAAAGTTACGCTTGATGAAGAATACAGAGGAGATAATACATGTAAAGGCCTACCAATGAAGTAAGTAATGTGCACTTTATTGCGCCAGTCATCATAAATGTATCCCTAAGCTTCTTATCTTGTTACAGATGAACCACCATATGTACCATCAAACTATTTTGCATTTCCTAAATAGCAAATTTTAAGGAATAAATAGCAATTCTTTACTATTCCTAATTTGCAATGAGCAAATTGCTAATTGCAAATTACCCATTCATTTCCATGGGCTAGGAGGCTCATAGGAATGAAGGTTGCAATTTGCGATTAGCAATTAGCTCATCACAAAATAGGAATTTTTTCAAGCGTGCAGGGGTATCTCAAGAACACCCTGCTGCACCCCTGAAAAATAAATTTGGGGCATATGGCACACCTACATGCCCTAAGGGCATGTATGGGCGTCATATGGGACCTTTTGTTTTTTGGAAAAAAATGCTTTTTGAAAAGAATTCGCAATTTACCACAAACTAGAAGTTGGTGGTAGTTTCCAAATCCTTAATATCATTTTTTACATATTTTTTGTTTGATACATTGCATTTAAGGAATCGCAAATTTTGAATTAAGGACATTTTAAGTCATTTCCACATGTGCAGTGTTTTCAAATTATGATTTGAAAATCGTTTTTGGGGAAAAGTAATGGTTTGCAAATTTATGACAAGGACATAATGGTTTATGCTTCTCTATAAGGCATTTCAGTGTCTCTGATGTCATTTTTCCCATATTACATTATAAGACCTTTCCCCATGGAGCACATTCCTTGTAAATATGCTCCCACCTGTGCATGGCGAATTTAGATTTTGACTGTTTGAGTCACATAGCCATGTTAAAAGTGACCCAAAAAAATTGCAAACGTTTTAAAAAAACACATTCATGTGTCTTAAGGACATTTTAAGTCCTTTCCCCATGGACAATGTTTTCTAAGTGGCGCAAAAGAGGCATACAACTATCATAAATCTGTCCCTAGCATTTTAAATGATTAATTCAGGATAACAATAAGATGTGGCCTATCCAGAGGTTTGTTTAAAGTGAGGCCTACTCAGGATTGCAGATTAAAGTTACGCTTGATGAAGAATACAGAGGAGATAATACATGTAAAGCTCTACCAATGAAGTAAGTGATTTCTACTTCATTGCGCCAGTCATCATAAATGTATCCCTAAGCTTCTTATCTTGTTAGACATCAACCGCCATATGTATCATATAACTATTTTGCATTTCCAAAAAAGCGAATTTTAAGGAATAAATAGCGATTCTTTACCATTCCAAATTTGCGATGAGAAAATTGCTAATTGCAAATTACCCATTCATTTCCATGGGCTAGGAGGCTCATATAAATGAAGGTGCAATTTGCGATTAACAATTTGCTCATCACAAATTAGGAATTTTTTCCAAAGGTGCAGGGGTGTCTCAAGAACACCCTGCTGCACCCCTGAAAAAGAAATTTGGGGGCATATGGCGCACATAAATTTTAACAACATTCCTTTACCTCAAAAACGATTTTCAAATCATAATTTCAAAACACTGCACATGGGAAAATTACTTAGAATGTCCTTAAGACACATAAAAGCGTTTTTTGATTGCCTTTCCTGCATGGTTGGGTCACTTTTAACATGGCTATGTAACACAAACATTCAAAATCTAAATTTTCCATGCACATGTGGGAGCATATTTACAAGCAATTTGCGCCACAGAGAAAGGTCTTACACTAAAATGAGAAAAATAACATCAGGGACAGTCAATTGCCTTATAAAGAAGCATACACCATTATGTCCTTGTCATGAATTTAAAAACAATTCCTTTTCCCCAAAAACGATTTTCAAATCATAATTTCAAAACACTGCACATGGGAAAATGACTTAAAATGTCATTAAGACACATGAAAGCGTTTTTTGATTGCCTTTCCAGCATGGTTGGGTCACTTTTAACATGGCTATGTAACACAAACATTTAAAATCTAAATTTCCCATGCACAGGTCGGAGCATATTTACAAGCAACTTGCGCCACAGAGAAAGGTCTTACATTAAAATGGGAAAAATAACATCAGGGACAGTCAATTGCCGTATAAAGAAGCATACACCATTATGTCCTTGTCATAAATTTAAATCAATTCCTTTTCCCCAAAAACGATTTTCAAATCATAATTTCAAAACACTGCACATGGCAAAATTACTTAAAATGTCCTTAAGACACATAAAAGCATTTTTTCATTGCCTTTCCTGCATGTTTGTATCACTTTTAACATGGCTATGTAACACAAACATTCAAAATCAAAATTTTCCATGCACATGTGGGAGCATATTTACAAGCAATTTGCGCCACATAATTCATAATTTTCTCCTTAAAGCACACTATTCTCTATCTAAATTAAAGAAATATTTTCTCACCTTAGCAAATACTTTGAGTTTGAAAACAGTCTCAGAAACACACCAATTTGTCTTCAGCAGAGCAAAAGGTATGCACTCCAGAGTCTGCAGCTATCAAAAGCACAGAAATGCTGTAATTCTTCACACATATTTCTCATGTCACCCAATCAAAACTCTTCCCTCACTTTTTTTCAAATGAAAACCCTTCCCCCCTCTGCCATTTCATGCCTTTTCTGCATGGCAACCACCTCTTGGAAGACTTCTGGTGTTTGCAAGTTCACACAACTTTGTTGCAATTGAACTCTGAACTCTCAGTGCACCTGCATATCCAGTGCATTCTTTCATTTAATGATTTTTTATTGACCAATCAAAATACATCTTTCAAAGAACACATCCGTGCACCCTAACTTTCTGTTTTCAGCAATCAAAATCTACCAATCACTGTTACTGCTTCATGAACACAGAAACTCCACAGTTTTTTTCATTTTAAACTCTCATTTTTTCAACTGCCATTTCATTGCCACACTTCATCTGACTGCAGGAGAACCTTCTCTCACCATGTTTTCTGTCTGGATTGTTGGACATAGTTATATTCACTGGGCTCAAAGGTACGTTGAAAACAGGAAATTACCTAACCTCAATTTACAAGATGTGGAAATTAAGTGGTTTGGCCACAGAGGATTAAAATGTCACCAATTGATACCATTGGTGAAAACCTTTATGCATTTGCCCAAACCTGACCTGTTAATTGTGCACTGTGGAGGTAATGACTTGGGCACTTTGACTGGTGTAGGTCTGGAAATGCTTTTAAAGGACACCTTTGAGCAATTAATGGCACTTTTTCCTCAGACTGCCTTGGTATATTCAAATATATGCCAAAGACAGAAATGGAGGTGGTCAAACCAATTTTGTCCACAAATTGAGAAGTCGAGGAAGCATGTAAACAAATCTGTTTCAGCTTACATGAGAGACCATGGAATGGGCTCCCTGTACAACAATAACTTGCGTTACTACATGCAAGATATCTACAGAGGAGATGGAGTTCACTTCTCAGATGAGGGCAACAGAGTTTTCACTCTGAATTTAAGAATGTGCATTGGTACCTACTTATAAGTACCTAAATGTACCATAAACCCAAAAGCTCTTCTCAGAGCTACCCTACATCTGATCACTCACAATTATTATTTTACTCTAACATTTTTCACTAATTTCCAACAAAGTACGCTCCCTGGGGCGCTACCCGGTACGCGAACCGGGAGCTAACCTCGCGAAATTTTTAAAAAAAATGTTTTTTTTCGCACATATAAGCCTCCTCAGCCACCCTCAGAAAACCTAGGGGGTCAAGATAAGTCTACCGTGCCCCCTTCTACCCATTCTGAACATTATTTGCCCTCCATCTTGTATCTTAATTCGACCGAAACACAAAATGGTGGACTCCCGGAACGCTTAAGGTTCGCGAACCGGGGCGCTCAACGGTTCGCGTACCGGGTCGCTCTCTGGGAAGCGCACCATCAAAAAAGGTGGGAAAGTAGTTCACAGAAAAGCCACTGGAGACAATTTCACCAAATATAGATTAGCTCATACTACATACCAATCCCTACCATTTTCACAAATTTGATTGGAATTCCATTTAGTCATTTAGCCTGTAGACCTCTCTAAATACCCTGAGGTAAATTACTTCACAAAACACATCTGAAGTGTTGGAATTGACAACCAATGAAAATGTTACTTTCATTTTCTAATTTTTTTACCTGACATTTCATTGGTTATATACCTGAATATATATAAAGGAAGAGAAGAAAACACAGCCATTTTGACTACTACTTCTTGCTGTACATTTCAATAGTATTTTCACTAATTCCTTCAACTTCTTTCTAAAGGTAAGTTTTTATTTTTAAAACTGAAGTATATTGTGCACTATAAGTTAATATGGTAAACTTTTTCTGATAGATATATACTATCCCTCTGTAGTAGTTATAGATTTAGAGAGACTTCTCTGTTATAGTTATGGATGGAGTTAGGCTTCTCTTGTATAATTATGAATTTACTTACGTTAAATCACATACACATTTTTATATTCCTACTTCCACTCTGATACTATACACTGCCCAAAGATAAATTCACTGATAAAAAATGCCTATCTAAAATTATTCCCAACATTGCCCTATCTCTACTAATATATATTTTTTTAATCCAAATTTCAGGCAAAATGGAAGGCGAAAACCAAGTTTCTTTTGAAATGGACCTGCAAGACAGCAGCCAAGAATTGATTGATACAATTGATCAAATTGACATTGAATTTTTCGATGAAACTTGGGACAATGAACTACTGCAATGTGTACAAGCAGTAGATAACCTCCTTGCAAATGAGGACATTTTACACCCTCAGAGACTACAATGTATATTCCATGATAAATATGAAATTTCTGACAATGAAATGTTAGAAAGTTTAATAAATTATGAAACACAATCACATTAAAAAAAAATGCTTAAAAAATAAAGAAAATAAAAAATAATCAACAAAAACAACAATCAATTAACATACAGCATTTGAAAAGTCTATCATTCATTTTTCATTGCAGTACGCTGCCCAGAACGCTTCCCGGTTCGCGGACCGGGCGCTCCCCACGCAAAAAAAACAAAAAATTTTTTTTGTTTTTTTTGCCCCGCGGGGCCCTTTTAAAACCTCCACATTAAACCTAGGGGGTCAGGGAGGATCTAGTATGCCCCCTTATGGTCATTTTCGCCTTTGTTTTGGCCTCCTCTTGTCTCTCAATCCTACCGAGAGACAAGATGGCGGCCGCTCCGGACTGTTTAGAATGTTGACAGACACCGGAGAGCCAATCAGCTTAGCTACGCGAAGTTCCGGTACGCTTAAGGTCCGCGGACCGGAGCGCTGCCCGGAGCGCGCTTACAGATATATATCTTTTTTTAAACGTTAATTTCTCAAAATCCACTGGAGCACATATATTGAGACCTAGAAAAGGCACATCGGGCTACCAGTCCCTACAATTTTGCCAAGTTTCATGGAAATCCATTCAGCCGTTCGGGCTAAAAGTGAGGCCAACCGCCCTATGGAAAACTCAATGTTAAAAACACGTTTTGGGACCCCCCTTTTTTCTCGGCCCCCCCTTGACGAAACCCCCCCAAATTTCCAAGGGCTGCTCAGAAACAAAATGTTCCATTTTCCAGAAAATTTCAGCCAATTCTGTCCACAAACGCCAAAGTTATTAGACATAGAATTTTCAAAAATCCCATAGGGAAAAAATCCTAACTATATATACCTACTGGCGACCGCCAGTAGGTAATATATATATATATATATATAAATAAATGAAAATGATTTAAAGTACAACACTTGAATGCCAGAGTTTATGTAATGCATCTTTAATCTACATATACTACCTTCCTTTTTGCATCTATATACCTTCCATGTAGTTATAGATCTAAATCTTTATTACTTTTGGATCTGTATATTTATTACTTTTACTTATCTATTACTTTTCTTCTCATTCAGCATAGCTAATGCATTAGCCTATTTTTCACTCAATACCACTCTCTATATATTCTCTAGCTTAACTCTGACTCATTGCAAACCTCTTCTTACTACTCTTTCCAATACACTAGCTTATTTCTCACCCTATACCTCTATCAATATATCCATCACCTCCACTCTGTTATTCATCCAAACCCACTACCACTTCTATGATCCCCATATTAACCCTTTCAAGACTATTCCCTACTCTACCCTTCCTTGCATCATCTCATACCTCTTTTTACTATTCCGATCCCCCAAAACAAGCCTTTCTAAACCCCCTCTGACCCTTCCCCTCCACCTCCCTTTTACTCCACCCCCTCCACCTCCCTTTTACTTATCCCAAACCTCCTCCTACTGCTATAAGTACCAAAACAAAATCATTCTCTTCTATCCCTCCACTATTCTTTTCAATCCAAATAACAGACAAACATGTCCACCATTAAAATGTATTTGATATTTCACTATACTAATTCACCACTAAACCTTATGGGTTCTGGCGTAGCGTGCTGCTCGCTGCAAAAGCACTTCAACACCTCATCAGGGGTAGCAAGCACTATACAAATGCAAACCTTTTTACCTCTTCTACCCTTTCGTCATCCTTCTCAATCCAAATAACTGACTAACATATCCACCACTCAAATTACTTTCATATTTCACTATACTAATTTACCACTAATCTTTTCAGGGCCTAATCCCTGCTGATGAGCGTTAATGAACGCGAAACACGTGTCCAGGGATGGCAAGCACACCAGTGAACACCCTCAAGACTTTAAACTGATTATTTACAACAAGGGGTGGTGAGGGACAGAGTCTCTGAATTAAGCAGAATACTCTCACCCAGTCAAGAGATCAGGGCTAGATCCAACACCGTTTTTTAGCTCATTGCACCATCCCAGTTTCAGAACCTGGCTGTATGCAAATTAGTCTGTTCCTGTCCCAGTGCATGATGGGAACAGGGCAAACCAAACTACAAAAGCCAATTCTTACACTGGGAAGAAAACAAGCTTCCGGGGACCGGTTTCTGGCATTACAGCCGTCTTCGGCCCGGCTTGCTTGAATCCTGATGGTGCAATGAGCAAGGGACTCATGTCTGAGTATACCCTTCCACGCTTAGGGTGGACAAAATTATTTACAACAAGGGGTGGTGAGGGACAGAGTCTCTGAATTAAGCAGAATACTCTCACCCAGTCAAGAGATCAGGGCTAGATCCAACACCGTTTTTTAGCTCATTGCACCATCCCAGTTTCAGAACCTGGCTGTATGCAAATTAGTCTGTTCCTGTCCCAGTGCATGATGGGAACAGGGCAAACCAAACTACAAAAGCAAGCCGGGCCGAAGACGGCTGAAATGCCAGAAACCGGTCCCCGGAAGCTTGTTTCCTTCCCAGTGTAAGAATTGGCTTTTGTAGTCTGGTCTGCCCTGTTCCCATGATGCACTGGGCCAGGGACAGACTAATTTGCATACAGCCAGGTTCTGAAACTGGGATGGTGCAATGAGCTAAAAAACGGTGTTGGATCTAGCCCTGATCTCTTGACTGGGTGAGAGTACTCTGCTTAATTCAGAGACTCTGTCCATCACCACCCCTTGTTGTAAATTAAGAGTTATCTGGACCTACGAATATTTTCGAAGCCCACGCAGCAACCCCGTGCACACGCCTAATCCCTGCTGATGAGCGTTAATGAACGCGAAACACGTGTCCAGGGATGGCAAGCACACCAGTGAACACCCTCAAGACTTTAAACTCGGGTAGAAGCGCACCCGCTGATACCGACTACATCGACCATCATGCTCCGGGGTCACACGCTGATGGGACGAGCAGTGTGCGACCTCATTCGGACTTACTATTTATACAGGCTCCCTTGAGCCAGTGGAGGTGACGACCTCGAGACAACGCACCTGCGCGCCTTAAGAGGTATCTGGACCTACGAATATTTTTGGCAGCCCACGCAGCAACCCTGTGCACACGCCTAATCCCTGCTGATGAGCGTTAATGAACGCGAAACACGTGTCCAGGGATGGCAAGCACACCAGTGAACACCCTCAAGACTTTAAACTCGGGTAGAAGCGCACCCGCTGATACCGACTACATCGACCATCATGCTCCGGGGTCACATGCTGATGGGACGAGCAGTGTGCGACCTCATTCGGACTTACTATTTATACAGGCTCCCTTGAGCCGGTGGAGGTGACGACCTCGAGACAACGCACCTGCGCGCCTTCAACGCCTAGTCAGGGATAGTGAGTGCTATATAAAGGCAATTACAATACAATACAATATGCACATACAAACTGTTACTGCATAATGTTACGCAGTCAACTGTGACTTACTTTGGCAACAAAGAACGATTAAGGAAAGCGGTCTCACAAATACAGACAAGGCTGTACCCAGTGAGACAATAGTTACTCAATTTTTGTAATATGCTGAGCTTGTCAACAACCTGTAGCCTGTTAGAAGTGCTTAGATATATTGGTTGCAATAAGGCTGAAGCTTAAAAAGAGTATTTTAGAATTTCAGGCATATGATTATAACGTATCTCATGAAGAAGGGGGTAAGAACAGTGGGAGGGCATGTTGAATGCAGATCTTGAATACACTGGTGCTGCAGGCTTTGCAATACCGCTTTTAATTATTTTCTATGGGGAAGGAGAGGCAGGCACATTCTACATTAGGGAGGTGAGTAATCCAAAACATCAAAATATATGTCAAAATGGATACCGTGGAAAATATATCCCCAAAGAACAGGCTAGTTTCCTATCTCGACTGTCTTTTCCAAATTAAGACTACTTTTTGATTTCCTAACCAATACATGCTATTTCCATTAAAACGTCATCCTTAATTATCAAAAAACCACAGTTTATTTCAGTTAGGATTTTGACATCGGGCTCGTTTTGTACGTGTATTTTTTCAACTCTTAATTTTGCTATTTTTTTACGCATTTCGCCCTTTTCGGCTTGGTAGAACCGCCTGGGGGTGAAAGTACATTTAATAATTCATTCTCGTCGATGCCGGCGGACAGATGAAGAGGCTAGTTCAATATTCAGGTTTCCTTTTGGGCTGTTCTGTAAATACTTCATACGCCCTCAACTAACCATAAAAAAAACGTAAAGTGGCGGCTCTTACGCTAAGCATGAAGTGAGGAAATGAAACGTTAATATTGAATTAGAAGACTTGAAACTCGAATATAAATTCATCACATTAAAATTCACCCGAATGCAGGAATGGTTCTGTGTTTATTTCTCCCATCTGTGTCAGGGCGAAGGGGAGAGACCTTGACGCCTTTTGCAAGGTGCAGCAAATTATATAAAACGTTTGTCAGACCCGACTCCGTCTAACAAAGAGAAAGGCAAAGAAACAGAAGACAGGAGATTACCTGTTGACTTGCTGTAACGTGGGTTAGTTTTGGTGCTGCAGATAACAAATGCTCCTGGTTACCGTGACAGAGTGTGAAGTTGCTAGCATGGACAAATTTAAAAGATGTGGCTTTTATATTGTGTATGCTTATAGAAACAAACAACCTCTAAGAACACGCTGACATAGATCACATATACAAAATTATCTGCAGGCTGAGCTACGTTCCAACAGACATTAATATAGACAGAAAACATACTGAGATCTATACAAACAGATCCTCGGTCATATCATACAGGTGACGGCCACACAGATCATCAGACATGCAGCTACTCTTGCACATAAATCAGCACATATGTAAATACACGTGCACTGGGTCTATAAAACACGGTGAATACAACATGCAAACATAATTGCAGGTAATGCTAACCATTCTCTGGCTTCACTAAGAAATAAAGCCATATTATAGCTAAATTAGCATGCACACAGACCAACACACATAATCTCAATCCTACAAGCATACCTCAATGCTACAAACACACACACTATATGTATGTGTGCATATATATAAATATATATATATATATACATATCTCTATCTATCTATCTGTCTATCTATATATATACATCTATATATATAAAGATTATATAACATATTTATTCACAAAAAAATCAAAGGCTACATGAAATTTATAGTTAGGCTCAGATTTTACACGCACAAAACCATAGAAATGCAGCAGTTATAGTTACCTCAGCTAACTGTAACTTACGCACCTGCAATGTACTGCTTATGACCGCACATGTTACATCACTCATGACATGGTCAGTGACTTCACTTATGACATCTCAAATGACATCACTGATGACATCATCCAATGAGTGAGAGTTTCTAAAACTTTCTGACACTGAAAGATATATATTGAGCTACTGCATCAGTAAAATTACAATTTTTCTGTACTACTAATGAGTGTTAGTATTTCTAACATATATCAGCTCATCCATAATCGCGTTTTTAAAGCAGTGTACTATTTATGAGTAAACTAGCCTCTATGCTGACACATGTTCCCTGCTGATGTATGTGTATGGTAGTGCTCTGCGACAGTCTAAGCTTTGCATTGAGACTTTACTCTACAGCATGGGTACTCACAAACTTTCTCTTGGGGGCCAAATTTACATTGTGGTTTGTGGCTGAGGGCCGCACCGGTGGGGGCGGGGTCAGAGGGGGAGGGGGCGGGGCTAAAGCAAACAAAAATTGTGACCATGAGGTTAAACACAGGTCCCTGCAGCAGACATCTCCGTCCACTGAGCCACCAGATCCAGCATACACACATCTTTCTCTCTCTCCCTCCTTCTCTCCCTCCTTCTCTCTCTCTCTCTCCCTCTCTCTCTCTCTCTCTCTCCCTCTCTCCCTCTCTCTCTCTCTCTCTCTCCCTCCCTCTCCTTTCCTCTGTGTCTCCCTCCCTCCCTCTGTGTCTCCCTCCCTCCCTCTGTGTCTCCCTCACTCCCGGTGTGTCTCCCTTCCTGTCTCCCACTCTCACTCTGTGTCTCCCTCCCTCCCTCTGTGTCTCCCTCCCTCCCTCTGTGTCTCCCTCCCTGTCTCCCACTCTCCCCCTGTCTCCCTCTCCCTCTGTGTCTCCCTTCCAACCTCCACTCTCCCTCTGTGTCTCCCTCCCTGTCTCCCACTCTCCCTCTGTGTCTCCCTCCCTGTCTCCCACTTTGTATCTCCCTCCCTGTCTCCCACTCTCCCTCTGTGTCTCCCTCTGTCTCCCTCTCCCTCTGTGTCTCCCTTCCAGTCTCCCACTCTCCCTCTGTGTCTCCCTCCCAGTCTCCCACTCTCCCTCTGTGTCTCCCTCCCAGTCTCCCACTCTCCCTCTGTGTCTCCCTCCCTGTCTCCCACTCTCCCTCTGTGTCTCCCTCCCTGTCTCCCACTCTCTGTTTCCCTCCCTCCGTGTCTCCCTCCCTCCCTCTGTGTCGCACTCCCTGTCTCCCACTCTCTGTTTCCCTCCCTCCCTCTGTGTCTCCCTCCCTGTCTCCCACTCTCTGTTTCCCTCCCTCCCTCGGTGTCTCCCTCCCTCCCTCTGTGTCTCCCTCCCTCTGTGTCTCCCTCCCTCCCTCTGTGTCTCCCTCCCTGTCTCCCACTCTCTGTTTCCCTCCCTCCCTCTGTGTCTCCATCCCTGTCTCCCACTCTCTGTTTCCCTCCCTCCCTTCTGTATCTCCCTCCAGCCCTCTCTCTGTGTCTCCCTTCTCCCTCCCTCTGTGTCTCCCTCCCTCCCTCTGTGTCTCCCTCCCTCCCTCTGTGTCCTCTCACCTGTGTGTGTGCATCAGCCCTCAGCCCGGGCTGAGACAGCTTCCCCGGCCGCGCGCACACAGCTGCACCAAGTACTTCATGGGTCTTTAAAAGACCATTTACGTGCTAATTAGGCTTTGTTGAATTTCACCTCTTAGGCCCCTGCAGCTCCCCTCTGACAATCACTGGAATCCCCCGGGCCCCCACAGAGCAGAGTCTAAGTCCGCGCTGCTGCGGCTGTATTTGCGAACACTATTTAATTTATTTAATTTTAAACACAGGTGTCTGCAATGTCCGCGGCCGCCCAGGAAGGCTTGCCGAGCCGCCACCGGCCCGCGGGCCGTACTATGAGTACCCCTGCTCTACAGTGATGGCTGAGTATAGTTGTGTCTTACAACTTACTGCCCACTTTGCTTAGACCTCTCTCCTTTGTGATGAATGAGTGTAGTAGTAGTTTGCAATAAATGTATCTGTTCACTTAGGGGCTGATTACAATGGTGGGAACTCCGCGACCGCCGGCCCGGCCGTCGCGGATTTCCCGCCATCACCCTGAATATTCCCACTGCCAAATTAGGATGGCGGTGGGAATGGGAAAGGTACCGCGGCAGATGGAAAGACCGTCCGCAGTGGTCCCGCAAGGCGGTCCCTTTCCTCCCGCCTAGCAGGACCCGGTACTATGGGGCTATGGAGGCGGTGCCGTGTAGGCACCGGTGTGGGTATTAGGATGCCTGTCTTTTGCGCGGCGTTCCGGCCGCAAAAAGACAGGCGGAAAATTCCTTCGGGGGCCCGTTGCGTGCTCCCAGGAGGGTGGGGGGTGAGGTGCTGCACATGGGGGGTACCTATGGTACCCCCCTACATTTGCATGTACAAGGTGGAAGGCACCGTAAACTGCCTGCCACGTTGTACATGCAAATGTAAAACATGTATTTTTACATTGTGGCAGGTGCTGCCACCCGCCACAATGTAAACATACAGGATAAGCCCGCCAGTGTGACGGGCACATCCTAATTCGTTTTGCGGGACTGCCGCACCTATGGCGGGCGGTCCCTTTTCCAGCAGCAATGGCGTAATCGGCCCATGAGTCCTCTCTCTAGTCTGATGGCTCAGGGTAGTAGTGGTTTGCAATAGGCTGACGTCTCTGCTGACACTTTTCTCCAGGATGAAGAATAATTTTACTAGTGGTTTGTGATGCAATAGCCTGTCCGCTAAGACCTTTCGACTGGGTGTGTGTGGTAGGGGTTTGTGTAAAACTGACGCTTGCACTAAAACCTATTTCCAGGTTGATGAATGGTGGTTTTGTGGTTAGCGACAGGCTAGTCTGTGTGGTAAGACATCTTACTTTAGTATTTAGTGTTTAGAGTAGTGGTTTAGAAAAGACAGGACTATCCAATGAGAACTCTCTCCTGGGTGATAAGTGAGTGTAGTAGTTTATAAGGTTACTGTGAGCTCTCTGCTGTACATCTCTCATCTGTCGCCTTTTCTTATTTTAAAAAAAAGAATGGTAATTTATCAAGTATATTGAAGTTTAATGTGCTGGATGATGTCATCAGTAATATCATTAGTGATGTCATTGACCATGTCATGAGGGATGTAATATGTGAGGTCATAAGCAGTGCATTGCAGAGTATAAGTTATAGTTAGCTCAGGTAACTCTAACTGCTGAATTTCTAGGGTTTTATGCGTGTAAAATCTGAGCCTAAATATAATGTCCCTGTAACCTTAATGTTTTTTAGTGAATTACTAAAGTTTTTATTGCTATTTCTAAACTGTAACATGCTTGTAACCTTTGTTTTTTTGTGAATTTCTAAGTTTTTTTTTTTTATAAATCTTTTTATTAATTGAACACAAAAAATCAACAGCAGGTGCTGTACATTACGAAACAAAAGGAGAATATACAAACCTATAGTGCAGAATAGACGGATGATCACCAAGACAAGAACTGCCAAAAACTGTAGCAAGCATGAGGCCGTATCATTTACGATAAATATTTAAAGCCCAGTCCAACCAATAGAGCCCACAAACCCCTCCACCCAAGGGAAACAGGATTGTCATTGAGAAGCAATTTTCAAGTGGCAGGAGAAATGGAGCGCAACAAGTCAATGGACCGAGGCAACGACCGAAACCAGCACGCAGCAATAAGAAACTCAAAATATTGCTAAAGTCAGCTCAAACAGTACCGCCCTCAGAACCCGTCCACCCACAAAACAGGATTACTCGTCGGTAAGGCACCCAATATCAGGATTTGGGTAGGATTTTAAGAATAAACAAAAACACACACAATACAAAAACCCCTTCCCCCTACCCTGCACCCCTGCATGTAGCTTTCGCCGGACTCCAACTAGCAGTGTGCCTGTCGCTCCAACTAACTAATTACTAAAAGTAGAAAATGGAGGAGGTCCATCTTCATGTGGGCCCCCGGTCCCCACTCCCCCCGCCACAACCAAGCAACCCCTATAACGGACCCTTTATTTTATGAAAAAACTCATACTTAACAACACAGGGGAAGCTTTAAACACCGCCCATCCTCCCACAAGGCACAATGGTAGCAAATCCCTCATTCACCGGGGCCACAATTCCAAACCCAGTCCATTAGTCTCAGCCTTGGCCCTTCCGATCAGTCGTGCGAACCCCTTCCGGTTGAACTGCCGCCTCCGCACAGTCGAAGTGCGTAAAGAGTTCAACAAAGAACATCCGGAGACGAATCAAAAATGTTAAGTCATCTCCCATTTAGAAAACTGCTAAAGACCTTCTTATTCCAACACTAGAACGACTGCTAAACTGGCTCTTCCCCAAACATTCTGTAGATGCTTAAAGGCGCGGAGATACTCCTCCGGGAGTCGAATCCAGCGCGGTACAAACCTGCAAATAAATAAATAAATAAATTGAGAACCCCATCACCACTAAGGGCCCCCCTAAACCGACATTAACTCCCAACGTTGTTTCCATCGCAATCGTAATAAAACTGCCGGGGAGGGGAGACATGCTGGTTCGAGCCCAAAACAGTTCCCAACAGGAGTCTCCGGAAAGGGAGCATCGACCGGTCTTCCCACATTCAAAGACGATGATAGGTACAACGATCTGGTCAAAGCACCAAGCTCGAGGTTATCGGCCACCACACTGCCTAGTGGCTGCAGCACCTCTCGCTGCACGGGACCCTCATCCTTCGAGAAAATGGCCATTGTGGGTGTCTTAGCTCGCATTAGTTCTTTCAATGGAGCAGAGTCCAGTCTAACTCGCCCTGTCTCAAAAGTAGCAGCAATCATTTTATGCACGAGGGCCTCCACATACGAATGGAGTGCCCCGATGGCCGCCAGTACAGTTCCCAACGACGGTTCACACTCGGCCCGTCCCATCTCTCCTCGATCAATGCGATCACTTTTACTTCCCCCAGAGAGCCCGGTCTCTCCGGGGGAGCAGGCAAGAGCGGAACGGACGTCTGTGCAGGGCGACTTATCGTGTACCACTGCAGCAATCTGTACTCCGCTACCGCGAGCGAAGACCCCGACCCAACGAACACCAGAGGGGGACAGACAGTGTCCCCGGGTAAGGGGCCTTCGCCCACAGCCTCATTCGTGCCTCGTCGCCACTCCTTTGATGTTGCAAACTCAGAGGACCGCCGTCAAAATCGGGCAAAAACAACCTCCACAGCAATAGACCGGACCCTGCCAAACTCCCACGGCTGATGTTCTTCAACTGGAACCCAGCTGGGCCAGTACTCGAGGCCGCGGCTCCCAAGCTGGTTAAGGCCGCAAACTTAAACTCGACGTAACTCCTTCTGCCAAGCCGGTAAAGTTTGCGGGATTGCACCATCAGAGAGCTCTCCGGTTCATCCACAAGGAGGAAGGGCGTAAACACAGGATTAGTGACAGGATCATCTGGCAGGAGAAGGAGGTCGGCGGAGCCGGGAGCCTAAGCAGCCATCTTGATCGCTAGCGTGGCTCCTCCCATTTCTAATTTTTTTTCCCCTAAGTATAATGTCCCTGTAACTTTTTTTTATTTTTTAGAGAATGCCTATGTTTTATTTTGAAAAAAGGTATTTTAATAAAAACACACCTAACTATAATATTACATTAACATAACATTTTTTAATTGCTTTTAATGTAGTATTATCTTACATTAAAAAGTATTTAAATATATTAAATTGCATAACATAAATTATTGTAAAAAAATATTATGTTTCTTTTTTTTACTGAATTTTTTAGATTCACGAATCCGTTGTGAACAATCTCGATATGTACATTCTGGTTTCGCGGGACATCCATGCAACCAGATTTCTAACAACACTAAAATCACATAGAAATTTATATTCCAATGAATAATTGTATGTTAGAAGGTTGTTTTATAACATATTTCCGGATTTGTAGTGATGTCGCAAAGTCACCATAAATCCCATGTGACACAGTAACAAAGGGATTTCATTGGTTAAAACACCTTTCATGCTTCTGAAGAGGAAGTCACGTTTCAGTTCTTTTCTGTTTTGGGTGTAGCTGTTTCCTTTCACACCCTCCATTAAAGCGCTAGATTTGTTTTGTCTCTTTGGTGGCGTTTTCTTCCGGATTTAAAATGGCTTCTGCAAATCCTGATCAGCCAGAGCAGCAGGAACAACAGAATTCTTAAAAAGAAGAACAAATGCCTAAGAAGAAGAAATCTATTACTTGGTAGGTTTTTACAATTCCTTTCGGAGAAAAGAAAGTCATTGCCAGGCAAGGGCAATGTACCTTTTGTAATAAAATCCTATCAAGAGGAACTTCCAAAAATACAGTCATGGCACGAGTAGTATGTCGAAACATCTCAAGACTTTCCACCCATGCAATCTTTCCAGGTCTAAAAAAGAATGAGATGTGCTGTATACGTCACGGTCTGATGCAGCGCAGGTAGACCTGGGGATGCACTGCCTCCAGAAATTGCTAATATCTACCAGCTAAAGCACCTGAATTGGCTAAATGCAGGACATTTTGCACAGCATGCAACAAAGTTTTGACTATTGGAGAGTAGTCCATCCCTGTTGTAATTGAGGCAGCTAAAGCCCACAAATGTTATTTTTTTTTTGCTTAAACTTGCTGCACAACTTCTGTGCGTTTTGTTTTTACAGTTTACTTTTAATAGCCACCATTTTATAAAACAGAAAAAACAACAAAAAACATGAAATGTTTAAAAACACCCCAAAAAAGTAAGTTAGAAAGCTAAAAATGCAAGGTTCTTATTAGAACCACCTTTTCTGGTTTAAAGGAAAAAAAACTATATGTTATATTTTGGTATCTGAATGTCTGAACATCTGTTGCTATAGGTCGACATATATGTTAGTTTAACTGGGTGTTTTAGTGTTCGTATGGGTGTGAGCAGTGTATGAGTGGCTGTATCAGTGTGTGGCTGGGTGTGTGAGTGGCTGTATCGTGGTGTGAGTGGGTGTGATAGTGGCTGCATCAGTGTGTGTGTGTGTGTGTGAGTGGCTGTATTGGTGTGTCAATGAGTGTGTCAATGGCTGTATCGGTATGTGAGTGGGTGTATCAGTGCCTGTATCAGTGTTTGAGTGAATGTGAAAGTGGCTGTATCAGTGTGTGGCTGGGTGTGTGTGTTGTATTTGTGAGTAAGTAGGTGTGTAAGTGGCTGTATTGGTGTGTTAGAGGCTGTATCAGTGTATGGCTGGGTGGGTAAGTGGCTCTATCAGTGAGTAATTGGTAGTGTGACTGGCTGTCTCAGTGTGTGCATGGGTATGTGAGTGGCTGTATCAGTTTGTGGCTGAGTGTGTGACTGGCTGTATCAGTGTGTGAGTGGGTGTGTGAGTGTCTGTATCGGTGTCTGAGTGGATGTGTGACAGGCTATATGGGTGTGTGAGTAGCTGTGTGGGTGTATGCGAGGGTGTGTGAGTAGCTGTGTGGGTCTGTGAGTGGGTGTGTAAGTAGCTGTGTTGGTGTGTGAGTTGGTGTATGAGTGGTTGGATGGGTTTGTGAGGTGGTGTGTGAGTGGCTGTATTGGTGTGTGAGTTGGTGTGTGGGGGGTTGTATGGGTGTGTGAGTGGTTCAAATGGTATTTGTGTGATTGTGTACATATGTGGGTGGTTATATGGTGGTGTGTGTGTGAGTGGGTATATGAGCGGTTGTATGGATGTATGAGTGAGTGGCTGTATGGGTGTGTGAGTAGCTGCGTGAGTCTTTGAATGGGTGTGTGAGTGGTGTTATGGGTGTGCGAATAGGTGTGTGAGTAGCTATGTGGTTGTGTGAGTGGGTGTATGAGTGGTTGCATGGGTGTGTTAGTAGCTGTGTGAGTGGTTGCATAGGTATATGAGTGGGTGTGTGAGTAGCTGTGTGGTCCTGTGAGTAGGTGTGATGAGTGAGCTTGCTTTGAGGGGAGACACCACAAAGGATGAGGGGTCTGACATCTTTCCTTCTCTGCTGATGCTTTGGTGCACATCGGGAGAGCTACTGCAAGGGCAACCGCTGCGGACAACAAGTTCTACAATCCTCAAGGAAGCCAGCACCTGACTTCACTTGCCAGCAGATCATGCACATGAAAAAGTGCGTTGCTGTCTCGCATTGAGGGGCATCCTCCCTTCCCTGTTGAAGCTTTACCAATGGTACACATCGGTAGAGCCGCTGCAAGGACAGCCGCTGGGGACCACAAATCCCACAATTATCGAGGGAACCTGCACCGACTTCACTTGCCAGCAAATCAATCGATTGAAAAAGCATGTTGCTGCCCCACAGCGTGGGATGCACGCAGACTTGCTTGGCCATGCCCAGGTGAAGACAAGTGCGGGCTTGACTGTGCCTATCACCGCCTGACTGAGGCTGGACTAGGACCACACTCTATCCTTTTCAAGTCTTTGGTCCCTGAATTGAGTCCTGAGCCCTGGTAAGAACTCTTATTTTTAATAGTACTGTAAGGATGCGTATGCCTTAGATTTGATTAGCTAACAAGATATCAACAATGGGCAAACAAAAATTAATGCAGGCTCATGATGGGAAAGGCATAAAATCTGTGAAATCCACTAATGCTGTCACAAATTACCATACACACAATATGGGTTTGTTGAATAGCAAAATTGTTAACGCTGAGGAAAGGTTGACCACAACAAGGACTGCCCTATGCAGCACATTGAAGGCTGCTGGCGAGGAGATTGTTCTATTAGATCAGGGGTCTTCATGCAACGCCACAACAAAAATCAATCCCAAGCCTGTCCAGACTTCATGTGTTTCCCATGGCCCTCTTTTGGTTTCTGAGGTATCTAGCAATAGCGAACTGACTCCCCCTCCAGTGAATAAATGCCACCAGTCACAGACCCAGCCAGAACCCAGTTTAAAGAAGGGGTGATCATCTATTAGTACAAGTGGGAATGGAAGCAACATTAAGGGAATTTAGAAGGACAAAGAACTAATACCGCCAAATCCTCAGAAATGATGTGTAGAAAGGATCTCCACATTGGAGAAATCTGTAAATTAAGCCCCTTTCTTGCTCAAGAGGGAGGATCAGCCTCATTCCATCACAAGACCGGCTGGCACTGCTACTTCCCCCAATCTTTGCGTACCTCGGAACTCCCACCTTGCCTCTAAGCAGCTACCGTCTGCGCTCCGGGAAAGAATGTTAGCCCCAGACACTGCAGCTCAAGCACAAGATATCTTGCATCTTCCACCGGAGGCGATCCCCCATGTCATTGTGTTAAGAAATGTTCCTAAATTACAATCACATTCTTTTGAGCATTGGAGTGACGTAAAAAATACGTTGAGTCACTGGTTGGCTAACCAGATTAGTGCCCTGACCTTTTTATTCTAGGAAGTGATAATGGTGAGAAGAGTTGGATGGGGAGGCCCTTTTAGGAAAATTGGAAGGGTGAATGCATTGTTGTGAATTTTCGTTCCCCCAATGTGGGAAAATCTCTTTTTTGTGACCTTCAAAGGAGGTATCATTATAAAGGAAACCCACACGGGGACATGAGGGCTGAACCTCTTGGCTTTTTTTTACAAACCTAATGTGTTTTGTACCGGCCCTGATCAACTGTTTCCGCAACTCAATCTTTGTTCATATGTACCCGCCTCACTATCTAACCCTAGTATGTACATACTTATTCCAACCTACAATAGATTTGCCCCCTTTCCAAACTGCGATGAAAAGGACTGACTCCAGGGTACCATTGAATTTAAATCAACTAGCTGTGTGAATAAAGAGCTAGTCCATATCTCAGTGGAACATTTTATGTCATCTAACAAAAAAGAATGAAAGGGCTATGCTAAACTAGTTGTCAGATTGTGGAACATTGCAGGTTTTAAGAATAAACTAAAGTTATAGAATGGCTAGACATTATTAAAACATATTACAAAGGAGGGACTCAGTGAGGAAAAACAGCCCAAATTACAACCGATGCCCAGGCTGCTGGCACAAGACGCCTCTTAGTTCCCATTTTGAACAGTTACCAAATAAAGAGACGGGCGCTGGAAGCGGGAGTGCAAGAACAGATTTTTATTTCTCATGAGGAGAGCCTGTCATTTCGGACATGCGCACAATGTCTTCAAGAGGTGCTCTAACAAGTTTCTCTGAGGCTCCGTCTTTTATACACAGGTTTATGATGCACAAACATTCCTTATTGCAATAAAGGCACTTTGAAGTACGAAAAGGCACGTTTGGAATCCCAGCTTCAGGCCTATTCCCATACCAGTCGCTCGGATGTCGTTTCCCCTCCCAAATGTAACAAGTGATTGTAATCTTGCAGCCGGACATTCCAACAGGACACGAGGGCAAGAGGGGGTGGTCAGATCTAAGGTTGGGCAGGCGACAAGATCGGGCACTTCGGTTTGTGTATCACGTTTTGCTATGCGGGGCCAGGGGGGGGGGGGTACATCCATGAGGCTTTGTTTTATGACTTGGGACCGGGTCGAGAGGCCAGGTGTAGCCGGGGGGGGGGTCATCAGAAGAGGGGAAGGGTGTTCCTGGGAGGAATGCAGGGGGTGTCGGTCAGGCAGGGGTGTCACTTTTAGAGCAGGGTCGCGCAGAGGGAGAGGGTTTTATGGCCTATGCATGAGAGAGCGGGGGTGTTCAACGGAGCCGGGGGGGGGGGCGTGCTGGGGATTTAACAAACGGGCTGCGAGGCCTTGGTGCCTAAAATGGCTGTCGTGTACGTGCGTGCATGGGCCTATGCTGGCTGGATGATGCGGTCAATGCTTCGCTGTACTCGTTCTGCTTACAGCGAGGGGTATGGTGAACACAAATGAACGCCGCTTATGTACATATACATTGTCATTTTCCACAGTCGCCGCTTTTTAACATAAGTTAGTTCATTTCCGTGTTTATCATAACTGACGGGGTGTACATATAGCCATGTGTGGTCAATGAAATAGCGTTTGTCAATACTGGCGGATTGCATATAACCATGTGCAGTCGATGCGATAGACGAGGTGCAATACATATGAATTTACATTTGTCGTGTTATATATACGAGTCTAGAGATCGGTATACAACTCAGTCGGAGTCAATCAAGGAAATGTTCCGACACATTATGGAACCATGTTCTGACTCTCTCTCCGGCGGTATCAATGTACAGTTAAAAGTGACAGATGAAACATTTTGAAAGCAATACAAAGTGGTTGAGGGAGGAATTCAGTTCAATACAAGCAATTAGTCAGGGGGGGGTAGAAAGTTCAGAATGGGGAGGGGGGGTCTTCGCCACAGTGTCTTTTTAGCAGCGAGCCATCACTGGTAGGCTCTAGTAGTTTGTTTTCTTCCGTTGGCGCTGTTGAGCACCGGCGGTGGAGCTATAGGTCCAGCTCGGATCCATCCTTACACATCGCAGGGTGCGATCTGTCCTCTGCTGTTAGACCACAGTCCTGTTTCCTAACTAATCTTTTTAAGGGTGCCTCATGCTGGGCACCTGCATTTCTTTCTCCTTCCGTGGCAAACCCTATTCTACCTAAATGCTGTTCTTCTTCTCTGAGTCAAAATCCATGTGAAAAAAAAGGGGGGGTTTGTCGGATAATCGAGGGAAGAGAGGGCGGAGTGGGATCAGATCTTTGAGACAAACCAAGGGAGCAAAGGATAACGAGCAGGCAGGCCCATCAATCGGGCTCAAAGGGGCGGGGACTTCTGGCACGCGTGGGTCAGCAAGCAGAGGGCTTCAAGGCAGCCCTCCATCCTTTCATTTTCCGTGTTTGAGAGTGGTGCCTCGTCCCGCGTCTCGTTGCTCTGCGGCTCCACCTTTGGTCGAGGTCACATGTGCTTCATGATCTGCGGCTAGGCTGTGCGTCACTTCCGGCCCCTCTCCTCCGGTGATTGTGTATCTTTGAATGGGTACAAAACAAGCTTTAGAGAACTGGCAGGAGAAGACATTTATACATTTCAATTCCGCCCCCAATCTTAAGTAGTTGGGGATACGTTCATCGGTCACGGTCAGAAGTTATCACTATGGAGTATGTATGCGGGCATTTCTACTGAGTTTGTACTAAGTCTATTTAGCGTTCATTCATGACGTATATGGAGAGAAGTCAGACTCCTATCAACTGCGTATTCCATCAAACTCGAAATCGGATCCTTCGGTAGAGACTCGTCTTTCTAACCCAAGCCCTGGCAGACTTCTATCATCATGAGAGAGGGACAGAGGCTAAACATTCTTTTCTCGGGGAGCAACGGTTAATCAGGGTCATCAGTTATACTTCGGGATATGGAGCTGGGGTCAATCGGGGGAAATGAGGACGCTTTGGACGTCCGTACTTGGGTGCAGAGAGGTGGGGCAATCTGGGCATTGGGGATTGTGTTTCTAACGAACTGAGAACAGAAGGCCACTGACATATAGTCCCCCTATAAAAAAAAGGCCAGATTAGGGGACATCAGTCGTCTTACCTGTCCTTTCCTTCTTAGCCAATTCAAGTTCCATCATTTTACAGAAAGGAGAGGTAGTAATATGGCAAATTACAATTGTTTTAGTTTCTGTCAATTTTGCCGAACACCTTTGTGTTCAAAAACCAATTAGGCTTGTGCCGGCGGGGCACAACGTTACCACACAAAGGAAGAGGGAACAGGGGGACCCTCAGAGAGAGAGAGTCGTCCGCATTTTAAACGAACTATTCGGTACACGTACGACATGGAGAGAGAGAAAGAGAGAGAGAGAAACGTGTACAATAATAGGCCATTTAGTGCGCACACAACACAGAACAGCAGGGGTCAAGGTATATATAAAAACACAGGCTGAGGGACGACGTAGATCCATACATTACGTACACATGAATTCAGGCGGGGGGGA
This sequence comes from Lissotriton helveticus, assembly GCF_964261635.1. NCBI lineage: Eukaryota > Metazoa > Chordata > Amphibia > Caudata > Salamandridae > Lissotriton > Lissotriton helveticus. The sequence goes on from NC_136063.1 coordinate 1,315,676,626, forward strand.
ATAGTACATGTATTATATACAAAAATCCAAGACAAAACATAGAACAGTACTTTGGCCAAAAAGATTTCTTCCTGCATGCTGCGCATCCTTGGTATCCTACTTAATTCATCTGGCTGCCTTTGCTGGTGGCCTCGGTTGCAAATACTTACACCTTTGTCAATTGTTCGGGAACTAACCTGGTCGGGCTAATACTCACGGTGGGATCTTCAAATCATTTTTAGCGAATGGGTATCCAGGCTGAGGCAACGGAGGGTGTCAGTCGGGAGAACAATGGGGCAGCTTTGAGTTTCATGTCTATGAGGGTGCAAGAAGGAGGTGGTAAATCTTAAACATTGACAATATTCCTAGTCTTCCAGAAGGAGGGTACTTGGGTAAACCTCACCCCGGAATATTCCTGAACCTTTCCCTATTTAGTTACCGTATGAATTCACTCATGGGTGCACGTCATTCTTGGTTGCATTATTTGGGGTGCCGGTTGGAGTCATATTTTGTCATACTGCAATAACCCGCCAAGTTTCTGCTTCAGGCCACCCTCCCAGTCGCTGGGTTCAGAGAGAGAGACAGTCGTTTCTAAGTAAGGGAGTGCTATATCTTTGTTTGTTCGTCGTGTATAGGCACCATGTTCAGACCCCTTTTTCCCATTCCATCGGCCGTTCGATCATCACTTAAGTCATACATAAAACATTTCTCTTATCAATCCAAACGTGTGCAACGTGTATTCAGTCGAGCTATACACATCAGGGCATACACGCATGCATTCATATCACACAAATTCGTCACGTTCTTAGGGGCAGTCTCCATAGATAATATACAATTTTTCCGTGCGGAACCATGGTGTGTTGCTTAGGTCTTCTCCATACTTTAGTCGACGTTCCGATGTGACCTGCAGAAAAGAAGGGAAAAAGAAGGGGTGGGGGCAGCGTTTTAAAACACATCAGCGCGCATAAACCCGAAAATGCTTTTACTTACCACATACTCGACCTATCTCCGCGGGATGCAGTCCCTTTCATCTCGGCGTTTAAGCCCAGAGGGATCGGTAGTGCGGGAGAGATAATCATTGATGGACTGTATATTGCATAGATCGCCCAAGTGTGGTATTACGGATCGTGTGTAGGGAAGGGTCAAAACAAAGGGCAGTCAGTGTAAAGTGGGGGTGAACTCGTGCTCTCCTTCGAGGAGGAGGGATAGTCTACAGTGGTACAGGGTCGTTTTTGTTCATCAGGCACGGAAACTAGAGGGGCTAGGTGGCATTCCTTCGGGGTGGCTTAGGGGCATCTGAAACAACTTCCCTGATACATGTGGCACATAAAGTAAAGGCTAAATACCGGGACCTTTATCGATTGCTTTACGTTGCACAAAAATAAAAAATATTTAAAAAAACACACACACAACAAACCTGGACCATTCACATTTGCAATATTTCTGTGTACTTTGCTTTTTAACCTTTAAGTAATCGAGTTGCTTCATTTCACCTGTATTTTACTTATATCAGAAACAGTGGCCATTTATTCGAAACTTACCAATCTAAGCGCTACAACTATGTTTGCTTTTCAACAAAACCTTTATTTAAAATTGTTGGTGCACAAATACGGGCCTACAACCACGTGGGCCGGCCACGGAGCAGACTGGAACTGTACATGAGGGGATATTTATTTGAGGAAAACGTAACGGAGTCGGTGGTCGTTGATTTCATAAAGGTGCGACAAGTGCAATAAAATCATATCGAAAATTCATTGTGGGCAAGTACCATAAGTGTCGAAAATTCGAACTTTCAATAATACGGTAATCAATGACGCGTCAGAACTTACTATCAATTCATTGTCCGAATGTTCGATCAGTACCCATCCCCTCCCGCCATGCGCTTCAAAAACTGCATACATATCTCATGATATCAAGGCTGAGCAACCGGAACACAACAGGGAGTTGCGAGTTCCATTTGTACCGGCGCCATTTTGGGTGAGGTCAGGCAGGTCCAAGTATAGTCAAAATGTCTCCACCAACTCGTGGTTGGACCAGAGCCTCTTTCGGCAGTCCAAAAGTTTCGTTAAAGGGCAACAGAAGGGGCCGTCAATATGAACCATCAGTCAAAGGGGGGAGGGAGGCAACAATCTTTCCTACCGGGTCATACTGGTGTTCTAGCGGAACTGATCAAATTGGTAGTCTGCAGGATTTTGGTCATTCAAACTGAGGCTGGCGCCAGCATGAGAGCGCCAACGTCTCGTGGCTACGTCTTGGTCGTTCCGCGGGCAATCATGGCAGTCATTCCCCATCGGGGGGGGGGCCCGCGGGGGTCGGGGGCCCCTGCAGTTCTCGTAGAATCTTCAAAGCTGAGGAGAACGCTTCTGGACGGGGGACTCATTTTCTAGCTGACAAGCGACCAGGCCATCTTTGCACGCCAGGCCCAATCCTGCAGGGTCGACCGCCATTTTATGAGTTCAGCGGCAACCGGCAGTCGCTGGATCGCAAGAGCAGACGGACTCCAACCTGTCGGGCGTGGCGTTGCACCGCAAGTGGGGTGGGCGCAACTCAGCTTGGTGAGTGAGGCGCAGGGGTGCAGCGCTGTGTCCCAAGAGTGGGAGGAACTCATTTGGTTCGGGCGAAGCGCCGTGGTATCGCAACAGTGGACGAGACCCCGTCGGGTGAGTGGAGCGTTGCTGCACCGCAAGAGTGGACGAACCCTTGTCGGGTGAGTGGAGCGTTGGGGGTGCAGCTGAGGGGCCTCCACCTGGTGAGATGGGAGAGGCTCGTCCGCGCCGCCTCTCCCTCCCAGTGCACCCCACGCCGTCTCCTGGCGCTGACATTCGTGATGGCCGGACCAGGCGATGGGAGAGGGGGGGGGGTCGGAGGCATAAGCAAGACATCCCCCCCCCGTGGCCTGCAAGGCGCCAGAAGAGGATGGGAAGACCAGTACATTCCGGGCCATCCACCCCACGACCTCTCCGGCCGATGGCGGCCAGCTGGGCCCCGCCCTGCACGTGTCGAGGCCTCATCTTCCGGATGGGCGTAACTGTGGACCTGTTGCACTTCGGGAGCTTCCGGAATGGGGGTAGGTATCTGCTGACTTGTATCTATCTTTTGTTACCGTTATTGGGCGTGGCGGGCGGTGGGACAGACATGTTTGGAGCAGTGAGGGGCGGCGGAGCCTAGCTACCTCGTGGCTGCCGTGATGTCAAGCTTGGCTTCTCTCACCACTTTCATGTTTCTTATTGCGGGCTATTTCTAACGTTTCTTATTCCTAGCGAAGTAAAAAAAAACTCATCAGTGGCCTACTGATTTTGCTCGATTTCTTTTTCCTTCCTTTTCTAGTGTGTTTCGTGCTAAAGTTTCTGTTAACAGGATACGGTGATTACTTCATATTTTACATATGTCCTTTTTATTAGGGGCGCCCTCCGGTTGAGCCAGATGATCTACCTCTAATAAATGGTCCGGGTGGAACTAGTTTACCAATCAGTGGGGAGTAGATAGGCATGACAGATTACAACGGGGGACAAAGGTCCGCATTACCTACCCTTCACTACTTGCAAAGACTAGATAGAATATTTCTATTCTACGTTATTTGCAAACAGAGAATACCTCAAAAGAACTATTCCTTGAACAATAAATGTCCAGACAATCAATCAATCAGTGGGGAGAAAAATAGGCATGACGGATTACAACGGGGGACAAAAGTCTGCATTACCTATCCTTCGCTATCTGCAAAGGGAGACAGAATATTCCTATTCTTCTCTGTTTGTAGACAGGGAATATCTCAAAAGAGCGATAATCGATAAAAATCGATAACAAACAATCAGTGGGGAGAAAGATAGGCATGACGGATTACAATGGGGGACAAAAGTCTGCATTACCTACCCTTCACTATCTGCAAAGGGAGACAGAATATTCCTATTCTTCCCCGTTTGTAGACAGCAAATGTCTCAAAGAGCAACAGAGCAACCAATCAATCAGTGGGGAGAAAAACAGGCATGACGGATTACAACGGGGGACAAAAGTCCGCATTACCTATCCTTCACTATTTGCAAAGAGAGAGGAACGTTCCTATTCGTCGCTGTTTGCAAACAGAGAATGTCTCAAAGAGAACCAATACTTCAAGTAGCAACCAAGGCTAAATGAACCAATCAATGAACAATACCAGTATTTAAATACCGATTCCAATATAAACAATCAATCAATCAATCAATCAATCAGATGGATAAAGCCATCCTTTCAATCAGACGTAAAGACGTCCTACTTAACCTTACCCGGACCGGACCGTGTGGACAGTTCTTCGCCTTCCCTTTCCAGCGCCCGATCGTTCTCTTACTCCATGTTTTTACCGCAGCATTCCTGTGGGATCCCAGTCAGGACAGTAGGTCGCTTGAGAGAGGTCCGTTCGGAATCGGTGAAGTTCATTCAATCGGCAGCCGGACGAGGGCCCTCTCAAGGCAGGTATACTCCAATCGTTCAGATGTTCACCCCATCGTCTGGACCTCTCTTACCGGACCTTATGTCACTGATGGGCCCCGCGTTGGGATGCCAATTGAGGAAAAACAGCCCAAATTACAACCGATGCCCAGGCTGCTGGCACAAGACACCTCTTAGTTCCCATTTTGAACAGTTACCAAATAAAGAGACTGGCGCTGGAAGCGGGAGTGCAAGAACAGATTTTTATTTCTCATGAGGAGAGCCTGTCATTTTGGACACGCGCACAATGTCTTCAAGAGGTGCTCTAACAATTTTCTCTGAGGCTCCGTCTTTTATACACAGATTTATGATGCACAAACATTCCTTATTGCAATAAAGGCACTTTGAAGTACGAAAAGGCACGTTTGGAATCCCAGCTTCAGGCCTATTCCCATACCAGTCGCTCGGATGTCGTTTCCCCTCCCAAATGTAACAAGTGATTGTAATCTTGCAGCCGGACATTCCAACAGGACACGAGGGCAAGAGGGGGTGGTCAGATCTAAGGTTGGGCAGGCGACAAGATCGGGCACTTCGGTTGGTGTATCACGTTTTGCTATGCGGGGCCAGGGGGGGGGGGGGGTACATCCATGAGGCTTTGTTTTATGACTTGGGACCGGGTCGAGAGGCCAGGTGTAGCCGGGGGGGGGTCATCAGAAGAGGGGAAGGGTGTTCCTGGGAGGAATGCAGGGGGGTGTCGGTCAGGCAGGGGTGTCACTTTTAGAGCAGGGTCGCGCAGAGGGAGAGGGTTTTATGGCCTGGGAGGAATGCAGGGGGGCGTGCTGGGGATTTAACAAACGGGCAGAGAGGCCTTGGTGCCTAAAATGGCTGTCGTGTACGTGCGTGCATGGGCCTATGCTGGCGGGATGATGCGGTCAATGCTTCGCGGTATTCGTTCTGCTTACAGCGAGGGGTATGGTGAACACAAATGAACGCCGCTTATGTACATATACATTGTCATTTTCCACACTCAGGGCTTTTAACAGGTCCAGCATACCTGCCCCAACAATAGTGAATACAAAGTGTACTAACTGATAAGGGGGGGACAGGCATTTGTGGTCATGCAGTACAAGGGGAACGGGGGTTCCTCCTGTTGGAATTAGAGCCCTCACATAGGGCATGCTCCTCGTCAGGTCGGCGCTGCAATTCTTGATGGGCTCCCTATGAGAGGCTCTTTGGTGGAGATCTTTTATTACAAATTGTCGTTTGGTGCCGTGGGGGTGAGGGGACTAAATAGTGTAGATGGAGTAAGTGAAAGTAAGTGACCCGAAGGAAGGTTAAAACAGGAACTGGAAGTACCAAAGAAAACAATTTTAATCAGTAGGTCTTTCAACCTGGTAAAAAAGATGAAAGGTGCACTTCTGAGGTAATGTCTCAGATTGGGCGCTATGTAATATGGTCAACGCTTAATAGTCATTGGATCTAGCGGCGATTCGTCAGGACCTAGTAAAATCAGCTCTATCTTCACAAGGGTGGTTGTCTGGTGATATTGCCCTGATTAACCAACATAAACCATTTTCTCAGTGTAGTACCTGGTAAGACATGACCAACCTAGCAAAAATAAAAACAAGTGTTAGACATGGGAACACATTCCAACACAGAGCACACATGTCCCCTTTATAACATGCTCACAACACACAGTGGTGGTGACTAAAAACAAGGTGAGAGCTGTGTGGGTATCTCTCACATGGATCATATCATGACTGTAACACAATTGAGTGAGGTGAGACACCCCACCATGGTAGCAGAAAGAAGTGAAAAACTTATCCTAATCGGGTCTGTAATCTACAGCATCAGTACCCGGCAGATAAGACACATGGAAATTCCTTGTGTCCTAGGCGGGTTTTGAGGGAGAGAAAATACATGAACCAAATAACATTTACTGTTATTGTGGTGATTTGCAGCAAGTGCCAAAGCAAGAGAAGATGTATAATGCAAATCACATTACAGATTATTGTGGTGATATGCAGGTGGTTAAAAGGGCGGAGTGTATAGCAAGTGCCAAGGCCAGATCAGCCTCAGTTAAATGGAGGTGCAGCAGGGAGTGGCGGCCTTCAATTGATGTCTATCATTTTACACCGGCCTCGTGAAGCATGACACCCAGCCGTTTGTGTGAGGGCCCTAATTCCAACAGGAGGAACCCCCATTCCCCCTGTAATTCATGACCACAAAAGCCTGCCCCCCCCCTTATCAGTTAGAACTGCATACTCTTTGCATTCATTATTAAAACACCCCATCTCGCCTGCCTGCAGGAAACCTGGGCAGTGGACGATTTCCATGTAGAGGGCTATTCTTGTGTCATTACCCCGGCCATTCCTTCAGCTACTGGACGTTCCAAATGGGTTTTAACTTTATTAAAATCTACAATTGCCCCCCTTAGATTAAAAATGTCCTATACCAGCTCACCCCATTTTCAGATTTATCACCTGCAGAGAGAACATTGTCCTAGTCAACTATTAACGTTTTTGGCAACACTAGATCTAGGGTCATTGTTGAACATGGAATGGAGCTGGAAACCTTCATAAGTCTTGTTAGAGATGATTGTATTCTTGTCTGGGAAGGGGATTTTAATATCAGCAAATGCGAAACTAAAATGGCCAAAAAGTGCAGCTATTTAAATGAAAACGGAGATGTTTTGCCTCATTTTACTCATAATACATATGGGGAGGCTATTAATGAAATCATTTGTAAATATCAAGTTGAGCTGTTAGAATATGCTCATGAGATGGGGGTTACTAATACCTACTTTTCAAGGGAGTGGCCATAATTCCATCATTGACCATATTTCCTTTTCCAAAATTGGGATATGTATGGTGGAATCTTTTGAGGTCACCCAATCCCATTTAGTGACCATAATCCCCTGATGGTGGTTTTTAACATTAATAAACCCCGCATGAACGGCCCATAACTAATGAGCCACATACAAACTCAAGGTAATAATGGCATTAGCCTTAGGTGGTCGAGTGTGAATGGCACCCACTTTTTAGAAAAAGTAATAAAAGAAAACTTTAGTGACATTGGTGATTTTAAAACTTGCACTGATTTGAGTACCCCCCCCCCCCCCCCACACGCTGAATTGCAGCTGCTTTTAGTAAATTAATGGCTGAGATAGCCGGTAGATTAAAACCTATAAATAAGAGTAATGATAAAAAAGATTTACGGCTGGTTTGATCATAATTGCAATGTGTGCAAGCAGGGATCTGAAAAATGCCCTACACAAGACACCAAGGAATAAGAACAAAATTACTGCCTTAAGAGTTATCTATAAACAATCCCTGGTCAAGAGAAGAGAGATGCAAGACAGGGCATGGACTAGTATAGAACAGGGCACTGATACTAATGATAACATTCTCTTTTGGAAAGTTATTAATCAGCCTTTTTTGAAAGATTCAGTTCCTCCTAGGGTTGAGGCCCATGTATTACAGGAGAACTAGTTAAAACACTATGGAGGGATGTTTAACCTGGATGATCTTGCTATACAACTACTCCCTGCCGTTGTATATTCAATAGAGCCTGTCTAATTGTCACCTATAAGCTTTGAAGAGGTATCTGCTGCCCTTGGAAAATCCACTAATACAAAGGTGCCAGGCCCTGAGTGGGTATCTACAGATATTTTCAAGCCAAATGTTATCTTATGGGCTCTGTCGCAAATCTGCAATGCCGCCATAAGCGGTTTTCTCAATGCCACATGGACCGAAAGTATCATTGTTCCAAATTTCAAAAAGATGGACAGAGGACATCCCAGGTGCTACTGATCAGTATCCCTACTGGGTCTATGGCCAAGCAAATGAATAGAGTCCTTTTGGAGAGGTTGGAGACATGAGTGTCTGATAATCATATTCTTACAGACACACAATATGACTTCAGGAGGGATGGTGGTACAATAGAACAAATTCTTTACTTTTTTTTCTTCAAAGCTTTATTTTTCAGTTGTATGCATACATGAACAAGGTATGCAGTACATTGCGGTATATATTATCGGCAGTAACAGAATATATATGCAGTATGACAAGTAGTATATGCTACATTTACTGGTGCAGGTGATCATTGGAATGTGGGCGGAAATCTAAAACATACAATAAGGTGTTCAACAGAGTAATTTGCAGTACATGGAAATCTTCGTTTCTCTGAGCCCCCACTTAGCACATATAAAACTACAGTGCGAGTGGCGGATAATAAAGACTTTACAACCTCATGAATATTCGTTCCAGATCATGCTTCTAGCCGACCCCCTCAGGAACGATACCACTAGCTATGTGTAATGCATGCTCGGTTTGTTTCTTAGTGATGTAAGTCTTATATGGACCCCAAATGTCCACTGGTCGAGAAGAGCTTGGGACCAGTGTAGAGTATTCTTTGTAATTAATAGTGCAAAACGCTAAACTGCGAAGCCAAGACTGTAGTGAAGGGGCCCTTTTGCTACCCCATAGTAGAGCAATCTCCCGCTTAGCTAACAGGAAACCTAACGCTGCCAATTTCCTGACCTTCCTAGGGAAATTAACCACGTATCCCAACAGTGCGATCTCTGGAGTAGGTAGCAACTGCATGGAGAGTATATCCCCTAACGTGATGTGTACCTGAGTCCGTTGCTGGTGAATTTTAGGACATGTCCAGGAGAGGTGGGTAAAGTCGGCAAATGGAGCCAAGCATTTCTGGCAATGGTGGGGCCTGGTATGGTCTATACTATGGGATCCTTCAGGCGTGTAATATATTCTACGGAGAAATTTAAAAATAAGCAACTTATGCCTGCTGTTCAATGAGACCTCTTTAGTTGCCCTGCAGCATTGTTCCCATTGGTCGTCTGTAATGGGTCTGCCCAAATCCACCTCCCCAGCCGTGCGTACTTTAGCATCAGAGAATGTTCTGGACGTCCCACATTGTATGTATAGTTTTGAAATCAAATGTGCGCCTGAGGGCTTTTGATAAGCAGTGTCAGTGGTGGGGCCGGCTCAGGGGCCGATGGAAAGGAAGGGAACGTGGCCCGAAGCATGGAGTACATGCGCTTCAGAAGAAAGGTGTCCATAAAGGAGCGTTCACTGATCCGAGCTTCCTCCGACACCGAGAAGACATGATCATCAGGAAACAGGTCGCCTATCGTGTGAATGTGGAATTTCTCAAGTGTGTGTAGAATCAAGACCTCCCCTGTTATGGGAAGCAATGAAGGGTTTGGCAGGGGTAACTCCGGAGAATACAACTGAACAAGGCCCAACAGTCTACGCAGCCTGACCCATGCCCAGCAGGTGGTGGAGACCGTTTGGATGCCACGGGGGTCCCTGGGGAAGCCCGTGGGTAGGATAGCAGAAAGATTTAGTGGAGTACTAGGTCAGCCTCCGGGTTAAAAAATGGGACACGTGCTTCCGGGTGGTACCAGGCATATGCATAACAACATTGTGCTGTCAGGTAGTATAAATACATGTTTGGAACCCCAAAGTCCCCTCTCTCGTACGGCAGGGTCAAGGTCTACCAGTTCGCATGCGGTGTCTTGTCCCCCCAAACGAGACGCAAGAGGAGTGTACGTAGTTGAAGAAAAAAAGTCTGGGTGAGAGGAATGGGAATATTGTTAAAAAGGTATAAGAACCGGGGGAGGACCACCATTTTAATTATAGCCACTCTCCCGGACAGTGACAAAGGCAACCGCAGCCATTTTACAATCTGCGATTCCAGGGAGCTAATAGCCCACCATAGTTTAGCCTGATCATAGTAGTGGTGTCTAGATGGATATAAACTCCGAGATACTTGACAGCATCTTGGCACCATTCAAGCGGGAATTCGCAGCCCCAGGAAGTCATGCTAGCAGTCAAAGGGAAAATAACCGATTTGTGTCAATTAACGCTGAGACCTGAAAACCTACCAAATCGAATAATTTCCAGAATAAGGGGATCGAGGTGAAGATGGGGCAGTCTAACATACAAAATGGTATCATCTGTGTAGAGAGAAACCAGAAGAGGCCCAGTGCGAAATTGTAGGCCGTGGTGTAAATGTAATGTTTTTTTTTTAAAGTGTCGAACTAGTGGGTCCATTGCCAGTATAAAAAGCAATGGGGACAATGGGCATCCCTGCCTCGTGCCGCGGGATAAAGTAAAAGGACCGGAAAGAGTGATGGTGAAGTCAGGGAAAAAGGACAACTGACTCCCCTGCCACTGGATTTCCCCACGGTCACGAGCGGAGCGGAGGGCCGCATCTCTGTCCCTAAAGTTCATGAGTCTAGCAATGATGGGTCGCGGAGGAAGGCCAGGTCGAGGGCGGGGGCCGGGCGACCTATGAGCGCGTTCCACTTCAAATCCCTGCATGAAGGTTTCTCTCCCAAACAACTCGGTCAGTATTTGCTCCACAAAGGTGTCCATGTGCCCGGTGGTGGCCGTTTCCTAGAATTCCAATAATTTGGATGTTATTTCGGCAACGGCGAGCCTCCAAATCTTCGTTCTTAATTGTCACATCCTTAAGGATCTTCTCCACCCTTTCTAGCAGCTTCTGTGAGGACGATGCTCCGTCTTCGATGTCCGAGACCCTCGCCTCCACCACATCCAACCTACGGTCATGCGTCTGGACTTTTGCACCCATGTCATCCAATTTCTTATCCAGCGAATCAAATCTGCAGTCTAGCGCCCTGAGCCCAGCTTTCATCTCTTTTAGCATAGCTGCAGTGAGAGAGGCAGAGCCATCAGTGTCATCTGAGCCCAGAGCCCCATCTGCCATGTCGGGAGGGTCGTCCGAGGTGGGGCAGGGTGCCTTATCGAATTGCAGCGTGCATTGTTTAGGGTCTTTCCTCCCCATACTTCAGGGAGGGCAAGGGGAACCCTCGTTGCCATAGGAGCCAAACCAATGTCGCAAAACTAGAAGGCCAGAGATCTGCGGAGTCGTTGCGTGGGAGCACCCCAGCAAAAGAGCCACTCAATTAAATCTCCAAGTGGCGGTCGGCGTAAGAGGGCCCCTGCGGCAGCACTGGCCTAATGATGGGACACCGGCAGAACCCCAAGAAGGCGGGAACGTAGCAGCGCAGGCCAGGCCGCTCACCCAGAGAAGAGCGCAGAGGAGAGCGTGGGCTGTCAAGTCAATGTGGTAAGAATAAACTGGTAAATGCGGAGTGTGCAGGAAATGGCGGCAAGCTGCGGTGGCAGTGCATGAGAGGTAGGCCAACATTCGAGGAGGCAGTGGCAGTGTCCAAATACCCTGGTGAAATAAATCTCCAATGTCAGCCAATATGCAGGGGAGAGCCCAGCACAAAGAAGCAGACGGTGCCCCGCAGCGACGCACAGTCGGGGTGAAATCTTGGTGCTATGTGCTTGATCGCGCACTTCTCCTCCAAAATAGAGTGTCCGGGAGGGGGGAGGGGGGGAGACGGCTCACTCGATGGGGTCCAGCGCCAACGCGGCTCCCGATCGAGACAACAGGGCCTCCTCGCTAGCCCGCCTCACCCCCGCCAGAACCAGCACACCGAGCCCCGGCGCGGTAACGCACACACGGCCTACGGAGCACACAGCGGGATCCAGCCAGCAGCTACAGAGAGTGGGACGGGGGGAGGGAAGCCTGCCAGACGGAGCTGTGGGGAGCTTAAATCAGCGCTGGGCACCCACCAGGCCCACACTCACCGCCACCTCCGGTGTCCGCTCCTCAGCCGGAGATGGCCGCAGGTCCGCACCCGTTCTCCGCGCAGGTCCTCCTCCTGTCAGCCCCGCCTCTCGAAACGAGTCGGTCCGGGCATCGAAATGCTCCGCTCGTTCTCCCGGGACAAATGGAGGGTGTCTGCCAGTGTGGGATCCCTCCTACATCAGGTAAAGCAGATTTTGTGTAGCCCGGCCGGCGGAGCTTCAGGCAAAGGCGGCCATCTTGGTCGCCTCCTTGGCCACGCCCCCGAACAATGTGTTACTTTATGTCTGCTTAACAGCAAATGAACTGTAGCAAAAGAGGAATACATCCATTTATGTTTTTCAGACTTAAGTAGCACATTCAATTTAGTGAATCATGCTAAGTTGCGGGAGACATTGGTAAAGTTGCGTGCCCCAATTGGGATTATTACATTGTTTTCACAACTATATGCCCGCCCGACTTCCTGAATATGCTATCGGTCAAAGGGGAATGTAGCTACCGCTTTAAGCTATTGTGTGGGATATGAAAGGGGTGTGTTCTTGCCCCCCACTGTTGTTGTTTTATACATCAATGGAGTGGATGACACATTACAAAAATTCAGGCTGATGCACCTAGGATTAACAATCGTTGAGTCCCTATCCTCCTATAAGCTGTTGACACAGTTCTGATTTCTAGAACTGCAAACAGGCTTCAGCTGTTGATTGGCACCTTTGGATCATAGATGGAGGATAAAGATATGAAAGTTAACTTAAAGAAAACATTGCCCATGGTGTGTGGAAAAAGGGAGAGTCAAAAAAAGGGTTCACAACATTAAGGACACAGGCATGGTTGAAACCCAAAGTTTTCCATACCTTGGTATGCAATTTGTTAGTTGTGGCAATTGGGGGATACAGCTGAAAGCTGGGAAACCTACATTTTTAAGATTCATAGAAGCCCTTTTCAGATTTTCTGCCAAAATAGGAAATAAGCCACTCAGAGAGCTGTTGTATTTATATAAAGCTAAATGTCTCCCCAGTGTTACCTATGGGGCACCATTGTGGGGTTGGCCAAATTGTACTCCCTTACAGACACAAGAGAACCTCTTTTTAGATAGACATTTGGCGGTCCCAAAGTCAACATCCTCTTATATCCATACTAATATTATAAAGAGAGAGCCCAAACCTTTGAGGCGGGTAATCTCAGTAACCACAGCACCAATCACAACACCCAATACAGCGTTGGAAAGGGCAGTTGCAGCAGAAGGACATAGGCTATGCAGACGGCCACCATATTTTTTTATTTTTTTGTGCAGAGTTTTATATAGCGCGAACTTGACCCGAACTGAATCAGGCATCAGAGCTCTTTACATAGCACCAGTTACGTTACATGAGGACACACATTCATTTTTGTTAGGCACGGGGAGATTAAGGGCCAGATGTAGGTAGCCAAATACCGGTCGGTAACGGCAGATTCCGGCCGATACCGACCGGTATTTGGCTTTTGAGATGTAGGTGGGTCGTTATTTACAGAATAGGTATATTTACCGATTCGGTAAATTTATCACTTCGGTATTTTACCGAATCGGTAAATATACCGATTCTGTAAATCCATATGTAGCTGACACTCCTAAGAGTGCCACAGGCCCTTAAGAGTCGGTATTTTACCACCCAATTCTATTGGGTGGTAAAATACCGAATTCAGGTGTGCATGCACATCTGTGCATGCACACCTGTGCAAAGTGACACACAGACATGCCCTTAGGGCATATATGTGTGCCACATGTCACACAAGCCTGTATTTGGGGTGCTAGAGGGTGTCAAAGTGACACCCCCTGCACCCTTGCAAGATTCGGTATTTACCGATTCTGTAAATATCGAATCTGTATTTCCCATTGATTCCTATGGGCTTCAAGGCCCATAGGAATCAATGTGAAATACCGATTCGGTATTTACAGAATCGGTAAATACCGAATCTTACTGATTCGGTAATTAGGAAATAAGGATTACCTACATATGCCTCCTTCCTATTTACCTACTCTTAAATACCGAATCGGTATGATTCGGTATTTAGGAGTCGGTAAATAGGAATAACCTACATCTGGCCCTTAGTGATTTGCCCAGAATCACAGGATGTTTGGCGTCGTTACCAAAACTCGAACCCAGATCCCCAGGTCCGAGGTCGAGCGCCTTAGCTGTTAGGCCAACTCCTCTATACATTTAAAAGGTAAAAGAACCGTGGCACCAAAGTAGTCCCTTGTGGGCGTGTCTGCGTTGTGCTGTGGGCGTGGGCTGGGGCCGTGACTAACGCTGGGGGCGTGTGATACGGCCATCACATCATGGGCTGTGGGCGTGTGCTGGGGGCGTGACAAACACTGGGGCCGTGACAAACGCTGGGGGCGTGTGTCCGCCCTTCATGCCATTTGAGTCGTACATACAAGCGCCAATTACGTTGCTGCGCAGCATCAAGGGGCACGCTGGGGGCGTGACACGCGGGGGGTGTAAGAAACGCTGGGGACGTGTGTCCGGCCTTCATGCCATGTGAACGTAATTGCGCCGCATCAAGGGGCACGCTGGGGGCGTGAGAAACGCTGGGGGCGTGTGCTACGTACCGCCCTTCATGCCATGTGGGTTGTACATTAATCAGAAGATCGTCTGCTGTGGCCGTGTGCTGGGGGCGTGACAAACGCGTTCACCTGGAGGCCTGGTAAGTAACATTACTGCAGCCTCTCCTGCGCGCTGTACTGAACTCTCTCATTCAACTAAATTACACGCGCCTGCTACCATCAACCAGGGCTCTAGCCGAGCTCAGGCGGCGGATCAGTACACTAATTACACGCGCCTGATAACATCAACCAGGGCTGCAGCTGGGCCTCAAGCGGGGGAACACGCGCCTGCTAACATCAAACAGGCCTGCATCTGGGCCTCAAGCGGGGGAACACGCAAATGAGCATGTCTGCGGGGACAATTACTGCAGCCTCTCCTACTCGCTGTCACTCAACTCTCTCATTAAACGGATTTACCCGCGGCTGATAACTCTCTCATTCAACGACATTACACGCGCCTGCTAACATCAACCAGGGCTGTAGCCGGGCTCAGGCGGCGGATCACTACACTAATTACACGAGCTTGCTAACATCAACCAGGGCTGCAGCTGGGCCTTTTCCATCCCTATTCTAATGAAACAAATTTTTTTGTTTACCACGAGATTTTAACCACATCGCTGCTTAAGAGTTTCCCCTGCTGTGCTGGACAGCAACGAAAACGGGTGTGGTCATGACGAGCTCAGCTCGTCATGAGCACCTGAGAGGTATATGCCATGACGAGCTGAGCTCGTCATGAGCATGGAAGTGGTTAAAATAAATTGCCCTTGCCAAATACACACATTACACATTCTATTTCATACCCGGACAACGTCGGGACGGGCTGCTAGTTGTACATAAGGAGCTGGCAGTCACGCTCTTAGAGGATATTATCCAGATAAGCCCCATTTTGCTTGGGCCCTGCCTATGGGTCAAAACTGGTATGACATTTACCAAAGAATTGATATTAAATTGTCTAACACTTGAGAACTGAGAGAGGATCACTTGGCTAGCTTTTATTATTTTAATAATGGTGGATAAAAACCTTAGTATGAAGGACCCTGCTAGGATCTTGCTTTAAAGCAAGAAGGAATGAAAAACTATTTTAATGAGGACAGGGACAAATGAGAGAAAGTACGTTCCCTGTATGTAGTTATTGCTCAGCCCCTATAAAAGAAGGAACCCAAACTTATTTATTAATAGTTAGAAATTTGCATCATAGATTCTATGTTACAAGATTGCGTTTACGCACATTGCACATTAAGGTTGCATTTCCTAAACTGGGTGTATGGTCACAGACTCTTCCCAAATGCCCATGTGATGGCACTTCTAATCAATCAACTATACACATTATATATTGTTCTGTAAATTTCACAAGGACTTAAGAAAGCAAATACGATGACTCCTGTTTGTTACTGGAAACCATATTTATTATCAGGATATCTGCTCATGAGAAAATGTGGACTTATGTTACTCTGAAGCTACTTTTCTTATAACTGCCATCTCTAGACGGAAAAGCCTTTCATACCTCGAAGTATTAACATATGAGGATGGACCATGATAATATACTCTATGAAGAGAGATGCTTTAGTTATTTATAAGAGATATGAATACTATTAATGTGATTCTCTGAAGACTAATGTATAACTTTAAAAAATTACTATTGTATGAAGTAAGATGTTTAGGATATTTACAAGAGATATGAGATATGAATATTATTGACATAATTTTTAAGAGATCGATGTATAGCTTAACATCAACTAGTTTTAATATCTTTTTAGAATTTCTTGATATATTGGGAAAAGCTTTAAAGGGATTCTCAATCTTTTAAAATGTTTTTATGAATCTTTTATGGATATCATTTTATCTGAATAAAGATGGATTTACTTGACTTGAGTGAGTGGGTGTGTGAGTAGCTTGGTGTGTGACTTGGTTTGCGAATGGTTGTATAGGTGTGTGAGTGGGTGTATGAGTGTATGGGTTTGTGGGTGGCTGTGTGGGTTTGTGAAAGGGTGTGTGGGTATGTGAGTGGGTGTGTGGGTGTGTGAGGGATTGTATTTTTTTTATTTGGGTCTGGAATCCAAGAATATGCTGCAGATTTACATAGGTGGGCCGTGCTGAGCCTCGTGATGGATGGGTGGGACCGGGACACCCAGTATTGAAGCCAGGCCCAGGACATTGAGTCCCCGGGGTGAAAATCAGCCTGGGAGTGGGGCTGCACGCCCCCCATGTTTAAAAAACATAAATAAAGGACACGCCCCGGGAGATGGGTTCTCCGGAGCTAAAATTGACCCACACAAGGGGGGCCACTTGGCCCCCTTCGTTTATTAAAAAAATTAAAAAGTAAATGCTGGGCCCTGGGGGCTGGAGTCCCTGGGGCTGTAATCTGCCTGGGGTGGGGGCCACTTAGGCCCCCTCCCCATTCTAAAAGTACCTGGGCCCGGGGAACAGGTTCCTGGGGCAACAATCGGCCCAAGGAAGGAAGCCACATGGCCCCCCTTCCCTTGTTATTTAAAAAAAAGAAAAAAGCTACTGGCATGGCGCTGGAGGCCCGACCCCTTTCTGCACCACTCTGCAGTTGTGGCTCCTGGCGTGCTGCTGGTGGGGGATGAATATCCCTTGCTTGGCTGCTGAGGGTCCTTGGGGGCCAACAACTCCTCCTGTTACCTCCAGTAAGTCCGTCACAGAGGGATTGCTGAGAGGTGTTCTGAGGCCATGCCCCCCTTCTCCACCACTTTGCAATCATGCCTCCTGGCGCACCACTGTTTGGTGGATGAAGTCCCCTTGGCTGCTGAGGGTCCTTGGTGGTGAGCAACCCCTCCTGTCGCCTCCAGTAAGTCCTACATAGTAGGATGGCTGAGACCTGTTCGGAAGCCACGCCTCCTTTTTCCACCACTCTGAAACAAACCTTTCAGTGCATTGCTGGTGGGGGAGGAAGTCCCCTTGGCTGCATAGGGTCCTTGGGACCCACAAGACCTCCTGTTACCTCCAAAAAGTTCTGCAGAGTGTGATTGCTGAGAGGACTTCAGAAGGCATGCCCCCTTTCTCCACCACTCTGCAAATATGCCTCCTGGTGCATTGCTGGTTGGGAGATTAAGTCCTCTTGGATACCGAGGGTTCTTGGGTGCCAAGAAGCCCTCCTGGGACCTTCTGTAAGTCGGACACAGCAGGATCCCTGAGAGCTGGTCAGAGTCTCTGCCCCCTTTGTTCACTACTCTGCAAACGGGAAAATGAAAAAGAGGTTGAAATTCACTTAAAAAAACAAAGGTTACAGGGACGTTATAGTTAGGAAATAGATTTTGAAAAAACTAGAAATTCAGTGAACAAAACAACAGTTACAGGGACGTTATGGTTAGGCTCAGATTTCACTCGTGCAAAACCCGTGAAATTCAACAGTTATAGTTATCTAAGCTAACTATAACTTACGCCCTTGCAATGCACTGCTTATGACCTCACATATTAAATCATTCATGACATGGTCAGCGACATCACTGATGACATCTCTCATGACATCTCAAATGATATCAATGATGACATCACTGTTGACATCATCAAGTGAGTGTGTTTTTAAGTGTTTATGGATTCTAAACATATATACTAACCTACTGCAAATGATAAATTAGTATTCTAGTTGCATTACTACTGAGTGATACTACTTCTATTATGTGATTGGCTGTGTGTGGCTCCATGGGTGTATACGTGGGTGAGTGAGATGCTGTTTGAGTGACTGTATTGGTGAGTGTGTGAGTGGGTATGTCAGTGGCTGTATGGGTGACTGAGTGGCAGTGACAGTCTCTCTATGGATGGGTAAGTGAGTGGGTGTCTGAATGGCTGTATGAGTGAGTGACTTGTGTGTTAGTGACTGTATCAGTGAGTGAGTGGTTGTTTGAGTGGGTGGTTGGTTGAGTGAGTTGGTGTGTGAGTAGTTGTATTGGAGAGTGTCTGTGTTAATGGCTTATGGGTGAGCGAGCAAATGTGTGAGTGCTTGTATAGATGTGTGAATGGGTAAGTGGTTGTGTGGGTGTGTGAGAATCTCTCTACTGTTGTGGTAAGCATTTGTTTGCACAAGATGTTGGTTTAGAGTACCACTTAAATACAGGACTATGAGCGCCGAATCAACTGTAATTTGTGCGCTAGTGAGGGCTACGGTATTTCTTACATAAGAGTGCCATTAGTTGGGATTCTTCCTTTAATGTATCATAACTTCATATTTTGATGCACCGCCTACAACAGAAAAGAGAAAAGCAGTGGACAAATATGGTAGATGGATAATTCTGGACTGTAGAGGAGGGTCAGGCACATTTACTTTATGCTCGGTATATGTCCCTGTATTAGACAACCTTGGTTTATTGAACTTTCTAGCTACTGAGCTACCTTCCTGGCCGGCACCATATGTAATCTGTGGGGACTTAAACATTAATGAATCCAGAGGAGCCTCAGAGAGGGATGGGGTATCAAGCAAGGGGGCGTAAACCTCAATCTTCCAGGGCAATGAAAAACCTTTTGAGGGATTTTGGCTTGGTGGATGTGTGGCCTAGTCTGATGGGTAATCAGCCAGTATATACTTATTACTCTGCTCCCCACTGCAAGTTTGCCAGGCTTGATTATTTTTTAATGGCCTATCCTTCCTTAAGGAAGCTTGTGTTGAGTTATTTCCTAGAGGGATGTCAGATCACAATCCCCTAGTCATTGAATCTTCCCTTGTCGGATTAAGAAGGGAGCATAAGAGGTGGATCTTTGAAAAAAAACTTCTCTCTGACCAGGAGTATGTTAATTATATGAAGGGGTGTATTAGGGAGTTTTTTTAGCAACAATAAGGATAGTGCCTACCCCGGAATGATTTGGGATGCTTTTAAGGCGTCAGTAAGAGGCGAGACTTTGCAATTTAGTTTGATCAAGCAAAAAAAAGGCGCAGGACAAATTAAAGGATTTTATCAAAGATTAGCACAGTAGATAATGGAGGTGATTTTTCTTAAGTAAGGGATTTAATCATGGTCACTAAAGCATCTCTGAACAATTTCAATGCCGAGAAGATGGCGGGCAGGTATCTTGCCAAAAGACAGCATTGCTATGAATACAGCAAGAGTGTTGGCCGCTTGCTAGCAGTTAGAGCCAGGCAACAGGTGGTGGTAGGGCATATAAAGCAGCGAAGAAACATGCAGGGAGAAGTAGTATCAGATCCAGCGGATATTAGGGAAGCTTTCAGGGAGGATTATGAGGAATTATGTACAGCTTCACCTGTAGGGGGTTTTATATGCATGATGAACTGCCTGAATTCTCTCCGAATGTGAGGGTCTCCCAGGAGGAGAGTCTCTCATTGGGGTCAGATATCTCACAGGAAGAGCTTCATTTGGGTCTTTAAGCCCTCCCATCGGGTAAAGCCACAGATACAGACCTCTTACCATTAGAATCCTATAAAACTTTTTTCAGTGAAACCTGTCAGGAAATTATGGGATTATTTAAGGAGGTTGGGAACGGGGTCGCACCACCGGATTCATGGGGCACGATGACATTATTATCTTTTTAAAGAAAGGCAAGGACTCTACTAATCTGGGCTCCTATGGGCCCATAACACTTTTAAATAGTGACATCAAGTTATATTCTAAGATTTTTGCCACCCGACTTAACAAGGTAATGCAGCACTTGGTATCAGTCAGGCAACATGGTTTTATCCAGGGGAGGGGGATGGCTGATCATGTTAGGCATGTAATTGCACTTTTTGATGCCTCAGAGGCTCTTATGAAACCTATGGGAGTTGCCTTCTTGGACCCAGAGAAGGCCTTTAAAAGGGTGTCATTGAGCTATTTGTGGAGGGTTTTGGAAGCTAATGGTCTAGGAGCTTTGTTTATTAGAGCTATGCAGGTTTTTTAATCCTACAGCTCGCCTGCAGATAATGGGAGAAGAATCTGAGGCAATCCTAATAGGCAGGGGAACCAGGCAGGGATCTCCTTCCTCTCCCCTGCTATTCGCATTATATATAGATCCTTTTCACAGATGACTGGAGGCCTCCCCGGATATTCCCCCTTAAGCCTACAGGGGTGGGACACAAAGTTATTAACGTATGGCAATGACGTGGCGATAATTACCCCTGACCCCGATAGGGCACTGTCCGCAGTAGAAGCTGTTGCTGAAAACTTTGGGATGCAATCAGGCTTTTCATTGAATAAGGCAAAAACTCAGATCTTAACAAATAGATTTACCTCTGCTTCTGATAGCAGCATCGTGGCGGAAGCAACATACCTAGGCATACACATTAGGACAAAGGTGGAAGATATTGTGGATATAAATCTTGCTCCTATAATGTGGAAAATTAAGAATGATATGCAATGATGGGACAATTTAAAGCTGTCTATAATTGGTAGATGCAATTTAATTAAAATGATGATCCTGCCAAAATGACTTTATATATTTCATACAATCCCTCTGGAAATACATAATGATTGGTTTAGGCAAATCGAGAGGGAGGTTGCCAGATTCATCTGGTCATACAGGCAGACTCGAAGAGCCAATGTATTTTTTATCCCTTCCTCGGGATAGAGGTGGACCCGGGTTACCTAACTTTAAATTATATTACCTCACCGCAGCTCTACAATATTATTTGCCTCTCTTTAGAATTAAGGCAAGGGAAGAAAACAATCCTAGTTTTATTCCATCAATTTTTGAGAATCTGATTGACTTACGGGCCAATGGCTGCCTTTTACAAATTTATGAACCAAATTACTGTAAAAAACACTTTAAGACTTTAATTGC
This sequence comes from Lissotriton helveticus, assembly GCF_964261635.1. Lineage (NCBI taxonomy): Eukaryota > Metazoa > Chordata > Amphibia > Caudata > Salamandridae > Lissotriton > Lissotriton helveticus. Next base: position 1,315,697,957 of record NC_136063.1, read on the forward strand.
TGCGTTTCGTAATTGGGCGGGTGTTCGGAAAAAACTTGGGCTTAGTAGGTTTCAGAGATACACTCCTCTGATTGGCAATGATCAGCTCCCTAAGGTTCTACAGGACGAGTGGTTGGCAAGGTGGGAAAAAAGTGGCTGTTACAGGATAGGGGATCTTTGGACGGGGGACCACATTGCATCTTTCGAAGTAGTTAGGGCAAGATTTAACATTGGTCATTGTTATTTTTTTATTTTTTACAACTAAGGGATTTTCTTCTTAAAAAAGCTGGGGGTGCAGCGGGCTTTGCACAGGTACCCCGGATCGAAGTATTAATAAGGGCCTCTGGCTCTTCGATCTCACAACTGTACAGCTGCTTGTTGGAAGGGAACACTGTTGATCTGTAAAAGCATGGGCTGAAATGGCAGGGTAGGCTAGGGGTCCTGGATTCTAGTTTTTTTAAATCAATAGAGGTCGGCGACTCTGTATTATGCTCCGCTAATTTGCGGGTCCAACATGGTAAAACCCATTTTGATTTACATATAACGCCCGCTAAAATTGTAAAGTGGGGTGGAGTGGAAGGACTCAGTGTTTTAGGTGCAAAACATATGGCGTGGACTTGGTCCATATCTTCTCTCATGCCCTAGTCTAGAATCGATCGGCCGAGAAATATCTGGCTTTCTGCAGCATGTATTGAAGGAGGATGTATCGCTCTCACCCCAGCTCGTGTTACTAAGCGTAACAGAACAAGTTGGGAAATCTAGAGAAGAGCTTATATTTATAGCGATGTCAGTTCTCAGACTATGTGTTGCCTCAGCCTTGTTAGACCCTTCTCTCCTGACCCTCCAGCAGTGGAAAGGCCGTTTTCTGCACATATTCAATCTGGAAAAGGCAATTTATGATTGGAGAGGCAAAAAGGGGAGAATTAAAGGGAAGAGAATCTGGGGTCCTTTAATTGCTTGGACAACTTTACTTGCTCAGGATAAATTAATTTGAAGGCTGTGATTAATAATGTTTTTGTACATGATGTTGGGTGTTGAACTCTAGGATATACTTTTGGTACTCATCCCCAGCCTGGGCCGACATTTTTATCTTTATTGTAATTGAAATGATTTTGCTCTCTGTTCTCAATCTGGTTAACATTATATTTCTTCTTAAACTGGATTTACTAGCCGTCACTGATTTATGAATTTCATTAGCTTTATATTATGGAAGCATTGGTTCCCTGAAATGTACTTATGTGTATGTGGACTTATGCTGCATTAGCACTTTTTCTTCTGTTTATGAATTATACAAAAATAAAAAAACTTGATTTAAAAAAAAAAGAATGAGATGTAACATATTTGAGATTCTTCTAAACTCTGAAATAACTACTGCTATGAGAAGAGCGTATGTGAAATTACTACTGCTTCGAAAAATGTGTATGTAATTTAATGTAAACATCAATTTCCATGAATAGTGAAACTAAACATTATCACGCTAAAAACACTGAGGGACCGATTCACAAAAGTATCCTGAGACAAAATCCTGACTTTACGACTTTCGGTATTCACAAAAGGCATTCAGTTGTAGTAAAGTTAGGACTCCTAACTTTACTAGTACTAAATGCCTTTTGTGAATATCGAAAGTCATAAAGTTAGGATTTTGTCTCAGATTACTTAAATTTTACTACTACTAAATGCCTTTTGTGAATACCGAAAGCCATAAAGTTGGGTTTTGTCTCAGATTACTTTTGTGAATCGGCCCCTGAATTATTTTTGTTTCAATCTGTTTGAATTACTTTTATGTATATCAGTGTTATACTACTGCAGACAAACACTCTTTCTGGTCCATCCATTGGGGATACCAACAACAATTAGACACAATGGGCCCCATTAGGATGGCGGGCGGATCGCCCCGCCTGGCTGGCGAGGATTGCGGGCCCCCAGGGACTCCGGGGGGTGGGGGTGTACATGGGGGGTACCTATGGTCCCCCCTGCCTTTCAATGCACAACGTGGCTCTCTGCACCTCCCACCGCAATGTTGCAGATGCTCCATGCGCCCGCCAGTGTGGCAGGCGCATACTAATCGGGAGTGTGGGACCGCCGCACCCTCAGCGGGTGGTCTTGTTTCCAGAGGGTATGGCGGGCAGACAAAGTCCGCCCGCCATACTAATGGGACCCAATGTGTACCCCTTCAAGAATCTGATTTCGAAAATCAACAGCTAAAAGATGGCCTTTTGGAAAATGTCTTGTGCAGTACTGTATTCATTGGCCAGAGAGTGTTTGATAGCCTTAGATCTATTTGAGTTGGACAATATTCTTAGTTAAGTCCCTAATTTATGCAGAAGCTGATGGAATATATGGCACCTTTAGAAATGACAAATCTATATTTAATCATAATTCACAGAGGAATCATAAATTTCCAGTGACAAAGACTATTACAAACCTCAATAAAATAGCTGAACATATTCGCCCCATATTGCAGGTGATGTAAAAAAAATGGAGCAAGGATGATTTTTCGTGTTTCAGTGATAGTTTTATGTAATGCCACAGGATTTTCTCATTGTGGAAATGCCTCAGTTACTCACTTGCAATCTTCATTCTCGTAAGGCCATTTCCATGTCATATTATTTACATTCGGCGGTGGTCTACCTTACAGGCAAGGGGGCTTTTAACTCATTTCTTGTAATGTAACACAGCAACTATTTTCTTGTCTCTTCATCAAACCTATAGTGAGAGCTATTAGGGGGCCATTACTCGATCCAGGTCCTGTTTATATCACGTCATTTGCTGCAGTTGGAGTGAAAGTCCAAACAGGGAGGGGAAGTATCTTGAGGAATGGGATGAGGAAGTCACCCCAGCATTAATGAGGATTACAGGAAATTAATCCAACTCACACATTCTGGGACCACTTCCATGCTACCCTTGCAAACCATAGACACTCCATGTGAGACTGGACACTGCAAGCTCATGTAATTATATTAACAATGGAGAACTAAAATCTGGAGGTCCACTGACGAAGGAAACGAAACACGTCTGTCTTGAAGTACTTTTGGCGAAATAAACAATCTGCTACGCTACCCGTTTGGAGTGCTTTTGACTTCTTGAAAGGATACAAGTGAGTCGTTTGGAGCTATATATATATATATATATATATATTCACTGAAAAAACCATAGGTTATAGACCATATATAGTTAGGAATTAGCATTTACAAAACCTTGAAAATTCACTGAAAAAACCATAGGTTATAGACCATATATAGTTAGGAATTAGCATTTAAAAAACCTTATTTTACTCACACAAAACCATTGAAATTCCATATATAGTTAGTTGCACTAACTATATATCGCGCACCTGCAATCCACTGCTGATGATGTCACATATTACATCATTCATGACATGGTCAGTGACATCACTGATGACATCACTGATGACATCTCAAATGACATCACTGATGACATCACTGATGACATCTCATTTGACATCAATGACCACATCACTGATGATATCATTTATGTGACAATACAATGCATCTCCTCACATTTTAATATAACCTCTGTTTCACCCAGTGTTAAATACAGAATATAATTTTTGAAACCATTGACACACCAATACTAGTTACTACATACGCACTCACTGATTCCTACGTCTACACACACCTTCACTCATTCACCCATACTATCATTCATACATACAATCACTCATCTTTACAACACTATCATATGCACTCATACACCTATACAGACACTCACAGTCTGCCACTCATCCATGGAGTTACTCACACACCTAGTCAGTCCTGTAAAGAATCAATGACACTTCCATTTTCTTGTCTATACAGTTAAACATAGAGCACCTTACATTTTCAAACATATACTAACACATACTTACCTTGTTATACAATCATTGATACAAGTACACATTGATCTGCACAGAGTCACACACCTCCCAGCCAGCCACACACACACTCAGTCTCCCATACAAATACTTGGACAATCAATCAGTAACCCATATAGTTAATCATATAGCTACTGATCAAAACATGCAGCAGTTTACAGAACAACAGACATAATGATGCACAAATTAAGACACTTTAGTCACTAACCCATGCACTCAGTGAGACACATTTAATCACTCACTCATGCATTCAGTCATGCACCTACTAAATCCTTTGTCCAGACACTTATACTTCCACTCATTCTTCAATATGTAAGACACATTTTAACTTTACAGAAACATACAGTCACTGGATGTTGTCATCAGTGATGTCATCAGTGATGTCATTTGAGATGTCATCAGTGATGTCATCAGTGATGTCACTGACCATGTCATGAATGATGTAATATGTGACATCATCAGCAGTGGATTGCAGGTGCGCGATATATAGTTAGTGCAACTAACTATATATGGAATTTCAATGGTTTTGTGTGAGTAAAATAAGGTTTTTTAAATGCTAATTCCTAACTATATATGGTCTATAACCTATGGTTTTTTCAGTGAATTTTCAAGGTTTTGTAAATGCTAATTCCTAACTATATATGGTCTATAACCTATGGTTTTTTCAGTGAATTTCAATGGTTTTTTAATAGCAAATATCATAAGCTGTCGAATGTCAAGTACGTGGTAAGTGAAAACATTTTCGTGTTTATGCACACTGATCTGCTTTGAATGGTGCCCCCCCCCCTCATTTCTATTAGGAGTACTCTCTCTTTGCAGATAGTGAAAGGTAGTTAACGCAGGTCTTTGCCCCCATTGTAATCCGTCGTGCCTGCTTCTCTCTCCATTTGATTCATTGTTATCCAAGTATTTACTGTTTTAGAATTAGTTCTCTTTGGTTCATTCTCTATTTACAAACAAACACAGAGTCGCAATACTCTGTTTAGTCTTTGCAGATAACGAAAAATCGTGTAAAAAAAAAGAAAAGGAATCGAGCAAAATCAGTAGGCCACTAATGGGATCTCTTTTTGACCTCGCTAAAATAGAAACATTAGGAACAACCCCTCATGACAAATACAAAACTAGTGAGATGAACTGAACTCCACACAATGATGGCTGCAAAACAGCTCTGCTCCGCCACCCACCCCGCCCAAAATAACGATAAAGAACGGCTGCCATGATTGGTTGCGGAATGACCACGACGGAGCTACGAAATGGTGCTGCTCTCATGCTAACCCCAGCTTCAGTCTGAAACATCCAGAAACACTGTAGACTACCAATTCGATCAGTTCCGGTAGCGCCCCAATGTAACCCGGTAGAGAAGAACTAGCCCTCCCCTCTTTGACTGATGGTTCTTGTTGCCTGTCCCTTCTGTTGTCATTTAACAGAACTATTTAGCCTGCTGAAAGGGGTTGTGTTCCGACCGCTGGTTGGTGGAGACATTTTGACTATATTCTGTACCTGCGTTGTCGCGTAATGCGTCATATGACGCGCCGCGTTAGCGCATCCGGAAGTCATCCGGGGCGCGCAGCGCGTAACGTAAGCATAACAAGTCATGTGACTTGTTAATAAAACTTTTCATTGGTTCATTTTACTTTTCTTATTGTAATGATGAAAGGCTTGGTCATATGACCTAAAAATTACGCTTTTCATTACTTCCGAACATTATTTTTTCTTAAATATATGTTATAATGTTCCAGGCTAATGTACTTTCCCGGAAATTTTACAACTGTCCTGCAAGTAAAATATATTCTTTTTTCGAGAAAAAGAGCGTTTCTTCGTCCCATGACGGAGCCGTTGAGCAAAAGAGGGTCGACCTGCTGTCTTAGTCGCCGATACGCCTGAATATGAGATTCTTATCGATCACTTTATGTTGCAGGAATAGAAAACACAACAGCCCTTGACCATTTATCTTTACTGCGTTCCTTCGTATTATACCTTTTACCCTTCATGTAATTGGTCTGCTTTATTTCACTTGCCTTTTAATGATTCTAAAACAGTGACTATTATTAAAAACTTTACCAATGTATATACTACTACCATGTTTTCTTTTAAAAACCTTTATTGTGAAAATTTCATTATACAAATACGAGCCTATAACCACGTGGGCCGGCCACGGAGCAAACTGTAATCGTATATGATGAATAGACATTTACACTGTAGAGGAACGTAACGGGCGGGCCATTAGGTTGCAAGAACTAAGGTGTCTAACAGTTACGGAATCGGTGGACGTACATTTTATAATTAAAATACGACAGGGCCAGTTACAATAAAATTATCTAGATATACATTTGCGGGCAAGTACCATGGGTGACGTTAATTCGAACTTTCAACAGTACAGTAATCAATAACACATCAGAACTTAATATCAATAGGGATGTCGAAATATTCAATCAATTCTCGTCCCCGCCCGCCATGTGCTTCAAAACTGCATACGTATCTCGTGATTTCAAGGTTCTGCAACCAGTACACAACAAGGAGTTACGAGTCCCATTTATTCTGGCGCCATTTTGGGCGAGGACGGGCAGGTCCAGGATATAGTCAAAATGTCTCTACCAACCATCGACTATGATGATGTTCATATGCTGTATTTATTAGAGTAACACTCAGATGTCCACATGAAATAAATTTGCCACAATCTAAACATGTCATTTTAATCTTTCCAAAGTTCTTCTAAATATTTGGGACCGTTTCCCTTGCCTCTGAAGCTCTCAGTGCCACTTCTTTGATGAATGTACTAGCAGGTCAGGGGTTCTCCTCCAAATCTCTCTTTTATGCAGCACTATAATTAATTGGTGCCACCTCTCCATATGACGATGCATGGTATAGTTACCACAACTATATTTTTTTTCGGTTCCTCTAGAGAGTTCATCGTGGCAGATGAAGCGTGTAACGTACCGGGCATTTACCTTTTTTTGCATGTACAGGAAAGGAAAAAAAAATCGAGCGTCCGAGTTCTAAGGTGTCCCAGGGCCATTTTAGTGGACCAGGCCCAAATCCAAAGAACAGGCCGCCATTTTGAGAGTCCTGTTGCAGCCGCTTGTCGCTGTAGCATCAAGAGCAGCCGAAACTCAGCTGAATGGCAACTGAAACGGTAAAGGGGCGCCCCACTACAGCAGACGAGCCAGGCCCAAATCCAAAGAACTGCTATCTCACAGGCTAATGGGGCGACCCACGCCGAGTTTCAGCATTGTAGGATGACCACACAAGTACAGCAACTTGCTAGACATCACCTCGGTGCCATCCGGATCTCGGCGCCCCACTGCAGATGAAGTGCCTCAACTATGAAACCACCACGGTGACATCCGGATCTTGGCGCGTTGTGCTGCCTTCGGCCTATTCGCACATCGGTCCGCTACTGACGCCATCTCACAGGCTAATGGGGCGACCCACGCCGAGTTTCAGCATTGTAGGATGACCACACCAGTACAGCAACTTGCTAGACATCACCTCGGTGCCATCCGGATCTCGGCGCCCCACTGCAGATGAAGTGCCTCTCAACTATGAAACCACCACGGTGACATCCGGATCTTGGCGCGTTGTGCTGCCTTCGGCCTATTCGCACATCGGTCCGCTACTGACGCCATCTCACAGGCTAATGGGGCGACCCACGCCGAGTTTCAGCATTGTAGGATGACCACACCAGTACAGCAACTTGCTAGACATCACCTCGGTGCCATCCGGATCTCGGCGCCCCACTGCAGATGAAGTGCCTCTCAACTATGAAACCACCACGGTGACATCCGGATCTTGGCGCGTTGTGCTGCCTTCGGCCTATTCACACATCGGTCCGCTACTGACGCCATCTCACAGGCTAATGGGGTGACCCACGCCGAGTTTCAGCATTGTAGGATGACCACACCAACTTGCTAGACATCACCTCAGTGCCATCCGAATCTTGGCATCTCAACGCCTAGTGGTATCTTCCATACAAAAAATATTGTTACGCTGCCTTTGGCCCCATTCGCACATCAGTCCGCAACTTAGACATCACCTCGGTGCCATCCGGATCTTGGCATCTCAGCGCCTTGTGGTGTCAGTCAGAAAATATTGTTGTGCTGCCTTCGGCCTATTCGCACATCGGTCCGCTACTGACGCCATCTCACAGGCCAACGGGGCGCCCCACGCCGACTTTCAGCATTGTAGGATGGCCACACCAGTGCGGCAACTTGCTACACACCACCTCGGTGCCATCCGGATCTTGGCATCTCAGCGCCTTGTGGTCTCTTCTACACCGGAAATATAGTAGAAAATATTGTTGCGCTGCCTTTGGCCCCATTCGCACATCGGTCCGCTACTGACGCCATCTCACAGGCCAACGGGGCGCCCCACGCCGACTTTCAACATTGTAGGATGGCCACAGAAGTGCGACAACTTACTAGACACCACCTCGGTGCCATCCGGATCTTGGCGCGTTGTGCTGCCTTCGGCCTATTCGCACATCGGTCCGCTACTGACGCAAACTCACAGGCCAACGGGGCGCCCCACGCCGACTTTCAGCATTGTAGGATGGCCACACCAGTGCGGCAACTTCCTACACACCACCTCGGTGCCATCCGGATCTTGGCGCGTAGTGAAGCTGCAGCAGCTGCAAATAAGCTTCAGACAGTGTTACAACCGCTGCTCAGAACTCTCAACTATGACACCACCTCGATGCCATCCGGATCTTGGCGCGTTGTATTGCCTTCGGCCTATTCGCACATCGGTCCGCTACTGACGCCGCCTCACGTGCCAACGTATTTTCTCCGCATTTTATACCCTATGCCGCATAACAGGTCATGTGACTTGTTTATAAAACTTTTCATTGGTTCATTTTACTTTTGGTTTCCTAATGATGGAAGGCTTGATCATATGACCTAAAAACAACACTTTTCATTGGATGAAAACTTTTTTTTCCCCCCAAACGATGAAAGCCCCACCTTGTTTCTGGATGTTTCAGACTGAAGCTGGCGTCACCATGAGAGCACCACCATCTCGTAGCTCCGTCGTGGTCATTCCGCGAGCAATCATGGCAGCCGCTCCCCACCAGAAGCCTGCAGGAGTCGGGGCCCCCAAAACTTTTGATGAATTCTCAAGGCGGAGGGGACGCTTTCGAGAATGGGGTCCAAGACCTAGCAGACAAGCGTCCGATTTCCAAGGTGTCCCAGGGCCATTTCAGTGGACCAGGCCCAAAAAGGAAACAGCCTGCCGCCATTTTGAGAGTCCTGTGACAGCCGCCTATCGCTGCACCGCAAGAGTGGGCGCAACTCAGCTGAATGGCGGATTTTGACACAGTGGACCAAAAGCGGACGGAATGGCAACTGAAACGGTAAAGGGGCGCCCCACTACAACAGACGAGACTCCACCTGGAGAGGCCCGTTCACGCCGCCTCCCCCGGGGCGCTCCACGCCGTTATTCGGAGCAGCATTGTAGGATACCAAAACCAGTGCGGCAACTTACTGGACATCACCTTGGTGCCATCGTTCTGCTGCCTTGGAACTATTCGCACAACAGTTTGCTACTGATGACCCACCCCCCGCGACGCCCCACGCCGTTATTTGCTGGGTGGCAACTTACTAGACATCACTTTTGTGTCATCTAGATTTCGGCGCGTTCTGCTGCCTTGGAACTATTCGCACAACAGTTTGCTACTGATCACCCACCCCCCGCGACGCCCCACGCCGGAAATCTGGACGTTGTGCTGCGTTGGGACTATTCGCACAGCCGACCGCTACTTCGTTGTTTTTCTCTAAAAATGTTTATATGTTATTACTATTTTTGTTTTCTTGTATATATTTATAAATTATTAAAGTTTTATAATCTTACTGCTTTGTCGGAGTGCTATATATTTTTAATGTGACACATAATTGTAAAAACTTTGATGTACAAAGAGTCATCCCTGGAATCTTCCGCTTCACGCTCGGTCCCCTCCCCAATCACAATACAGAATGGTTTTCAGATAATAGCAACGCTTCTGCTGTGACGGATCTCATCGAGTGTGGGCCTTGATCTACTATAACTCCTTTGAAGACGGGTGATTCTTTACAGCTGTGGCCATAAACTACATCTGCAGGGCTAGCTGATAGCCTAGGACCGGCCTGGACAATCGGACACAGAGGAAAAGGAGTGTCAGAGGGTGCGGTAGTGAATAGGGCGAAAGGGAGGTGTCGGGCGGGCACAGGGTGTGATTCTCAGGGAAGAACAGCGCAGATGGGGGGAGGTTTATTACCCATGCATAAAACAGAGAGCGGGGGTGACCACTGCCTGGGGGAGATGCTTGCGAGGGTGGGGAGCCATGCTAAGGATCGACAGCGTTCACAGAGTGGATCTGGTCAAGGCATCTAAAATGGCTGCCGTGCACGACAAAAGTGTGGCATTTGAAAAAAGACAAGATGGCGCACACAATGTTTTTCAACAATTCCTGATTTCCTTCGAATCGAACGTTAACAGACGTTGGGGCATATTACCAAAGTTAAGCGATATTTATCCCTAACGATGCATTGCAAAGATTTTTTTACCGTCAGAAATTATCGCAGATAAACCTTGCTATTATCAAGGTTTATCGCAAATACGATAAAAAACGAGCGCAATGCATTAATGTCGCTGAAAACTCTGCGATATTCATGCATTACCGAGCTAATGCTCTTAGCCATGTTATCCACCTCCCATTGGATAACATGGCTAAGAACTGCTCAGGGCAGCTGTTACTTTTTGGAGATATTCGCGCTTATCTCGAATATTTCCAAAAGTTGATAATAGGAGATAGCGATGTTAGCGACTGTTTCCAGTCGCTAACATCTTGGCATGCCCACTTTGCATGTCATTAGTGATAAATATCACTCACATGCAAAGTGGGACCCAAGATGGTCGCTATCTCCTACTAGCCGTCGCTAACTGGTGTTAGCAACAGCTAGGTAATACACATATAATTTTATCTCCGCGAAGCGGAGCGCTGTTACAGATATATATCTTGTTTTTGAACGTTAATTTCTCAAAATGCACTGAAGCACATATATTGAGACATAGCAAAGGCACATCGGGCTACCAGTCCCTAATATTTTACCAAGTTTCGTGCAAATCCATTCAGCCGTTCGATTATTATTATTATTATTTTTTTTTGCCCCGCGGGGCCCTTTTAAAACCTCCACATCAAACCTAGGGGGTCAGCGAGGATCTACTATGCCCCCTTATGGTCATCAGCCGTTCGATTATTATTATTATTTTTTTTTTTGCCCCGCGGGGCCCTTTTAAAACCTCCACATCAAACCTAGGGGGTCAGCGAGGATCTACTATGCCCCCTTATGGTCATTTGCCCCTTCGCTTTGGCCTCCTCTTGTCTCTCGATCCTACCGAGAGACAAGATGGCGGCCGCTACGTACTGTTTGGAATGTTTACAGACACCGGAGAGCCAATCAGCTTCGCTTCGCAAAGCTCCGTAACGCGAAAAGTACGCGAAGCGGTGCGCTGTTACAGATATATATCTTTTTTTGAACGTTAATTTCTCAAAATCCACTGAAGCACATATATTGAGACCTAGCAAAGGCACATCGGGCTACCAGTCCCTACAATTTTGCCAAGTTTCGTGCAAATCCATTCAGCCGTTCGATTATTATTATTATTATTTTTTTTTGCCCCGCGGGGCCCTTTTAAAACCTCCACATCAAACCTAGGGGGTCAGCGAGGATCTACTATGCCCCCTTATAGTTATTTCCCCCTTTGTTTTGACCTCCTCTTGTCTCTCGATCCTACCGAGAGACAAGATGGCGGCCGCTACGGACTGTTTGGAATGTTGACAGACGCCGGAGAGCCAATCAGCTTCGCTTCACAAAGCTCCGTTGCGCGAAAAGTCCGCGAACCAGAGCGCTAACCGGTCCGCTGTTACAGATATATATCTTTTTTTAAACGTTAATTTCTCAAAATCCACTGGAGCACATATATTGAGACCTACAAAAGGCACATCGGGCTACCAGTCCCTACAATTTTGCCAAGTTTCGTGCAAATCCATTCAGCCGTTCGGGCTAAAAGTGAGGCCAACCGCCCTATGGAAAACTCAATGTTAAAAACACGTTTTGGGACCCCCCTTTTTTCTCGGCCCCCACTGGACGAACCCCCCCCAAATTTTCAAGGGCTGCTCAGAAACAAAATGTGCCATTTTCCTGAAAATTTCAGCCGATTCCGTCCACAAACGCCAAAGTTATTAGACATAGAATTTTCAAAAAACCCATAGAGAAAAAATCCGAACTATATATACCTACTGGCGACCGCCAGTAGGTAATATATATATATATATATATATATATATATATATATATATATATATATATATGGAGGACACACAAACCTGCATTCATGCAGCAATAGGAACACAGAGGTTTCATAATAAGGTCTTTTATCTAATAAAGACATAATGAATGGATAAAAAACATTGAAATATTTATTTATTTATTGATGCATGTCTTTTATGCCTCCATTTTTAAATGAGGAATGTTACCCGGTCCCGGTACAAACATATGTATATCTATACTAATATAATAAAGAGAGAGCCCAAACCTTTGAGGCGGGTAATCTCAGGAACCACAGCACCAATCACAACACCCAATACAGCATTGGAAAGGGCAGTTGCAGCAGAAGGACATAGGCTATGCAGACGCCCACCATATACATTTAAAAGGTAAAAGAACCGTGCCAGCAAAGTAGTCCCTTGTGGGCGTGTCTTCGTTGTGCTGTTGGCGTGTGCTGGGGGCGTGACAAACGCTGGGGGCGTGTGGTACGTTCCGCCCTTCATGCCATGTCTCATATCGTGTGCTGGGGGCGTGGGCGTGTGCGGGGCGTGGGATTACGGGAAAAAAAAGCGAGCGTTGTGCCCAATATTTCATTGTTTTTTCTTCCCAGGTTCTGTACATTCCAGCTCCGGGTGTTCACCCTGCTCCCTTTAAATACCCCTGCACCCCATAATCATAACCCACCCTTACTCCTTAAAATACCCCAGCACCCTTAAACACTAACCCATCTTAACCCTATAAATATACCCTGTACCCCAAAACCCAAACCTATCCCTAAACCCTAAAAATACCCCTGTACCCCAAAACCCAAACCTAGCCCTGAACCCTATAAATATCCCTGTACCTCAAAACCCAAACCTACCCCTGAACCCTAAAAATATCCCTGTACCCCAAAACCCAAACCAAGCCCTGAACACTAAAAATACCCCTGTACCCCAAACCTACCCCTGAACCGAGCCCTGAACCCTTAAAATACCCCTGTACCCCAAAACCCAAATCTACCCCTGAACCATAAAAATAACCCTGTACCCCAAAACCCAAACCCAGCCCTGAACCCTAAAATACCCCTGTACCCCAAAACCCAAACCTACCCCTGAACCCTAAAAATACCCCTATACCCCAAAACCCAAACCTATCCCTGAACCATAAAAATAACCCTGTACCCCAAAACCCAAACCTACCCCTGAACCCTAAAAATGCCCCTATACCCCAAAACACAAACCTAGCCCTGAACCCTAAAAATACCCCTGTACCCCAAAACCCATACCTATCCCTAAACCCTAAAACTACCCCTGTACCCCATAACCCAAAACTATATCTGAACCCTTAAAATACCCAAACACCCCAAAACATATACCTCAGGACCCCAAAACATATACCCCTATACCCATACTTACCTTATCCAAACATTTAAAAAAAAACATGCTTTTACCATTCATGCATTTACAATGAATTTCGTTGTAAATGTATGCGTGGTAAAGCATATAAAATGTAATCTATGCGTTAAAATGGTATTGCGGAGTCATGGTACTTTCGTAATGAAAGTATGCGGAAAGAAAGTTGCGGAATAATGGGTGTTTACCCTCCCCCGGTAAGAACATTGGTGGCACGGCGGCCCACATCTCCAGCAACATACTCATATTTTTTCACCACCGATTTGAAAAATGCACAGGTCCCTCTCATTGATGGCCAGCACCGACATACACTTTTAGACACACCTCCCGCCACAAGTTCTAGAATTGCGAACTTTTGAGCTGGGGAGCTACGTTCGAATCTTGGCATCAGCTCAACATCCTGTGATTCCAGGCAAATCTCTTTGTCTCCCCGTGCCTACCACAAATGAATGTGTTCTTCTGTAATGTAAATTGTGCTCATGCCATGTTGTCGAGTTTGCGCTATATAATATTGCAAGGAAAAATAAAGTAGGGAAACTCGAGTTCACACTACTGAACGTGCACTCTTAAGTGCATCAGCAGTGCACTGTGAATCGGAGTGTTTCACAGGCCTGTCACAGATAAGAAATGCTATCAAAATGAAATCCTACAAAACAATATACTACTGGCCGGCAGCAATTCATACCCGGACAACGTCGGGACGGGCTGCTAGTATATATATAAATTTGAGATTCTGAGTGGATTGTATTATTTATTCACCAAATTACTCATCTAATCATTTGATGTCTATATGTATATTGCTTTGAAATATAAAGGATAACTCGTGATGGGATTAATGTGCGCTAGAAATGCGAATGTTTAGTGTTTTTGTTTATGTCAATTGTCACGTGACACTAGGGGGTGTGCACTAAGCATTTAACACAGTATGGCGGACTGCGTTCCTTATGTGATCAAGGGCACTTGTTACCCGAAACGCGTCAAACGCGTCATTGTAAGGAGTAAGGAGAAATAAAATACAACTTGCCATCCAGCCATGGGTCTGTTTCTCTCTTTTCGGCAAAGAAGAGGTCTAGACAGTGTTGCAGGTTTATGAATATATATATATATATATATATATATATATATATATATATATATATATATATATATATATATATATATATATATATATATATATTACCTTCTGGCGGTCGCCAGTAGGTAGTTATAGTTAGGATTGATTTCCATAGGGGAATCGCAACATTCTATTGGGAATAACTTTGGCGCCGGTTGAGGAATCTGCCTGAATTGTTCAGCAACTTTGCCTCACGGCTCTCCGCTCCTTCCCTGAAAGTTTGGGGGGAATTCGACAAGCAGGGGCCGAGATAAAAGGGGGGGTCCCAAAACGTGTTTTCCCCATGTTAATTTCCATAGGGCGGTCTGTCGCACTTTTAGCTCGAACGGCTGAATGGATTTTCACCAAACTTGGCAAAATTGTAGGGACTGGTAGCCCGATATGCCTTTGCTATGTCTCAAGATATGTGCTCCAGAGGATTTTGAGTAATTGAGGTTCAAAAATTTGTATATATCTGTAAGCGCGCCCCGGTGCGTGTACCGGGGAGCGCTCCGGGCGCGCCACGCGACTTGCGCACGAAAAGCTGATTGGCTCTCGGGTGTCTGTAAACATTCCAAACAGTTCGCAGCGGCCGCCATCTTGTGCCTCGGTAGGATCGAGACACAAGAGGTGGCAAAAAACACAGGGGGAAATGACCAAAAGGGGGCAGGGTACACCCCCCGACCCCCTAGGTTTGATGTGGGGGCCATAAAAGGGTCCCTCGGATAAAAAAAAAAAAAATCGATTTTCGCGGGGGGAGCGCACCGTACGCGCACCAGGGAGCGTACCAGGGAGCGTACTTTGGTGAAAAATAGTGAAAATAGTAGTGTAAAATAATCATTTTGAGTGATTAGAGGTAGGGTAGCTCTGAAAAGAGCTTTTGGGTTCTGTGGCTGATTTAGGTACCTACAAGTACGTCCCACACACACCCACACGCACACAACCCCACACCCCCACACCCACACACTCCCCACACACACCTCACACACACACACCTCCACCCACACCCAAACACCGCACACCCCCACAACGACACCTTACACATCCACACCCACACCCACACATCCCACACACCCATACTCACACACACACCTCAACCCCCCAACACACACACGCACACACAGATACCTCACAGACACACCCCACACATCCCACACACACACCTCCCCCCCACACACACACACACCTCACAGACACACCCACACATCCCATACATACACACATATCCTACACACATACCCCCCACACCCACACACCTCCCACACACACCTCACACACCCACACCTCCACCTACACTCAAACACCCCACACACCCACACACACACCTTACACACCCACACCCCCACCCACACCCACATACCCCATACACCTACACACCTCACCCCCCCAGACACATACACACACCTCACAGACACACCCCACCATCCCCCACACACACCTCCCCCCCACACATGGGGAAAACTCAGTGAAACAGTAAAATGATAATTTAAAGTGCTTAGAGGTAGGGTAGCTCTGAATAGAGTTGTTGTGTTGTGTGGGTGATTTAAGTACCAACATGTAGGTACCAATGCAGAGTTTTAAATTCAATGTAGACTGTGCCCTCTGTAGATACTTTGCATGTTGTTATAGAAGTTATTGTGGTTTATGGAATCCATACCATAGTCTGTCAGGAAAGCAGAAAGAACATGGAGGCAGGAGATGAAAAAGAGATGTCAAATACACATTGGAGATAATAAAGTGGGAGAAAGGAAGTAACTATGAGCAAAATTACTATGTAACACAAAAAAGTTGCACAGTATACTATAAGTCTGAATTTACATTATAATCAATTTGGTACTAGTTTATGAATTACATATAAAAATGAATAATGTCTTGAACAATTTTTGGTTATTAAATATAAATTTATTTTTCTGATTGTTTTTCCAAATTTAACAGAACTTCTAACAACACATTGTCGGAAATGTCCTCATTTTCAATCAGCGAATCTACTGCTTCTACACATTGAACTAATTCATAGTCCCGTGATTCATCCATGAAATCTAATGACTCCCCTCGCCACCTCACTCAGTTTTTGTCTTAGTGTGTCTACCTTATAACTTCCTCAGTCCATTTCCCTCAATCGTTGTATATTATCCTGTCTCCCTTCATCCTTTCACTCTGTGACTGTTCTTCACTTACTCTCAGTTATCTTCTATTCCTCATTCTTCTAAATTCATCCTTAATTAGACTGTTTTCTGTCTCAGTCATTATCTTTTTACTTACTTCTGTTTCCTGATTTAGTTTTGCTAACTCACATTGTTTAGTATCTTTCTTACCTTCAGTTCATTTCTCTGTTCTTCTCTCTCTTTTTGTCAGTGAATCTATATGCCTTACTCTTTATAATTTCCTCTTCTTCTATTTCTTTTTCTCTCTTTTTGTCCTTCTACCTTAGTTTATTTCCCTTTCTGTGTTCTTCACTCTAACTTTATTTCTAAATAGAGCGTTATGATTTTTAACCTCTTCATTTGTATCTTTTAATTTAAAATACATATTTTACTAATTATAACTTATTTTTTCTTCTCTCTTTCACAGATACAAAGTGTAGTTAAAAAAATTAATTAAAGTTATATTTATTATATGGTAAGTGTGACTAAAAAAATGTAGTTTGTCATCACCCTTTGCTTTAAGCTCACTAATATTTTCTCAACCAACCTCACTCCTGTGTCTTTACTCTGCTTCCCTTACTTATTCTTATTCTACATGTTTACTCCCCTTTCCCTATTTCCCCTCTCATATTCAACTTCTTTCAATCCCTATTCTTTACTTCACTTACCCTCTGTTCCCTTCTTTTGCTTCTTCACTCATTCTCTTTTTCTTAATTATTTACCTTACTCCTACACATACACCTCATCCCCCTCCCAACACATACACACACCTGTAACATACACCCCACACACACACCACACACACACCCCATACACACAAATAATCCTCCGACACACACACCTCAAACACACACACATTCCACACACACACATACATCGAACACGTATACACCCCACACTCATACACTTCTCACACATATTTAACACACCCTCATCTCCACCCACACTGAAACACTCCACACAACCACACCCACAGACACACCTTACACACCCACACCACGACCTACACCCACTGACTCCCTATAAGTCACACACACTGCATTACTTATCTTTTTTTGCTGTTTTACTCAAGCCCATTCAGGTACTGTTTCCTTTACTCTCTTTGTCCCCTCTCTTTTTGTCACTCCCCATGTGTTATCCTAATTCAATTTTTCTCCCTCTTTCACTCCTCTTTACTTATACTACCTGGTCTTTTCTCACTTTCCCTCATCGTTCTTCATTTATCGTGGTTCCGCCACTACCCTTCATTCTCCATTTTTTACTGTCCTTTCTTTTTCTTTTAACAGCCAATCACAGTCTCACACTATCTCTACTTTAGTGTTCTTCCTCTCTGTTCCTTTCTTTCGCTCCTTTAGTCATTTTACTTTTCTCACTTTCATCCAATTACACCTTCTGTATTTTTTACTATCTAATAAACAATCCCTCTGTGGTCATCTTGTAGCTCTTTTTCTCTTAACATAACTCTCTTTGTGTCCTTCCCTCATGCTAACTGCTTCATTACATTTTTTTTCTTTTTTTGGGGGGCGCGCCCCGCTACGCGTACCCTAAGGACAAAAAATTGACAGAGATCCTTTAAAAATATAGGTTTCATTTTATAAATGTGAGGTAGTTCTGAAAAGAACTTTTTTTTTATTGTTTTTGTTTTATATTTTTTTATTATTTTACTGAACATTTTTTTTTTGTATTTTTGAACAATTTTATATATTTTTTGTGTTTTTTAAGGGAACAAACAAAAAACAGGGAAGTGGAAATGGCCCAACAGGAGCAAAAAAAAGAAAAGAATTAGTGCTTCCTTTTCTTGTTGCATTGGTGGTTGTCCACAGCATAATTTATTAAGGTGACACTAAGTTCACCATAACATAATGTTTTGCCACAGAAAATGCAAACATGTTTTATGGTGCCAAATTTTGGTTGTATATTTGGCACCATTTGGCGTGCTTCAGGACCAGAATGTGAGTTTTCAGTAGAGGAGGTGCTGGCCACAGGGGGTAGGTTGTTCTGAAGTTCCTGTAGTTCAGCGTGGGCTAAGTTATTTGGATGAAACCTCTACATGTGGCGGATCATGGTAAAATTACCAAATGAATATTTCTTTAGGGGATTGCCCCTGGAGAGGACTGAGCCACAAATTAGACAGGTGACTTTGGGGGCGTTTACCTTTTTTTGGCCTTCAGGGATGGAAAAGAATTGCCAAACATAGTGCACTTTAACGTGCCTTTGCCTTGTTGTTTAGGCAGGAAGTGCCTTGATTGTTGCTCCTCCTCCTCTTCTTCCTCTTCTTCTTCTTCTCCTCCAAGGAACTGTGGTGGTGGACCTTCTTTTCTTGGTGGTGGTGGTGGTGGTGCACCAGCTGCAGCTACAAGTGATGCCATTGCAGTGATCAAAAATAGCTCTTGCTCTCTCAATAAAGAAAGTTAGAATGAGGAAAAAATGAGGGGGCTTTCATCAATTGGAGAAAAAAAATGATGAGAACCAATGAAAAGTGTTATTTTCAGGTCACATGACCTGACACATGACCCGGTGCGCTTACGTTACGCGCTCCGGCGCGTTTACGCTACGCGCACCGGTCCGCGCCGCGGAGCGCTTCCGGGTGCGTTTACGAAGCGCGTCATAAGACACATTGCGCGGCAACGCGATACGTCATGCTTACGCGACGCGTCACAATGTGGTATTTCGATCGCGGGAATAGCGCTAACGGGACGCTCCCCGGTACGCGCCCCAGAGCGCGCTGTAACATTGCGCTTACCCGTGCGTTCACCGGTACGCGCCCCGGGAGCGCCCCAGGGCCAATTTTTTTTTTTTTTTTTTTAATTTTTAAAAAAAAGTACATAATTATACAATATAAAATTCGTTATCAAAAATATTACTTTTCATACCTATAGAGATTTGCTATTAAAAAAACATTGAAATTCACTGAAAATACCATAGGTTTCACACCAGTTATAGTTAGGAATTAGCATTTAAAAAACCTATTAAATTCACTGAAAAAACCATAGGTTTTACACCAGTTATAGTTAGCTGGAAATTTTACTCGCATAAAACCATTGAAATTCCCATGTTATAGTTAGTTGGACTCACTATAACTTGCGCGTGCAATGCACTGCTGATGACGTCACATATTACATCACTCATGACATGGTCAGTGACATCACTCATGACATCACTGATGACACCATCCTTGTGACAGAGTGACAGACCTCCTTTCACTGTAATGTAACCCTTGAAACACATATTCAAAAATAGAAAGTAACATTTAAAAAAAAATGGAGATACCCATACCAGTTACAACAACCAATTCAATAATTCCACCATCTATATACACATCCACTCATTCACCAACAGTTCTATATAGTCACTCATACATATACTCACTCATCATATGTAGTGATACACCTATACATCCTGTTACACACCGACAGTCATCCAAAAGATACTCTCACACATACTCACACATGCAAATAAACTATTGAACATCTATTTATTTGCATATACAGATATACACACACTACCACTTTACTTCTAAGGAAACTTACGCATTCTTACTCTCTTAAACAATCACTTATAGAAACACATACTAATTTAAACAGGAACTCTTACAATCCCTCACTCTCACATATACTCACTTATATACATCAATATTCACATATACTAGATTAACGCATATGTAGTTACTGATAAAGACACTAGTGAGACAGTCATTCACTCACTAACACACACATATAAACACTCATCCACCCATACAGTCCTGCACATATGCTGTCTTCAAAACACATACAAAGAGAGAGTCAGTCATTCATGCATCTATGTGCTAAGTAATACCCCCACCAAACCATACAAACACTCATACTGATACTAAGAAAAACATCTAATAACCCATATACATACACATGTAGCTACTCAGCAACCCATGCAGCCACTTATACACAAAGTGAAACACTAATACATATATTTAAATATTTAAACATTACTCTCTAATATATGTATTTAAAAAAAAATCCATGTAAACACTTATTTAAACATTTATTCTTCCATCAACTTTTACATATACATATATAGGGGCCGATTAGGATGGCGGACGGACTTGCGTCCGTCCGCCATCCCAGAGGTGGAGGGACCGTCAGCATGGGCTGCGGCGGTCCCTCCGTGCAAATTAGGATGTGACCGCCACCCTGGCGGTCACATCCTGTATTTTTATCATTGCGGCGGGTGCTGCTTGAAGCAGCACCCGCCGCAATGATAAAAAAGTAAGTTGTGCATTTGCATGTGCATTTGCATTTGCATGCAAAGCAGCAGGCACCTCGCGGTGCCTGCCGCTTTGTGCAGGCAAATGCAGGGGGGTACCATAGGTACCCCCCATGTGCACCCCCCACCCCCCCTCACCCCTGGGGGCCCGCAACGGGCCCCCAAACATAATTCCGTATGCCTTTACACGGCGGAAATGCCGCCGTGTAAAGGCATCTTTCCGCTGTCATCCTAATATGGCTGGCGTTGTCTGATAGACACCGCCAGCCATGTTAATGCTTTTCCGCCGCGGGCGGAATCCGCCCGCGGCGGATTAGCGGCGGACAGATAGTAAGACCCACCAGCCATCCTAATATGGCGGTGGGTCTTGCAAGGCTCCCCGGCGGATTTCCCGCATCCTCCGGGCCGGCGGTGGCTTCCGCCGGCCCGGTGGATGCGGGAAATCCGCAATCGTAATGAGGCCCATAATACATAATTATTTTTTAAAAATAGACACATTCATTGGATGGTGTCATCAGTGATGTCATGAGTGATGTCACTGACCATGTCATGAGTGATGTAATATGTGATGTCATCAGCAGTGCATTGCACGCGCAAGTTATAGTGAGTCCAACTAAGTATAACGTGGGAATTTCAATGGTTTTATGCGAGTAAAATTTCCAGCTAACTATAACTGGTGTAAAACCTATGTTTTTTTCAGTGAATATATATATTTGCAAAACCAATCTGCGCACCGCCGCACCCCGTGATCAACAGAGGGAAAGCGAACTACCGAGGGCGGAGTACGGAGGAAGACGACCGGCTGCGGACTGCGGACTGCACCTGGAGGCTTCCCGAGGAAGACGCCGTTCGGTAAGCGCTGCCAAAGGATGTTTACCCCCACTGCCTGTACATGCGTACAGTGAAGCGCATAAACTGAGAGGGTATTGCGGCAGGGTGTCCGAGAGCTACAGTCAAACACGCAGGGGCGCAGGCACTCTCGTTTAGTCTTAGTGTAGTCAAGAGTGCTTCTATACTACACACTAAGACGTGGTGAACGAACTTTGCCGGCTTTAACACCATGTTTACCGATGCCGAACGCCACACAGCAGCACAAGGGATGTTTAAACGGCGAGAACAGCCGCCGCCCACAGCAGCAGTTACATTGGCAGTACCAGCTTGTGACAAATTAACAGCAGTTATGGCGAAACTTGAGAGGCTCTATGAGCGCGAAATTCGTAAATGGTGGGAGGCAACTAGCCTCACCAACTATGTAGAAGAGGGAAGGGTACCCAGGGGCTTGAGGGTGCATACAGTCAGAGATCTCATTAATGAATGATGACTTAGATAAAGAAAAGGATCCGAGCATCATACTGACAATTTCACAAAAGAGGGAACAAATGAAAGCTCGTCTGGTGAAATATGAGACTAAAATAAGAAACCGAAAACAGGAAAAGTACGAGCGAGATGCGAACGACTATGCAACAGGACGCGTCCTTACTTACGCCAAGAAATTCGACGCCCCACGTAAAGCCCTATTAAAAAGCTCAGGTGCAACCACCGGAACACCGATGACACCAGACATCGCCACCTCGGAATCCGAGGTAACTGAAAACGAGTCAGGCGATGAGCAAGCTGAGCAATTACAACCACGTGGGCAGAACCGCGGAACACAACAGGGCAGGAGTAAGAAAACCCCTTTTCAAGTAGAGTACGAAGTAATCAAGAGCTCATGGCTCCGGGGAGGAAAGAACAAACCTCCAGATACGGAGGAGCAGCGACTAGGAGCAACAGGAGGACGAGGAGGTCAGGGGGAGGAAAAAGGAGGAAGAGGAGGAACAAGGAACTCCCGCTGGGTCAATCGCAACCGAACCAAGAAATAATGTTATCAGGTGCGATGGGCTTACAAGAACAGGCCAACCTAACAGTTGTTAATTTGACATCTAAACAACTGACTGACCAAGAAACCGAAGTCCTCAGCCTAGGATTAACCTTTTGCCCCAATAAAGAACTGGAATATACCCAAACCAGGATCGATCTGTTTCGCTTCACGCGCAAACTCAAACTCCATAAGTATTTCAAACTTCGATCCCACACCCAAGACCTTAATAAGAAGGGGACGAGAATAACAGCAACAGATGCACTGAGCAGTAGAGATCTCGTAACAGCAGAAGCTCTGGAAGATCTTGAAAGAGAAGAAACACAAGATGTGCAACATCTGAACACTGCTCAAAGGGCAGAGATGCAAGGGATCGACCAAGAGAGGGAGGAAAGCAACTTCAAACCTCCATCCGTATTTGTTCCACAGTCCCCGTGGGACGCAGTTGATGCGTTTAGCGAAGCAATGATAAATGACCTCATGAGATATCGCAAGTCTAACCATACTAGTCACAATTTCAACATCACTGAACCACAATATGAGGCACTGATGAACCTAAAGAAAGACAACAACATCGTGGTGAAACCATCAGATAAAGGTGGGAACGTTGTTCTAATGAGTAGGAATTATTACACAACCGAGGCACTGAGACAGCTCTCTGATGACAATTTCTACACAAAGTGCACTATGAACACGTACCAACAGAGCATCAAAGAGTACGATACCCTCATCAAGAAATGGTACGATTTACAGATGTTGGGTAAAGATGAACACTTATTCCTACGTAACAACTGCCCTATGATTCCAACCTTTTATCATCTACCCAAGCTGCACAAGAGCAAAGAGAGTCCACCTGGACGCCCCATCATCTCTTCAATTGGCAGCTTAACAGAGAATATGTCACGCTTCATAGACAATATTCTTTTCCCTTTGGTGTTAAATTTACAATCATATGTAAGGGATACGAAAGATTTCCTGGTGAAAATTCAAGATCTACAGTGGAACCCGGGATACCTACTTGTGGTGCTTGACATCACAAGTTTGTATACAATCATTGAGCACCAACAGGGCCTGAATGCGATAAGACATGCTCTAGATCAGCGCCAGATGCGCTTCGCCAGACATAATCTCATGATACTCGAATTCATTGAATTCTGCCTAACCCATAATGTGTTCCTGTTCGAAGAACAACTGTATTTACAGAAGTCTGGGACGGCGATGGGTACTTGCTTCGCCCCCAGCTACGCGAATCTCTTCGTGGGCTGGTGGGAGGAGCAAGTGCCCAGGAGCTGCAAGGTGGGGCAGGAGGTGGGCACCATCGTGTGCTGGCATCGTTATATCGATGACCTCTTCATCGTGTGGAATGGGAGTGTTACAACAGTCACTGAGTACATCAAGTTGCTCAACAACAACAACCTCAACTTACACTTCTCGGGCTCTGTTTCTCCTGTGGCAGCGGAGTATTTGGACCTGAGGGTGTTTGTTGAGGATGGGCAACTACACACGAACCTATTTAGGAAGAAGACTGCTGGCAATTCTACACTCTTTGCCAGCAGCAGCCACCCACCACAATTAATCAACAGCATCCCCTACGGTAACGAGAGGGAGTCTACTCACTGCCAGACCAGACGGATCAGGCCGTGACAAAAACAGTACCACCACTATTAACAAATTCCGGTTGATCACTCCTTATTCGACTGGAGCCAATGACCTAAAGAAAATGCTAAGAAAGAACTGGCATATTCTGCAAACGGATAGCGTATTAAAGGATGACCTTCCCCCTAATCCGTTAGTCACATTCAGTAAAGCAAGGTCTGTGGGTGATATGCTGGTTAGGAGTCATCTGGAGAAACCTCCCCCAAAGACAAATACCTTGAAAGATCAAAAAGGGTTTTTCCCCTGTGGGAGATGTAAAGCGTGTGCGAGTAGCAGAAGAGTTCTGTCGTACACTATTCCAGATACAGGAATGACCATTCCAATCATAAAGGTCATCACCTGCAGTACACAATATGCTGTTTACTGTTTGCACTGCCCATGTGGCCTCCGCTACATAGGCAGCACCATTAAAGAACTAAAGCTAAGGGTTTTGGAACACTTGAGAGCCATCGACAAGGCAGACCCCAGCTACCCAGTGGCCCGCCACTTTGCGGAGGTCCATGGGCGAGACCGAAAGCTACTGCAATATTTCGGCCTTGACACTGTACCACCCAATGTTAGGGGCGGAGATCGCCTCAGACGACTCCGTAGACTTGAATCCAGGTTCATTATAAACCTTTCTACGAAGTTCCCGAGGGGCTTGAATGCTGGGGAGGAGATGGCTTTTCATCTGGGAAAATGAAATCAATAGAACGTCCCGTGAAGGCCGTGTAACACCTATAACATATTCATAATACATTTATATCACACCCAACATATCCCTAGTTTTGCTGGAACTGATATGACAGCACAGGTTATTGTGGTCCAAAATACTGTTGCGATGTGATGTAGAATTTGAGGTTCAGTTTATTGGCTGCGAGCTTGCCTTGTGAAGGTAACGATAATGGTTTATTGAGCATGTACCTTCCAGGGACTTTTGTCGCATATTATGCACGACACTCACTATATGGCTATAAACCATCATGTCTAATGTATTTGATCATTTTATTAGAGTTCTCCTTTCTGTCCAGAACCTTCATATGATTTGATATGTAATAATGTCGTGTTCTAGGGACTGAATGAACTCTTTCTTTCTTTCTTCTTCCATTTTTAAGAATGTTGAAGTATTGGGATTTATACAATGTGAGTTGTATCGTAACATTTTGCGACTTATTTGGTAACATGAACTGTTGAATGCCTGCAGGTATAAAGGTGGACCATTATGCCATCCATTAGTTAGAGGACCTTAGCCGATCCACGGCTTGATTCTGTTGTTTATCTCAGAAACTTATAATTTAATGTTTATACCCACTAAGTGTATGGATTAGCCCATCTAGGGGCCTTATTGTATAACCTGTGAGCACTATGAGGTTATCCATACTGATATTCCAAGATGGTGCCCAGAGTGACCATAGTGGGGTTGTCCTCTGTCTATTTCTATGTATGAAAAATAGAAAGTGAGAATGGTGTATTTAAATCCACCCGAGAGCAAAAATCACTGTAACCACACTGACGAAGGCGACACGCCGAAACGCGTTTGTGGAGAGTGCCTGTGAATAATAAAAACCTGCGGTGTTGAAAAGTAGCCCTCGAGTGCTGTTGTCTTCTTGTGAGTCGAGAGGATTTGGAGCGTTATATATATATATATATATATATATATATATATATATATATATATATATAAATATATATATGTGTGTGTGTTTTGAAAATGGATATCCCTGATTGGACTCTGATATTGAATTAGGAGTACAACAATGAACTGTTGTTTGCCCATACAGGGCCCAATTTTGTAAAATTAACTTGATCCACGTTTTGTCATAGAAACAAATGAATTACTGTGATATATTCTGATTTTTTCGTAGATTTAAAGAATAAATCATGCAAAGCCAAACAATGTATCATAATATATATAATGAGCATGTTTAAAGATGGTGCCTCTGTTAAATTTATGATTTGCGGCGTAGTCCGCTCTCTATGTTAATGATTGATGCACCGGAAACACTACGAGTATGCCGGAAATAATGGCGTTTAATTTGTTATGCACTTTACACACAGCTGGAAAAAGGCGCGAAAGCCGAAACGCGTCCTGTGTTTGTTTGCCTTGGTTGAAAAGTAAATCACAGAGAAATGACCTTGTGAGTGCTGCCCATTCATGTCTTTCCCGGGAGATGAAGTTTGGAGCTTGATAAGTGATGCGGAGCCACCGCCGCGGTTTCGGACCCCACCCACTCCCAGTGCTCGTGATCGACCAGCTGTGGAAAAAGGAGCTTTAACTTTCGTGGCGTGAGCACCACTACAATACAACGATTACAAAGGAGAAGATTACGTGAAGGCAACGGACTGGGTGAGTCGCGAGACGCGCCTGCTTGCTGCCCTGTGATCTGGAATCAACAGTTTTGAAAATTATCGTATTTACAAGTGTATATTTGTGGCGGGAGTGTTTCAAGGTCAGGATCAACATTGACTTTAAAAAGTGCAAACATTAATGCTAAATAATGTTCTCGGATGCATCTTGGAATGAAGAAGCAGCAGGCGTATTTAAATGCACACCAATGCAGCGTACGGAACAGGATCGAGGCAATGATATACAAGGTTCCTTACGCACTCAATTTAATAAATTAGAGCGGCTCATGGAATGAGAAATCCGCAAGTGGTGGGAAGCCACCTCATTACAAAATTACCTCGAGGTGAAGCACATTCCCCGGGGGTTGAGAATGTATACAATTCCATATTACGAGAACCTGGACCCGGCTCTCCTAGAGGAATGGTCTGAATACACCGCGGAAGCTTCAGCCGGCATGATGAAAATACTGATTAAGTTCGCATGGAGCAACCGGGAGAAATATCTTAAAGAAATAGAGGAATTGGAAGCAACCATCGCACTCAACCAGGATACCCCAACAAAGGAGGATTTATGTGAAAAAAGGAAACAACGTCTTATTGCCAACCAGGAGAAAATAAAGTTACGGAAACACTCCAAATTTAACCGCGATGCAAGAGATTACAAGCAAGGGAGTATACTTACATTTCTTCGGAAGTCCGATGCCCCGCGCCGAGTCCTGAGAAGTGTAGCTCCCTAAAGTGTGGAAGTGAGAGACACGTCAGAATCCGCTGTAAGTACCGATGCAGAACTCTCAGGTGAAGAACTTACCGGTGCTGAGCACAGCCTGGCTGCTAGAGGCTATATTTTCGAGGAGTTTCAACTGATGCGGAACTCGTAACAACGGGGAGGACGAGGCAAACCCCCGGAACAAATGCATCAATACACCGCAGAAAGACGCGAAGGGGCGGCCGCAACAAGCCAAAACCAGGGGATAGTGTGCCAAACACGCAGCAAATGATGGTCAAAGAGGTAGAGCCAGTTCAAGATCTGACTATCATAAATTTGACAAAGAGAAAATTTACAAAGGATGAGGAACTGGTATTTAAGAAAGGACTGACCTTTTGTCCCACCAAAAGACTTGAATACACACAAATCCAGATTGATCTCTATCCCTTCACCCGCAAATGAAAGTTACAGAAATTCTTTAAAATGAAAGGCTTAGAACAATAAGCAATTGAACAAAGACCTGCACTAACTCAGGAAAGGCAATAGGCAATGGAAATAGACACCTTGACAGGTGAAGACTTACAAACCTTACAGATATTATCTAGCCAAGAACCCTCTAGCTCACAGGACAAAACATCAAATATATCACATGCAAGGAGCTTTGGGATTGAACAGAAATCTGTAAAAACAAAATTCAAACCTAAATCAACATATATCCAGATGACTTCTTTTGACACCATCGACACACTTGAGGAGTCAGTTAACAGAGACCTGTTAGAAATGAGGGCGGCACCAGCAATTAACCTAAAGATGAACGTAACTAAAGGACAACAAATTGCACTGCAACAACTACAGAATGACTCAGATTTGATCTATGTGACAAGTCTCTACACGTCAATTGAACACACTAATGGCCTACAAGCTATATGTTACTTTTTGAAAGGGAGATCATTACAGTTAACTGAACATAATGAAATGCTAATTGAATTTACCAGGTTCTGTTTGACGAATAATATCTTCCTATTTGATAAGCAGCATTATCGCCAAATACGGGGTACCGCCATGGGCACCTGCTTCGCCCCAGCTACGCGAATTTATTTGTGGGCTGGTGGGAGAAGCAGGTGGCCTGGGCGGATAAGTATAGCAAGTGGGTCAGTTGCATCATATCATGGTATTTATTTATTTATTTTTGACACTTATAAAGCGCACTGTTACCGTACGGTGTCCTGGCGCTAATGGTATAGGTGTATCGATGATTTGTTCATCCTATGGAAAGGTCCGCAGAGAGATGCAGAAGAGTACATCATGGAACTGAACAAAAATTCCTTAAACTTACATTTCAGTGGTCATTTGAGTAAAACAGAAGTCTCCTTCCTAGATCTTAAAGTTTTTGTGCGGGAGGGTAAGATCTGTACCTCCCTACTGAGGAAAGAAACTGCAGGCAATTCTATCTTAGAAGCTTCCAGTAGCCACCAAAAGTCTTTAAAGGACAGTATCCCTTATGGGGAGTTTCTACGCATGAAAAGAAACTGTACTGATATAGATGATTTTCATGCAGCAGCACTAGAAGCAACAGAGAGATTTAAAGCACATGCTACTGCCCGGATTTATTGCTTAAAACTCTAGCGAAAGTAGAGAGAATCCAAGATATAGCCTGCTAAGAGACAAGGAGAAATTAAATAATCGTGAGGATGATTCTTGTTGGTTTATCACCACCTTTTCAAATTAAGCGGTTACCTTGAGAAAAATACTTTGTCGAAACTGGCATATCTTAAAAACTGATATGGTAATAGGCAGGAAACTCCCTGATTACCCACAGATAACTTTCTGTAAAAATAGCTCTAGAGTTCTTTCATGCAAAATACCAGGCATGAAGCGAGATAAATTGATTATTAAATTCTTGACTTGCAATACTCCGTTCTGGGTGTACTGTTTGGTGTGCCCATAATAGGCAGGACATGACAATAATTGAATATACCAGGGTGCTGATGGAGGGTGGGGAAAGAACCAGAAAATAAGTCTCACTAGAGTAGCACAATCAAAATATATTTGTTGTCTGAAGGGTAGGGATGAAATGCATCAAGTATGTCTATGCCCAGCTATCAAATGGCAATAATGTAAATTAAGTCCTGTCTCTAAAAGAGAGCAAATGGGTTTAAAAAGTGGATATGGTCAACATCTATAGGGGACACACAATCTACAGCACAATATAGTTGTTGGCAGGTTGTCATGTCTCTTTAACAAATGAGGAATTACACAGCATGCGATGGGTGACGACTCCCAGTGAACCTTTCAGCAGTCAACAGTGTCCAAAGGGTGCTATGATTGTTAATGATTTTAATTTTTACTCCAGTGTGGGTGTATTTCCAGTCTTTGTTTGAGGAAATACTGTGTAATGCTTCTGTTTTTTGTTTTGTGAAATTTATGTTATGTTGAGGTTCTATGTGGTCCTGTAGCAGGGATTCTGCTCCTACACAAAACTGTGCGTAGAGACTTGGAACCTCAGTGAATTAGGGTGTGCCAAAACTCACCTTAGTACCCAATATCCCCTACCAGACTAGCAATCAGTGTCTCATTGGTTCTTCCATCACACCAATGATTAGACAACCCAGAACATACAACTTAGATTACCTCTGGCAATGTGGAACACATGAACACTCTTTTGTTATACTCTCATACCAGTCCAAAACAGGGAGTAAAAGAAGACACGTGCAAGTTTGAAATATGTATTTCTAATTCCGTGTTCTCATGCGCAGTATCTTAGCTAATACAACCAGACATATATTTTAAGCAACAAGATTATCAGCATAGTTACTATTCCATAAAATACAAAGAGAGAAAGCATGTTACAATACTAAATGGAAACATGTTAGAATACACCTATATCTCACCCTCCCTTGCTAGTAAGTTATTTTATATCTACAGAAGGTCTCTTGGGATTACAAGGGCGGCCCCATACCTCTGGTCCTAGCAGAAATGGATCACATCAGTTTCCGCATTAGCTATCTGCATGCAAATGTTCTCCAAGTGCAGTGCATTATTAAACTCGCCAAAATCAGAGGTGGCAACAGCTGCATATATGTTACGTCTAGAACATGCGCTGATCAGTCCGAACAACAATCACTGTGTTGAAATAACCTTGAAGGCCTCGGCGCTCACTGTTCAGACAAAGCTTACCAAGCAAGGCTGCTAATATAGAAAAACATATTATTCTCGTGTGAAGCAAAACACTCTGCTTAACTCTAAACATTTACAACAATGTTTGCCGTGTGCAAAAAGGCTGCAGAAAAGAAAAATGGCGTTTAAACTTCTAATAAGCTCATGTCAACTTAACACAGTGTAAAGGCAAGGCTCAGCCCCATGACAGTCCATTATGTGTTGCACTCTGTTCTTATTGACATGTGAAAATATGTTTTATGTGTATCATTTCTAAATAAAATATAATTGCCTATCTTGTAATTGTTTTTCCAACCTAGCACTGTACTCAGTAAAACAATTGTGAATATTAAATATTAGCAACCATAATTCTTTTATCTGACAAAATAATATAAAATATTTGATGCAAGTTATATATTACTCTCCTACTCTGGTTAATATAAAAAATATTATGTGAATTGAATTGTTCGATAGGTTCTAAGACCAAGATTTTTTATGACCATGTGGGCCTGTAAGACAGAAACTAACCAAGTAATACATTAATGGACTACATAGCTGAATATTAAATGTTAACTTCATAAAATTAAATTAAATATTAGAAAATAAAATAAGTACGTATTTCATGTTCATGGCTTCTCTGGGTGCATGTTTGTTTTGTTGACTAATATTGACCTATGCTTTAGGGTGGCTAAATAGGCAGCCCTGTTTTGACTTGGTGTAGATTGTTAGTGCAGTTTTGTTAATTTCAAAAGCGGCTAGTGAACTGCATTATTAGATAGAAGGTCTAAAGACTATACCAAACAGCCACCCTTTTTAGGAAGAGGTTGATTACAGTAAAATATCAATGATTGTAAAGAATTTGATAAATATGACAAACTAAACAAAAAAGTAATACTACAAAACTTCATGCTAAATTTGTAGCAGACTATCTACAGTTTGTTTCAAGACAACATGCAGCCAAGGGCCCTGCAGGTAAAAAATACCTCTTTATCGTTGTGGAGGATTCCATATTTAAAGCACCCTGTCGAATGGCACCCTAACCACGAAATGCTAACGTTTCCATGGTTTGGTCTCCATTCATTTGAGAAGCTGAACATGTTCTACAGAGCCTCTACATACAGGGCCCATACCAGTCCAGTAGAAAAGGCCTTCTTGGTGCCTAGATGTTCTGCTAAGGTACCTCATGGGGTAGTGACAATGGAAAATGTATGTGTGCTTGTGGAACCACATCCTGCTGCTCTTTCTGGATTCACTGCTTTGCTAAACAGCAGCCCATCCTCCTAAACTACGCTGTTTCCCAACCACTCCTGTGGCAAATTGTCTTGGGCCACCTTACATAGGCCCACAAAAGTGGGAAACTCTTACTGTGTCTGGTGAAACTATTCCAGGGATGGTCCACCCGTAGCTAACGTCTTATAAGTCTGGCAGTGACCCAGACTACAATACACATTCCATTTTGGGCAGGAGCTTGCCTTACTGTCCCTCTGGAGCCAGGCTGAAAGAGTTGTATGACGGAATCCTGCATGCCTTTACAACGTAGTAACTACCCCGCCTGCGACATGACCAAGTGTTACTTTAGCACACGAGTCGTTACAAGGACTTGCTTTAGTGGGCCCTGGACTTAAAGATAGTTTCAATTACTATTCCAACTCCAGTCCACGCTACAGTATGTAAGGTGCTGGACTTAAAACTCTAACACTATTCTAACTACGTGCCCCCTAAAGAAAGTCGCTGTAATGACCTGTGTGGTAAAGTAAGACGTGGTAACGTCACAGGTGGGGTAGTGACTTGTTTGTAAAGGCTGGTTGTTGCAAAGGCTGCGGGGTAAAGAACGTTTCACGGCTGTTAGGCTCCATGGCTGTTGTCTCCTTGGAGACTGCACTGGTATATGCATCTTTACTCTTTCCTGGTCTTTCCACTTTGTTAGTGAACACATGCTCCTCTTGAGGCTAATGTGTAGCTTGTGCTCTGAACAACACAGCTGATGTTATCTGGGCCATGTGGGCCTCTGGCCTTTGTACCAGCCCGGCACTGACGGGACATTGGCAACAGACAACGAACACCCTTATTCTCTTGCACACCTATGAAGCAGGTTCTCCATCTTATCCCCAATTGCTACCAAGCCATTGCCAATAGTCCCAAGG
Organism: Lissotriton helveticus; assembly: GCF_964261635.1. NCBI lineage: Eukaryota > Metazoa > Chordata > Amphibia > Caudata > Salamandridae > Lissotriton > Lissotriton helveticus. The sequence goes on from NC_136063.1 coordinate 1,315,730,825, forward strand.
AGAATTTTCTTAGGATTGAGATCAACCACAGTAAGTGCCAGTATCCCTGGGGGCAAATACCTTCCTCCCATTGATAACCATCTCGCTGACAAGCCAATGGTGATTGGGTTAATATGCATAAGGGCATATGCGTGACTTTTCTAAATATCTATTGAGACTAGGTTAAGTCACACTGAGTCCTGACTGACATCCAATTCTACTGAAAGGCAGTATGCTATCAGCTGGCACAGGGTCCTTAACCTGACAATTCTTTTTCAAATGTCCTCGCTTGAGGGGCCTGTAAAAGGTTAACACCTTTGGCAGAGAGAGCATCTCTTTCTCTCCCTTATTTTTCTAGTTCTGTCTAGGACCCCAGATCCCTTTAGGCTTCTGTCCTGTCTGGAACCCTTGGGAACCATTCTGTTTTTTCCTTTCAATGTAGAGTCATTCTTCTGGGAGCTCTGCTCCCCTTTTGACTTCCAGCCATGCTGCTCCATCCCATTGTTCATTCTGTTACTTACCACTGCTTACACAACAATATTGTCCGGTTCCTTCTCAGTAAGGTTATACCAGATCAGACAAGTGCTGCCTGAGTAGGTTGGAGCACTCTTCCCTCAGTCACTCCATTATTTTTAACTTCTTTAGGGACTGGTAAACTTTTGGTTCCAACTTTACACCCATTCCATTTTGATCATGTACTATGTCGTGGATTGAATTCTCAAAGAAATCTCCACTTGTATTCTTGCTTTTGCGCAATCTCTTCAAATACTGGGTTAGCTTTAAGCCCAATCCCCTAAATATAGCATCCTTCATGCAAACATGTCAGATTGTTATTCTCAGACAATGACTCCAGTCCCTTAGACAGAGAAATGACTAAGTAGAGTCTCTGCCTTGGACTTCTTCAGTCTTTGTTTCTTTCATGCAATCTCAAAACCGCACTAAATTGAAAGTGCTTGGCACACACATGTTTATCAAATCTTTTGATTCCTTAATGGTGGATTAGTTGGGCTTCGAGTTGGGATTACTATTCCCTTAGATAACTCCTCTCTCTGCTGTCAATCTGAGCTACTCACGTCCCGGGGCTATTTGCACTTTCTCCATTTCTCCAATTCCTTATCTCTTTTTCTTGTCTCTTCTACTTTTCTCTTTCTCTCTTCAAAGCCTCACTGATTTAGTCTATCATGTTGTTTCTCCTCGTGTTCCTGGTGGTTAATATGAGTTTCTCCCTCTCAAAGTCCCTAGCTTTATCCTTCCGTCTTCCTTAGCTTTCTGGATTGCTAGCTTATATTTTCGGGTCTTAGCAAAATGTAACCCCTTTAAGACAGCATTCCATGGGTTGGGGACATGGGCACCCTAGCTAGAGACAGGTGAAAGAAACTGTCTCATGGAAATTTTAGAGTGAAATTCAGCAAATGTTTTGGAAGTCATTCTAGGGGACCCCATCACTCAGGGACTCTGAGAGCCCACATCCAGAATATTTTCCTCTTGCGGGTCTTCAATTGAGCTCTGCACTGTATTTACAGTAACCATTCCCTTCTTTGTAAGAGCCTGTTTCTCCCATGTGGCCAACATGAAATCTATATTAATCTGCATATCCTTCAATCCAGTGGTGAATGGTAATGTTTGAAAATGGTGGGTGTAAAATGAAGCCCTCAAGTTTCCATTAGTTATCAAGCATGAGTAAGCATGGGCTAAAGAAGTATGCAGGCTGTAACGTTTATGGAAAGAGAATCTAGGCCTACCATGGAGGCATGGTATTTTGTTGACTAGACAGGACTAGTCTGGTACCAATGGTGTAGACTAAAATCAAAAGCTTAAATAACAAAAAAAGAGAAGAGGTCAAAGAAGCTTGCTGCTGAGTACTTTGATGACATGTTCTATGGGTCTGCCAGTAAATCGCTCTGGACAGATCAACTGGACAAAAAAAACATGTATTATAGCCAGCCTTTAAAAATGTATTCTCAAAGGAGACATCAATTTGCACGTCATGTGAGATTTGTTTAACCCGGTTCCTCTCTTTGACTCTGTAAAGTGATGTTGTTAAAGAATTACAAATCATGTAATTAGAAAACACACACAGCCACTGAACATTTCAGCCAGGGCAATGCCATTAATCTTTGAAACTGCAAAAGAAAAGCTCACCAGGGCCTGAATATATTGACTTTGAGCCAGGCACAAAGAGGCAGCAGTCAAAAGGTTCACTGTCTGTTCTGCAGCAACTCGGACAAATTCAACCCTTCTCTTATGGGCTATTCTTCAGATTTTGCTTTGTGCTCCGGCCCTTCTAATGCACCTCCTCAGATGGTTAATGGAACCAGCAGGCTGCATGCACCACGGGGTGGCACTTCACTGGTGCATCTATTTTCTGTTGTAATTATTGAAACCTATTTCACTGGTGAAATGGTCTCAGCACCATGGGAGAGGAAAAAACACACAGGGCCTCATTTAAGAGGCCTTTATCGACACCTTTACGCTACAGGAGCATCACTTTTTTGACGCTTCGGTTGTGTAATGTGTCGCAACATATGTATAAGGCCATACAAACCCACTTTGAGTGGCTTTTTATGGCCTGGTAAATATGTGCCCCTTTCCTGCATAAGACAGATATCAGGTCTCAATCCTAGAACAAACTTTGAAACAAATTGTCCTATGTCCTTAGGATCCATCACATCCAACCCACTGTACTGCTTAAAGACTTGCAACAGTCTCTCGTAGTACTCATGCACTGTCTCTTTCGGTTCCTGAAACGTACGATCTATTTTCACCCAATCAATGTCCTGCGGGGATATTTTGGATTTCAACCATGTAATCACCTGTTCGTACTTTTTTATCACCAGAGGTGACGTTCCATTTGTGATCGCATCTCTATCTGGCTCCGCAGCGGGCCATTCAATAGCAACCTTTCATGCTACCCACAAATCTCCCAGAACCACAATGTCAAATAGGGTGTTTAAATCAATCCACGGTATTTTGGAGATCTTGACAAACCTCTCTACCTGCTTGTACCATTCAACTGGGCTCTCTCTCAACTTTGGAAAATCATTTGTGAAGGCAGCCAAATCTCCCCGACTCCAGGGCACATGCACCTAGCCCCCAGGCTACCTCCCGTAAGGGGTATACTCCAACCCCGGCCATTCCTCCTCCTGGAGGAGGGGTCTCCGTCACACTCCTTCTAACGGGAAACAACCTTTACAATGCAACTTTTACAACGCACTACCATTACAACGAAACTTTTACAACACAAGCTCCATTACAATGCATGTCATTACAACGCAACCATTACAATGCATGACACTACAACACATACCATTACAACGCATGTCATTACAACGCAGTCATTACAATGCATACCATTACAACGCATACCATCACAAAGCATAGTACCCTTACACTATCCAACACTTACCCTACTGTTGCACCCCCTGGAGTTAGAATAGTAATTTTTACCCCTACACTATCCAGCACTTACCATACTGTTGCAACCCCTGGAGTTAGAATAGTAATTTTTACCACTATACTTTCCAATACTTACCAAACATGCGTTGTAATGGTATGCGTTGTAAAGGTAGTATGCGTTGTAATGGAATGCGTTGTAATGGTAGTTTTAGGAAATTCGTTGTAATGGCATGCGTTGTAATGGAATGCGTTGTAATGGATCTTGCGTTGTAAAAAATGCATTGTAAAGGCATGCGTTGTAAAAGTATGCGTTGTATCGTCATACATCCCCTTCTAACGGTCTTTTTCTTTGACCACCTTTCTTCCCATTTATCAAGTCGGCTCCAAACCCGTATCCCTATAATGAACTCCCTAATGTGAGTCTTTAATCCGATCACCCTTCTCTCCTCCAAGTCCTGATCAGTGTATTGCAATGTGTGATTACTCTGCAACATGTTCGTCCTTGACAAGGCCACATCATATTTGTTCGCCAATTCAGTCAGTTTCTCATGAGCCGACCTAGCTTTTCGAGTCACTTCCTTCGCTACAAACAGCAATTCATCGGGTTCATAGAGTTCAACTCTCTCTATAGGCAAATTTCCTTCCACTATCTCATCCACTTCTGCTTTTAGCCGCATCACATCAATTCTCTTTGCCCTTATTGCTGCACTCAAAGTACCTCGACTAGATACATCACTTGACTCCCTGCACTCATTATCCTGTCCCCCATGCCTACTCACTTCAGGGGTGTTATGGGGAACCCTCCTGTTCTCGATGCTCCCATGGTCCCAATCCTTTCTTGGCCTGTCGCTCTGAGACCCTTCAACTGTCTCAGACGATCTCAAATCTGGCCTCAATTCCCCAAAAGATTTTGGTCTTGGTCCCCTCAGATGCATCGGTCCTCTCGACGAATCTGCCTTCGCTGGTAACGGTGTACTTGATTCTACTGGTCATAACATTTGACTCAGTCCATCCACCACACTGTTCCTTCCATAACTAACACTTCTTTCCTTTCCTGTCTGTGGTGGATTTCCACTTTGCACCTGCTCTGGATTGTATACTGACACTATGGGGCCAATGTTAACCGGTACAGTAAGGGCATCCGGCAACCTCTGAGAATTGACACACTCTACATTTTGCGTATCCCCTGCTGAGAGCTTTCCCACTACTTCGGTTCTAGGAGGAATTTGCTATACCCTAACTTCCTCTACTGGGGCTGACCTCTCCTCTCCTGACTCTGGGTTGTATGGAGGTGGTCTCTCGGACAACAGCCTTTCTATCAAACTATCATCGGTATCACTTTCATCATCCTCAATATTGTTTTTCTGTGCTTCCCCTGTCTTGACCAACAGCGGTTACAATTTAGCTCCCTCAATCGCCTGTACTCTCCATCTCTTTTCCAATGCATCCCACCTTGCATCTTGGACTGCCCTAACTGATCTTTTCACTCTTTCCTGTCTCCTGTCTCGGTTCCTCTCGTGCGCTGCTCTGATCCACGCATTCAAGGCTTCAAACTGTGTCGGTCTAGTTAGGGGTTCGCAAGGAACCAATGATTGATTTCAACTGATACAACACCTCCTATCTGAAAGTTCCATATCTGGGAAAAGTCAACTCCTCATTTCCATCCGTCATCTTAGTCCAATTTTCAAGCTACAATATGGTGTGCAACCCAACATTCGTAGCCATGTAGTGAGCCGGAGTATCCTCGGGCGGGGCTTCTTCTCCCCCCCGGGGTTCTAGTCTTTTCTCACTTCTAAACAAATCTCGTAAAACTTTAAAACATTTCATGATGAAACCCAGCGTTTCTCTCTCTCGCCGCGCTCTTTTACTTCTTGATGACAATCCACCAATCCTAGCGCGGCTCCACACCAACCGCCCTATCCCAGCGCGGCACCTTCTGACATCCCTCCGCTTCGCAGCGGTTCCCCTCCTTTGCAACTCGTCCCTTACTCACACACGCGTCCCAATCATACACTGACATGAACACTTCCGACCAAGCAATCACCTCGCTTACTGTACGTCCACAGTCTGACTGTACGTCCACAGTCGCGTAATTGTCACCGAACTGGCAACTGTCTGTCCACGAAATGACCGGACAATCACCTCACTGATAGGCTACAACCACACAGCAACTCACGACCAGAATCAGTTACTCACGCACTCACACATTCGTTCCGCCTATCTCGTTCCAGCGGGCAATCAATGGTACCTCACGATTCCCTTAACAAGGGTCGACAATTACTATGGGTGTTCGATACACCCGAACCACTTAAGCTACTCCTTGAGCCTAAGATTTTCCCGGGCTGCGCAGCCTGATCTCCTTTCATACAACAGGCATTCCGACTCTGCAAGACATTACAACACAAAGCGCAAAACATAAACCCCGCAATCTAACAACATAAGACTCTATTCATACTCACTCTCCTCGGAACTGCTGCTGCCGCCGCACCGTCACTCTTCGCTGGTTTTCATGAAACGCCTTTCTCCGCCAACAATCCACCGGGCAATCATCACCTAATTTTTATGGGCCTGGGGAAAATCTTGTCCTAGTCTAGATCTCCTCTCGCTCTAGAAGGGAAACCATCCTCTGTAGCTACCAACTCAGGAAGCTGGGATTCTCATCTAGATTTTCTTACCAAATTCTAGAATTCCCAGGTCAGGTCGACTTAACCTTTTTCCCTGTCTTAAAAGCGTGGAGGGAAGATCTTTGTTATCATATCATTAACCAACATTGCAGTCCAATTTTAACATAAAATCGAAGAACCACTGACTACAAAGTGGATTTTTAAAGAATTTATTACATAGCTAAAATTAATTGGATGTACAAACATCTCAGCAAAAGATTCAGGAAATAAACCGGAACTAATACATACATGATCCTACGCAGGAATCTCAGACGACTCAAGATGAAAAGCAAAATTAATTCAAGGATCATTAGGCAAAGAATTACAATCCCAACTTGGGTCCGAGACTGCATTTATAAATGGGAAAGAAATTTTGGTTAGGCTGTCCCTACACTGACTCTAAGCTGACATCCCTACTTAGCATTGTACCCAGGCAAGAATAAAGGTGTCAGCAGTGAAGACTTCCTAAGAAGTACATTCACTTTCCATAAGTAGTCCCTAACAACCAAGCTCGTTCTAAGATGCTCCTTCCTACACCCTACTCTGCCTTGAGTTCACAATCTACCTAAATACTGCCTTACCCAAAGCCCGTACTCTGTCTCTAGTCTACTCTCGGCTAGAACCCACTCGAATCTCACTCTCCACCCTCTGGTGCTGTCCCTAATACAAAACCCCAATAACAGTCGACACGCCTTCAGGCACGCCCCTCTGGCAGGTGTGGGTCTTCGGATTTTTTCCAGTATGGCCCCTCTCCACCAAACATCCGTTGGAGTGTCCTTGGGTCCCAGGCACCTTCTCCGCTAAATGTTGCACTCCCAAACTCCTTTGCATTTTTTCTGCACTTGCGCCTACCAACCTAACTCCTAAACAATGGTTCCTTCTACCTAACGAGGCCCGTAGCCTGCACCTGCAGACTGATGTACGTGAGAAGAAACCTTGCAACATTCGAAGTTACAATTCAACATTTGCTGAGAATAGCCTTTCCCAAGAATAAGAAAACATTTTCTTCAACTAAAGCTAACCAAGGAAAAATACAATTAGGCCTCTACTGGCTTCAGCACATCTCAGGCCCTTATACATTGAATTCATTTCTAACACAGCATAACATTACATTTCACCGCTCTAAACATCAATTCCATTTTCAATGCGAGCAATTGTTATTGTTATTGTTATTTTTGATTTATAGCGCGCTCAATCACCTACAGGCCTCTAAGCGCTCGGGAATCGATGGTAAACAACAACCTTGACAGTACAGAGGGCATCCACTGGCCTACGTGGCTCACAGGGCTCTCCTGAACAACAGCGTTTTCAGCCCCTTTCTGAAACGTAGGAGGTTTCCTTCCTTTCGTAGTGGCTCAGGTAGTGTGTTCCATAAATGCGAAACCAGCACCGAAAAGGCTCTACCGCCCTTGGTGGCAAGTTTGTACCGAGGGCAGACTAATAGCTGAGAGTCTGAGGACCTAAGAGCTCTCTTTGGGCTATACATTACCAGGCGATCTTTGATGTAAGCAGGTGCCATGCCATAGATGGCTTTATGGGCGATGCACAGATTTTTAAATTCCACTCGCTCCTTAATAGGGAGCCAGTGGAGGCTTTGTAGCAGGGGGGATGCTTTAGTGTGTCTTGGCTGTCTGAAGATAAGACGAGCGGCATCATTCATCACCACCTGTAGCCTATTTATCAAGGTTTTTGGTAGGCCAAGGTAAAGGGCATTTCCATAATCTATGCGTGAAATCACAGTGGCTGCGACGATGGAACGTAGCATAGATTGGGAAATGATAGGCACTAATTTCCGTAGCTGTCGGATGATATTAGTACAGCTGCCCACCACTGAAGAGATTTGGCTGACCATAGAGAGGTCACAATCCAGTTTGATCCCCAGGCTCTTCACGTTCAAACTGGGTTTTGGTGCTGGACCTAACTCTGCGGGCCAGTAGAGGTCACACCATGGTGAGGTGGTAGATGAAATAACCAAGACCTCAGTCTTGTCTGGATTAATTTTTAGGAGGTTTCCTGTCATCCACTGGACCGTGTGTCTCAAAATATTCTGAGTGTGGAGTTGGGCGGTGTTTGTATTGTCAACACTCAGCAGCAGCTGCGTGTCGTCTGCATAGTTATATACTGTGCAGCCCATGCTCGCCAGGGAGGCAATCAGAGGCTGCAGATATAGGTTAAACAGCAGTGGGGATAGGGCCGAGCCCTGAGGTACCCCACATTCTATTTCTCCCACGGCGGAGATTTCTTCTCCGAGTTGTATTCTTTGTGTCCTTCCTGACAGGAAGGACTGCAACCACTCGAAAGCCCGGCCTTTGATGCCAAAGTCACTCAGCCTTTCCAGTAGCAGCGCATGACTGACGGTATCGAACGCCGCTGAAAGGTCTAATAAAATCAGGGCGCTCGGTTTTTTACCGTCAGCCAAGCCTCTCAATTTATCCAGCACCGAGAGCATCACCAACTCGGTGCTGTGGTGTGCTCGGAACCCTGCTTGTCGTTCGTGAAGCAGGGAGTGGGACTCCAAGTACATGGACAAAGATTTTAATACATGTTGCTCCAGTACTTTAGAGAGAAATGGTAGCTGAGAGATCGGCCTATAGTTTTTTAGTATTGCGGGGTCTGCGCCAGGTTTTTTCAACAGCGGTCTTACCCGCGCTTCCTTAAGTGCTGCTGGTAGTTGTCCTAATTCCAGGGATCTATTTAGGAGATGGATGACATGCTCCTCCAATAGTGGACGGGCTGCCTGAAAAACTTTAGGTGGACAAGGGTCCGCTGGAGATCCAGATTTGATTCTGGCCATCAACTGCTGCAGGCTCAAGATGTCAATCTCTGGAAACAGTGTGATGGCACAGTCAGTTTGATTTTGGGGGATTATAGGTGTAGCCATTCCATTAAGCGGCCCATTTTTTATGTCCTGGATGATGGTTCTTACTTTCTCCAAGAAAAAATCCTGAAAGCAATTGCAGTTTATGGGAGACTGAACGCTGTCTGGTTTTTTGGTCAACTCCGACAGGATTTTAAAAGTCTCTTTCTGCACGTTGACTGCCTTACTTAGACGGGATTCGTAGTACTCGGCTTTGGCAAGGATGATGTGTTTTTTGTATGCGTTCAAGGAGGCACGGTAGAGGTTCCTGGCTGAGTCCAGTTTAGTTTTCCTCCAGCTTCTTTCTAGGGCTCTAAGTTTCTTTTTATGGTCCCTCAGTGCTGGCGTGAACCAAGGGGCATCCTTACCCGGGCCTTTTAGCGCCTTCATTTTTATTGGCGCTATCTGATCAATAGCTAGTGTCAGGGAACGCGTTAAATCCGCGTATTGCTGATCTAGACTATGATCTAAGTTCGGGGGGCAATCTCTGGGCAGGAATACCTCGGTCAGGGTCCTCAAATCGACCTCTGCCCATTTGCGGGTTTTCCTAGCCTCCAATGTTGGTTTGACTATTTGGCCCTTAATACGTAGCTCACAGGAAATTAGGTAGTGATCAGACCAAATACATGGGGCAACTTCTTTCAGCGTTAGTGAGGGGTCTGTAGTCCATACCAGGTCAAGGGTATGACCTTTGGTGTGCGTGGGGACATTCACGATCTGTTTAAAGTTTAGCGCTGACATTAAAGTGTCCAAATGGCGCATAGGAGCGTCCCAGTGAGGTTTATCCCAGTGCAAGTTGAAGTCTCCTGTGACTAAGATTTTCGAGTAGCGAGTACAAAGGTCAGATATGATGGGGGCGAATAATTCCTGAAAGGTTGGGGTTGCGTTGGGAGGGCGATAGACCGCTAACACCACCCGGCATGAGCTGTTTACTGTGACTTTCACCCCAAGCAGATCAGCCAAGTCGACTGTCTCTGATAGTAGGATTTCTACTGACAGCATCTTTTTGAAAATCACAGCTACCCCTCCTCCCCGTGTGTTTCCTGGGCGGTTTTGCCATAAAGCATCATAGCAATGCATCTTTTCATATTAAAACCCTAGGTTAATTCACTCATTAATAAGCATATGTATTTTCTACTAAGGCAGATTACAATTAAGGCGACATTTCACTTGTGACTATATTTCCTACGTTATGCAAACTTCTATTATTGTTAAGGCACTAATTTGTCTATGATTAATAAACGCTCCATTACTTATTGCACTGATCCCCAGCCCAAACGTTACAATTCTAAACTACATTAATGAAAAGTCCTATAGATATGTGGGTGCTGACTACGAGTGATTATAATGCACCCCTCCAAATTTCAAAATAATATGGTGCTCTCTCAGAAATTTTAGAGTGAAATTTAGCAAATGTTTTGGAAGTCATTCTAGGGGACCCCTTCACTCAGGGTCTCTGATAGCCCACAACCAAAATATTTTCCTCTTGAGGCTCTTCTAATGAGTTCTGCACTGTATTTACAGTAACCATTCCCTTCTTTGTAAGAGCCTGTTTCTCCCATGTGGCCAACATGAAATCTATACTGATCTGCATATCCTTCAATCCAGTGGTGAATGGTAATGTTTGAAAATGGTGGGTGTAAAATGAAGCCCTCAAGTTTCCATTAGTTATCAAGCATGAGTAAGCATGGGCTAAAGAAGTATGCAGGCTGTAACGTTTATGGAAAGAGAGTCTAGGCCTACCATGGAGGCATGGTATTTTGTTGACTAGACAGGACTAGTCTGGTACCAATGGTGTAGACTAAAATCAAAAGCTTAAATTGCAAAAAAAGAGAAGAGGTCAAAGAAGCTTGCTGCTGAGCACTTTGATGACATGTTCTATGGGTCTGCCAGTAAATCGCTCTGGACAGATCAACTGGACAAAAAAAACATGTATTATAGCCAGCCTTTAAAAATGTATTCTCAAAGGAGACATCATTTTGCACGTCATCTGAGATTTGTTTAACCCGGTTCCTCTCTTTTTTTTTTTTTTTTTTAAATTGTTTTTATTGTGGCGAAGATAGGAAGAAGGCACAAAATATACAATTATTGACTCAGTACTCATGTAAACAATAGGAACAGAAAGTCCCAGAATCAATACACAGCCGTGTATGGCCCACATCCCAGAGGCAGGGCGGCACAGGAGTAAACGTACATTAATAAGGAAAAGCGCAATTGTGCCTCAAATAACAATAAAACAGTGTCAATGTCCTCGCCATTTTTCTTTTATGTTACATTCCTACACTACATAATAGCTAACACTATAACAAACTACCCCATGAATGACACTGCAGCACAGATCCGAACAGAAAGGAGACGCATGCAGGGCCAGCTAGGGCGCAGTCGCCCCAGTATTGTGCGGCCTATAGGGAATCTCATCTAATCCAAGCATAGTTGTTAAGGAACAGTGACGTGACTACCAGGAACGCTACACCACTCAAACACCTCACTCTAGACCTCCCACCTCCCCCTCCCCAGACTCCGAGGACGCAGAGGAAAACAGCTCAGCGCTAGTGGCGTCTGAGTCATCCTCCCTCATCCCTTCCATACACATAGTCCTCCAGGCGAGTAAGTCATCCTGGAGTTTCTCGTCTCTGTGAGAGCGTTGCATGTGCGTCTCCTCCGCTAGTGTCCATTCCTTGACATCTCGCAACCAAAGGGAAAATTCAGGCGCCCTCTGACCCATCCAGGTAATGGCCACCCGTCACCTTGCCAGCACCAACAGAAGTTGCAGTAGTTTATAGGACAGACCTTTCTTTTTTGGTTTAGGCACTAACGCTAGTAGGCAGGGAAGTGGGTCTAGTTGTAACCTAATATGGGTGGTACGGGTAATAAGTACCACTGCTCTGCGCCAAAAATCCTGGACTAATGGACATTCCCACGCTAGGTGTAAGAACCCCGGTTCCTCTCTTTGACTCTGTAAAGTGATGTCATTAAAGAATTACAAATCATGTAATTAGAAAACACACACATCCACTGAACGTTTTAGCCAGGGCAATGCCATTAATCTTTGAAACTGCAAAAGAAAAGCTCACCAGGGCCTGAATATATTGACTTTGAGCCAGGCACAAAGAGACAGCAGTCAAAAGGTTCACAGGCCGTTCTGCAGCAACTCGGACAAATTCAACCCTTCTCTTATGGGCTATTCTTCAATTTTGCTTTGTGCTCTGGCTCTTCTAATGCACCTCCTCAGATGGTTAATGGAACCAGCAGGCTGCATGCACCACAGGGTGGCACTTCACTGGTGCATCTATTTTCTGTTGTAATTATTGAAACCTATTTCACTGGTGGAATGGTCTCCTTACAGGAAATAAATGGTAGCGCACAGCATCATGGGAGAGGAAAAAACAAACAGGGCCTCTTTTACGAGGCCTTTATCGAGACCTTTGCGCTACAGGAGCATCACTTTTTTGACGCTTCGGTTGTGCAATGTGTCGCAGCATATGTATATGGCCATACAAACCCACTTTGAGTGGCTTTTTATGGCCTGGTAAATATGTGCCCCTTTCCTGCAGAGCAATGCGTGAAAGTGGCATTCTATGGGTGTTGCTGTGGGTGTTCCCATGCAAAGGAATCGTAAGTCTGGAAATGCATCAGATTCTAACACCACCCCAGGGGTGGAGTTAGGGACGCAACGAGGAGAAATATCCTTATTTCTCCTCGTTTTTTCCTCTTTCTATGTGCGCTGCATTCTGCTTCACACATAGAAAGAGGAAAACACCTCTTGAGATTGATTTTAAGAAGATGCACCTTCCTGAACAAAAACAATCGCCCCTACAATGCAGACACCCTTGCACCAGGGTTCAAAGAGGCCTTTGTTGTCGCATGGCAACCCATTGCATGCCACCACAGGGAAAAAGGACAGGAATGCGCCGTATCTTATAGATACAGTGCATTCCTGCCCTTTTCTTTTGATGCAGGGCAGTGCAGCAAGATTCCTTGTGGTGCTGCCCTGCATCAAAACCTCATAAATAAGGCCCACAGTGTGGCTGTTGTGGAATCACTTTGGTCACACATAATGAAATACGCCTGTAAAGGTTACCCAAACTCAAAGTACATGCCAGGCATTTCCCATAGGATTGTGCCACAGCTACTGTCAGTACTGACAGACAATAAACACTGCAAGATAATGATCAAGCCCATTTGGAAAGGATGAGCAGTGCTGGGGAAGCTGCTCTGCATTCTGAGAGATGGCAGCGATAACCAGCCACATATTCACACTTTTCTGGTGAAAATAAACAGCGCCAGGAACACATAAAAAGACAAAGCAATTCTGCTTTGGGACTCGCCACTCACTTGATGTGCAAAATAAATCTGTACTGCATTATTTATTTTTTCATCTCAGGGATTACTTGGCTATTGAAAGGAACAGTAGACAGAAACCTCTCTGACCTTTTCAGTGCATCTCCTCACAGCGACGTTCTGTTAGGTCCAATGACACAGGAACCTCCACAGTTTGTCTTCAAAACGCGCACGCTGCATAGATTTCAGGGCTCAGCCTGCTGCCTTCAGCCTCTAACCCAGGGCACAAGTCCTATAAAAAGAAGTGGGGGGACTGCCAATATGCAAATGACCTCATGACGTCACGTGCGGAACGTGTCCCGTTGTCTGAAAATTACACCGGGACACGTTCAGCTTAATTTCTGTGAGGCCCAGATTCTTGGCAGTGGGAACGAAGCCCACCCTGTGAAAAGAGAGGGGGGACGCCGTGTACCTGCGTGTACCCCCGATTGAGCCTTGCAGTCTAACCCCACCCTCACACAACATGTCGCAGGGTAGGGTGGGGTCAGTGAGGCTTTCTAATCCCAAACCACCATGTGACCGAGTAGGAAAAGGGTGGGATGGCTTGGCTTCAGTCCCTGATGGACATGAAGAGCCTGGCGCTGCAGTTCTTCAGCCAGCAATGACCAGAGACCAACTTCCCATCCATGCCATCAAGGGGTAGAGCTTAGCAAAGGAAGAAATGATTTTGTCAAGCTGATGACACAGCCCTCAGGGCTTTGAGCTCATCAACGAGACTAATGGTCATTGATGCAAGCCTCACTGAGATAGCTTTGCAGGTGCAGCAGAGGACTCTTTACAAAGTAGTGTTCGATCGAGGGTCAGGTATTTTGGTTGTACGGCATTACAACGTGGGCTTTTACCCCGCATGCCATTACAACGCAGTTTTTACAACGCAAGTCGTTACACCGACTAGCGTTGGGGGCGCTGGATAGTGGAATAGTTGCATTTTCTATTCCAACTCCAGCCCGCGTTGACAGTAGGGATGGTGTTGGATAGAAAATTAAACGATTCCCTATCCTACAGCACCCTTCAGCGCAAGTTGTCGTAACGGCTTGCGTTGTAATAGCAGCGTTGTAATAGCAGTGCGGGGTAATGCCCGCATTGTTATGGATGTTTCCCGTTATTTTAAGTACTATCCTAAAGCACAAAAACTATTTTGGAGAAGAGAATAAAGAGAACAGATCCCCAGAGCACACAAGGGGGACCTCCTATCCGTGAATCTAGGAGCCCTCCACCTCCTTCTCCCACACCTCTCTTTCAAATCACCTCGGGCACATTTTTCAGGCTTTTGTCTTCCCATTTCCCAAACTTCATTCTTATGTACAGGTTAAAGCTGTGTAACAACCTTACTCATTAGCTTCTATTAGTGCTCATTTCAATTGGAATTAAGTGATCTGCATTGCATGCTAAACATTGTGAGCTTTTACAGGAATCCTAGCTCAGACAGGTGATTCTGGGCACAGATTTTTTCAATCAGAATCTTTTACCACTGATGTCCTGGTGCTTAACTTTACCGTTGAGCCCAAGACTGGGCACAAACTATACCCCTTTTAGCACTTGAACATCAGGGGAGAGAACTGAAGCAATCCATACCTACTTAGGGAGTTTGTATGGGGTTAGAAACTTCCAGCAATTCATGGGATGGCAGACTAGGTTATCATAGGACAACCTCTTATGATACTCCTAGTGCAACAGTGCTCAATTGAGCTCTGTTATTCTCCCATGTAGGTCTATGGAATGTGATAAATCTTTGGGAAGGCTGCCCTGGGTAGGCATCTTTTACTTCTGGGTCTCTCAGGTTGCACGGTTCCTTTTTCTGTCCATTTATTCATCAAGTAGTGCAGGAAGTGCATGCCTTTTCTTGTGTTACGGCAGGTCAGAGCCACTCTATCGGAGTGCACCAGATGGTTTATGGAGCACAGAGCACAGAAACCTTACCTCAGCACAGTTGACTGGTGTGGGAATGGAGACCATTCTGCTGGGCGGTGTTATAGGTATGTGGAGGCAGCTTCATTACCAGTCGGGAAGGCTGCAGCAGAGTCACTGTGCTGGCAGCTTGGTGGATCTTTGTTGTGGCTTGGGATCTCCTTCAGACCCAAACACAAAACCCACTGCACAAACAGGCTAGGATTCCACCCCTAGTTGTAATGGTGAGTAATAAAATCCTTATACAGGCCTCTCTAACAAGTTCCATTACAACAGTTGAGTGCCTAGAAGTCATGAAGCACTATGAGAAACCAGACCATACACCTCAACTCCCTCAAAGAATAAGCAAAAGTGCCAGAGGAGTAACTCACAAGGAGAGAGGCCTGTATCAGGATCTAATTAGTACCAGCTTTACTACACCAGAACTGCTATCATAATGAGCAAAAAAACTATCTTTTTTATATCTTCTGTTTTTTGGATGTTTGTTATGTATATCATTTGATGTATTTTTTTATTTTCATTGCATTGTTATTGGTCTTGTTATTGGTCTTTGGAGAAGAAATCAGAGCACAAAAATGGTTTGGAGATGAGAGCAGGTCTTTATGTTTTAGGGTGTTTTGGAAAGAGGTTAAGGAATTTCAATGTATTATTGAAGATGGACAATGTTTCAGCAGTCTGATACATAAACAGATTGGGTGGAAGAAGATCAAGGATTCTGACACAGTTGGCAAAGAGGATTTGGAGGTTTGGTCTAGAGCAGAAAATAGGGTTAAAGGCAGAATATTTTCCAGGACAGGACAATGATGTGGCAGACTGGAATTCAAGGTATCTCAGGGACTTCAGCGATTGGAAGCTGAATGTTCTTTATTTCCAAAGGATTTTTCATGCTTGGGACCCAACTGGATGTGAATCTGCTTGCATCAAGGCTGACGTTCCAATTGGACCGTTATTACAGCTGGAAACCGGGTCCATTAGCAGAGGAGGTGGATGCATTTCAGAAGGATTGGAGAAAGGTTCGGGGGTATGCCTTTCCCACATTTGCTTTGATACAGAGGGTGTTGTTGATGGTGAGGAGACAGAATTGTCAGTTGATTCTTCTGACACCATTTTGGACGGAACAGGCTGGGTTTCCAGGTTTGTTGGAGATGGCAAATAGAGGAGCCGTTCTTGATTCCAGACTCAGAGGACGTGCTTCTAGGGGCGGGAGTGTTTCATCCTTTGGTTTTGGAAGGGGCATTAAGCATTTTTGTTTGGAAGATTTCAGGAGAGGAGTGCAGTTCAGAGGTGTTACGAAACAGGCTCAGGAGCTGCTCAAGGAGTCGTGGGCACCAGGAACAAGGAATAGGTATGTTGGAGCATGGAAGAAATGGGTTTGTTGGTGCAAGGAGAGGGGTTTGGATCCTGTGGAGGCATCTGCCATAGAATTATTACATTTTTTATCAACTTTGTTTCAGAAGGGCTTACTTTACAGAACTATTAATTGTTATAGGTCTGCAATTGCTGCAGGTCATTGTTTAGTTGGAGGTTGTTCTATAGGTAGAGAACCACTAGTCTGTAGAGTTATGAAAGGAGTTAAGTTGCGGAGACCGACAAGACCTAGATACAATTGCTTGTGGAATGTCAACAAACTTCTTTGTTTATTTAAAGGGTGGCCTATGAATAGACTTTTGAGTCTGAAGCAGTTGTCAGGTAAGTTGGCAACTTTACTGTGTCTTATTTATTTTAGGAGAGTTTCTGATGTACGAGCATTGGACGTTAGTAACAGATGTTTTAATCCGGATGGGGTGATATTTAAAATTACTAGGAGGATGAAATGCATGTCTTCCTCAATATTTTATCCTATATTTGGGGATCATCCTAAATTGTGTGTTGTTAGATGCTTAAAAGAGTATGAGAACAGAATATGCGAGTTTTGAAGGCATGGTGATGATCAGTTGTTAATTTTGTATGTGAAGCCTTTTAGACTGGTTACTTCAGCAACTATTGCTAGATGGGTGAGGTGTTGTATGCTTGAGGTAGGTTTAAGTCTGCAAGAGTATGGTGCTCATTCGGTGAGAGGTGCTTTGGCAAGGGAGATCTTCATGTCAGGTGGACGTTTAGAGGAAATTTTCTTGCAGCGGATTGGTCTAATGCTGACTTGTTTGCTAAATTTTATTTGAAACCGACGTGTCGTGTGTCATCTGTGGTTTTATCACAGCTTTGAACATGCATAATGCTAGCCCCCGGTCTTGTCATGAAATGTAGATTCTCCAAGTTTGTGTAGAGAGAATCTGGATTTCATTAAAGATTCAGAGACTAGCATTACCCCTCCCACCCTTCCAGGTAAGTGATTGGAGGGGGAGTAGAATTACCAAGCTTTGTTTGTATGATTAGGAGGCATTATTAAGGAAAATTTAAAGCTGGATTTTTTGTTTCTTTCAGATAACAAATAAAAAATGGCGAAAGGATTAGATTCATCGTTGGAATGAGTTAACAGTTGTGAGTTATGAGACCGGAGCAGCTTAAAAGAGGAAGAGGGCTGCTGTGACAGAGTTGATATACATTTGGGACATTCTAAAGTTGGGGAATTTTGTGTTGGTGATGTCATTCTTTGAA
The DNA here is from genome assembly GCF_964261635.1 of Lissotriton helveticus. NCBI lineage: Eukaryota > Metazoa > Chordata > Amphibia > Caudata > Salamandridae > Lissotriton > Lissotriton helveticus. The sequence goes on from NC_136063.1 coordinate 1,315,748,564, forward strand.
GTGCTGCAAGGAGCTGGCCATAAAAGTTAATACATTTTTTTTTTGTAAAAACATTTTTTATTGGCAAGCAAATCCAAAAAATGGTACATTTGACAATATAATGTGTCAGACATTGATAATCCAGGATGATATAACATTCCGTATTTTATGCCATTTATAGGACAATCCCCACGAAATTCCCCTCCCTCCACCCCTCCCACCCCTGTCAGTGCGCCCTCAGTCTCCCCCAAGTAAACATAATAGCAATGGAAATTCTCCCTCCGGTAGTGCTGCTAGATACAGTCGAACTCAGTGGGGAGACCGGCACCCCAGTTTCCACACCGTGTGTGTGCTAGTCATGTGTTTTCTTTGAAAGCAGGCCACCCTCTAGAGTGCCAATTCTACGCCGCCGCCCCTTCCTCTTCTTCACTTGAACTACCCTCAGGTCGCTGAAGCGCCACCACTAAGGCCTCCCACGCTCTGGCTACATCCAAGGCTTTGTCGTTGTCTAAGCGCCTGGCCTGTTGCATTCTAAGTGTACACTCAGCCCTCGCCCAGCGCTGAAGAGTGGCCTTCCACCGCAAGTAGCTGGGACCCTGGCTGGATTTCCAGTGCATGGTGATCTCCCTTTTAGCTAAAATCAGGCCCAAATCATAGAACTTGCTAGTGACCCTTGTTCGGGGGGTATGAGGGAACCACAGCAACAAGCAGGTGCCCATATCCACCGCTATCTGCCGGTCCGTGACAGCATTCAGGCAAGCCAGCACCGCTCCCCAGTAACCAGTCAACCCACCACAGGACCAAAACATATGTGCAAAATCAGCCCCGGCCGTCCCACATCGAGGACAAAGCGATGATGCCCCCGCAAAATATTGCGAAATCTTAACAGGCGTCAAGTACGCGCGGTGCAGCGTAAAGAACTGGACCAACTGGAACCTGGCATTTCTAGTGCCCTTCCAGGCGCGGCGCACCAACTGCGGCCACATTGTCTCGGGGATCGGTCGCCCAACATCACGTTCCCATTTGGTTCGTAGTCCATCCATGGGCAGTAGGATTTCAGTCGAGAGCCTCCGATAGAGGCAAGTGATGGCCTTGAACGTACCGGCCGCCATGACCACATACTGGCAACCCACAGATGTCGGTGGCTCAGTGAGCCCCCCCCTCCAGTGTTTCTGAATACTGGCCACCAGGGCGGCGTGTAGTAAATAATCTCCTCTCGGGAGGTCATAAGTGTCTTGCAACTCTCGGAACGTGAGTAGCACACCGTCGTTGTAAAGATCTCCAATCATATGCTGTCCCAGTTCCTCCCAGGTTGCCAGGGCCGACCAGTCACCCCCGTGTGGGAGGGCCGTGCACATCCCCAGAGGAATTTCAGGGGCATACGGGCGAGCGGTACCCGAGCGCCTGTGGCAACGAAGCCAACAGCTACGGAGAGTACGCTCCTCAAGCGTGAGCTGAGTCAGGTCCAGCTTCTGGCTCAGGATTATAAAAGAGATGATATGCCTGGGAAACAGCCTGACCTGCAGCCCCTCTGGTCCCAGGAATTCCCGAGCCACCGCCTGGGTAAGCCACTGTAGTTGCGCCGCTAGGTAATACCATTCGAAATCCGGGACCGCAAGCCCCCCATCTGCCCTAGGGCGCATCAAAGTGGTCAGAGCAACGCGACGCCTGCCCGATCCCCAGACAAACCCGGAGGTTAAAGATCGAAGTCTGCGAAAAACCGTCGCTAGAACCCAGACTGGCAGGGTGCGGAACAAATCCAATAATCGGGGAGCGCCACCATTTTCAGTAACGCCACCCGCCCCGCGACCGACAAGGGCAGTGTCCGCCAGAATCCCATGGAGCCCTGCCAATTTCTGATCGCTCTATTAATGTTACCCTCCAAAAGAGCTAGTGAAGAGTGATAGATATGCGTGCCCAGGTAGGGGAGGCAACGGTATTCCCAGCGAAGGTCCCCCTCCAGCTGGGATTCGTCCTCCTTCGGTGTCACCGGGAAAAGGCAAGATATTCCAAAGTTGACTCGCAGTCCTGAGAGGCGGCCAAAGTCAAGGAGCAAGCGCCTGGCACCACGAAGTGAACTGCGGGTATTCGCCAAGAACATCAACAAGTCGTCCGTATAGAGGGAAATGTAATGGGAATCACCCCTCAGCGATAGGCCTTCATAAGCCCGGCCCATCCGGGCATGAGCCGCAAGTGGTTCAATGGCCAGCGCGAACAATAGAGGGGACAAGGAGCATCCCTGTCGCATCCCACGACCAACCCGGTATGCGGCCGAGATCGTAGCACCCGTCTTGTCTCGAGCTGTGGCTGCAGTATAAAGCAAGGCAGTCCACTTCACAAACCTCTCACCCAGTCCAAATGCTTCCAATACACGGAGCAGGTACGGCCACTCCACGCTGTCAAAGGCCTTCTCGATGTCAATCGAAAGTACAGCGGCCTCCGGGAGGTCTCCAACATCGCCCCCCCCATGACCCGAAGCAGCCGACGCACACAGGTGGCAGTGGTACGTTGGGCAATGAAGCCCGCTTGATCGGGATGTACCAAAGCCCGCATATGAGCAAGAAGCTGCGTCGCGAGGACCTTACTCAGGATCTTGTAGTCAGTCGTGAGCATGGAAAGCGGGCGATAGGCCGAGCGAGAGCTGGCGTCGCCACCACGTTTCAGTAGAGGTATCACTAAAGCCTCACAGGCAGTCGCAGGTAAGGCCCCGGTATCCCAGGCCTCCCAGTAGATAGCATGCAATCGTGGGAGCAACACATCCGCATAAGCCGCGTAAAACTCAATTGGCAGACCATCTACGCCAGGGGTCTTGCGGCGAGCCATGTGTTTAATAGCGGCGCGGAGCTCCCCTTCAGAGATCTCCCCACCCAAGCGGTCCACATGGTCCGGATCGAGCTGGGGAAGCCGTGCCGCAAGCAAGAAGTCGTCAAGCTCCCCAGGTGCACTCGGTATCGTGCTCCTATAGAGGTGCTCATAGTACGCGAAGAACTGGGGGTTGATCTCCGATTGAGTGTAGACCAGGCGCCCCTCCGATGTAGCCAAAGCCACGATCGGAGTACCACGAGTCCCAGGGTTGGCCAGCCAGGCCAAAAGGGAGCCCACCTTGTCGCGCTCAGCATGGGCCTTAACAAGAAACTCCTTATAATCAAAGCAGCGGAGCTTCTCCATCTGTTACGCAACTTCCTCGCGCGCGGCCGAAACGGCCCCGTGAGTCACAGGATTCACATGACTAGTTTGCTCCAGCGCGCGCAAGCGATCCTCGCTCAGTGCGAGATCTTGCAGGAGGGTCTTGCGGGCCCCCGCGGTAGCAGAGATACAAACTCCCCGAATTACCGCCTTAAAGGCGTCCCACTCTAGGGCCCTGCTCGACGCCGTGCCCTCATTTGCAGTAAAATAGTTCTCCACCCCGGTTCGCACATCAGCCCTAAAAGCCGTGTCTTCCAGCGCCAGCGGGTTCAGCCGCAACGTGGGGATAGCTTGGCGCTGTCGAGTCCATTGGAAAACCACCAAGCAGGGGTTATGGTCAGATATCATTTTAGCCAAGTACTCGCTGTGGCGGATCAAACACTGAATGTCCGGCGAGCAGAGAATGCTGTCAAGCCGGACATGCAGAGCGTGCGGGGGGGGGAGTAAAAGGAAAAATCCCTCTCAGCAGGGTGTTGCGTGCGCCATGCATCGACCAGGCCCCATCTATCTTGCCACTCTCCCCTGCTCTTCGCCAGCCTATGAGCCGCAGACTGCGCTAATGGTGGGTGTGATCTGTCTAATTGCACATCTAACACTGAGTTAAAATCCCCTCGAAGCAAGACCGTGTTCGCTAAGACTGCCGCCAGTTTTCCCGATAATCGCGTGAAGAAGGCAGACTGCTCCACATTCGGGGCGTAAACGCTGCAAAGCGTCAAATCCCTCCCATCTAGTCGGCCCTGCACAGCCACAAATCTCCCCTCAGGATCTACCACTGTCACCAAGGGCTGAAATGGAACCCCTGCTCTCACCCAGATTCAAACCCCTCGTTCAAAGGCCGAGTACGTTGTATAAAACAGCCGGCCTCGCCACCTACGCTGTAAAGCCCGCCCCTCCGTCTGGTCAATATACGTTTCCTGCAGGAAAGCTACTTGGATCCCCCTGCGAACAAGATAGGCATGCACTTTATGACGTTTCAGCATGGAGTTCAGTCCCCGTATATTCCAAGTTACACATTTCAGTTCAGGTAGGGTCCCCATTCAAAATAGCAGATACAGTTCGAGTTAGTGAGAAAACTCCAGGCGCACTGACAATACCCCAAAACCTGAGTCCCGAAACAACCCAACAAACCCTCTTCCCACCCACCCCCAGAATAGGCACTAAACCGCAGGAACCCATCCAAATGCAGAATCCCCAATGAAAACAGCCTCTGGTAACTACCAGAGTCTCACAATAAGTGTGAGATCGGGGGGGGTCGGCACTACACCACACGGACAGTGAACTCACATATGTCGTTAGCCCGGCCTTCCCCATTACTCCCCAGGTGTTCCATACCCCCACTGTGTCAGTGGCAGGAGCCACGAAGTATACGAGGCATCAGCCCAACAACCCTCCGCCAGCCCGGGGCAGACAGTCCCATCCCCGTCCCATAGCATGAATCATATCAACATTTACAATACCACATCAAGAGAGGTACAGGGGTCATTCGTCAAGCAGGCCATCTGCAGTCCCAGGTGTGACATGGGCCACCACTTCCCGAACCCTCCGATGTCCCATCCTCAGAGCCTCTGTGGGAGCCCGACTCCACCGCCGACATCGACTCCACCGTTCTGGAAATAGTAGAGACCGCCCTGAGGGCCTCCTTGCGTTCCAGTTCAGTTTGCGACACGGAGGGGGTCCGAGTAGCCGTCAGCCGCCTCCTGGCTCTCCTGTTTCGTTGAGGTTTCGGCGCGGCATCCCGCACCTCCCCAGATGTCGGATGAGCGTCCGCACCAGCCCAGTACAGTTCCAGCCAGTCCCACACCTCTTCAGGAGAATTGTAGAAGGAGGAGTTGCCCTCCATCATGACCCGCAGTCGGGCCGGGAACAAAAGAGAGTAACGGATACCTTCCTCACGGAGAGCCTTCTTGACCGCCAGGAAGGTGGAGCGCAGTCTCTGGACCTCAAAGGATATAATCCGGGTAAATGGAAACACGGGCATTGTCCACTTGGTAGGGCCCCAGTGCCCGTGCTCTCTGCAAAATAATGTCTCGGTCCCTGAAGTGCAAGAGGCGCGCTACAACCGGCCGAGGAGGTCGACCAACAGCAGAAGGGCGGGCCGGCACGCGGTGAGCTCGTTCCAGCGTGTAAAATGTCGTCAGGCCCTCCGGGACAACCACGTCTCGAAGCCAGGTTTCAAGGTAGCCCAGCATGTCAGTACCTTTCTTTTTTTCAGGCAGGCCCACCACGCGTATATTGTTGTGGCGATTGCATTCTTCTGCATCCTCTGCAATCTTTTCAAGCAATTGTACCCGCTGATGCAGATCTCCCAGGGAGGTCTCCGACGCCTTGTGAGAGGGCTCCAGCGCACTTGCCAGCGCTGTCGCGGACCTTCAGAGTAAGGACTCCACTCCCAGATCCGATCAGTCGCGCTGCGCAGCCCAGGGTAGCCGCCACAAGAAAGGTCCAAGGCCGAGCTGCTCCCCGTGCAGAATCGGAGGCACCCGGGTTGGCGGCGGCAGGCGCGTCCGCCACAGCGCTACTGTCCCAGCGGGAGACGCCGCCCGCCCCAGGTAGAAGGCGCCAGTACCCTCTCTCCTCGACAATCGGTCACCCCCACAACCAGGCCTCGCCAGGCCCCCGGGCACCTCACCTGAGCTCCAATGTCCCCCACCAACAGCAGCCAGTAGGTCCCCACTGCAGTCCTAAAGCCGGAGAAGAGCGCGACTCCGCAGGCCGCGGCAGATGGTCCACGTCACCACAGGAGGTCGCAACGCCATTCCTCCAGGCCCTCCGTGGCCGCCAGGGCTCACCAGCGCCTTAGTCGAGTCAATCACCCCCACAAAGTCACGGCAGAGCCAGGTAGGTCCAAGAGTGAACACAACCACCAGGTCACAGACGGTGGCACGCCGATGGGCACAAGTTGCAAAGGGTCAAGTGCGCAGCCCCACCGTGGCCGCGTTGCGGGGTCCCAGCAGTAACGGGAGATGCGGGGCCCCCTCCTCTGATTGTGCGCCCCACCGGGCACCACGGAGGTCCTCCACTGGATCGTCCTGACGCCTATCACCGCCGGCCGGAGACGAAGCCGGAGCTCCGACCCCCACCGCAACCGGAGACCAGCCGGCCCCCACTGCAAGGCGGCCAGCCAACTAATCGAGGCCGGGGATGAGGCCTGGCGCACAGGCCGCAGAAAGATGGCCAGCGCCGCCTGCGGGAGTCCGTCCGCGGCGCACTGTAACACTGCCGCCGAGCTGGCCTCACTGCTCCGGGCTGATCCTCGACGTCCCCGGCCGGGTGAGTGAACAGACTCAGTCCATTAGGGACACCAGGATAAGGGAAAACAGGATAAAGGGGGAAGGCAGGTACGGAGCGTAGCGCTCACGCGTCCATTTTCGTTAATACATAATGCTAGCCTCCGTGTATTTAATGTAATCCAGATTCTCTCTACACAAACTTGGAGAATCGACATTCCCGTACGTCTTTCCGCCAACAAAGCTGCGTTTGCTTTACCTAAGGAATATATCACTCTTTACAACCAACCTCTCAACAGATCATTATCACTCTGGACACTTTTCAATTTGGCCTCCTCAGCCATGTCTATAATTCTGGCCAATAGCCCCAACACATCCAGAAAGCGATCTTGGTACTGCTTAAGTGCTCATTCCAAACCCTTCCTAGGATCACGCCCCACTTTAAACAAAAAACGAATCAAATCTGGATCCAGATCCAGTGTCATGCAAGATTTCCTGTCTACCACAGGACAAGAGCACTCCACCTTCACAACTGCTCTGCCTCCTTATCCAATGGCCTTCTTTTATCCAAAGCTTCAAAGAATCTGCCACATGAGGCAACGGCCACCAGTCTGCACTTCTGGGGTGCAGAATCATCTCTGGACTTAACATGTCCTCTCCCTTAGGATCCTTAATGATCCCTTTCTCTTTCCTTTTCTTTTCTACTCTGTCTGTGTCCATAACCCAACCATCATCATATTAATCATCCAAAACAAACTCATCTGCCTCTTTCTCAAATTCCTGCTCTAAGAGTTCTTCATGTGAATTTTCTCCAACTTTTGTGCCGCTGAGGACACCTTCTCTTGTGCCGTGAATGACACCTTCCTCATTTGTGGCGCAAGTCTCACCTTTATTTTTTGTCATAAATCTGACTCCCACTTCAATATTCTTTGCCTTTCTAGGTCTCTTTCCATAACCTTTCACTTCACCTCCTTCTTCTTCCTCCATAGACCAAAGTTCATCCTCAGAACAGTCCAGGGCCCTCCTCTTCTTTCTTAAACATTCTGTAAAACTTCCTTCATAGAGCTCTTCACCTCTTCCTGCACTATCTTTCTTAGATTTGCATCACCTGAACCTGAGGACTGAGCACCTCATTCACTTCCATTATTACTCTCTTTTAAATGCAGAGGTACACCTAAATAAATATATAAATATATATATATATATATATATATATATATATATATATATATATATATTGTTTTAATTATTTTTTGTAAACTTCTTTTCATCTGAACCTCTTTGGATAAAAAAAACTTTTTATCTTTCTTTTGTTGTACGAATTTTTTTTAAGGTGCAAAACACTTTTCCTTGATAAATCTAAACTAACACCTTTCTTCAATCTCCTCCGCTGTAGTTTAATCTAACCTAACCCCAGAAAACTCTTCAGATTCATGAGCCTGCATATTCCCTCTCTGGCGGCTGTCAGAAAAACAGCTGTTGGCAATTGGTGAATGGCTAAGCTCGAGAGTACTTAATCCTGATGGCCGATCACTTGCTTCAGGCCATTGTAAGTCGGGCCCTAGGCCCTCATGCTAATAATAACTGCAGACACAGACACAGTGAGGTACTGGGTAGAACTGGCCACGAGCACATGTGCTCGGCCACTTTTATTACATCAGCGTCACCTGACCAGTGACGTCTGTGGTGGGTGGGTGCACAGTGTAAAACAACACTAGAACAACTAGACTGTGTCCAGCAGGACACTACATCCCTCCCAAAATTTAATGAAAGGAAAACGAATGTCCAACCTGCAAGAAAACAAAACAACAAAAATTTACAGCCCCAACGGAGTCTCTTCAGGCGATTGGCCGGGATATGTTAAAGTTCTGGACCACAAGGTCAGTCAAATGAGATTCACCTCAGCGGTGTAGTTCAGATCGTCCTGGTCTCGCTGCGTTGGCTTTTATGAACAGTGTTCAACACTCGGGCTATCTGGAGCATAGTAGGTTGTTGGAGACGACTGCGGCACGAGAGGTCTTTCCTTGGATTCGCTGATCTTGATGCTTTCACACTCCTGCCGGCCAAGTACTTTCCGACTTGCCTTTCTTGCCTGACTCTTCTCTCACTGGAGCCTCGAAGACTGCCTCTCCTGCGTGGACTCCTCTCTCACTGGGGTCTCTGGGAGGACCCTCTTGCTGGGCGTGATGGGACTGGGTGAGCTGTGCGGGGCTTCGCACGAGCCTCGCAAAGGTGTCGCTGAGGAACTGCCAACGGACTCACCGCCTAGTCTCTCATGTTGCCGCGGGGATTTTGGTGTTGTCAGCCTGGATGGTCTCGCCGTTAGGACTTCGGTTCAGTGCCTCCTTCAGACTGTTTCTCGGTGACAGGTGATCACCTTGGGCCTCCGTGCTTCCCGTTGCCTGTCATGGAGCTGCCACTGCTACACCTCTCCAATACGGATTCTTCTGTCACAGGAATTCCGCCGAGGCCCTTGTCCCATGGACTGCCACGTGACAGTGTGGGCTGTGCGGGTCGCTGTGGAACTTCGGACAGGGCCACAGGCGAGTCTGGTGTAGTCCCCAAGGGTGGATTGTCTAATGCACGGGTGTGCTCTGCTTCGGCCGGCTTCAAGTTCACGGGGCGCACAGACTGTTCTTCGGTGGTCAACCTCCTCACATGCAGGTTGTCTGGATTGCTGGGATCCACACTGATGCTGCGATGCTCCTTTGACATCATCGATGTTCCTATATGCTGAACGTGGTTCTTTATCTTCCTTCGTGGAGTGATGTCGTGTTACTCCTTCTTTCTCTTCGTGCTCTTTCTTGGCGTGGTCTAGTCTTCCCTCTTGCTGGCTCACTCTAACCAGGCTTCTCCATGTTTTCCCCCTGGTCTTGTCCATGCGGTGGGACACTGTCTTCACTTGGCTTGGTGACAAGCCCTGTCGTCGTATCTTCCTTTTACTTGATCACTTTTTTTTCTTTTAATCAGGAAACCCTTCCTTGGTCATTCTCGTCATGACTCTCCTTCCTTGTCGGGTTTGTTTGGCTCTACGGTTCCTTCTTCAGTTGTTCTTTTGCAATTCTCTGGCGAATTGGCTTCTTGTCTTCTTCCCTTTTTTCGTGGCGTCGCGCCCTTCTTCTCCATATTCCTTTTCACAACACAGTCTGGTCATCCCGCTGTCTTTGTTTTCCTGACCAGTCTTCTCCAGGCAGCGTGCACTCCGCCTGTTTCCTTCTGGTCTGGTCATGCCTCTCGGACACTGTATTCTCCTCTTCTATAACTGGACCGGTTGTCGCGATCTTCTCTGTTGCTTCTTCTTTTGGCGACCAGACTGGGTGGTCGGCTCTTTGCTTGTGTGCGACCATTTGGCAGGTCGGTTTCTTTGCTTGGGTGCGACCAGTTGGTGGGTCGGCTTCTTTGCTTGGGTGCGACCAATTGGCGGGTCGGCTTCTTGGGTGCGACCATTTGGCGGGTCGGCTTCTTGGGTGCGACCATTTGGCGGGTCGGCTTCTTTGCTTGGGTGAGACCATTTGGCGGGTCGGCTTCTTGGGTGCGACCATTTGGCGGGTTGGCTTCTTTGCTTGGGTGCGACCATTTGGCGGGTCGGCTTCTTGGGTGCGACCATTTGGCGGGTCGGGTTCTTGGGTGCGACCATTTGGCGGGTCGGCTTCTTGGGTGCGTCACGTCGTGTGACTGTCCGTGGTACCGGACTTGCGCGATGTCGCTCCATGTGCTCTTCTCCCTCCTTGCGGTGGCATCTTGTCGTCACGTGGCGCGCATTCTGCGCCCTTACGCTTCTGTTTCTCTGGATACTCGCTGCGCATATCTTCAGTGTCTTCTTCGCTTTTGGCGCTGTCGTGTGTCATCCACATCTGGGGTACCTCTGCGCACTGTCGCTTTTGCGTCACGCTTGTTCGCTCCGCTAGTTGTGGCGGCAGCCTGATCCTTGGTGTGCTGCATGTGGCTTGTCTTCTAGTTTCCTCCTTGTGGCCAGTTATAATTTTCCTTTGACGTGGCTGCAGGCAGGTGGCTGCACTCTATTCTCTTTGCTGCAGTCCTTCCTTGGCTTGTCGTAAGCTTGTTTATTTCACCCGCTGCAGTACTGCAAAGGTCCACTAGATGGCAGGGGAGCTCTTTTACAGGCACCGGCAGTCTTTCCCTTGGCTCTGGGTCTTTCTGATTTCTGCCGGTGCTTGACTGTGTGCTGCGTGGTGTGGGGCTGCAGGTCAAAGGACACACGGTGTAGGTGGGGCACCACCGGAGGGTTCCATGGAGTTTTGGTGAGTCACTTCCCTCTCTGCAGGGGAGCTCTTTCCTCCGTGTTGTGTCAGTCTCTGTTTTCCTTACCCCAGGAGGTGCAGGGGCTCGAGGCACGTACAGTGCTCAGTGTTTGGGTGTTGTTGGTGGAGTGGGCCTCGTGGTGAATGTGGGTGGGCTCCGCTTGGTGCACTTACACATGGGGCGCTTTGCTGCCAATACTTTTCAGGCACTGCAGCGCTTCCCTCCATCGGAGCAGCTTCGCTCACGCTGCCAGTTCCGTGTTTCTCACCTCCCTCCAGTCATGCCTCCTTGCACTTTAACGCTCACCGGCAGCCCGCCTCCTTAGTTCTGTGAGAGCTGCTGGGGCTGGCACGGGCTGGTGCCGCTCCGCAGGGCTGCTGGCCACACGCTTTCTCCTCCCCTTATCCTCGGCGTCGAGAGCCGCCTACTGTCATTTTGGCGGCGCTGGGCCTTTTGACTGGTACACCCCTACCGCAACAGCTTCACACACGCTGCACAGGGGGTGTGGTAGACGCTTCCAGACACTGTGGGCTTCCCTCACTCTGGGACACTTCCCTCGGGGGTACTCTTCTACTTACTCTCTACCCCACCGCCGCAGCCTCACTCGTCACACGCTGCAGGTGGGGAAGGGGTCGCTGCGGGTGGGCTCCGCTTGTGCCCGCACCCGAAGCAGTCGCCGCAGTCTCTCGCACTAGCTGCGCTGGGGACGGCCAGCAGTGACTCTGCGTGCAGGGAGCGGAGGAGTGGGTAGCTACGCCACTCTCCGTCTGCCTCGCGGCGGCTCACCTTTAGGCCGGCTGTCCTCTTCTGCCACGCGGGTGGGCTCCGTGTAGATCACCTCACAGTGGGGCACTCTGTTGCAGCCGATGCGGGTGGGCTCCGCACGGCTCGCTTTCACGATAAGGGTCACTCTCTCGCGGCTGACGCAGGTGGGCTCCGTTCGGTCTGCTCTTCACCCAGGAGGGATTCAGAAAAGGGGGTGGTGATGAACAGAGTGTCTGAATTAAGCAGACCACTCTTACCCAGTCCAAAGATCAGGGCTTGATCCATCACCGTTATTTAGCTCACTGCCCCATCCCAGCTCAGAACCTGGCTATATGCAAATTAGTCTGTCCCTGGCCCAGTGCATCATGGGAACAGGGCAGACCAAACTACCAAGCCAATTCTTCACCAGAAAGGAGACAAGCTTCCGGGGACCGGTTTCTGCCATTTCAGGTGTCATCGGCCCGGCTTGCTTGAATCCTGATGGAGCAGTGAGCAAGGGACTCATGTCTGAGTATACCCTTCCACGCTTATGGTGGACAAAATGATTCAGAAAAGGGGGTGGTGTTGAACAGAGTGTCTGAATTAAGCAGACCACTCTTACCCAGTCCAAAGATCAGGGCTTGATCCATCACCGTTATTTAGCTCACTGCCCCATCCCAGCTCAGAACCTGGCTATATGCAAATTAGTCTGTCCCTGGCCCAGTGCATCATGGGAACAGGGCAGACCAAACTACCAAGCCAATTCTTCACCAGAAAGGAGACAAGCTTCCGGGGACCGGTTTCTGCCATTTCAGGCGTCTTCGGCCCGGCTTGCTTGAATCCTGATGGAGCAGTGAGCAAGGGACTCATGTCTGAGTATACCCTTCCACGCTTATGGTGGACAAAATGATTCAGAAAAGGGGGTGGTGATGAACAGAGTGTCTGAATTAAGCAGACCACTCTTACCCAGTCCAAAGATCAGGGCTTGATCCATCACCGTTATTTAGCTCACTGCCCCATCCCAGCTCAGAACCTGGCTATATGCAAATTAGTCTGTCCCTGGCCCAGTGCATCATGGGAACAGGGCAGACCAAACTACCAAGCCAATTCTTCACCAGAAAGGAGACAAGCTTCCGGGGACCGGTTTCTGCCATTTCAGGCGTCGTCGGCCCGGCTTGCTTGAATCCTGATGGAGCAGTGAGCAAGGGACTCATGTCTGAGTATACCCTTCCACGCTTATGGTGGACAAAATGATTCAGAAAAGGGGGTGGTGATGAACAGAGTGTCTGAATTAAGCAGACCACTCTTACCCAGTCCAAAGATCAGGGCTTGATCCATCACCGTTATTTAGCTCACTGCCCCATCCCAGCTCAGAACCTGGCTATATGCAAATTAGTCTGTCCCTGGCCCAGTGCATCATGGGAACAGGGCAGACCAAACTACCAAGCCAATTCTTCACCAGAAAGGAAACAAGCTTCCGGGGACCGGTTTCTGCCATTTCAGGCGTCGTCGGCCCGGCTTGCTTGAATCTTGATGGAGCAGTGAGCAAGGGACTCATGTTTGAGTATACCCTTCCACGCTTATGGTGGACAAAATGATTCAGAAAAGGGGGTGGTGATGAACAGAGTATCTGAATTAAGCAGACCACTCTTACCCAGTCCAAAGATCAGGGCTTGATCCATCACCGTTATTTAGCTCACTGCCCCATCCCAGCTCAGAACCTGGCTATATGCAAATTAGTCTGTCCCTGGCCCAGTGCATCATGGGAACAGGGCAGACCAAACTACCAAGCCAATTCTTCACCAGAAAGGAGACAAGCTTCCGGGGACCGGTTTCTGCCATTTCAGACATCGTCGGCCCGGCTTGCTTGAATCCTGATGGAGCAGTGAGCAAGGGACTCATGTCTGAGTATACCCTTCCATGCTTATGGTGGACAAAATGATTCAGAAAAGGGGGTGGTGATGAACAGAGTGTCTGAATTAAGCAGACCACTCTTACCCAGTCCAAAGATCAGGGCTTGATCCATCACCGTTATTTAGCTCACTGCCCCATCCCAGCTCAGAACCTGGCTATATGCAAATTAGTCTGTCCCTGGCCCAGTGCATCATGGGAACAGGGCAGACCAAACTACCAAGCCAATTCTTCACCAGAAAGGAGACAAGCTTCCAGGGACCGGTTTCTGCCATTTCAGGCGTCGTCGGCCCGGCTTGCTTGAATCCTGATGGAGCAGTGAGCAAGGGACTCATGTCTGAGTATACTCTTCCACGCTGATGGTGGACAAAATGATTCAGAAAAGGGGGTGGTGATGAACAGAGTGTCTGAATTAAGCAGACCACTCTTACCCAGTCCAAAGATCAGGGCTTGATCCATCACCGTTATTTAGCTCACTGCCCCATCCCAGCTCAGAACCTGGCTATATGCAAATTAGTCTGTCCCTGGCCCAGTGCATCATGGGAACAGGGCAGACCAAACTACCAAGCCAATTCTTCACCAGAAAGGAGACAAGCTTCCGGGGACCGGTTTCTGCCATTTCAGGCGTCGTCGGCCCGGCTTGCTTGAATCCTGATGGAGCAGTGAGCAAGGGACTCATGTCTGAGTATACCCTTCCACGCTTATGGTGGACAAAATGATTCAGAAAAGGGGGTGGTGATGAACAGAGTGTCTGAATTAAGCAGAACACTCTTACCCAGTCCAAAGATCAGGGCTTGATCCATCACCGTTATTTAGCTCACTGCCCCATCCCAGCTCAGAACCTGGCTATATGCAAATTAGTCTGTCCCTGGCCCAGTGCATCATGGGAACAGGGCAGACCAAACTACCAAGCCAATTCTTCACCAGAAAGGAGACAAGCTTCCGGGGACCGGTTTTTGCCATTTCAGGCGTCGTCGGCCCGGCTTGCTTGAATCCTGATGGAGCAGTGAGCAAGGGACTCATGTCTGAGTATACCCTTCCACGCTTATGGTGGACAAAATGATTCAGAAAAGGGGGTGGTGATGAACAGAGTGTCTGAATTAAGCAGACCACTCTTACCCAGTCCAAAGATCAGGGCTTGATCCATCACCGTTATTTAGCTCACTGCCCCATCCCAGCTCAGAACCTGGCTATATGCAAATTAGTCTGTCCCTGGCCCAGTGCATCATGGGAACAGGGCAGACCAAACTACCAAGCCGATTCTTCACCAGAAAGGAGACAAGCTTCCGGGGACCGGTTTCTGCCATTTCAGGCGTCGTCGGCCCGGCTTGCTTGAATCCTGATGGAGCAGTGAGCAAGGGACTCATGTCTGAGTATACCCTTCCACGCTTATGGTGGACAAAAAGATTCAGAAAAGGGGGTGGTGATGAACAGAGTGTCTGAATTAAGCAGACCACTCTTACCCAGTCCAAAGATCAGGGCTTGATCCATCACCGTTATTTAGCTCACTGCCCCATCCCAGCTCAGAACCTGGCTATATGCAAATTAGTCTGTCCCTGGCCCAGTGCATCATGGGAACAGGGCAGACCAAACTACCAAGCCAATTCTTCACCAGAAAGGAGACAAGCTTCCGGGGACCGGTTTCTGCCATTTCAGGCGTCGTCGGCCCGGCTTGCTTGAATCCTGATGGAGCAGTGAGCAAGAGACTCATGTCTGAGTATACCCTTTCACGCTTATGGTGGACAAAATGATTCAGAAAAGGGGGTGGTGATGAACAGAGTGTCTGAATTAAGCAGACCACTCTTACCCAGTCCAAAGATCAGGGCTTGATCCATCACCGTTATTTAGCTCACTGCCCCATCCCAGCTCAGAACCTGGCTATATGCAAATTAGTCTGTCCCTGGCCCAGTGCATCATGGGAACAGGGCAGACCAAACTACCAAGCCAATTCTTCACCAGAAAGGAGACAAGCTTCCGGGGACCGGTTTCTGCCATTTCAGGCATCGTCGGCCCGGCTTGCTTGAATCCTGATGGAGCAGTGAGCAAGGGACTCATGTCTGAGTATACCCTTCCACGCTTATGGTGGACAAAATGATTCAGAAAAGGGGGTGGTGATGAACAGAGTGTCTGAATTAAGCAGACCACTCTTACCCAGTCCAAAGATCAGGGCTTGATCCATCACCGTTATTTAGCTCACTGCCCCATCCCAGCTCAGAACCTGGCTATATGCAAATGAGTCTGTCCCTGGCCCAGTGCATCATGGGAACAGGGCAGACCAAACTACCAAGCCAATTCTTCACCAGAAAGGAGACAAGCTTCCGGGGACCGGTTTCTGCCATTTCAGGCGTCGTCGGCCCGGCTTGCTTGAATCCTGATGGAGCAGTGAGCAAGGGACTCATGTCTGAGTATACCCTTCCACGCTTATGGTGGACAAAATGATTCAGAAAAGGGGGTGGTGATGAACAGAGTGTCTGAATTAAGCAGACCACTCTTACCCAGTTCAAAGATCAGGGCTTGATCCATCACCGTTATTTAGCTCACTGCCCGATCCCAGCTCAGAACCTGGCTATATGCAAATTAGTCTGTCCCTGGCCCAGTGCATCATGGGAACAGTGTGGAAGGGTATACTCAGATGTGAGTCCCTTGCTCATTGCACCATCAGGATTCAAGCAAGCCGGGCCAACGACGCCTGAAATGGCAGAAACCGGTCCCCGGAAGCTTGTTTCTTTCCAGTACAAGAATTGGCTTGGTAGTTTAGTTTGCCCTGTTCCCATCATGCACTGGGACAGGAACAGACTAATTTGCATATAGCCAAGTTCTGAGCTGGGATGGTGCAGTGAGCTAAAAAACGGTGATGGATCAAGCCCTGATCTTTGGACTGGGTAAGAGTGGTCTGCTTAATTCAGGCACTCTGTTCATCACCACCCCCTTTTCTGAATCATTTTGTCCACCATAAGCGTGGAAGGGTATACTCAGATGTGAGTCCCTTGCTCATTGCACCATCAGGATTCAAGCAAGCTGGGCCGACGACGCCTGAAATGGCAGAAACCGGTCCCCGGAAGCTTGTTTCCTTCCCAGTACAAGAATTGGCTTGGTAGTTTGGTTTGCCCTGTTCCCATCATGCACTGGGACAGGAACAGACTAATTTGCATATAGCCAAGTTCTGAGCTGGGATGGTACAGTGAGCTAAAAAACGGTGATGGATCAAGCCCTGATCTTTGGACTGGGTAAGAGTGGTCTGCTTAATTCAGGCACTCTGTTCATCACCACCCCCTTTTCTGAATCATTTTGTCCACCATAAGCGTGGAAGGGTATACTCAGATGTGAGTCCCTTGCTCATTGCACCATCAGGATTCAAGCAAGCCGGGCCGACGACGCCTGAAATGGCAGAAACCGGTCCCCGGAAGCTTGTTTCCTTCCCAGTACAAGAATTGGCTTGGTAGTTTGGTTTGCCCTGTTCCCATCATGCACTGGGACAGGAACAGACTAATTTGCATATAGCCAAGTTCTGAGCTGGGATGGTGCAGTGAGCTAAAAAAACGGTGATGGATCAAGCCCTGATCTTTGGACTGGGTAAGAGTGGTCTGCTTAATTCAGGCACTCTGTTCATCACCACCCCCTTTTCTGAATCATTTTGTCCACCATAAGCGTGGAAGGGTATACTCAGATGTGAGTCCCTTGCTCATTGCACCATCAGGATTCAAGCAAGCCGGGCGGACGACGCCTGAAATGGCAGAAACCGGTCCCCGGAAGCTTGTTTCCTTCCCAGTACAAGAATTGGCTTGGTAGTTTGGTTTGCCCTGTTCCCATCATGCACTGGGACAGGAACAGACTAATTTGCATATAGCCAAGTTCTGAGCTGGGATGGTGCAGTGAGCTAAAAAACGGTGATGGATCAAGCCCTGATCTTTGGACTGGGTAAGAGTAGTCTGCTTAATTCAGGCACTCTGTTCATCACCACCCCCTTTTCTGAATCATTTTGTCCACCATAAGCGTGGAAGGGTATACTCAGATGTGAGTCCCTTGCTCATTGCACCATCAGGATTCAAGCAAGCCGGGCCGACGACGCCTGAAATGGCAGAAACCGGTCCCCGGAAGCTTGTTTCCTTCCCAGTACAAGAATTGGCTTGGTAGTTTGGTTTGCCCTGTTCCCATCATGCACTGGGACAGGAACAGACTAATTTGCATATAGCCAAGTTCTGAGCTGGGATGGTGCAGTGAGCTAAAAAACGGTGATGGATCAAGCCCTGATCTTTGGACTGGGTAAGAGTGGTCTGCTTAATTCAGGCACTCTGTTCATCACCACCCCCTTTTCTGAATCATTTTGTCCACCATAAGCGTGGAAGGGTATACTCAGATGTGAGTCCCTTGCTCATTGCACCTTCAGGATTCAAGCAAGCCGGGCCGACGACGCCTGAAATGGCAGAAACCGGTCCCCGGAAGCTTGTTTCCTTCCCAGTACAAGAATTGGCTTGGTAGTTTGGTTTGCCCTGTTCCCATCATGCACTGGGACAGGAACAGACTCATTTGCATATAGCCAAGTTCTGAGCTGGGATGGTGCAGTGAGCTAAAAAACGGTGATGGATCAAGCCCTGATCTTTGGACTGGGTAAGAGTGGTCTGCTTAATTCAGGCACTCTGTTCATCACCACCCCCTTTTCTGAATCTCTTCACCCAGGAGGGGCCACGTTGTCGCGGCCTGGTTGCTGCCGAAGCGGGTGGGCTCCGCACGGCACTCTCTTCACCCCACGCAGGGGGGGAGCCTCACGCTGGGCTCAGAAGGTGCGGGGTAGGCTCCCGGTCAACTTCATATCGCGATGCTGGCCTGGGGCTTGACTCACGCCCTGCAAGTCTCTCAGCGTCCGGTGCCGATCACGGGAGGGTGCTCTTGATGTGGGCAGCTCCCTCCCCTTCTTCCCACGATGTTTTCAGTGAGCTGTGGCACACGTGGGCACAGCTTCCCTCGTTGCCATGGTAAAGTCGGGCCCTAGGCCCTCATGCTAATAATAACTGCAGACACAGACACAGTGAGGTACTGGATAGAACTGGCCACTAGCACCTGCGCTCGGCCACTTTTATTACATGAGCATCACCTGACCAGTGACGTCTGTGGTGGGTGGGTGCACAGTGTAAAACAACACTAGAACAACTAGACTGTGTCCAGCAGGACACTACAGCCATCAGGTATACTTTAACAAAATGGCCCCTGTACATTGTCACGTTCGCAGCGTGACGACACTCCTCAGCTACAGGTACTCACAATGTATAAATAGTACCTGTGGCGCCCGTCATGACAGTCAAAGCACGGCTCGTGGACACAGGAGCTTCCAACTACTCTGCGAGCCGAAACTGCATGCTCGTGTCGCAAACGGTATTTCAACTTTTACCTTATTTTGTAAAACTCAACAATTAACTTCTAAAGTGCACTCGTCTAATCACGCATACTTACCTAACCTATTTCTGACCCATACATTGGGTTTCCTGCATTCTGAAAACATCTACTTTCATTTAAATATTAAACTACTTATTATTCTCAACCCACAAATACTAAGTTCTTTGAATTAAAATACTTACGCATTACAAATATTCAATCAAAAAAAATGAAACACATTAAAAATATAAACACATAAAACAATACTTATCTGTTAAGGAGCAGCGGATAAAAGAGGAAGATGGCTGCTGTAACAGAGTTTATATATGTTTGGGACATTCTAAGTTCTGACATTTTTGTGTTGGTGATGTCATTCTTTGATATGCTGCAAAAAAAGTTGATGCATAATGCTAGCCTCCGGTCTTGTCATGAAATCTAGGCCGCCACTGATGTGGACACCTCAGATACTGGTAGAGAAATCATAGCACACTGGTTGGGGTGTTTCTGTCCCATCTTCAAACTAAAGTTGCAGACACTACTTGTGTTTTTTTACACTAAGATTTGAGACTGATTTTGGGCAGTTCTGTCCCCTTTACTTATTCCATTCAGTCTAGTCCTGATAAGTTTTTTGTTAAAACCTTTCAGCAGGAAGATGAAATGTGGCTGGAGTTTCCTGGGAGAAGAGACCCAAAGCAAGTAAACAGAACAAATGGATGCTGTCCCACGTAACTACCTGTTAACGTGTTGGAGGCTGTGGGAGTTCCAGGGAACTATGGGCCAGGAAGGTCCATGCAAAAGTCCTATAGCTTCAAAGGCGTACACTGTCTCCTCTTCTCCTCATCCAAATTTGACCCACTACAGAGGACCCATGGAGGATCACTGGAATATCTTTAAGGAAAGAGATTTCATGGGGAAATGGAGGAAGTCTGTGGCCTATTTCATTGCCTCCTTTCACTCGCAGTATTTCAAGAAAATGTCTTTCCCTTAAAGACAGTAAAAAGAACAAGGAATCTATGTCCAATTAGGAAAGTGCATATTCATGTGAGCAATGTACCACATGCCCCTTAGTTACTCTCAGAAAGAGTTAGGGATCATTATTCCCTTTTTTTGTTCAGAGGAAAGCCATTTGACCCATTCAGGCTTTGACATATGGTTGAAACATGTTGACATTAAAAAATATTGATTTATGAATGTTGTATGCGCTAGTAAATCCTGAAGGATCTGTTATGGAATTTTTAATCTTGCCAGATACACCCTGAATAAAAGGTTTGGATTTAGCCTCTAGATAATATTAACAAGTATTGGCTTAGCCAATAGGTCTTGCCTTTGGGACTTTATAAGTATTTAGTTATGTAGCACATATCCATGGTGCAACAACATCAACTATTGCATGGCCAAACACTTATAAGGTCCCAAAGACGAGACCTATTGGCTATACCAATGCTTCTTCCTTCCTGGAAAAGACAATTAATTTCCTTGATGGAAACCAGTGACAGGTGAACATTCTTTTTTGGGGGAAGCCCTGTGGAAAAGGCGCCCATGACTTTTCTTTTTATTGATGTAGCAATTACTTGTTGCAACCTCATCTACTTGATGCAGCTCTTGCCTCTGTTACTTGATGCACCTCTTGTTATAAGCTGCAAAAACATCATACAGGTCAAAACGTCCTTGGCATCAGAACTACACTTTGTAGATAACTAAATACTATGCTTTCCACTTGCACTGGAGGGATACGCCACCCAAGACCACCAAGACCTCTAGTAATTCAGCTATGCAATGAAAGTTCAAAGGCAAAAAAACTCTTTTCAAATGGTTTTCCAAATTCTCCAAATGTAAGCATTGCTATAGAAAAGATTTGTTTTTCCAATTATCTCTTTACTCTAGAAGGAAATGTGGGTAACAGCCATAGCTATGAAATGGACAGCTACCTTGTAAGTGTACCTTTGACATGTTAAAGGATCCTCTCTCTGCTGATCATTACTTGACTATTCACTATAGAAATTCGAACCCTAATGCCTTTTAGAGTCCAGAGGTGCAAAAGGGTATTATGGTATCACAAAATAATGGTGCCTGTGAGCCCTGCTGCCACTACACCTGCTGGATAATGATGATTACTGAGCTGCTTTCACTCTAGCTGATGTGGTGCTCCCTATTCAGAAACAAAATTCTGTCCCCATCACCCAACTATCAATGACCTCCTCCATACAACAATCACTCACCCTCTCACCTACAATACAACTTGCAGTTGTATCTGGTTTCTCATTTATTGACCTGCCTTGCTTCCACATGCAAACATTATTTCTTGGTTTGTACAGGGTGAAATAGATTTCTCCCATTGCTGCATTGCTTCCTCCAGTTCAACTATTGAAATGGTCAACCAGGTGAACTTTTGGGAGCACCAGCTTTGCAGTAAGATATTGCGCATGTATACAATGTACTCCCATATCTTTCTAAGCACTCCTGCCAGCTAAATACAGTGATAGTAGTCAGAAACGGTGAGAGAGAATTCCTGCTCACTGTTTCCAGCATGTGATGCCTGCATTTCATGAATCAAGGTGGAGAAATTCAGAGTTATATGTGTGAACTTTGCACACCTTAAATGCAAAAAAGGAACTTGGCTCTGCGGTTGGATGGCACAGCTTTTAGTGTTGTATCCCTACAGCACTATCCTCTCTCAAACATTATGATCTGAATCCAGTGGCACTGTCATGATGGCTCTTCTGGCCAGGAACAGAGCCCAGTTCAAGTTTTATGCGTCTGTAGGGCCTAAAGTGAATTAATTTAACCCATATTTCTCTGAGCGCATAATTTTCAGACAGCACAGGCAGAAACAGAAATAGGTCAACCTTCCTTACTGTCTCCAAGTTGCCTATTGGAAAAAAAAGCAATCGCTCAAAGAAATATCAGGTTCAATTTATTTATTTATTTATTTATAAGAAGGTGTGGCTAGTACAGGTAAGAGAGTGAGCGGTAGGGTGGTGGGGTGAGGCGGGGGTGACTCGACAGACGACGGGTTAGGGTAAATTAAAACAAGTTGGTTAAAGCGAGGTTACAAGCCGAGCCTTTAGAGCCAGAGTTGCAGCAGTGGGGGTCTAACTGCAGACCTGTACATGGCCTATGTAAGTGGTTAATAGTTAGCATGTCCTACCTAGAGTAGATAATTTGACACTTTGAGCCTGGAGCTGAGCTGAACGGTGCGTCCACTCTGCGTGCCTGCTGCACGCCTGGAGCTGCATCTGAATAAAAGCCCCCCAACCGGAAGTGCAAAAAGAGCTGGGCCGTCACTCACACAAGATGGTGGCCAGTAAATTCAGCAACATAGAAAAACAGAAGACGGACTTTCTCCGCTTAATCGGGAACCATGGCGGCCTGAAGAGTCAAAAGCAGCAACGTGAACTGTTCCCTTATGAGAGGGACAGAAAAGGTGGGAGAATCAGCACTGTTACCAGGTAAAATCAGTCATAAAAGTCAAATTTAAAATAGTAAGTAACAACAGTTAAAAGAGGCAGCGTTTATAATGTGCAGTAGTATTTAAAGAGAGGAGGAGCGCAAGTTACTCGTGTAGTGTCCACTGCGCGCCCATAGCTGCATCAGAATAGAAGCCCCCCCCAACTGGACGTGCAACAAGCATGGCAGGTCTGCCAGCAGCAGCAGGAGGCGCGCAATCGCCTCGCACGGCAGAAAAGCACAAGCAAAAGCGCGCGCCGCCTTCGATAGCAGCAGGGGGTGGGGAGAATGGAGGGGGCAGGCATGATTCACTTGCGGGAGCGAGGGGCTGGTGCCCCGATAACTGAGAACATTTGGCGCCAGCTGCTCGCTCCTGCGAGTGAATAGCCAGACGTGCACGCGTTGCCATTGGAGGCACTGCAACGCGTGCACGTTTTTGCCGGGAAAGCTGCATTGATCCCAAGAGGTCTCTTTCCTCTGCAGCGTATGTGCGCTGCAGAGGCGAGACCTAAAAATGGGTATGCATGTGATGAGATCCAATCCAGCAAGACTGTCAAGATAAATCATCATATGATGACGCATGCCACGATATGTGATGATGATTTTTATCTAAAAATCCTTGTTAGCCTTAGTTAATTTTCCTACACCCTAACAGCAATTCAATTAAAACTAAAACATATTAATTTGAGACTTGCTGGTACACTTTGTTTGTCCAGATTGCTATGATTGAAAAATGTACCAGCAGTGTTTGCATCTCTTTCTCCTTGGTCATATTAAGGACTTGCATGGTTCCACAGTCTGCTTACTCTCCCTTCTACAGAGTATAGATTTGGAATCAAATCAGACAGAATGTAAGAATCCCAATCCTTGGTTGCCAAGACTGAGTTGGAGTCAATATTCAGCTCCAAGTTCAGGTTTGTTCTTACAAGACTCTGGCGACAGCAGCACTTGTTAGGTAGGGTGTGACAAAGGAGAAAGGGATGACTGAAATTATATGTGCACCTTTTGTTAATGTGAGCAAAGTCTTTCGCACAACTGTCTACCATCAGGAGTGTATTTTTAAGGGGCATGTGGAGTGCCACACCCTTAAATAAATATAAATCAGTAGTCAGGTTTAAGGGATATGAGTTGGGTGTTGCAGTTTCAATGTCGGGCTCATCAGCAGGAATGGCAAACACTTTCTTGTGTGTTGCTCTAAGCCCTTGAAGTAATTGGTGAGACCAACCCATCCTCCTCCCTGTCA
Organism: Lissotriton helveticus; assembly: GCF_964261635.1. NCBI lineage: Eukaryota > Metazoa > Chordata > Amphibia > Caudata > Salamandridae > Lissotriton > Lissotriton helveticus. The sequence continues at coordinate 1,315,771,934 of NC_136063.1, forward strand.
AACAAAACTGACCAGAGGGTCTGGAGAATCTATGTAAAAGGCCTGCAGTTTCTAAGTGATCGAATGCAACCATAACATCCAAGTAATCTGTTTGCATTAGGACATGCTGTAACCAAGTATACAGAGACTTCCAAACTGGTATTTACTTTTTATTGGGATACGAGACAAAGATAACGGCAAAGTCATAAGTGTGCTGAATTCTACATTACATAATAGGCTGTCACCCTCTGGTAGTCCCTCATGCCCTTCTGGTACCTGGAATCGTGTATACACCACATGTGAATGTGTTACTGTTTAGTTGTTATTGTTGAACAAACAACTGTGGTTAAAACAAGCACTGACAAAGCCAATCAGTCTGGCCGTTCAAATAGCTACAGTACCGCAAATATTTACTAGCAGCCACGGCCCATGCAGGTAAGAGCGGTGGGGCCAGGTGGGGGGTATTTCAACAGACGACCGCGAGGGAAAATTAAATAAATAATTCATTTTCATTTGTGGTCGTATGTTGAAATCCCCCCCCCACCCACCTCCCCCCCACCGGGCCCTCCAGTCCCACCGCTCTTCCCTGCACGGGTCGCAGCTGTTTACTAGATGGTCTTCTTGGGTCAGAAGCAACAGCTTGAAGTCTTTAACAAGACTGCAGCCGGTCAAAACGTTACTAGATATCTATCCCATGTCAAAAACATTTACTTAACACGTATACCACAAAGTTGAAATAACTCAAGTTGTTAATAAATGTCCCCCTTGAGTCAGATGCTGCTCCTTCAAATGTCCTTCACAAAATTGATGGTGTGATCACAACCTAAAAATTTACATATGCACTTTTGCTACTCTAATGAATTGAGCTTGCTTTGTATAGGATGAGTAAAAATGCCTATAATGCTGTATCTTTATTTTGGTCATCCACTCTCCTCAATGCAGAGAGTTCCAACATTCTATCATGAACTCTAGGGGAAGATTCCATTGATAACGTGGAGGAGGGGGTACCAGGGAAGGAAGGAACCAAGCAAGGGAAAGGAACAAGGGTTCAAGTAGAAGCAGTACATAAACACAAGAAAGATTATAACAAATAGTTACTAGCAGTCACTGGTTAAGTCCTATTATTAACAAGCTGTTTTATAGGTGGAACTATACTTGTACGTCAGTAAAATACTCACTGCCTTATGCTATGGGCTGTGGTAGGCTGAAGCAAAATGCAAACCAATAGATAACGATATTTGGTGAAAAGTCTTTTGACACACACACACACACACGTACACACGTACACACACACATACACATACACACTCACGCACACACACACCACATGCAAAATCCTAAATCTTTAAAATTATTTCATTGAGTTGTAGTTCCTTACGGTATTACTAGAGGTCGCACTTGAGTAAGATGTTAAAACACTGAAATGCTTTCATGAAGCTGTAGTTCCTCAAGTCAGTACTAGAGGTCCCTCTACAGACAGATGTAAAAGCTTCAAAACTGTTTCACCGAGCTGCAGCTCCTCACAGCATTACTAAATGTCCCTCTTGATTCATTTCAAGGGGAGCACAGCCATGGAGCTGGTAGCATGTTGATTGATCGCTAGCTATTGTATCCTTTTCCCCATTTCATGAATAAACTTATATTATTAGAACAATGTATTAATTCTCACCCTTACCTTGAAACCCAAAGACTTGTGTACGCGTGCTTGCACATACACACACACACACACACACACAATCAATCAATCTATCATGGCACTTGTATAGCGCACTACTCACCCGGAAGGGTCTCAAGGCGCTTGGGGGAAGGGGTATGCTACTGCTCGAACAGCCAGGTCTTGAGTTGTCTCCTGAAGGCGAGATGGTCCTGTGTCAGCCGAAGGTGGATGGGGAGGGAGTTCCTAGTCTTGGCAGCCAGGTAGGAGAAGGATCTTCCTCCGGCGGTGGCTCTTCGGATGCGTGGTACGGCGGCGAGGGCGAGGCTGGTGGACCGTAGCTGGCGGGTGGGCGTGTAGAAGGTCAGGCGGTCGTTGAGGTACTTGGGGCCCAGGTCGTGGAGAGACTTGTGTGCGTGGGTGAGGAGCCGGAACGTGATCCTCTTGTTGACTGGGAGCCAGTGCAGGTCTTTCAGGTGGCCGGAGATGTGGCTGCGTCCGGGGATGTCCAGGATGAGTCATGCGGAGGTGTTCTGGATGCGTTGGAGTTTGGTCTGTAGCTTGGCTGTGGTTCCGGCGTAGAGGGTGTTTCCGTAGTCTAGTCGGCTGGTGACGAGTGCTTGGGTGACCGTCTTCCTGGTGTCGGTCGGGATCCATCGGAAGATCTTTCGGAGCATACGCAGGGTGTTGAAGCACAATGAGGAGACGGCGTTGACTTGTCTGGTCATCGAGAGGGAAGAGTCCAGGATGAAGCCCAGGTTGCGTGCGTGATCGGTTGGCTTGGGTGCGGTGCCCAGGGCAGGGGGCCACCAGGAGTCGTCGTAGGCGGAGGGCGATGGTCCCAGGATGAGGACTTCCGTCTTGTCTGAGTTCAGTTTCAGGCGGCTGTTCTTCATCCACTCAGCGACGTCTTTCATCCCTTCGTGTAGGCAGGTTCTGGCGGTGTCGGGGTCTCTGGTGAGGGAGAGGATCAGCTGGGTGTCGTCGGCATACGAGATGATGTTGAGGTTGTGTTGGCGTGCGATGGCTGCAAGAGGTCTCATGTAGACGTTGAAGAGGGTGGGGCTGAGAGAGGATCCTTGCGGAACGCCGCAGATGACTTCGGTGGCCTCGGATCGAAACGGGGGGAGGCGGACTCTCTGTGTTCTTCCTGCGAGGAACACACACACACACACACATGCACAATGTTAAATATAAAGGGTAAGGATAAAGAAAGACAAGGAAAAGGAAGAATGGGGCGGTGAGAAGAAGAAAAAAAATAGGGAAAAGGACGAAAAAGAGGAATCAAAAATAAAGGAAGGAAAGAGGATGAGAGAGGGAAAAGAAGAAGGGTACAATGAAGGAAGGATAATGCAGGAATAGAAAAGGAAGGAAAAGGGAGTTGGACAAAGGAAGAAAAAAAGTCTAAATAGAGGGAAGGGAGGAAGGCATAGTTAGAAAGAAATGATAGAATGAAAGAAAGAGACTGTATTTAGAACAACACTTCTTCATAATACAGAGGCTGAGTTGTCTTATATAATCAGTAAATGTTAGTCTATTTGGCTTGCGCAGAGTGCTGCATCCCAAATCTTACACATTCAAAGTTGTAGATGTTGTCAGTAACATAAAACATGACTCTCAGATTCCCAAGAAAATCGTGGAAACAGATCTACCCTTTCATTTGTCACTCATGCATGCCCAAAGTGTCATAAAGGAAAGTTACAATATTGCATTTTCAAACATTTATTGAAAAACTCTAACCTTTGCAAATAGAACATGAACTGCGATTTTAAGAAAGATGAGAGATATTATTGCAAAAAGCTTTATTAGAATAGTGAAAAAACTAACAATTCAACCATGGTAATTGTTCATAATGCTGCTAATGCTACTAATGTTATTCCTATGTATTGCTAGCCTCTTATGCTAGAGCATATCGGAAGCACTCATCTGCACGCTCTGGACGGATGACCTAACCCGATACCTTGATAGTGTATGTCAAGAAGCCAGGATCAATGCCTCCGCTCATGCACCTATGAGTATACAGCTATCTTTCTTCTAAAGACGATGGTCGGGAACTGTGGGACTGCATACTCTAGCAGCATTCCGTGATGACTCTAGCAAAAGTGCACCTCTCACCAACTTCATCACAGATGTTGTTTATATACTAAAACTGCAAGCTATTATAACTGTGTCAATGGTGCAGGGCAGTGTTTAAATTTGACTGAAGCAGAAGCGCCATGTCTTTGCAAGCACATAAAATAAAATAATGCCTTATGTTCTGACTTTGTGCGACCGTGGAACTAACTGTGCAGACTACCGGGTGTCAATGCTTATCTGGAAGAAATGTGTGTAAGGTCCATTGTCACAATTTAAAAAAATGTGCAAAGCACCATTAGAAAATGAGGCTAAGTTATCACGAGAACTAAAATGGCAGCTAAATGCATGGCACATAACAAAGGAGAAAGGAAATAAACAATGGAAGAAAGAACAAAGGGGTTATAACAGCAATTGTTGGGTGAAGGATGATAGAATGATAACTGAAGGGATGGAGGGGAAAGGAAAAAAGAAGGGAAATGCATGGGGAAGAAAGGAAAAGAATATGAATCAAGCAACAAGAAAGAAAGAATAGAATGAAGCAATAAAAAAGAGGATAGATGGAAGGAGGATGAATTGTCACAAAAGTAGGGACGAAAGAAAGAAGAAAGAAAGAATGAAAGGAAAGGTTATAAAATAAATTAAGAAGCAAAGGATGAACACATGGAAGAAATAAAACACTGAATGTGGTAAAAATGGCAAAGAAATGACAGAATTAAAGAAGGAAAAAGCAAATAAAAGATGGGAGGAGGAAAGGAAGTAAGGAAAGAAGAAGAAAAAATAAATAGAAAGAAAGGGGCAAAATAAAATAGGGCAGAAGAGGGGAAGGAAGAAAAAATGTAAAGCGAAAGGGAGAAGAAAGAAAGAGACGAAAAGGAAAAAGCTAACAAGAAAGAATGAAAATAAGGATGTTAAAATGCAGATGAGCAAGACAGAAGGGAACAAACAAACAATGAATAAAGAAAGTAAAAGAGAAAAGTACAAGTAAAAAAGTTGATGAAAGTATGGGAAGGTCTTCCACTATCATTCATCGGAAGGTCCAATATAATAAAGATGGCCATACTGCCGAAATTCACATACCTATTCAGCACGATCCCACTGGACTTCAACCCTAACCAAATAAAAAGGTTACAAGGGGAACTAACCAGCTTCATCTGGGCTGCAAAAGAGGCTAGAATAGCCTGGAAAAAATTAAGAAGGAAAAAGCTACACGGAGGTATACCCAGCCCCGATATTCTCAACTACTGCAGAGCGTTCCAATTTAAAAATATCAGAAAACTACTAGGGCACTATGATCAATACCCCGACCACCTAAAAGCAGCATTACAAAAAGAAGGAAGTAATTTTTTGTATAAGTACGGCCACCCCAAGTACTTCAAAAAAATAAAGCTAAAAAGCCTAAAAGCGGCGGCATCACTCTGGTACCAGATGTGAAGTACGCTCAAAATACCCTATTATAGCAGATACGCACCTATATGGGACTCGCCGGGAACACCTGAATGCTTACAGGATATGTTAACAAATGTCTTGAAAGAAAGCAACATTAATAAATGGGGTGAGTTAATAGTTCTGACTTCTGTAATAGATTGGGGAACACTGAATGGAAAAACTAATGGAAAAATCTCAAGATTCAAGTACTATCAAATAAGTAGTTGGATTAAAAACCTTAACGATATAAAAGAGGGCTACAGAACTGCAGAGGAAACGATGCAGGAATACAAAACTATTAAAAATGAAGTAGCATGTTGGTACTGGGCTCTGGTTGAGGAAGGAGAAGAGTATTATGAAATCCCCCCAAAAATCTGGGGAGAAGCATTCTCAGAGCTCGACATAACAAATGAATGGCAAACGTCGATGAATACTTGTTGGGAAACAGTAAATTCAGCACCATTGAGAAAAAAACATATCTTTACAACACATTGAGCCTACTGGACTCCCAAGAGGCTGTCTAAGTTCCAAGGTCAGAACGAGAGGAGCTGCCCCAGATGCGGGGAATTGCGAGCAGATGCTCTTCACATGTTTTGCCAATGCCCCCATCTGGAAGAATTCTGGAGAGAGATAGGTAAAACCGTGTCCAAGGTATTGGGAGTACAGGTGGACGTGAGTATGGACTTAATTATTTTTGGGAAAAGTTGGAAATTGGGCAGGACAACCAAACGTAGGAAAGATAAAGAAAAAATATTGTTTGTGTTAATATTGCTAGCAAGAAGGGAGATCTGTATTAACAAGTTAAATAATTCACCACCAATGCTTATAGAGTGGTTGGCCTCTGTCCAAAGAATAAACAAACTGGGCAGGAGTGGGAACAGGGGGAGAACGAATACATTTTGGACAATTTGGGAAAACCATGTGAATAAAAGTTAATATCACCATCAACAATGAAATTGTCCAATGATTTAAAGCAATGCAATAGATAACTTCAAATGGGAACTTGAAGGAGTAGTCAAAGTGACTAGCTCACGCCAGAACCACGACCAAGCTGGAATGGACATAAAAGGGGCTTGAGAATACTTAAGAAAAAGGGAAAACGAGAATTTCTCCACGCTTCTGTTGCGGTTACCCAGAAGAAATCCCAGAAGATCGGCATTTCCAAGTAAAGTGGGCACCCAATACCTCCAATTGCAAACTATTGCTTTATGAAGGACATTTAAAAATTTTTTTAAAAAATAAAGAGAAAAGTAAGAGTTTGGAGAAAGAAAGTGTGAGAAACCATAAAAAGAACAAAGGAAACAATAGCAAGAAGAAAGAGAGAGAGTTGGCCGTAGAGTTCTGGGAAATATCCAGATATGAGGTCAACACCTCTAAAACCGAGGTAATGGTCTGGAACAATTTGGAGGTTAGTCCAGATTTTCAGCCCTCCTCATCCATGCGATATTTGAGTTTGAATATTATCCAAGATATTAATAAAATTGCGACAACTAACTTTGAGGCGATAGCTAAGGATTGTAGAAGATTGATGCAATCCTGGTTACACCTCCCCTTGTCTCTCTTGGGGCGAGTCAATCTAGTTAAGATGACTATTTTGCCTAAGATCTCATTCTTATTTAATACTATCCCTCTTTTTTTTTACCCATTAGTTATATCTATGTTACAGGGAGATATTACGTCGTTCATTTGGAATAAGCAAATTCCAAGGATTGCGTGGAAGAAGCTTAGGCGACGAAGAGAGAAGGGTGGTTTGGCAGCTCCCGATTTGCAAATTTACGCTTGGGCTTTTCAGCTGTCACACACACGAATGCTGCTAAAGATGCCTTCAGATCATGGGGTTGGTAGCCTGTTTTTAGGATGGCGAAAATGTGGGCTAAGGTGAGGGCCATAACAAAGCTTTGATACTTCTCGAGTAGGGCTCCGTTGTGGAGCTCTCCTGGGAACCCTGGGTGGCTGGAAGATAGATTCCTGCCCCTTTGCAGGATGCAGAGTTGGGGGTATGGGGGGATCTATTTATGGAAGGAAATATATTTCCCTGGGATGTTTTAAGACCAAAGATCGGGTCCAATTTTTCTAAATTCAAGTATATCCAAATGACCAGCTGGACACGTTCCTATGCCCTGGGGGCCTCTTCTCGAAGACTATCTCCAATTGGGTGTGGCAACCAGTTGGAGACTTTACTTTTGAATAAACCATCTGGCAAGAAAGAGGTGTCCCTATGGTACAATCTGATATTAGAAGAGTCCGATGGTGATTTCCAACTCATTGATCTATTATGGGGCTCCTCTCTAGTGGATTGCAAGAGATCGCTGGTTTGCTTCTTTCAAGGTTCTGTGGGACATTGTGAAGCCCGCATGGTTGCATGGGAACCATCTCTTTACGCTCCACAGTGCATACTACTCACCTCAAAGGTTGGCAAAATTCGTGCAAAATTCCTCCATAGCATGTGCTAGGTGCGGACTAGTAGCAGCAACAGATGCCCATAGGTTTTTTGAATGTCCCTCCCTTTCAGCCTTCTGGGTTTCTATCAAAAACCTTTTGTCCTTGTCTTTGGATTCCCAGATTTCAATTGATCTCCCTCTTGTGGTTTTTGGAGTGGTAGATGGAGCCCGGAGCCCGGCAAACAATCTCCTCTTTTATTCCATCTTACTGGCCAGAAGAGAGATATGCAAGAGGTGGAAAGATCAACGGCCTCCTACACTCCTGGACTGGCAAGCTTCCGTCTTGCAGGTCTCCAAACTTGATCTGGTAAGATCCGGGAACCGTAACAAAAGAGCTTTCTGGCATCTGCTTAAGTGGAATTAATGGTCCGGGTTTTTTTTTTCCCAGGGTCCAATGCCTTGGTCTCTAATTTCTTGGCTTCCCTTCCTCATTGGACAAAGGCAGGCTCCACGTAAGCTTGGTCTTGGTGTGCAAGTATTGAAGTTTGCTAATCTTCGCGGTAGGGTTTTGGGTGCCCGAGCCATTATATAATCCCTTCCAGTAATATACTGAGTCAGCGAGATTGAAACGGTAGACCTGTTATACCTTTGTTACCATGGTGGAAAATGAGGACAAAAAAAAAGAAAGAGAGAGAGAACAGAAAGAAATGGTGAGATTAAGAATGAAGAGAGGAAGAACAATGATATGTCACAATCTCTCATTTAATGATAACTTTCCTAGGCATTTCTTCAGCCTTCCTACCTTTATCTAGGCCAACTCATGCCATTGCCGCCAAATGGAATCCATCCATGGCTTTAGATGAGCATTCTGGCATTAGGTATTGACATGTCACATTTAGGGGACCACTAGCTTGTGTTGTGCAGCACCAGTCTGCATTTGCAGTAAATTGACATGTGAGTCAGAGTCCATCGATGTGGGCAACATGACTTGTGTGTGTTTGATGAGAATGTCTAGCTGGTCTTTCTGCCATCTGGGATACTGGAAGTTATTTTTTTGAAAGATGTCGAGACTTTTCTCTGGGGGGTTTTCATTTCTGTACTTATAGCTCACATTTGAGAAGAAAATGTGTTTTTGCAGAAACTATGAAACTGATGTTTGGGGAGAAAGGTTTTTGAACTTCCATAATATATGTGAAGCTAATATCGAAGTGATAATTCATGGTGAAATTCAAGCAGTTCTTACCTATGCTGTCCTTGAGGCGAGAGGGCTCTTGCTGCTATCTCAAAATATATGTGCAGGCATTAACTAACCTATATAGATAAATCTTTTATGATCTTATTATTTCTCCTACTGCCCCTCCAAGAAGATTTTCCTTCTTTGAATTTAACCTGAAAGTCTAATTGAAAAAGGAAAATATGGTACGTTGGAAGGAGCGGGAAGGCTGAATTGAAAAAAGAAGGCATACAGAATGCTTTGGCCTAACTATTAGCGGACAAGAATATCATACCCAAATATAGGGGCATATTTACAACAAAGTGGTGAAGAGCGTCGGTAAGCCAAGAAGGCTAACAGCACACTCCATCACTTTATAAATGCAGGGCTGCACCATATTCGTAAGAATATGGTGCAGCCCTACGTTAACGCTTGCGCTGGCACAATATTTAGCTACCTGGCGCCAACACAGGCTCCCTTGCACCATAGTGCAAGGGTGTCTGCATTGAGGGGTAGATTGTTTATCTGCAGGAAGGTCTCCCTTCCTGCTCATAAACAATCTTTAAATGGCGTTTTGTAACTTCTATGTGTGCTGCTTAATGCATCACACACAGAAGTTGCAAAACTTTATTTTTTTAATGATTGTTTATGTGTAGGAAGGGAGACCTTCCTGCACATAAACAATCATTGGCGTTTTGCTGTTTCCATGTGTGCTGCACAAAGCAACACACGTGGAAACAGCAAAAACGAGGAGAAATAAAGCATTTCTCCTTATTTTGCCTGTTTAAGACCAGGTTTTCCCTGGTCTTAATTTTGGAGCGCCTCCTATTTACACCACCCTTGCAAATAAGGTGCAGCGTCAAAATCAATGGGTGTTTTTTTTTTATAACATATTTTTATTGGCATTTATAGTTTACTATGACAATTTGCAGTACAAATACATACATTTAAGTGATACATTTAATCTCTTATAGCCGATTATACTGTTAGCTATATGTGAAGTTGGTCGGTAGGCATTGTGTCAACGGTGATGTTTGGGGCTGTGTAAATGCCATATAGAACAGGGGTATAATAACTGGGAAAATGTGCATGGAATGACTAGGTATAGGTATCAGATGCGGATCTGGGTGTTGTGAGTCTCACAAATCAATGCAGCGGTGTACTGTAGAATCGTGGGGATGATTACGCTCGAACCGATGTCAGAGTCTGACCGCCTAGTGTGATGTAGTGCGTGGTGCAACTGGCAGCATTATGAACGTGCCATCGGTGAGAGTCCAATGTTTGCGGTTGTGACTTCCGCCGGTGGTTGGGGGTCTGTTGGTATGGGCATGCCGGGTCATAATCAATGGGTGTTGCCGTGGAACGCCCACCTCAATACCCATTGCCCTTCCCCTTCACGCTAAGTACAGCGTGAAAGGGTGCTTTATTTACAAGGCAGCGTTAAGTGGTTTAACGCTGCCTTGTAAATAAAGCGAAGCTTCTATCACCACCACAACATCACTAAAAGTGATGTTGTGGTGGCAATAGGGGCTTGTAAATATGCCCCATAGTTTACAAAAATATCGGTCCATTGGAGTGAATTATAGAGAATCTACACCCAATGGAGAGATATTTTTTGTAAACGGTACGTAAGCCACAGTATTTAGGTAAGATAACATTTTTGTTATTGGTGCTCTGACATACAACCGCTATATACATTGTTGCAAGCATGTTATATTACATACACAAATTACTCAAACTGTCTCTAAATTCTGTTGCTCTTGAACCACTTTTAAGCTATAATGTTTTTCACGTTTTCTTGGTAAATGAATGAACCCTGCAACATTCCTAGGAAAGATCAGACTCGTCTGGTCCACCAGGAAACTATAGAAATGTTTCAAGATTGCTCCTTCAGAACTACGACTAAATCTGTTTCTTTTATAACCTATACATTTGAAAGTTGTGATGTAAAGTGCTATTTGTCAAGCACTCTACCATGCATTGTTATTGTGTTCAAGTTCTATAAAATACCTAACATAAATAAACATTGAGGTTACGTACACAGACACACAAAAACACCCTTGTAGGGGAGCTGCATTAAGCCATCATACTATCTCACATGCTTTGCAACCTGTAACCTGTGTGGTAAATACATATATCTTCAGCAAACGTTCAAGTTCCACTGTTGTCTCTAAAGGAATGGGCCCTGTCGCTCACAAATGAAAACGTTTCTGTGGCCTGTTTAGTGCCAGTGATTCTCAAGCTGTTTTTATACAACACACATGTCTGAACAGATTTAAAGGCTATATATATGTCATGTTCATTCCCGACTATAGGACCTCATTACCATGGCTGATGGACTTTAGTCTTTTGACCGTCTGGACCGTATTGGCCGGTCTTTCCGACCGCCAGCACACCGCCCGCCATCGTAATGTGGTGGGCGGTGGTTCAGTCTATAATGGCAGGGAGGCCGCCACCAACAGCCTGTCTGTGGCGGTCTCCTCGCCATCATAATCAGGCCCATAATTCTCCACCCCTCTGGGATGGCTAAGACACCTAGCCCTCAACAGCTTCTTGAAATGACACCCCATGCTTTAACTTGTTGCAGGGATTCTTCCCAAGAACAGAACTATGCGGGGGATTATGAAACCTTAGTGTGCAGGGACTGAGTAATCCTACCACCTTAGTGGATTCTAATGCATGTTCTTTAACAGTCAGAAGCAATAAGAAAATAGTTTAGAGGGGGGAAACATGGCGGCAGCTGCTTGAGCTGCTGCAGTGCTCTGCTTGTGGGCTCCCGTTTGGAGCTTGTTAAAATGCTACCGGGCTGAATGGATAATGCGGTTGTTCGACACGAAGGGCTGCTTTAAACATTGTATGCTGCATAATTTTTTCCAAAACGAAGTTTATTCTCAAGGAAAAAGAAGAGCTGGAGATTTATTTTCTCTTACCCGTTCGTCCATTGACCCCATGTGTTTGGAAGGGGCGTGCCTATCCGTGAAGGCTGCTGCTGCTGCGGTGATCTCCCCGGCCGCTGCGGATCCTGCGTGCTGGCGGGAGATCTCGGTAGCACGCCGGGGGTCTCTGCAGCTGACGGCTGGTTTCTCAGTGTGGAGCCTGGCCGCCCTGGAGCTCCGACGGGGCATCGGACTCGGGCCCTTCTCCCTGGAAGTCGCGGTGCAGCTGCGTGCCCCGTTTTGGGGGTGGAGGCGACCGGAGCTGCCGCGGAGAGTGCTCCAGAGGTCGAGCTGACATTGGATCAGGAGCGGTGTCAAGAAGGTGGAGGCTCCGGTGATAACAGCAAGAATGGTGGTAAAGGGGTAGAGGGATACTATAACTTGAGAGGAAATAAGCACAAAAGCAGCAAAGGCGAGGTCAGAAAGACGAAAAGTAAGCGCACTCAAGACGCCAGGTTTTCTGTTGATGTTGGCTTAAGTTTGCCCACGGCTTCTTGTTTTGGTGAAGCGGAGTCTGGGATTAAACAAGCGGAATCTGTGGGGACTAGTAATAATATTTTTGATAAACCCAGCACGAATAGCAAAAAGAAGCCTTCCTCTTATTTGACAGGCCAGGTTAAAGCAAAGCGCGCCTATACATGTAAGTCTTCTAAGGGGTCTAAGGGCAAAAATCCCAGCTCTGTGTCGAAAATCACTCCGTCACTGTGGTCATTTTTTAAAGTGATCCCGCAAGTGGTATTACTATCAGATAAAAGCTCTTCTTTTGATAGCTTAAGAAAGCCATTAATAGATGGTACAGTCCTCGAGGGGAGAGTGAGCACTGAGGTTTCGCCTAATAATAAGAGCACCCTGATTGATATGGCACTATTATTAGATAAAAACTCTGTCTCTGATAACTTAGAAAAGCCATCAACTGAGGCTACAGCTTTTGAAGGGGCTAGGGGCACTGAGGATTCGCCTAATCACAGTAATATCCTGAACAATATTGCCACAGGTGGTGTAGAGAGCTTAGTCCACTTGGGCGCTAGTGTGGAGATTGGAATAGAACGAGTTGTGGCCGCAGAGAGTGGGGGTGGCGATACTATTGTCTGTACTTCGGGTCACCCTCCACCTTTGGCCTTAGTCCTGGCGCCCCCATTGGCACCACCTTTTTTGATGGCCCCTTTATCTTTAACAGCAAGCTCAAGCTTACAAGATACTCGGCAAGGAGTAACACCACGCATATCAGCCATATCAGCCACATTAGCTACTTCAGTTCCCCTGTCCAGAGTTATGGAGTCCAACGATAGTAATGCAGACCTGGGTGCCAAACTGCAGGCTTCATTTCAGGGAATGTTTGCATCTCTGTCGGCTGATATTAAAAAGGGGTTTGAGACCTCAGCAGCTAATCAGGCGGATATCAGGCGTTTTTGCGAATCCCTGGATAAAAAATTAAGTGATCTCACATTGAGAACAGAGGTACTTGAGGACAGAGTAACAGGTATGTCCTTATATCTTGATGAAGCTAAAATGAATATCACCATGCTTAAGAAAGACGATCAAATCCTAGCAGAAAGGATGGAGACGCTTGAGAATAATGCCCAAAGGAATAATCTCCGCATCTTGAATATCCCTGAGGATAAAGAAGGCTCGGACATTAAACAGTTTGTTATTTCACTGCTGAAAGAAGCGTTGTGATTAGATCAATCAGAGGAAGAATTAGCCCAAGACGTCCATCGCATTCATAGAGAGCCTTTTAGAAAAAATCCCCAAAGAACCAAGCCCAGAAAAGTTTTGGTTAACTTTCATACATACTCCCTTAAAGAAACCATTCTAAATCTGGCCTTAAAACAGAAATCTGTCAGTGCGAAGGGATTCAACTTTCAAATTCGATCAGACCTGTCCAGGGTTACTCTGGACAAACAATGGGAGTTCGGGAAAAGGCTTGAGGCTTTCAGAAGCTATGGTGCAGTGGCTCAACTAGTTTTTCCAGCAGCATTGAGAGTTATGTATAACAACAGCATGCATAATATTAGATCAGTGCAGGCAGCGGACGAGTTACTTATGATTATGGGTAAAGAAAAAGGAGCGGCTAGCTAGGTGAAGCTTCCTTGTGTGGTTATCTAATAATGTTTAGTATTCTAAAAAACCTAAAGAAAGAGACAAAGGGGAATCTATGCGTATAAAGATGGAGGGAGAGTGTGGAACAAAAAAAAGAAGAGAAAATGGAAAAAAAGGAAAAAAAAGAAGAAAAAACAGGGGAATAGAGAAGGGGGAAAAAAAGAGTATAAAAAATAAAAAAATAAAAATGGGTGAAATCAAGTTTGAAGTAAAATCAGTGAAATATACAACATATACCATAATCAGTACGTAACACACTGTACAACCACCTAATACAACATGGATCTTGTAGAGAGTACAGGCTATATAGGATAGATTTATTTCCCCTCACTCTCACCTTTGACTTTTTTTTTTTCTCTCCTTGTTTTTTTTTCCCCCGGTTATAACTATGGCGGGAGTCCATGAAAGAGCGCTATCTTCTGGTTCTTCCAGATAGATAGAACAAGGGTTTCCCATGGGAGAGGGGGTTAGACAGGGGCACTGGGAGGGGTTACAGGGGAAAAAATTAAAAAAGAGTCCTCATTTTCGCTTTAATTTGGCTTTATGCTTGATGTTGTAATTGTTGCTGCCAAAAGGATATGTGTCTGTTCAATTTTCTTTTTTTAGGGGCATATCGCAGATCGGTTCCTTTAAACCTGGGGGGGTTAAAAAAGTAATGATGTGGAAACATCAGTTTAATGAGTAAATTGGCTATTCTCTCCTGGAATACTAACGGTTTGCGAACTAGTCCGAGGAAAAATAACATTATGCAATATCTTCGAGATTCAAGTGCACAGATTATAGTACTCCAGAAGACACATTTGGCTGAGTCTGAGATGCTTGCATTGGTTAAAAGGAATAGATGGATCGATATGTGTATAACAACGTCACAATCGATACACACTAGAGGAGTGGCAATCTTATTTAAAAAATCCATTAAAGCGAGATTGGTCTCTAAATTGGTTGACTCCGGTGGTCGTTGGGTAATAGCGACAGTTATAATATCTGGTTCTCCGATTACTATAGTGGGATACTATGGTCCTAATCAGGATGACCCTTCGGCTTTGAAGGCTCTTTTCTCACATCTGTATCTATTTCCCGAACCGGTTATCTTAGCAGGTGGCTTCAACATAGTCCTAGATCCCTTAGTGGATAAATCACCTTCTAATAGAGCTAAAATCTTATCTAAAACCAGGTCTTACCTGCAAGATAGCATGAAGCAGTTAGGATATAACGACATCTGGAGATCAATGCATGGGCTACAAAGAGGAGTGACATTTCAAAATTACAGATTTCATCACCAGTCTCGAATTGATTTTATTTTGATTAGCCAATCCTTAGTTAATCTGGTTAAATCGGTATCTCATCTACCATTTCATTTCTCAGACCACGCGGCGATTCTCTTAGACTTGGAAGGGTTTCCTAAGAGTCGATCAAGTAATTGGTCCTTTGACCGTTCATTACTGTCCTCACCTAATATCATCGATGCTCTCAAAGTAGAGGTCCAGTTTTTCTTGGATGAAAATATAGGTTCTGCCTCCCCAGGTGTTATATGGGATGCACTTAACGCATTTCTAAGGGGTCACATAACTAATAAAGCTTCATATAAGAATACAATCTATAGGGAAACAGTGGCCTCCTTAGAACTGGAGTTGACTAAACTTCAAACAGAAATTGCTAGGCATCCGGACACCCTTTCATCCACAGTATATGAGTGGCAGAATAAAGTGACCATCTTAAAAGGAGGGCTAAGCTCAGTTTTAAATGCTAGGGTTTTAGAGAGATGGGAAGCCAGTAAGCTGGCACATTTTGAGTATGGCGAAGGTGCCAGTAAATTGCTGGCCTGGAAGACGAAGACTGAGCAAGTCCGTAATAACATCAACTCAATTACGGCTGGTGGTGAAACATTCTCCACCGACGTCGACATTAGGAGAGCGCTTCGTGATTTCTTCAGTGAAATATACTGTGAAGATAAGAACGTTGAGTCAAAGCAGGCTGAAGATTGGTTGGCGGGGGTCTCTCTTCCGGCACTGTCATCAGAACAAAGTAATATACTAGAAGATCCTATTTCGCAGGAGGAGGTCAGGCTAGCAGTAGCTAGTAGCAAAAAAGGTAGGGCATCAGGTCCAGATGGTATGCCATCTGAAATTTATAAAGCTCTGATTCCAACAATTCTCCCTTTCCTAACGGAGTTGTTTAATAAGATCCTCCTATAAGGGATGCCCCCTCCTATATCATGGGATAGCACCTCGATAACACTGATTCTAAAACCAGGAAAATCAGCAACGAGTTGTGGGTCTTATAGACCAATCTCTATCTTAAACACAGATTATAAAATCTTTACATCTGTATTGGCAAATAGGCTGGGGGCAGTGGCAACAAACATCTTGCATGTAGATCAAAAGGGCTTTGTAAGGGGGCGTCAGCTGTACGAGTTGACCTATGATCTTATAGGTGCCATCGATATGGCGACGGTGGCATCACTTCCTCTTGCAGTGATGACTTTGGATGCCACCAAGGCCTTCAATAGAGTTAACTGGGTTTACCTATCGGAGGTCTTGGGAAAATTTAACATCGGCAAAAAATTTAGACGCGTAGTCAAACTCCTGTATAGAAATCCGTCAGCTTCTATACTTGTCAACGGAGAACTATCAGATCCATTTAACATCACTCGGGGTACCCGCCAAGGCTGCCCCCTCTCCCCCCTTTTATTTGATCTGTATGTAGAGCCTTTTGCTCAACGGATTCGAGACAATAGTAACATCAAGTCTTTTGTGTTTGAAGGATGGGAGAGGAAGGTAGCCTTGTACGCAGACGATGTCCTCATTTTTACATCTGAATTACGGTCGGCATTTCCGGCTGTAATTGCGTTGGCTGAGGAGTTCGGTTCCGTATCTGGCTATGAAGTCAATGCTGCCAAGACGGATATAATGGTCTGGAATGATCCTGTGCCTGTGGCAGGGGTACAGCTAAGTCCAGTCCTGCGCTACCTGGGCCTAAATATATATAAGGACATAAACGAGAGAGTTCCAGCAAATTTCTCGCTCATTGCCAAAGAATGTCGAAGGCTAATGAAATCATGGTCTTCACTTCCGCTATCTTTATTGAGCAGATCCAACCTAGTTAAAATGACTATTTTACCGAAGGTTACATTCTTATTTAACACCATCCCCCTTTTTTTTAACCTACAATGATAGCCAAACTCCAAAGCGATATATGTTCTTTTATTTGGAATAATCACAACCCTAGAATTGCCTGGAAGAAGATCAGGCGCCGAAGAGAGAAGGGACGTTTGGCGGTGCCCGACCTACAGCTCTATGGGTGGGCCTTTCAGGTGTCCAATGCCAGGATGTTGTTAAAATCTCTGATAAATTCGGGATGTGGGCACATGTTTGCTGCATTACTCAGAGGGGAAAAGGTTGCCGACCATGAATTCTTGTTTAAGTTTGGGGATCCCAAGTTTAAAAAAAAAGTAAAACTGAAGGTGTTGAGAGATACATGTAGAACATGGGCTAAACTTAGGCGTTCCATTAAAATTGACTATTATTCCTGTAAGGCTCCATTATGGAATTCACCTTGATCCCCGAGCTGGCTTTTGGATAGCCTTGCAGTACCACTGCGAGAGGCAGGATTAGTGGTATGGGGTGATCTTTTTGTTGATGGTAGCCTACTCCTGTGGGAGGTATTGAGTTTAAAAATAGGGACTCGGTTTTCCAGGTTCAAATACCTACAAATACAAAGCTGGGCACACTCACAGATTTCTGTTAAAGGTAGATTTCAGCTAGGGGGTGATAGTACATTAGTGTCCCTCTTAACAGATAAGCCTCCATCTAAGAAAGAGGTCTCACTCTGGTACAATCTCTTATTGGATGAAATCGAGGGTGAGCTCCAGTTGCCTGATCTGCTGTGAACTGCACATATTACAAATACCAGCGTGGAGAACCTGTGGTCTGAGTCTTTTAAGATCATGTGGAACATTGTGAAACCATCTTGGCTACGCCTAAACCACTTGTTCACGTTACATAGGGCTTACTATTCGCCTCAACGTTTGTCGAAGTTTTCGGATAATTCACCTGTCTCATGCCCTAAATGCGGCTTAGTAGAAGCTTCAGATTTGCACATGTTCCTAGATTGCCCACTTTTATCACCCTTTTGGAATTCAGTTTGCCTATCACTCTCCACCTCCCTGGGATCCCAAGTTACATTATGTCTTGCTCTTGTCATCTTTGGTGTTTCTCCAGAGTTTCATGGGCCCGCAAAAAATTTACTTTTTTTTGGTATCTTGCTGGCCAGGAGGGAAATATGTAGGAGATGGAAGGATCCGCTACCTCCTACCTTGCTCGATTGGCGCACCTCTGTGCTACAAACATCGAAGTTGGACCTCTTAAGATCAGGAAACTTACGCAAGAGAAATTACTGGATGTTATTAAATTGGTAATGGTCCTTTAATCGATCATGTTTTGCTTTTGGTTTTTTTCCTCCAAGGTCCAATGATTACGCTGCTTGGCACCTTTTTCCACGTTTGACTATACCCAATAAAGTTGACATCGGTATAAGAATGGGTATATGAACGCAGCATGTGACCATGACGGTTGTTCCAAGGTGGTTTAGTTGAAGTTTGGCACTACTTACTGAGGGGCAATTGGGGTGGCTCCACTCAGAGCCCCTACCAGTCTATCTGTGACAGTAAGTTCATCTCCACATGCTACTATTTGGTCACCAAGGGCGAAATATGAGAACAAAAAAAAAAATAACAAAAAAAATTCCTACCACCTTAGTGCCCATGCACCCAGGACCAACTAGCAATAGTGTCTCACTTGCCCTCCTACTCATTCACAGAGAAACAAGTGATTAGACACCCCTGAACACAACACTCCCAAATCTCTAAGGACTCACAGTTGCAAGACACACCCTTTCGCTCGCACTCTTGTACCTGTGCACAATAAGATCTGACAGAGACACAAAAACTGTTTAAAATATTTATTTTAACTAACGTGCGCAAACATGCAGTATACTTTTCACAACGGGAAGAAAAGTACATAATACAAATACAGTCAGCATAGCAGCTAGTCCATATATCATCTCTGGGTTTTGTGTGCAGACCACATACCTCAGACTTTAGATGGAAGTTCTACATCATAGGTGCTGTCTCACTCCTCTCCCTGGAAAGGTCCCTCTCCAAGTGTGTGCTCCCTATGCATGTATACCAATAATACCAAAGTACGAGTTCCAAACAACAGCTGCAATGGTTTGTTTCGTCTAGGTGTTAGGGCCTGACCAGAACAGAATAACAAGGGGCATTGTTTTTCGACCATGCACACCATGTTCAGATTGAATCCCAGGAACGCAGCAAACAATTCTCATGTGAAAACGACTATGAAAGTCTTTGCAAAAATAAAGCCATGTAGTAATGTGCGGAAAGCTGCACATTGTCTGCAAAGCTCATTCTAACTTAGAGAAAACGACAATGTCCCTATGGGCCGCGTGACCCCCCCCCGTGCAGGTCAGTAGTTCCGGGCAAATCACAAATCAGTGATAAGCTGAGACAAAGGCGAATATAGAAAACATAAGAGCCAATTAACTCGCAAGGTGGAGAAAAACAAAAAAAAGGTTTTATATTTGCAAGTGGAAAACGAACAATGAAAATGCCAGGGCGACACAGTGTATCTCATCTCACAACTACTGTTTAGCTTCGGAGTCAAAATCATCGAGGGAAAAATGGAATGCCATGCGCTCCAGTAGTCCCTCCATAGTAAAAAATATGCCGTCCAATTGAGCAAATCGAATGAACAAACATGTGCCTCATATCCAGAAGCTGCCAGGAGCATTTCAAGGCAACCAGCGTGAAAATCGATGAAACTCTCATTCAAGAGGCGATGTGCCAGTGCACAGGTACTTAAGCCTGCTGACACTCCAAATGTAGGATCATGCACAAAGCGCCTACCCATAGAACAGTCTAGCTCCTGGGCCTTCAACTGACCCATAAGCAGTTCATAATCCAGGGCAGCATGTGATGTATTTGAGAGGAAGACATCCATGGCCCATTGAAAGGGGCACCGGAGGCAGTGGAACACAGGGTGCATGCAGGTGAAGTAGGCATAATGGAAGGTGAGCCAGTAGCTGATGTGAAGCGCATGCAATGGCATCAAACAAAGAAGTTGGCACATCAGTTCGCGGTACAGCCGCAGCTGGTCCCAGCTTGGCAGCATCACAGATAAAGCAGTCATTACGGAGCAGAAATAGAAGTACCAGTACGCCACAAATCAAGAGGAGCAGCAATGGAAAACCTATGTAGGTTCTGGAAAATATGGAATGAATAAAGGCTGGGATTACTCTAAAAACTGAAAGGCTGGATTGCACAATTTTAAAAAAATGAGCAAGGTACTCAGTATCAGACGCATTAAATATTTGGTGAATTAATTCTCCAAAATGTAGGGGTAGATTGTGTTAAAAAGTGAGTGTATCTCACTTGCGGTTCTCGCCACCTGCAATTTGAAGGTCTCACAAGCTGATGTGAGAGAGACTTCTTGTTGAAACAATAGTACTTTGAGTATGCTTAGCTTATTGAAGTCTGTTTTCAAACTTGGAATGGAAGGCAACAACGGACTATCTACAATCCCATATGGGGGTGGAAAAAGAACATTGCTACAACATGTAACTTTTGAAATTGTTACTAAATATGGAATGCCTGTCCGTTAGCTGCAGCAGTTCTGGGTATTTAAAATGAGATAACTGGCATTTAAAAGCAAAATTAGGTTGGGAATAATAGCAGGGACCGGAGTCCCCATTAAAAAACAAGCCAAATGAGGAGCCGAGATGTTACAAGCATTGTGCAGTTTTACTTGTTTACAGACAAGGGATTGTCCTACTGTACAATCACAATCTTCACCTTGAGGGAAAACGTCCTTCTCTGCATGTTAAAAACAAAACGCAAAGGGCAGTGACCATAATTCAGGAATAAAGCTACTCCCAAGGGGTTCATACCTACCCACAGGATAATGCTTCATGCATGCTGTGAACTGGAAAAGAGAGATGGGCTGTGAAATAACCCCATGTATTAACCACACAGCAGAATTTGTTTCTGCTACCAAAAACTGCAACTGTTCAAGTTGTTCAATGTGTAATATTGCGTATGCTGCATCCTTCATTGACATTAGTTTCCGTTTATTAGTCAGATTAAACTGTAAAAATAGTGGGAAGTATTCAAATAATCCCATGGTGCTTTCCCACTTTTCAGTGTCTGCAACGTCCAACTAAATTGCATAACGGAGCGTAACTGATTTTGACTATGATATAATACAGGTACGTCATTCTGAACAATGTCCATTACAGATGAGACCCTCCACCCGAGCCCACCGAGACAGACGCAGCAGCCCACAACTTCAGACAATGGATCGACGACTGTGCCAACACCCTCGCCCCGATCAGGAAACCCCCTAATAGGCACACCGAAGCAAGAGCCATCTGGTTCAACGCCGACCTCCAGAACTCCAAGCACACCTGCAGAAGACTCGAGAAGCAATGGCGCAATGAACAGACACCAGACAACCACGTAGCCCTGACGAATGCCAGCCTCAAACACCACCAACTCATTCGATCAGCCAAAAGAACCTCTTTCAAGGAACCCATCGACAACAACTCAAACAACAGCAAAGAGCTCTTAAGCATCGTGAAATAACTCACCACCCCCAGCTCCAACTTCAATGACGTACCGCCATCGCAAGAACTCTGCGACTCCCTGGCTACCTTCTTCCACCACAAATGGCTTGACCCCCAGTACACCCAATCCTGGAGATGCGACACTTAAAGGGTTTCCAATATTTTTCAATTCTCTAGAGTGTTTTCCCTATCACTACTCAGAATGTCGTGGTGTATCAAAGTAAAAGTGTCATAAAAACCATCATAAAGTAAATCCCACCTAAGAATAGCTGAAAAAAGTGTGAGAAAGGAGAGAAAGCACCTCCTGGTAGTAACACCAAGGGGGTTGCTGGCTCGTACTCACCAGCATGCCCACTTATCATCATAGGTTGCTCTCTCTCCGTGTAGAAAAAGAAGAGTGTGTATTCTCTTTTAAAAGAATGTCAAACCCAGTGAAGTAAAGAAAGAGAATAAAAACTCAAAGTAAACTATCAGTGTCTAGTGCTTTTATAAGTGCCCATTGGACCCCTGTGAGAATATGGAAATGCATTTCTCACCGTTAAAAACTGGTGAAGCTTACTGGCTTGACATAACTTCATTGAGTGCTGTAAGCTTCCCCAATTAAAAATGGTTTCAATCAAACCATAATCAATTCTATAATGCCAACATGTTTCTTTGCTAAACCATCACACAAATTCTTCAGGGCTGTTGGGGTTCCAAATATCAACTTCACGTAAGATTCATCAAAAACCAATCGTTTGCGGAGTCTTCTCATACCTGCAACAATCTTCAGACTGGCTCATGCATCCTCTGGTCACATGCCCCTGGGTTGACCGCCCAATGTCTAGCCCACCCTGCCGCGTCCCACCGGCGTGTCACACGCATGGGATGACTCCTGGTGGCCGACCGTGCTGGGAGCTGCCACGACACCCACTAACCACGCACGCAATCTGGGGTTCATCCTGGACTCAACGCTCTCTGTGACCCAGCAAGTAGTCAATAAGCATGGGCGGATTTTGCGGATCCACGATTCACGGATTTGCGTATTCACGGATCGCAAAATCCGCGTATTTGCGGATTGACGGATTTGCGGATTTGGGGTGGGGCTTCCATGCGAGTGCACATGCCTCTTGTGTGTATAAAAGGTCAGAGACCGATCAGAGCAGCGGATGAAGATACAGAAGCTCCTGGCCACAGGAACAGCACGAGGATTGCGCTCGTGAAAGTCAAGGATGCAAAGGCCTCTGTCCAGCATCACAGCTGATTAGCGATGGCATATTTGGGAAGAGGGCACAGCTGCCCAGCCTTGACAACGCTCACGATTGTTTTTTGGGCCGATGAATGAGTCACTGAATTTAAGCTTCAACTAGGGCACATGCTTAAATGATATCTGTAAGTGCTTCCGGTTGAGGTTTAATTTTTGTGCCAGGACCATCGTGCCAGAATGAACCCTGCCCTTCATATTTATTCAAGAAGACGCCACCGTTTTGTGCCATACCTCGTTGGGTAAATGTATAGTGCTTTCACTACACTACAGCTGCCTAAAGTGCCAGAGAGTTGTCTACAGCGACCAGGTGTGTGTTACTATGCAATCGCGCCGAAGGGTGCAGGGGTCCCTTGAGTGAGCTCTAAAAGCTCCTGGCCACAGGAACAGCACGAGGATTGTGCTCGTGAAAGTCAAGGATGCAAAGGCCTCTGTCCAGCATCACAGCCGATTTTCGATGGTATATTTGGGAAGAGGGCACAGCTGCCTGGCCTGTTAACTATTTTACGATGGCGCCGGCAAGCTGCCATCGCCATCCTAAAATAGTTACTAAATTAGCTTCAACAGGAAGCTCGAATAGATAAAATAAAGCAGATGCACGAGCGCCTGCTTTATTTTATCTATTAGTGCTTCCTGTTGAAGCTAATTTAGTAACTATTTTAGGATGGCGCTGGCAGCTTGCCGGCGCCATCGTAAAATTGTTACAACAACAGGCCAGCAAGGCTTGAACTTTTGCCCTCGGAATCCGCCGCTCGCGGATTTTTCCGAATTCGCGGTAAATTCGCGAGAGTTCGCGGATCGCGGATTTACCGAAAATTCGCAAAATCCGCGAGCGTAACGGATTTTGCGTTCATGCTTAGTAGTCAACACTGTTTCCTCATCCTGCTTCAACACCCTCCGCATGCTCTGCAAAATCTACAGATGGATCCCCACCAAAACCAGGAAAACGGTCACCCAAGCACGTGAGTAGTTCGCTCTACAAATGCTTGATTGATTGATGATACAATATTATCTAAAGTATATATACAAGAAGACAGAGTTGGGAGCTGCCACGACACCCACTAACCACGCACGCAATCTGGGGTTCATCCTGGACTCAACGCTCTCTGTGACCCAGCAAGTAGTTAACACTGTTTCCTCCTCCTGATTCAACACCCTCCGCATGCTCTGCAAAATCTACAGATGGATCCCCACCAAAACCAGGAAAACGGTCACCCAAGCAAGTGAGTAGTTCGCTCTGCAAATGCTTGATTGATTGATGATACAATATTATCTAAAGTATATATACAAGAAGACACTGTTTTCAACCACGGCTATAACTTTTTCAAGATTATCTTGGTCAATTTGTCGTAGGTGCACTGCTGCCTCCATCTGGGACAGTTTCCAAAACTCGTTAAAACCTAACTAGGCAAAACGTTTAATTCTATGTGTTTTAGGACCCAAAAGGAAATCTGTCAGATCAATACCACTTGACAAAAGAGAAAGGTGTTGTTTCATAGATGACAATGTTGAATGTTCTAACCATTGTTGACACAATATACTTACTGAGTACATAGTAACAGTGTTGAGAATGTGGGAAACGTAGATCAGGTCGGCTTGAAGTAAACCCTGTAGAGGCATTAGAAATGGGTACCTGACAAGCGTTAGTATTAGTTGGCCATTGTAACCAGTCTAAAGGATCAATATTGGAAGAATTAAAAGTACCATTTTGAAACATTTCAGCTAAGGTAGCTAATGTATAGTTAGTATGTTTCTGCCATGCATCATAGGCAGCTGAATACGGAATGGAGGGTGTATTCAAATTTTGCGCAGTGATCAAACAAAAACATGTAGTTTGTTGAACCGTCTGATTTAAAAATATCAACTGGCACGGTATCAAACTTGCACGATGCAGTGACTCTATGCCCTGCACCTGCCACTTTTTGATACCCCAAATGGATTTCATATTGATTTTGTCTTTCCAGTAAAGATAACTGTTGGAACTGGAGGTCTCTGGTTGGCACAGATAGGCACTTGTGACAAGCAGGGACCCTCAGCTCCACGTCAGGGCAAGGGAACTACCCCTTCGAATAACCCCTGCTCACCCTCTAGGTAGTGTGGCGCGAGCAGACAAGGCTAATCCTCAGGGCGATAGTAAGTTAAGCATTTATGATCCCACACAGTAAACCCACTGACCCACCACAAATGGACACCAGTCGTGTAGTTGTATCAAAAATACATATACTTTATATAAAAGATAGATTCAAGCAGGATTATCACAAGACCATGTAACGTTTAACGATTTGAGGCCACCAGATTATAATAGGCAAGATTTAGTCTTTAAATGTTCGTTGTTCAGCAAGGTACGATGACAGGGAAATAAGAACGTTGCGGACCCTGGATCCGATGTGAACTCGGGACGGAGTTCAAGTGTACCTTGCTTGTGGAAGTCCGAGGCGTTTCAGGCGCGTCTGGTGAGGGCGGACTCCGAACGAGGCCGACGGTTCTCCAGAGGATCTCTCCGGCTCAGGTCCCCCGCGAGGTGGAGGAGCAGGACTGTGGAGGGTTGCGGCGATCCGGGGTCGATGCAGCTCATGGGGCGAGGTGCCGTTCAGGCCTGCGGGGCGTACTACTTCTTAGCACGCCGGGTCGTACTCGTGGATCTGTGAGGGGCGTCACGTTCTACGGCAGACGGGTGCAACACCAGGCTTCCGGTACCACTGTACGGGGAGGCCATTCTTGAGGTGCGGCACGGGTCGTGGTATGCAGGAGGGCAAAGCGAGACAGTCGGGTACGTTACGACGTACGGACCGTCCGAGGCTATGGAATGCGCTCCGTGCAGATTCCGGCGGGAGAAGATGAGAGGTGCACCACGTGCTCCGTTAGCGGCGAGGTGACAGGAGAGCAGGCGGCCCGGCACTGAAGCGGAGAGCGGCTCAGGGATGAGCGGGCTCTCTACGGCGGGGCAACCAGGCTCCGAGCTGTCACGACCTGGGAGGGGGCGAGGGCACCCGAGTCACAACTCCGGCGAGGGAATAAGAACTAAGGCCCAACAGCAGACGGGCACAAGCAGATAGAACCCAATGGTCCTGGGGTTCCGTTCAGGGGGCAAGCTCTCGATCAAGCCCTTGGAGATCGTTTCAGGCACAAGTCTACAAAGTCCTTTCTGGTCCTTTCCTCTCCGTTCTCAGCAAGGCACCACTGCAGGCTAGTCTTACAGGATTCAGACCGGTTTCCGTCCTTCAGCTTCTCTTGGTCCTTCTAGTCAGGCAGAGGTTCGTCGTGGTCAAAACTGGATCTGATTTGTAAGGAGCGGAGCTCCTATATTTATACTACGATTCTTTTGTCTTTGCAGGCAGGGGGCCTGAGCCTAGTTCAACCCGGTTCTGGAGCACTCTGTTTACAGGAAGCTGCCGTCTTCTTTCAGAGTGCGGGCAGGGACATCAGACGCTCCACAGGGGGGTGGAGCCAGCATTGTGGTGGTGGAGCACAACCCTACTCAGAGTCAAGGACTACTCCGCCCACCCATCCTGGTGTAAGCACCTTATTCACCACCTGGGGGTCCCAACTGTCCCCGGGAATCTCCCAGCCCTGTCACTCACATAAACGCAGACAACAGATACACATCCTGGCAGAGGCGGGCTAAATAGTTAGGCGAGCAAAGGCTATCTTTCTAAGAGTAGCATTTACAAACACAGGATATTAAAATAAACCTTACTAAAGGAAGTATTTTATTATTCTGAGCTCAGGTATACTAAACTTGACATGCTACCGTGTTCCCTGAGTCTGGCGGGACTATAGCGTGTAATAGTTCCGACAGCTCACCTTGGCCTAAGGGAACCGGTAGCCCTTCCATAGTGAAGAACGAAAAGGGCGGTAATTCACTATGTGGACATGCCACACTCTAGGCTTGTCCTACCTTACGCTTCAATGCACCCTGCCCGTAGGCCTACCATAGGGGCGACTGACATGGAGGTTAGGGAAGGTTGAGGGATTGGTAAGTGTGGGCACTTGCGCAGTCAGCGTGACAGTACGGGAATGTACGCGGGGTCTGCGGTGGCGGACCCGAGTCAGGTTTTACGAGGCCGCTTCTGTGGGTGGTGCAACCAGCGCTGCAAGCCCACTAGCAGCATTTGTATCTACAAGCCCCGGCACTCCTTGTGCCCTTTACTGGGGACTGACAGTAAACCAAATAAGCCAATCATGGAAATCAATCACACATACACTTTACATTGGGAGCACTTGCACTGCGGCACGGATTGGCCGTGGCGCAGTGCCCTGAGCATCGAACACCAGCAAAACATCTGAGGCACATCAGCAAAAAAGTGGAAGGGAGACTCACGCCAAGGTGCCAGGTCTAACAATAACCCTTCAGGGACAAATTGAATATAAAGGAAGAAGAATAGACCAATTTAGTATGGGTCAGCATGAATTTCAAGCAGGTTTTCAAATTTAATTTGTAAAATATGACCTCGGGTCAGAAAGATTTTAATCAGAAAAAAAATAAATTAACTTTTTTGAGTCTGTGAGCTCCCTTGGAATGGTGTCGGACAATGTTCCTATTGTGTATAGTTAAAAAATGGTCTCTGCGTGTTGGTTTGTGTAAAAAATGATGGCCATAATGTTGAGAACAGAATAAGTCAGCATCATTTGCGGAATTTAAGTACAAATCTTCAGTATCAAAAGCAGTATAATATTTTAAGACGGAAACAATGAATAAACAGCATTCACATCTTAATCATCCAAGTGTATCCCAGGCATAATAACATCACCCAAAGAAACTCAAAACACTTATGGTATCTGTAAGGTTTCCATTGGGCTGTAGATTTAGAATTGTACTTTATCCCAAACGAGACCAGCAACAATTGGGAATGTTGATATGTTAACTAGAGATTGTTCCCTTTTCATTTTGTGGGATGAAGTGTGAGGGGCCATTACACCGTCTAAGTGCACAACAGAGCGTTCGGGTAAGTAATGGCCATTTATTAAGAGGAAAAAAATATCACAAAACTAATCCACATAAAGAGGAACACCATCAAAAACATCATCCATTGGGGAACAAGGTAGATTCTTTTAACCCCTTGCATGCTCATGACGGCCCCCGCCGTCATGAGTCATGGTGGGCGTGTGCTCACTACAGCCGAGGCCTGTCCGAATCCCGCCCACTATGTAAATGACCCGCACAGAGTGAAAATTCGCCGGGCATGCAAGGGGTTAAACCAGGAGTTGAAATCACAAATCTGTGTAGGTGACTCTTGCTCAGATGAAAAGGAGGAAGGTGTATCAGAAGGAAAGTTATCTTGGTCCATATAGTACCCACTGGAACCTAGACTAAATAATGGGTGTTGCTCTGCATTGAATTGCGGAAAAGTTACATGTTCAGGAATATCAACTTGACCTTTGAGCAGTGGGGACTTATATTCATGTGCCACAGTGGGAGATGTCGGAGCTAAAACAGGCAACAAGTCAATGGAAGACTTCATCTCTCCTTGAGGCTGTAGAAAAATGGCAGGGGAGGGAGCAGTTATTGGATGCATTGAAACATCCCGTCAGGGAATGCTTGTAGGCATACTATTGAGTATCGGCCATATGGTGTAACTTGACATGATCGATGGAAATAAATCAATTTTCCTTGCGACCAGGCAGCGGAAGCAGAATCACAGCACGAGTACCTTTCAATCCAAGGACTGGGACCGGTGCATGATATGAAGGACCAAACTCTTTTTTGTTCTCCACTTTTTCACGGACCACATCTCCAACTTTAGGAAGCCAGCCTGTAACAGGAATCAGTACCGCTGCATCCGTGGAAGAGGGCAAATGGTCTTTTGCCTGTGTATCTCGAGTCTTTTGTATATCCTGTAACATAGCACAATGGTTATATAGATCTACGTCAAACGTTGTAGCAGCCACCACCATGTCTAAACCATTAAAGTCTGGCACAAACATTTTAATGCCAAAGAGCATTTTGTATGGGGTCCGCCCACCCAGATATATTCTAGGGAGATTTTTAAGGGCTCTTTGAACTCCATAAAAATGAGTCAGCCAGCCTCTCCCTGTACCTCATACTCTAGCTGTTAAAGATTGCTTTAAGTCACTGTTCATCCGCTCCACACTAGATTTGCCCTCAGGCTGATATGGAGACGAGAATAGCACCTGCAACCCTAGAGACTTCATTTCATCACATAAAGCCTTAGTGGCAAAAGCCGGACCTTGGTTAGAATGGATGGTACCACAGGCAAATGTCCCTACAAAGACACCCAAATCTTTTATAACAGTTCGAGCTTCAGCACAGCGTTGTGGCTATACCCAAAGGAATCTAGTGCACGAATCCACTGCAACCAAGATATGTTTAAATGCAGTGTCAGACGTCAACGTACCGCAGTGATCAAGATAAACACAGCCAAATGGCTGATTTGAAATGTAAAGTTGAGTATGTGGTTGGCGCACCACTGTAGAAGTTTAATTTGCTGACAAATGTCTCAAGAAAGAACATATTTACATGCTTGCTGATATAAACCGCACCACCAAAAATGTTGCTGTAAAAGAAAAAATTGTTGCTGTTACTCCAATATGAGCAGAAGCCACGCCATTATGAGCAGCTATGATTAAAGCAATGATTAAAGAAAGCCGTCCGCCCTCATTGGGTATCAGCCGATCCCTAATGGATGGAATAGTTGCAAAGGGGACTTGATCAGAGGATAAGTGATATGTGTAATATGAAGGGAAACCTTGAGGATACTCTATTCCCTCCTTTGTCGCCGCAATGGCAGCCAAGATGTCATCATCCATTTTTGTCATAGATCTAGTGACTGCTGCTACTGAACAAGTGGCTAGTGCAGATTTGGCTGCCTTGTCAGCCAATGAATTACCAACAGCGTGTGCTCCGACGCGCTGATATCCTAACGTATGAATAACATGTGTGAGCGGCAAACGGTCTTTAAGAGCTGCGACTCGAACTCATAGCATGTTATGCTTTATTGCGCTACCTTTAGAGTCACAATAATCTTTTTGTGACCAGAAGAACTGTAGTGTAGTTCCTATCATCCCAATAGGCTCTGCGCATTGGAATAATACCTACAGCAGTAAAGGCCTAGACCAGACGTTAACTAGGTCTACTACTGTCGATACTAGACTTAAAGTTTTGGGTTTGCCAGCTAGCTCAGAGTTCACTAGAAACTTTCTCGAATGTTCAGGAAGGACTTAACTTCCCTGATTAGACAAGAAGGGATTTAGTTTCTGACAACCATAGAACATGACAACTTTGCTCTCCCCTAATCAAGAGTATATCTCGAGAGTCGTGTGAACAAAAGGCAATTTATTTTACTCAGTCAGTACGTGCATTCTTAGTCTCATCAGATTGTAGAGAAAAGGAAGAGACGGGCGTGTTCAATAAAAAGATGTTATTTATTGATCAGTCTCTTTTCTCATACAAGAGAAATGGATCGATATTATTGCAATACTTATAGCTAAGTAAAGTGCATACATTAAAAGCAATAGTATAAAATAATACTGTAAAAACATTGATATGGTTTCTAAGCCATAAGATGTTTTAAAATGAATAAAATATATTACATACACATATACATTTGACTAAACGTACTCAACTGGTGTTTCTAAATACGCCTACCCCGTGTACCTGACCTAAGCCTAATACGTGGGCGGGAATAGAAAGTTACAGTTTAAGTTAAGTTTGTTTTTGCCAAGTGAATAACTAAAGAATTCTCTGTGAGGGGTTATTCAGTTCTGTACCTGGAATCTAGGTTGAATGAGGGATGGTATCTCTCGTCTCTGGTCTCGATATTCCAGGCTGCCTGCGAGGGCTACCCAGAAACGCCGGTGCTGGATTTCTCGGCAGGAGAAAGCAGCTTCTCTCAGCGCGTCAGGAAGGCGGGGCTGCGCCAGCGGGGTCTGCTCTGCTCTGGGCTTCGGCAAGTATGGCTGCTCCGTCTCGTCACCACCGCGTGTGTTTGCATAGGGCAATATCGGTAATATTTATACCTTTAAGGTGCCGAGATTGACGTAAGGATGGACATAGATACGTCAATAAGGATGTCATACGACTTGCTCGTTAGCACATTCTTTTGCTGAAGTTCTCGGTGAAATCAAAACAATGGCCGCAGGGTTTTGCCCAGGTTGTCATAGGTTTGATTTGTTATGAGAACTCCGTATGCCTTATCAGGGGCTGGAGGAATATCGCTTGTCTAATTAGATCGCAAGCGTTATGACCTAATCAGATAACACGTTCCTGTGCCGTAGTGTGACTGCGTCAGATAACGGTATCTGCATCATGGGGGTTTTCTGCCTCATGGGCTGACTGTTAGTTAACTTGTTGGTTTGTTTAACCAGAATAGGGTCAGGAATAGGGGGATCGATTCAGAACCTATAGGAATACATCACAGAACAAGTTGTTGTTGAAGGATTGTACACAGTAAAAGGAATCGCAGACTACAAGTGTGGGAACCTCAGGATCAGCGAATTCTAGAGCTAAAACTAAAGCACGTAACTCGGCTAATTGAGCTGTACAATCACAAGGGATTGTGTGTGTACTAAAGACGATTTAAAATCACCATCTACAATGGTGCCTGCAAAAATAGCGCAGGCTGCTGAATAAGCACGTTTGTAACCAATGGCTGGTTGTGCAGATCCATCAGTGTAAATAATACATTTGTACTGATCAAGAGGAAGCAATGACAATGGAGCAGGATGAGCATGTTCATATTGTAAGAACCTCTGTGTCTGCAAAGAAGGATCAAAGATAAAATTGACATCAACTGACATCAATGAACTAGCCCATTGGATCCAACAGGGATGCAAAGCCTTTGAGTCAGGAACACTCGCCTTTGTGATAGCTTCTAAAGCAGGCACTGGCGAGACCATGAAAATGCATTTTCCTTGAGCCAAAGAGCGTTCTTTAAGAATTGCCTTCTATAAAGAGGTTAAAATCTTTTCAGTTAAAGAAAAATGCATCTCTGCAGGAGTATACAAATGCAATTTATAAGCAATGGGGACCGTGTCCCCTTCAGAAAGTTAAGTAGGTAAAACCTAATGTGCCTGGTACATACCTTATGACTAAGTTAGTGGTATTGTCTCTTGTTAACAACAACAGGGTCACAAGCAGATCAGACTGCAAAGACCTAAGTATTGTGGTGTGTTCCGGGAGCCAACTGGAAGAAGAAATCGAATGTTGGATCAAAGCATAAAGCGGTTTGATACGCTGGGCATAACTGGGAATATATGTCCTCCCAAAATTAAAAAAAACAGCAAAGATTTCAATATTTTGAGAGGAGATGGAGGTTGCAATTGAGTACATTTCTCCAGAAAGTGAGGGGCAAACCCCCTACCTTCATGATTGAGATTATAACCAAGGCAAAGTACAGCCAAGAAGGCTATATGCGATTTAGAAAATTTAAATTTGTAACAGAGGTTAACAAAATGTGTGATATTGCGGTTGTTAGACCTGGCACCATTGGCATGGGTCTCCCTTCCATTTTTGCTGTTGCTTCATGTGTTTTTGCTGGTGTTGTATGCTTTGGGCACTGTGCCACTGCTATCCAGTGCCACAGTGCAAGTGCTCCCTACTGTAAATTGATGTACTAATCAGTGGTTCCATGTTTGGCTATTTGGTTTGCTTGTCAGAAACTAGTCTAGTGCACTGAGTGTGCCCAGGGCGTGTAATCCAAATGCTGCTGGTGGGCCTGCAGCACTGGTTGTGCCACCCACAGAAGCTGCCTTGTAAAATGTGTCTAAGGTCTGCCATTGCAGAGCCTGCGTGTAGTCTGGTACTGTCATGCTGACTGGGCAAGTGCACCCACTTCTCAGTCCCTAAACCTTCCCTTTTCTTCATATCAGTCACCCCTATGGTAGGCCCAAGGGCAGGGTGCATTGTAAGTATAAGGTAGGAAAAGCCCTGGTGTGTGTGGCATGTCCTAATATTGAATTACAGCCATTTTCTATTTCACTATTGCAAGGCTACCTGTTCTACATAGGCCAGAATGGGCTGTTAGAATTGTACATTTTAAAATCCTAATAGGCTCAGAGAACATGGTAGAAATTCAAGTTTAGTATGCCTGAACTCAGAATAATAAAATACATCTTTTAGTAAAGTTTATTTTAATATTCTGTGTTTGCAAATACCACTTTTAGAAAGTATGTATCTGCTTGTCTAAGCATTCAAACCTGCCTCTGCTAGTTTGTGTATTCCTATGTCTGGTTTTGTGAGTGACAGGTCTGGGGAATTCCAGGAGACAGGCTGAGTCACCCAGTGGTGAATAGAGAGATCTGCATCTTGATGGGAGGGAGGAGTGCACCTGAACTCTGAATAGGGCTGGGCCTGCCTTCCACAATGCTGGCTCCACCCCCTGGGGAGCGGCAGATGTCTTTGCCCTGCACACTGAAAGAAGAGAATGAGTCCTGTAAACAGAGTGCTCCAGCACTGTACTTGCCTTCCACAATGCTGGCTCCACCTCCTGTGGGGCTGCTGATGTGCATGCCCTGCACTGTGAAAGGAAAGGAGAAGTCTGGTAAACAGAGTGCTTCAAAACTGGTTTGGACTAGGCAAAGACCCCTCTCCCCTCAGAGAACAAAGGATTTGTGGGCATAAATATTGGGATTGTATAGTTATAATTTCAAACTATCAGGCGTTGTTTTAATTTTGACACTAGGACAATACTTATTAAACACATTTTTTGCCCCAGTAGCCAGTTTTATTCTTCATCTTTTTCACTTAATTTTCACTAGCACTGCACACCATCAGCACCATTTGAAATACACTGTGGTTAGAAATGTATTTTGGTAATCCATCTCTGCATCATCATTAGATGCGTTGGGCGAGACTTGGATCCACCATTCGTATCCCACGTGATGACATTCCGCCATAAGGATGGGCTGATGGGAATATTTCAACCCAGTGTCATTTCTTGTTGTGGCTATATGGTTCCTCTAGGTTTTTAGTCTCAATACGGCACACAAACAGTTCTTTGGACCAGACATCTCTTGTTGTTTTTCTAGTATAAATATTGGGACCCTGATCCCATGACATTAGATCACTTTTGGACTACAAGAAGAAACCTTTAATGAGGAGAGGAACCTGAAGCAACTGAGGAGACACTATTCCCAAGCTGAAGTGCTGCTTGGGGAATTGGCCTGCAGTGGTTGCCTTACTGCCAAAGGAAGGAGAAAGGAACTTTGTGTACTTTGCTTTCAACTTGTGAAGGATCTCCAAGGGCTTGGAAAAGAGCTTGCCTCCTGCTGAAGTCTCAGGGACAACAGACCTCACCCCCCAGCTCCCCAGAGTTCTTTTGGAAGTGCCTGCTGCTGTTTTGGGACTTCTGAGGAAGTGCGTGTCGCAAGGAGCTGGAAGCGTGACTCAACGAGTCACGCGGGTGTCGCTGCTGGAACTGTCGCACTGCACATCAGAGAGAATCGTGCCGCAACGAAGAGGAAGCGTGTCGCCGTCGCTGCTGCTGCCGTCGCGACTCCGAAGAAGGAGGGTGTCGCCGCTGTGGTTGTCGCACTGCACTGCATCAGGAGAAGAATCTCGCAACGAGGTTGGAGCCTGTCGCCGTCGCTGTGCCTGCCGTCGCAACTCCAAAGCCAGAGGGTGTCGCCGCTGGAACTGTCGCATTGCACTGCATCGACCAAGAGCACCTCGCATCCCCGAGAAGCGTGCCGCCGTCGGAGCTGCTGCCGTCGAATCTTGGATGTCGCCACTGTAGTTGTCGCATCGAGCGGAAGCTTCAGACATCGTGGAGAAGAGCGTCTCCGCTGGAGCTGTTGCCGTCGCATCAGAAGGGTGTCGCCGCTGCAGTCCACGCATCGAACCGAGAGTTTCTCGCATCCCCAAGAAGCGCGCCGCATCTGGAAGATCTTCAATTTGCCGCATTTCCCATAGCTGCGACATTGCTTGTCGTGGAAGCGCAACGCAACTTAACGTACATTGACACAGAGTGTTGCATCTAAGAACTGAACTGAACTAAGCTTAAATTTACCATCTTAAAGTAATCATAGTGTGTATTTTTGTTGTTTATGGTCTTGTGGTAACTCTATATAAAGTCTAACCTGTGTGGTGTCCATTTGTAGTGTTGTCACTGGGTTACTGTATGTGGTCACAACTGCTTAACTTACAACGCCTCTGAAATAAGCCTTGACTGCTCGCGCCACGCAACCTAGAGGGTGAGCAGGGGTTATTTTAGGTGTGTAATCCCCTTTCCCTGACTAGAGGAGAGTGTCCCTATTTGTCACAAGTACCTACCTGTGCCAACCAGAGACCCCCAAATCTAACAGTGGTCCACATGCAGGAGATGCGGATCTAATTCTTCATCCGTCATATAAATGTCATCGACATGTGAAAATGCATCAGGGTCAATCTCAGGTAAAATCGACACAATGCATGCTGCAAACACACCTGGGCTACTCTTATATCCCATAGGCAATCTCGCATATCTTTTCTGATTGCCTATCACACTGAATGCTGTCACGTCACGTCTTTCAAGAGCCAAAGAATGACTGAAAAATCCATTGGAAATATCTAAAGTTGTTTTATATAATTGGCATACAATGTTGTTAACTGTTAGAAATGGGATTTCTGGTTGGCTAAGGTTTGCACCAAAGCCAGGCAGAAACCACCACACTAGTCAGGATAAGGGAGTTACAATCCTAAAATAACCCCTGCTCACCCCCTTGGTAGCTTGGCACAAGCAGTCAGGCTTATCTTTTTTTTTTTTTGCAGAGTGTTATATAGCGCAAACTAGACCCGAACTGAATCAGGTATCAGAGCGCTTTACATAGCACCAGTTTCGTTACATGAGGACACGCATTCATTTTAGGCACGGGGAGATTAAGTGATTTGCCCAGAATCACAGGAGGTTTTTGGCGTCGTTCCCAAGACTCGAACCCAGATTCCCAGGTCCGAGGTCGAGCGCCCTAGCCGTTAGGCCAACTCCTCTCCCCAGTGTGTAAAGTATTTGCACATAACCAACAGTAATACAGTGTAAGCACTACAAAAGGACACCACACCAGTTTAGAAAAAAGAATCCAATATTTTTATATACTTAAACAAGACCAAATACGATAAAAATCCACAGTACAGTACTTTAAAAAATAGTTGTGTTGCAAAATGTCTTTAAATTTCCAAGTTACGTTGAAAACACAGTTTGTACGAGTCAGTAGCTCGGTCTGAGCCTATCGTGATGCTGAAAATAACAGAGTCTTGCAATTCCAACTGACCACGTCGGTATGGGCCAGCAACAGCGGGACAGGTTCGTTCACAGTACCTTTCTTAGTGCGGCTCTCTCGGACATGCGAGACGGTCTTGGCGTCCGTCGCGGTTGCGATGCGAAGTGGAAGCGGTGCACAGTGCATGCCTCTCGATGCGGTGCGAGCAGCGGCTCAGTGCCGATCGTCCAGACAGCATCTGTGAGACCAAGACTTATGGTGCAGGGCGAGGCGGTGCTTGATGCGGTTCTGGTGACATAGCCGGTCGTGGCGTCCGTCACGGTTACGGTGCAAAGTGGAAGTGGTGCACGGTGCGGTGCCTCTCGATGCGGTGTGAGCAGCGGTGACGATCGTCCAGACAGCGTCGGTGAGACCAAGGCCTGCGGTGCAGGGCGAGACGGTGCTCGATGCGGTGCTGGCAAGTTGCGATGCAGGCAACAGAGCCGGTTGGCGGGAATAGGTGCTGGCCGAGCCAGACAGCTCTGCGTGACGAGGTCGTCACGGGTGTCGAGCCAGCAGCAACCGGGTTGGTGACCCAGACCAGCAAAGTGAAGCGAGGCATGCAGGTTGCGGTGCCTCTCGATGCGGTGCAGGCAGCAGCTCGGTAACGATCGTGCAGACGGAGTCGGTGAGACCAAGGCGTGCGGTGCAGGACAAGACTGTGCTCGATGTGGTGCGTTCAGGACACAAGGCCGGGGACGGAGTCGGTCGCGGTTCCCTCTTCTCTGTGGCAACTGAAACAACGGTTCCAGGAGCGGTACCTAGAGGTTGGTGAAGTCTTTGCAGTCCCTGAGACTTCTTAACAGGAGGCAATCTCGGTTTCAGGCCTACGGAGAGTACAAGTAGAGAAAGTTCAGTCCAGTCCTTTCACTGCCCAAGGCAGAAGCAGCAGCTGCAGGCCAACCCAACAAAGCAACAACACAGCAAAGGGGCAGTGCTCCTCCTGGCAGCTCTTCCATCTCTTCTTTTTGGCAGGTTGCTTGATTCCAGCAAGATCTAAAGTCTTGGGGTCTAGGCCTCAATATTTATACCAGCAATTCCTTTGCCCTCTGAAGGTAGAGGTGCCTGTACCTTGTTCAAACCAGTTCTGGGTGCATTCTGCCAGTGTGCACCTTCTTCCTTTGTCAGTGTAGGCCAGGGTCATCAGACCCACCAAAGGAGGTGGAGCCAGCATTGTGGAAGGCAAGACCAGCCCTATTCAGACCCAGGTGCGACTCCTCCCACCCATCTATGTGTAGATGTGCCCATTCAGCCCGGCTGACTCACCCCGTCTCCTGGAGTCTCCCCCAGCCCCTGACACTCACAAACCAGACAGCTAATACACAAGCTAGCAGAGGCAGGCTGGATGGTTAGGTCAGAAAACCTACTTTCTAAAAGTGGTATTTTATTAAACATAGAACGTTTAAAACCAACTTCACTAAAAGATGAATTTTATCTTTCTGAGTTCAGGCATACTGTACTCGAATTTCTACCATGTTCCCTGAGTCAGGTAGGATGTAATGATCAAACTGCCTATTCTGGCCTACGGCAAACAGGTAGCCTTGCAATAGTGAAAAATGAAGTAGGCTGTAATTCACTATCAGGACATGCCACACACCAGGCCATGTCCTACCTTTTACATACATTGCACCCTGCCCATGGGGGTACCTTGGGCCTACCTCAGGGGTGACTCACATGTAAAAAAGGGATGGTTTAGGGACTTGCAAGTGTGTGCACTTGCCAAGTCGACATGGCAGCCCCAGGCTGCACACAGGCTCTGCAACGGCAGGACAGAGTTACACTTTACAGGCTGTTTGCGTGGGTGGCACAATCCAGTGCTGCAGCCCACCAACAGCATTTGATTTATAGGCCCTGGCACTCGCAGTGCACATTACTAGGGACTGACACATAAATCATATAAGCCAATCATGGAAATACCAATCCATAACACAGCTTACACAGAGAGCATATGCACTTTAGCCCTGATTAGCAGTGGTAAAGTGCCCAGAGTCCTAAAACCAACACAAACAAGTCAGGAAAAAATAGGAAGAAAAAGCAAAAAGTTTAGGGAGAACCCTGCAAAAAGGGCAATTTCCAACATTAACCAATACAGATCTATGGGTGTTCTGTACCGCAAAGGTGCAAATATGACTGTCCAATTGTCTGCAATCTAAAACTTTACGATATGAACCATCCGGTTTCAATATGGGAAAAAGAAGATTATTCATCGATGGAACACAGAGTTCAATCACACCCTGATATTCCAACTGGGTAAGAATTTCACGAACGGATGCTTCAGCATCACATTTAATTGGGTGTTGGGGTTGGAGTTGTGGGGTAGAACGCAAAGAAACTACATGCTTGGGTGAATCTCGGTCCCAACCCACCTGATTTCGATATAATGAAGGAGCAAGGGCGAGTGCCAAATCTGATGCATACGCAAGTTTAGTTTCTTCTGGGACATATTGCTAAAAATTCAGGAGAATTACATTCTCCCCTCTTGAAGAGGCAAGAACAAACGGGGGAGGGCAATCAACCTCCACCAACAAAATGTCATAAGAAGAAGTAAGATTATCCCAAAAAGTTGCCTTCATAGTGCGTTCAATATCACCTTCAATTTCGAGGCCTATTTCATCAAGCCTATCAGGAGGGGCACCTCGAGTATCAGCTGTTTCACTGCAATGAAAGTGCCAGTTGCTTTGCCTTCGAGGATGGTTACCGCCGAACTCCTGTCGAGGAGCAGTGTTCTCACCATCTGAGGCATACTTTGCAGTCAAAGCTGCAACTTTTTTCTTCTGAAATGGGGCTCGATATGGAGGTGGTCCCTCCTGTTTGACTTTCATGTCAAATTGGCACTGTGGGTCACTTCGTGTCGGCATAGACTCGCCTTGTCAGTGATCCTGTCGCACTCCCCCACCGAACTGTTAATCCGATGATTCCTGAAAGGAACAAGGAGAACGAGGATCAGGAATCTGAAACATCTTGGATGTCTTAATTTTAGAGCGGACACGCAAATAATATCTATGTTCAGAAGCTTTACGTTGTGGCGAGCCAGCGCGTGAACCAGGCTTCTGCTGTTGCTGCCGCTGATTTTTGTTCCAAGCCTTTTTAAGAAAGACTGTATGACCCTCCTTTTCAGGAGCGGGCTTATTTTATGTCTGTGTAAAAGGTCTTATTCCCTAAATATTACGACCTAATAATGTATACAGATCTACAATTATAACGGCAACTGCCGCTGCCGATCTACGTCCGCCACCACCACTGCCTGTTGGCGTACTTGTGAGCAAACTGCTTAACCTTTTATGTTGGCCAGAATCATATCAGAGACAATAGGGAACAAGCCTACTAACTTCATCCCCAAATCCAGGGCTGGACCAGCCCTGTGTTCATCCTGTACCTTCTTTAGAATGCTAGGTAGAGCGCTCATGGAGGAAGTGCTAAAGCAAGGTGTATACACTGAGGCAAACACTGTTCCCCAGGTGGTGCAGTCAGGTAAAGCAGGAATAATACCACTCAGTAAACTCATTGTCAGGATCCTGTGTTTATCAACAGGTGTAGTATGTGAAAAAACAGTCTTGAGTTGCTCACATTTCTGCCCAAGCCAAAATGGTAAATCATCTTGATTGTGAGGCTGCTTGCCCATCACTGAGTTAATCATGACGGGGCTAATGACAAGACCACCTTGTCCAGGTGGTGGAGGAGCAGCTCCAGATGGAGCTGCATGTAGTGCACGTGACATAAACTGTGTCACGCTTCTGTGTATATGAATCAATGATGTATATAACTGACGCAACTCTGCGTGAGTAAGATTAAGATAATTTGGATGCTGCGTAAAGCCGGCCAAGTGGCACCATCGATAGACAAGGGGCCCATACGGACCACAGATAAAGGGGGAGGCAGGGTAGCATTAAACCAGATGGTATGCCCTCAGGACGTCAACGGAACTTCAATTAAAGCATAAGGACGTTAAGCCGCTGGAGGTGCCGCTTTTGTATATTCATGAAACAAATTATCATTCCCATCTACTGTGGGAAATGTAACCCAAGAATAAAAAACCTCGAAGCGGTAAGCTGGGTCCGCCTCGACCACAAAAATAAAGGTAGCTCCTGCATTGGGGACTCCATGTTGAGTTAAGAAAGCTGTAACCACCGCACGGTTATGAGCCGCTATAGCGACCTGTTGTTCCATATCAGAAATGGGAAAGAGAAAGTAGGAATAACAGAGGTTCGGGGGTGCACAGCTAGGGTGAGTAGGCGTGTTTGGAAACCAGTTACAAAATTCAGGGTGCTCTCGAAGGGTGGTGTTGTCCGTCAAAACACCAACTCATAACACTCGGGTTGTGTATGCAGGAACTGCAAGTACATCCCCTTCAGTGGCACACCAGGAGTGATCAAGAAAATGATTCAATGTTCGATTACTTTATTTCTCATAATTTTCTTCAGTAGTTTTTAGCAATTTTTGACTGATATTAACAGCATATCAGAAGATAGCGTATGTTAGTTAGGTTAACTAATGAACTCTTTCCCCAATGCATTTCGGGCGGTGAAGCCCTTGATCACGGAGAGTTCATGGTAACGCGTAGCGCAAGGAAACGCTATCTGCCGACTCGTGGGCTCGCTGTCTAGGAGTCAAAAATTGCTAAAAACTACTGAAGAAAATTATGAGAAATAAAGTAATCGAACATTGAATCATTTTCTTGATCACTCCTGGTGTGCCACTGAAGGGGATGTACTTGCAGTTCCTGCATACACAACCCGAGTGTTAAAGAGAAAGTAGGAAACAGTAGCGCAAAATAGGGTAAAGAAACCCTTTATACTTCATGCTTGAAAAGCCTATAACTATACAAATATAGGGGGCTAAGCCCCCTCTTCACGGACGTCTCTGGAAACCAGTGAGAGGGTTTTGTGGACAAGCGCACGCTCTACTCAGGGGTCTTGTGAATAAGTACCAGACCAAACGTTGGGCGCCATGTTGCAGGTATTCTGCCCAAGAACAGAACTATACGTGTGATGATGGGACCTTAGTGAGCAGGGACTGAGTCATCCTACCCCCTTAGTACCCGTGAGCTGAGGACCAACTAGCTATAGTGTCTCATTTGCCCTCCTACTCACTCACATAGAAACAAGTGATTAGGCACCCCAGAACACAACACTCCCGAATTGCTCAGGACTCTCGGTTCCAAGACACACCCTTTTGCTGGCACTCTTGTACCTGTCCACAATAGGATCTGACAGAGACACGAAACAGTTTAAAATATTTATTTTAACTAACGTGCTCTAACATGCAGTATACGTGCCACAACGAGAAGAAAAATGCATAATACAAATACAGTCAGCATAGCAGCTTGTCCATTTATCTTAGAAGGAGATGTCATAATGAAAAGACAATAGAGCCTAAACTCCCTCGCTTTACTAAGAAGAAATATTATTATATATTAGACGATTCCTGGGTTTTGTGTGCAGACCCCATACCTCAGACTATCGATGAAAGTTCTACATCATAGGTGCTGTCTCGCTACTCTTCCTGGAAAGGTCCCTATCCAAGTGTGTGCTCCCTATGCATGTATCCCAATAATATCAAAGTACGAGTTCCAAACAACAGCTGCATTGGTATGTTTTGTCTCGTGCTAGGGCCTGACCAGAACAGGATAATAAAGGGCATTGTTTTTCGACCTTGCATACCATGTTCAGTCTGAACCCAAGGAACTGGCAGAAAGTGAACGCAGCAGACAGTTTTCAAGTGAAAAGGACCACAAAAGTTTTTGCAAAAATAAAGCCATGCAGTAACATCCGCAAAGCTGTGCACTGTCTGGAAAGCTCATGCTAACTTTTAGAAAATGACAATGTCCCTATGGGCCACTTGAAAAAACTCACTTTTCCCCACTAGCCCCAGCTCATTGCACAAACCTTACGTTTGTATTTTGGTTTAACGCAGTGATTGTTGGGAAATCTCAGCTTCTCCTTTCTACTGCCCCTCCTAACCCCTCTATATAATTATGATATCTCCCTTACGGATCCAATGGAATTATGGTTCTACTCCATTTTGGATGGAAAGCTTGTGACCTTCTCTCCAACATAAACTCTTATGCAGTTCAGAAATTATTTCCCTACTGTATGTTAATAATTGCCTGGTGGCATTTGAGGACTGTAAACAATAATATATAGATATGTACATAGGAGGCCTTTAGGTCAGTCCTTTTCATCTGTTGGTCTGTTCACTTCTCACTTACATTTTGCTAATGGCCACCACTTCATGTAGCAATGCATCAGCCACTCAATCCGCTAGCTCTATTACACTGTGACAGCATCACGTGTACAGCTACCTACAAAATAGTACAGTTCAGTGCCACGGCTGGTGGGACGAAAATGTATTCGCCCATCACTTTTTCTGTTTCCATTCTTCATCCTTTTTTAAAATGATATTTTCCTTCATCTTTGTGTTTAGGCTATGTCTTTAGTTTTCAGTAATTTAAAGCCAATAGTGCCTTTTCATTGCCCCAAAAGGAATCATATTTTCTTGTGATGTGCATTAAAAATAAATAGGTTTTCTTTATCTGTTCTAAGAACACCTGCTTCGTAGAAAGCCCAAGCAATGGTCTATGAAAAGTGTATGCAACTGCATTTTTAAAAATGAATCTCTTTTATTGCAAGCATATGGCCTCCACATTTAAGAAGCAGCATTTTTTCTTTTTATATCGCACTTAGCTGTCAGATGTAGACCTATTGTTTCCAATAATATAACATATATTTACAATGGGTTTTGTCTAGCCCCTTGCCCATGATTGGATGGTTTTACTCTTTATCTTAGGTCAAAGCTGGTGGTTTGATAACTTTCCTCTCACTTCTTATGTTTGTACTACCCAGAAACATTTTAAATTCAGAGTGATCTGATTAGGTATAGCATTCTACTGCTGATGTTGGATAACTACTTGGTACAGCTGAGTCATTAGTATTTGCTTGACCATTGTTATTTCAAGTCTGAATATTGCCAATCAGTAAGCAGCTGACCCAAATACATAATGTCATAATGTCGAATACAGAAAGATGTACCTTTCTGCCTACTACTGCTTCCCATTACCTGAGAATGTTAGTGTGACTTTTCCAGAACATATAGGAAGGCATTTAGAGCCATGAAAATGACTTGTATCATCACAAACCAGAAGTAGAATATTTATTTTGTACATTGGACATGAGCAAAATTGATAAACATAGACAAGTGAATATGCAAATTTCCTTAGAAGTCACAGCCCCTGTCTTCTGACCTGCTGAAAACTAAACACAGTGAACTATTTGCAATTGTTTGTTTCTACTTTCAACAAAAAACATTCAAGGGCACCTGCTCTAGTCATACCTCTGTGGTATTCTCTGATTGAAGGCGTTGAAATGGGCACCTGTGGGACCTTGGATAATTGTATTGGATACTCAGCCTGAATACTGAAAGACCCTATGTTTGACTCCAGGGACCTCTAGTAACAGCAACAGCTACCTAGGAATAGGTTTGTTTCGGACTACAAGGGCCCCTACTGATATCCTAAGGTACTGCAGCCTCCTCTGGAAAAGCACTGGTGTGTGACTAGCGACAGTGTTTTGATTAAACGAGTTATATCTTTCTACATCTTTTTAGCACAGAATATTTTTCTTTTAAGAAATGTCACCCTCATTTTTCTTTTGGAAGATGTCAATGCATATGACTGCTCCTTCTAAGATTAACACCAGACCAATATTTCGTTTTTCAAAAATGATTGCTTTAATTTTTAGAACCCCAGTTAGGCCTGCAGAAAACAAAAGAACAGTCAACCTCTTGCCATTTTCTTTAAACAAAAGACATTCAGGGGCATTTTCTCTAATCATAATTCTCTGGTATTATCCGATTGAAGAGGCAACAGGCGATACCTGTGAATCTACAGACATTGCAGAATGCTGACTCCAGAGATCTCCAATGATGACCCAGGGCACTGTAGTTTGTTAGAGAAAAGATTAGTGTGACTCCAAAGACAGTATTTTGATTGGATGAGTTATGTACTTCTACTGCTGACATCACAAACTATTTTTCATTTTGCAACTCACTGTCCTATTCTTAGGAGATGGCAATGCATCTAATTGTTCTGTCTCACTTCCTTACTCCTGCTGCCCTGCTCTCACTTTCTCTCAATTGCTCAGTTGTTTCTTCATACTAGTGCCTGATATTAGGTAGGAATATTAGGGGCAGAGTGAATACATTTTTGTGCAGCATAGTGCAGCAACACAGGAAGCGAGCAGTGCAGCGCCCTATTTGCAAAGAATGGCCAGCTTCTGCCATCATCCCCTGCATTGGTACGCAAACACACTGCCTGGGGCCACACACATATCTTTGAGTGAGGTCTAGCACAGGTTTTGTACTGAAATTATATAATTCCAGTAAAAAATATTATGCCTAGACAATTTCTGAAGCCTTCCACACACTGGATTTGAGCTGTACCATGCAACTTCTAGACGATATTGTATTTTGATGCAAAGATTGGTCTGATAACCATACTAGATCGGACTAGGCATCAAAACCGTGGGTGCATTCACTGTAATTCCCAAGTAGCACCCATGTTATACCCTCTACGTGCAAAGTGGTGCAAAGAAGTGCAATGTGCAATTTGTGACAGAAAAGGGTAACATTATAGTGCAAAATACGTTTTGTGCTAGATAGTTAATACCCTTCCCAGATTTTGCATTACTTTATCCCACTTTGCATGACTTTACGGCGGTGCAAAGTCTTAGGGCCAGAGTCAGAACTCAACGGACGGGTTACTAC
Organism: Lissotriton helveticus; assembly: GCF_964261635.1. Lineage (NCBI taxonomy): Eukaryota > Metazoa > Chordata > Amphibia > Caudata > Salamandridae > Lissotriton > Lissotriton helveticus. The sequence goes on from NC_136063.1 coordinate 1,315,816,530, forward strand.
GTCACAACGGAGACGGATAACCCGTCCACAACGTCACAACGGAGACGGATAACCCGTCCACCGAAATATAAAACCCATAGGACAAAATGGTATTTACATTTCGTCAGGTGAGTTATATGTCACTGTTGTGATGGAGTAACCCGTCTGCCGAGTTCTAAATCAGGCCATTAGTAAAGCAGCCCATTAGTGTGAGAAGCAGCCTTAGATACCGAAACCTTGCTTCAGTAAGGTATGGGGCATATTTATCATTACTGACGTAACGCTACGTTGTGCAGTGCTGTGTAAGATATTTCTGCGCTGTGTTGCAGCCGTTCCTAGCACCGCGGATGCACCATATTTATGGCACCTCACATCACAGATCAAGGACCAAAGAGTTGTAAGGAATTGTGACACAATGGTTTCGAGAATGGCGCAAAGTGTCTCAACACAAGTACTGCCTACATGACGCAAAGTTGATTCGTGTATAGTAAATGTAAATATATTGTATTTATATAGCGCACTTCTACCCGAGACCTCGTAGCGCTGTATTCATACCGCTGTGGAACCCATCCTGGCTTTCCTGTGAAATGTCCACTCCTGGGTACCCCCAAGGTGAAACCAGGCATCCAAGCGCTGCTGGGGTCGTTGTGGAGATTAAGCAAGCTATTGCCCAGAGTCACAGAGTGGGACCCATGATTAGACTAGGCATCGAGGCGAGAATTATCGGGTCCGGGGAAATTGAGTCCAAGAGCCGCCGAGGCGGGAATTGAACCCTGGTCCCGGGCCAGACCTCTGCATCAGGTTCTGCCACTCTAACCATTGAGCCACGCTTCTCCACAAAGGACCTATACGTGCTGAAAATCACCATTGAGTCCTGCAGGAGTGCTTTGATTCATAGGAATGCTTGAAAATGTGACACAGTCTACACAGAGGTACTCCACAATACAAAGAAGCAAGAAGGAGCCACAGGGAGCCTGGAGAGTTGCAATCCCAACCCAGAAGACATGCTATCATCCCTGGGCAAAAGGGAGAGGAAATCAAACTTTAATGAGGAGACCTAGATATTATTAAGTGAGTTGACAAGAAATTAACATCTCTTCTTTGTCACCTCAAAATTGCCATTAGCAAGGATGGATGCCATTTGGCAACCCATAGTGGACAAGATAAACTGAATTGCACAAACAAAAATGACATTCCTGGAGTGCAAGAAGAGGTGGCATGACTACAAAAGCAGGAACAAAGAAAAACTGACCAACAACCTTAAGGCAGCCATGAGCCACTTTCAATTCAAATTTCTGCACTATATATTCTTTATTGATCCCTATAATATTTTGTTTGTATTGTCTTCCCCTTCCATTTTGCTCCATCCCAGGCATTGGTCTGCACAGGGATGTTGTTAGCAAGCGCAATAATGAAGCATACCACAATTTGTGGGTGACTGCAGTTTTCAAGAACAAAGCGTGTGCCATACACTACCTAAGTTATATGTTTCTCTGTTCTCCTACATCTTTTTGTGTGTTTAGTTATGTGGGCAACCACATGGGTATATAATCTCACATAGAGTTAGCCATGTTGGTCAATGGCATAATATAACAACTGTTGGTGATGTTGTTGTCTCCTGAGAGTTATTGTATGATCTGGGTGTCATCAGTGTAAGTGATGATGTAGAGTCCCTGGGTCTGAATGATGATTGCCAGCAGGGCCGGACTGGGAACCAAAACCGGCCCTGGCAAAGTACTCGGCCGCCCCGCCCCCCGGGTGGGAGGGGGTCGAGCGCTTTGCCAGGGCCGCTTTTCAGCCGATTTTGTTACAGGGCCGATTTTGCAGCTATGCTGCAAAAACGGCTCTGCAACAAAAACGGCCCCCAGGGCCCAAAACCGGCCACCACCCTTGCGGCCGACCAGGGGATTGCCCGGTGCCCACAACGGCCAGTCCGGGCCTGATTGCCAGAGAAGTCATGTACAAGTTTAAAAGAGTGGGGCTGAGTGAAGAGATTTGAAGGACTCTGCAGATGAGCTCCTTAGGTTCTGAGGGAATAGAGTGAACTTGAGCTGCTGCATGCTTCAACTTATGAGAGAGGCTATCCACCTCAGAGATGCTTCTCAGTTTCTAGCATTGTGGCGGTGCGTGTGCTAGGAAACTGCAGGAGTCCCCACAAAAAGTGAAATCATGGCATGCACATGCCCTAACCCTTTCATACAGTGGTGCAGGGAGACTTGCTGTGTAGTGTTGGGTGGATGTTTGTGAAATATGACCCTAGGGTGCAATAATGCACACATTGCATGCAAGACAGTAAGCAAGGTAGCGTGGTGTTTTGTACTGTGTGAAAGGCAGAGAGCAGGATTGTGTTAGGTATAACAATATATGCCATCTCTTGGCTAGTGCTGGGGAGAAATCCGATGGCTAGAGGAAATGCAGGCATCCCCCCCCCCGAAAAAAAACAACAACTGTGGGATCATCGGCCAAGGCACTTTCTCCCAGTTCTCCCCCTCCGACAACCAATGGGCAGAATACTTCAGCTGGAAGGCCAGGTAATACATCTCCATATCAGGGACCCTACAGGGTGGGTAAAAAAATGAATTCACATGTCATGAGAAGAGAGTGCAATCTCCAAAATGTTGCCCGGGGAAGAGTGTCAAATGAATGCTGCATAGTGTACAGACACTGTCGCAAAAACACAATATTTTTCATGGCCATGTGTCCCACTAGGGACAGTGGGAGGGTATTCCAAAATTTGACAGAGGCACTCAGATCCTCTGTGATTCTGTTAATATAGCAGCGCTGGCACTTCAGAGCAGTGTGTGCCACCATGATCCCCAAATAATGGAACTGATCAGTTTCTGAGCGCAGAGACAGGAAAGGCAGGGAAGCAAGGTCCCCAACCTCCAGCGTCCCCAACGGAAACAGCAGCGATGTTCTCTGATAAATCCGAAAACCAGTAAGCTCCCCAAACATGTCTAAATATCGTGGGAGCAGAGGTATGGACTCCTGCGGGCTGTTAGAAAAAAATAGGGTCTCTGCAGTGGTGCTAAGAAGGACATTTTGTATCAGTGCAGTCACCATAATGTGTTAAATGTGGCCCATTCCTGCTCTCCTTCTTTTTGGCAGGGCAGCAAGTTGCCTAGTCGTGTTGCACTGTTTGAAATTTTAAAAACTTCCTTTATTGTTTAGAGCTGAAAAAAGGAATACAAATAAGAGACACAAAAACTACATCCATCCACAAACATTTGACATGCAGTAAAGGTTATTGCAGATCAAAGCCCACAGAAGTAAACATCGCAAGTATCATGTCCCATGACTCTCTTCTCCTGGTACCGCAGGCACCACAGCACCTATGACAGAAGGAACCTGTACCTCATCCTCAGAGAATACATCCTGTGATCCCCCTACTGTCCCTCACACTTAGTCAGCTGCATCCCCCAAGCCTGCAGGTCATCCTCCACTTTATCATCATGTCTACATTTCCGGAGGCGTACTTCTTCAGCCAGCGCCCTCTCACTCACATCCATCACCCAGCCATCCACACTAGGCCCAATTGACCCCATTCAGGTAATAGTGCCTCTTCTCTTTACCAGCAGCAAGAGCAAGTTCAAGAGTTTAAAATTCAATTATTTTGCCCTTATGCTTTTTGATACCTCCCAGGCAAACAACCGAGTCAAGCACTATCGCAGCTCCAAGGACCGTGGCCATTCTCCTCACAACACCACAGAGTCCTTAAAGGTGTTGATCAAGAGACAGCACCAGGCAAGGTGCAAGAAAGATGCCACCTGAGCCTGACACCGGTGACAACTCGTAGGCCTAACCTAACGGGGTCTTATAGTGTCCTGACTGTAATAATGACAGACACTAAGTATGTTGAACATGGAGCTTTATTAGCTACCTCTTATCTCGTCCTAGTCCCTACTCTAACTAACTTCTTTCCTGTCCCAGGCCCCTCCTCTTCCTCCAACCCCGTAACTCCTCCCATCCCAACTACTAGACTGTTCACATCATCACATCTCCCCCTTTGTTAACAAAAGAAACAAACTGACTTGATTATAGTTCTTCAATCAGTCTTTTGGGCTTGTGTATGTCTCTTCGAGGTTGGAGACTCACTCCAATATCTGCAGACGCAGCTTCTGATGATCAGGTCTCTGTGTTGTACCCAGTTGACTAAGTCCTTCTGCATCTCGTTGGTCCGTGTCTCTGTCAAGGACCTCTTTCATGGCTGGGGTATATTTTTGAAAATGGGACACATTTCGGGTGATCCGTCTGTTCTCAGACTCTGCAGTAATCATGGTACCCTTCTGCTGAGTGATAGTCAAAGGTTCATCTTTGAATCTACAGTCCGTTTTCTTTGACTGTTCTTGTTTGACCACCACACAGTCTCCTGTATGAAGAGATGGAGACTTTGCTTTCCGTCGAGTGTCTGCATACGATTTCATTTTGCTCTAGCCAGCTTGATCAGCCACCGCTAGTTCTCCATGGACACGTGTCGGAGACACCGGTCGTAGAGCTCCTTCCCATGTCGGGATCCGTGTTCTGATGGGTCGCCCCAACATGAGAGTGGCAGGACATTTTCCGGTAGTAGCATGTGGTGTTGTTCGATAGGCTCTTAGGACCTCATTGAGAGCCACTTGTAAGTCTCTTTTTTCCAAGGTGGCTTGTTGAAATGTCTTCTTCAAGGTGGCCATGAACCGTTCAATGGTACCATCGGCTTGTGGCCACAGAGGCGTGACCTTGCGATGTCGAAAGTTGAGATGCTTTGCGAATTCACTAAACTCATGTCCGTTAAAGGGGGGACCATTGTCTGTTTTGAGTTCTTTGGGAATACCCCATGCGGCAAACACTTCGTCTAGTATGGCGATCGTGCTGGAGGCATTGGTAGAAGACACAAACTGTGCTATTGGGAATCTCGAGTATTCATCCATGATAGCCAATACGTATTTGCCTGACTGGAGTGGTCCATAAAAGTCCATGGCAAGTTCCTGCCATACCCCACTGGGTAGTTTAGTCATTTGAAGAGGAGCTGGGGAATCTCCATGCTTCACCAGTTGACACTGGGGGCAGTCCTTTAAGGTGAGCTCCACCATTTGGTCAAGTAGTGGGAACCATACTCGCTCCCAGAGAGCTCTCTTGGTTGCAACAACTCCTCGATGACCCTCATGGGCAAGGTTAATCACACCTTGACGTAACTGCCTCGGGATGACAATCCGATGATCTCTCAGTAAGGGCCCCTCTGAGGTAGCAGACAACTCTTCACTGACATGTCGGAAGGCTTGCATTTCTTGACGGATTTGAGGATCACTCTTTTCCTCCTCACTGTCATGTCTCCAGCAATGTGTGCGCAGTCGGCGCACTACTTTCTGAAGAATGTTGTCTTGCGCAGTGGCTTCCTGTATCGCTTCCAAGGGGACTGCCGGTGGCCGGGCTAAGCCTACCACAAAGTGTATGTATTCTTCAGCTATTGAAGGAGGTGAGGCCTGGGATGCTTGAGGGTGTCGGGACATGTAGTCCGCAGGATTCTCTGCCTTTCCTGGTTTATGTATGATTGTGTAGGTGTATTCCTGCAGGCGTAAACCCCACCTTTCAATGCGAGGTGGCATCTTGGCCTTGGGATTACCAAAGATGGTGACAAGCGCCTGGTGGTCCGTAATCATGGTGAAATGTTTGCCGTAGATGAACACATGAAAATGCTCGCAAGCCCATACGACCGCGAGACTCTCTTTCTCGGGCTGGGAATAAGCCTTCTCGGTGTCTGATAGGCTGCGGCTGGCATAAGCCACAATGTGTCGTTGATCAGTGTCATTATCATACTGAGCCAGGATTGCACCCAACCCGCTGGACTGGCATCCACCGTTATCTCCGTCTTCCTCTTGGGGTTAAAGTAGGCTAGGTTGTCCGCTGATTCCACCGCCTGTTTAATTTCTTGGAACGCCCGCTCACACTGAGGGCTCCACACAAACGGTTGTCCTTGCTTGGTGAGGGCATGGAGTGGGTGACTGATGGTGGTGTAGTCCTTTATATATCTGGCGCAATAGCTCGCCATGCCCAGAAACGATCGGATGTCACTCACATCTTGAGGGCTCTTGGTGGTATTGAGCGCTGTCACTTTCTCAGGGTCGGGCTTCATCCCAGCCCCCGAGAACACATGTCCGAAGAACTTAAGAGTGGATTGATGGAACTCACACTTGTCCTTTATGAGAGTTACATTAGGTTCTAGGAGAGCATGGCATACTCGATCCAAAGCTTTGTCATGTTCCTGTGTGTTCGACCTATACACCAGAATATCATCACTATAGTTCAGTGAATTTGGTATGTGTCTGATAGTCTGACGGATGACCTCTTGGAATATTTCCGCCGCAGAGGAGATACCGAAACTCAGCCGTTTTTTATCGAAACAAACCCAGATGAGTGGCAAATGTAGTTATGTACCTTGATTTTTTGTGTAATTCCAGCTGATGGTATCCCTTATTTAGATCAAGTTTGGAAAATACCCTGGCTCCATTCAATGCTGATATCATATCCAGTGGCGTCACTAGGGTTGGTGTCACCCGGTGCCGGTAACTCATGGTGTCACCCCCTCACGACTTACCGCACGGACCTCCTCCGCTCCGAATCCGCCAGTGGACACAGATGGCAAATATATATATGTTCATACAGTTTCTCTTTACTGCGGCACGTGATGAAATCACAGAACCATATTTTCATCTCGTGATTGACTGTCTCTTTCACTTTAAAATCTGGTTCCTCTCTTCTCTTTGTGGGCACTTAAAAGGCGCAGCATGAATGCTCTATTTTCTAACTGGTAACCCCATAACGCCGATTTTACCTCCAACAGACCAGAAACCCAAAACAGAAATGGCACAGCCAGTGTACCCAGAGAAGCAGGGCCCCAACCGAGGGAATGACCAAAATAACAAATCACAAGTCAGCAGAAACACAAATCCACAGCCAAAAGCACAGGGACATAAAAGCTGCCACTGCCAGGATGGACAATAAGGCAGCAGGATGAAGACGCGGCAGCAAAGCAGGCATATTTCAGCCAAAGCAGTTCACTTCATAGTATACGTATGAAGTGAACTAACTGTGAAGTGAACCACCTGCAAGTGAAATGACGAGTTCAAGGAAAGGCCTGGCCTGCACCCAATCGTGCAGCCGGCCGTGTGCAACTGCAAGCACAATACACCGCCCGGGTCAGGATTAGCCTAGGAGGCTGGAAGGGCAGGGCCGGACAGGATCTTCTGGTCTTCAATTTATTTATGCGTTTTTATATAGCGCAGACTTTACCCAAAGGCGTTAGAGCGCTTCACAATAGGAACAGTAATGAAACATGAGGAGAAAATTACAAGTGAACAAATTACAAAAGCAAATGTTAAGTTACAAGAGGCAAAAGTGACATTTGTGAGCAAACAAAATACATGAGGTTGCAAACGGTGCATTACAGGAGGAAAAAGTGACATGTATGCAGGTTACACAAGTCCTTAAAAGATGACTGAAGGCAGGTTTTGAATTTTCCAATCCCTGAATTTGAGAGCTTCACATCCACTGTCTGAATGCCAGATGCATTATCTACACGAGTAATTAAACTAATAACAGTGTATAAAAGCAATTACTACTAATGCGTCTTTATTATACATACTAAAGGAACACTATTGTGAAAAATTTGAATAATGAAATACTGAGCAAAAAGCACTGTTTCTAAACTTATACCTTGCAGTTACCATGCAATTCCTTAAAGATGGTTCATAATTCATTAAGCAGGTATATTACAAGGTGGTAACCTGAGACTTATCTCACTCAAGAATGTCTGCAATGAAAGCAGTAACTCGCTGAGCTTCCTACGTAAAATACAAATCTGTGACCTGCATGGTGCATGCTTCACTTTGCAGCTGGGACATCACATTTAACTCTGTCTCTTTATACTTTGTATGAGTGAGGCGGGCTGTAACTAGACTGCACACAGATCTCGCCAGCAAGTGTATTCACCACCAAAGTTATCTTACAGCTACCATGTTTTGGAATTTCTTGGGTAAACAAAGATCTCTCTGCACCAGGTGTCTACAGTCTAATCCCAATAAACTATTTTAAAGTGAAGTCTGCTCAAGAGAAAACAAAGTATAATTAGAAGAGGTATAATACTGCAATATATGGTAGACACTCGAGCACAAGAACAAACGTTACGTTCGTAGGCAATGGTGGCACTTGTACAAGTATCAAAGCAAACAAAATGCCATTACCGCGCAGTCCCCGGCAACACTCACTCGAAATATCTGCCAAGGTGCCCTTTTTGTCAACTGGAGAGCATCGTTATATTCCCACCCAGCCAGGTAGATTTGTCCACACACGCCCACTGCGTTAAACTGAAGAGGATCAAGTGCACAAAATCTGATAGTCTTTCTGGAGCATCACCCCCATTGGGCACACCATGCCATGCAAGGCGTAGATGGCAAGGGGTCATCTCTGAGGGGGGACTCTCTATGCAGGCAGTAGAAGGCAAGGCGTCTTATTTTCTGGGCAGTGCTGTGCCGAGAGTAGAAGGCAGAGGTCATCTCTGGGGGGCATGCTATGCAGGGAATAAATAGAAGGCAGAGGGGGTGGAGTCTTCTCTAGGGGCTCGGTGAAGTGGTTAGAGAAAAGGGAAGTGCTTTAAATGGGAAGATACTGCCCGGTACTGCGTGCCTGCACTTCCTGAATGTGAAGGGTAGAGTATCTGCACCTCTCAGCACTGCTGTAACATATTTAATGGAAGAGCACCGGCACTTCTCTGGAGCAAGCAGGTACTCTAATTAGTGAGTGCCTGCAATTCAATATTTCCATTTCACGCACTGAGGCCTGAACAAGGGGTATTTTCCTATGGAGATCTGTCACCTTGCTCCTTTGTTCTTGACTCAGTACAGGGATTGGACTCAAGACGCACAGGGATCCGTGTTTTTGAAATGGAGGGACGAGCCTTTTAATAAATGCCTAATAGAATTATGGCGTGCATCACTGCCGGTGTCGGCGTGATCAGGCAACAGGCTGTCATTGTCCACATGTGACAGCAGCTGCGGCCGGCGTCACGCTCGGTTCTAGGCAGAGCTCTTGGCCTTGGTATATCCAAAGGCATGAAATGGTCCCACTCGAGGCCTGCACAACAGTGCCTGGGCTGGCCCTGTCAGCTGTCAAATAATATTCACAGATTGAATCTTTGTATCTATTAACACGCCTGCAATACAGTGAGTCCGCTTCAATGAAGATAACAAAGCAACCTTTCCCGATAGCTTATAGGCACGCAGCAGATCATAAAAACCCATCCCTGCCTTTGAAGGGTTAGAAATCCTCGAAACCGGCCACACGCTTTCTGATGATGCAATGTTTGGCATTGGCAATAAAGGCACAACAAGTGAACTTCTTGAACTGGAAGTTTAAACCTAGTTCTGTTCATGAAAGAGGCAGCAGGCACGGCAGCCTAGGTGTCAAGAGGACCTGTTCTGATATCCATCTCTAGTGTACGTTGGCGCCATAACCATTCACTGAGCAAATCCAGGCCTCTGGGATTCGTATTTTGCTGCTTCAAGTGTCTTTGTGCAGGGTGAACCTCCTCATAAACGTCCTCTACATACTATGAATAAGGGATATCCAGAAAAAGTGAATATAGCTGACAATTAAATTGAGGCAACTGTGCTCCATTCTACAACGCCAATGATTTTGTGGGGGTTCTTTTTTTTGTGCAGTTTTATATAGCACGAACTCGGCCCGGAGGAATCAATGCGCTTTAAAAGAGCACCAGTTATATTATAGACGGACACATTAATTTCTATGCATGGGGAGATAAAGTGACTTGCCCAGGATGTTTGAGCCTCGCCAGACTCGGACCTGGTTCCCCAGCTTCAAGGTCGGCCGCTGTAGCCGTTAAGCCACAACCTCTCCCGTGTTGTTGGATGTTTTGTGTCTGTCCCCCTGGCTGCGTGTAAGTGAAGGGCTTCCTCAAGAAGATAACCGTAAGTGGGTGATTGTGGTATCGCCAGCAGTGACGGATCAGAAACATCAAATACCCGGTCGTCTTTGCCAGAGGAGAGAGGTAATGCATGCCATTTCACAGCAACAATATCCCCGCAGCGCCACGCGGCCAGTGTCGTCCCTCATAGGACCAAGAAATGTTCCTTCGGACCTGGAGAGAATACAGATCCTGTGGAGATGTTATCATGTTAATATCTCCTGGGAGTGGCACTGGAAGCGCTGGAGGGTGGGGGATGGGCTGCCTCGAAAAGGGCATGTGTGGGGCATACGAAGAAAGCCAGCTTTAGCCTGGTGGTGCACCCGCCCGAAGAGGGCCCTCAGGGGCCGTGTTTTCATATCGTGCCATTAAAAAACTGAAAGCATGTTGTACTGTACTGATTGAATCTGATCATCAGTTCATTTGTGTGCCACTGCACTGCCACATTTTTTAATTACTTACTTGACATGCATGCAGTATTCATATATATTATAAAATGATCAGTATTATTTCTCAAATTCTCTCTAGTCTCTCTCACCGTTCCAATTTGAAGGGGAGACACTAAGATAGTGCAGGACCGGTGGTGTCCTCGTCGTCGCGTCGGTATTAATGTCTTCTTTATTCTCACGACGCACCACCACGCAAGCACTCTCCCTGGCGGGCGCGCGTGACCGCCGTGACACGTCAGAGGCTAAGTGCGCACAGCGCGCGGGGGCTGTCCCAGGGCCGTCATTGGTAGTAGCCAGTGATTGACAGCCCTGGGACCCAAACTGCTGGGTCGTAGAGTACTGATTCGAATAGCGGTAGCCGGCGACGCGTGCAATTCAGTTCTGCTGGAATGACTGCCAGTGCCAGCTTGTCTGTCCGCATCGCACCACCAGACACCAGTGACGATCATCACGCATACATGATCGTGGTGAGATCTGAGGTGCGGTGCGGTGCATGCGTGGCGCGCTGTCTAAAGCAGGTAGTCAGTGTAGTCAGTGCAGTGGCCAGGCAGCAGCTAACTAACAAGATTGGTGTCACCCCCAGATGGGTGACACCCGGTGCGGTCCGCACCCCCCGCACCCCCCTAGTGACGCCACTGATCATATCACTCAGGTGAGGCCTTGGGTGACGCACTCTTTCTATGGCTGTATTGGGAAGCCTCATGTCCACACATAAGCGTACCTTTTCAGGGGTACCCTTCTTTGGAACGATGACAACTGGTGACACCCATGGTGTGGGACCATCCGTTTTCTCAATAATGTCAGCTTGTAACAGTTCCTGGATTTCATCCTCTACGGCTTGCTGAAGATGAAAAGGCACTCGCCTGGGATGTTGAGCCACAGGGCGCACTTGATCATTGATGTGCAAGCGAATCAGACATTTGTTAATTTTTCCGAACCCAGTGAATAACTTGGGGAACTTACGGACAATGTCTGGATTATCACTGACTCGGTATAAGATCTCAACCAGTCGGAGGCACTCCGCTGTAGGCAGACTAAGGAGACAATCAGCCTCCGGGCCCTCGATGACGTGAATATACGCCGACACTGAAGTAGATTCATGTTTAAGTGTTGTTGCGAATTTGCCCAGGCAGGGAAGTGTTTTTTTCGCCATCCAGGTGAACACCCTGACATGTGCTGGACTCAGGAGGGGTGGTGGCTGCATTTTGTTGTATTCGGTCACGGGCATGTAATTCAATGATGCCCCACTGTCTAAAACAAACTTGGTTGCTTGTGTCCCCACTTTGATGTCTAATGGAGGATATTTCTTTAGCTGGTCCGGGTCGGCCACCATGCAGATATATTCATCCGTGTATACTGACTACTGACTCCTGAGATGTCGATCTCGATTCTCTCGACGATGACCGTCTCGGCGACCTTCTTGTCCATTGGGATTTGCGAGACTCCCTGCTGGAATGTGACGAACCAGAGGATGATATTGCTCTGTCCTGTACGGCTTTTGCATGATGTCGCTTGTTATCTGGGCGAAACGACTTTGTTGTCTCACTCCTTCTTTCTTTGCTATATACTCCACACATCACCTCAAAGTGGTTTTTCCATCCACATTTTCGGCATTGTTGACCCATTGCTGGACATACATCTGTATGTGGCAAATCATACCCACATCGATAGCATTTCCGTGAGAGCTCTGGCTTTCTGGCATGATTTGATTTCTTGTCTCTCCTTCCAGATTCATAGCGTCGGCGACCTTTGTGTTGATGACGGGACGCTGGTCGAGACCTTCTCTGTCGCTCTTTCGATCTTCTCCGAGTGCTATTGTTTTGCATCCAATATGCTTGCTCTCTTCTCTCACTACGCCCTGTCTCCATGCTCTTGGCATGCTCCTCCGCTTGGTCATGCACCCTAGTCATTTCCTCTATTTCGTCGAGATTATGACTTTTCCTTAGCAGCCGCCTTCGGAGTGTCTCTGAGTGGCAGCCCTCGATGACTCTTAGTCGGATGGCATCCTCCGTCGAGAATGCGGCAAAGTTGCAATACTGAGACAGTCGGCGTAGTCTGGATATGAATGTGCTCATAATTTCTTCCTTGTCTTGACGGGCTTGATAGAATACATATCTCTCGTAGTCCACATTTCTTTTGTGCACAAACTTTCTGTTTAATGCATCTTGAACCTTGTCATAGGTACCTTTCTCATCTGTCGGCAACTCTTTGATCACTTTGCAAACCTCTTTACCGACCAAATTGCGTAGTGCAATTAGCTTGTCTCTGTCTCCCGTGACTTTTGATCCTTCAAGATAGTCCTCAAAATCCTCCAGCCACTCCTGCCATCTGGGGCCCATGCTTCCGCCAGCCACCAGGGTCAGTGATTCCGGGGGGCGCAGCTGTGAAACTCCAGGCGTGACAGGGGCAGCCGCCGCTGCACCGCCACCATTCCGGTGCGGTGAGTTTGACATTACTGGACTGATGTATCAATGTCACTTTTTACACTTGCTAGTGCTTGTTTGCTTGCTGTTTGCCGTCGTCAGTGCTTGCTTGCAGTGACCAATGCTTGTTTTGCAGTTACCAATGTTTGTTTGGTATTTACCAACCCTTGTCTTGCATTTACTAGTGCTTATTTTGCAATTACCAATGCTTGTTTTGCAATTACCAATGCTTGTCTTGCAAATACCAATGCTTGTTGTACAACTACCAATGCTTGTTTTGCAATTTCCAATGCTTTTTCTGCAATTTCCAATGCTTGTTTTGCTTTTGCCAGTGTTTATTTGCTTAGGCCTTGTGCTGCCTGACTTCAAAATGGCTGCTTCCACAGTGCACAGGGGATTTGTCCTGCTAGCTGCCTGGTTCCAAGATGGCCGCTCGCCTGGAAATCTCACTCCTCGAGATTTCAAACTCATTCGACTGCAGGCTCACAGGGAGTCACTCAGTTACAAAAAAGTGGTCGGTTACATAACATATTCTAGCGGTAATTTCATTATACGATTTTAAAGGTACACACACGAACCAAGTAACATTGAAACTGAATTTAATTCAGCTGTAAGCATTAGTATCCAGTACTTTCACAGGTATTATATTTCATTTCATACAATACAATTTCTGAAGTCTTTATTCAAAATAGTGCTCGGTGAGTGTCAGAGAAAGGGGGGGATTTCAGTAGGATAGGGTGTGGTTGGAATAGATTAAGGGACAAAGAAAAGGAATTGTGTCCTGTAAACAATTCTATCTCATTCCGAGAACATTTCTAGTCAATGATAGATCAAACAAGGTTCCCTATATACACTATACACGGGAGCCATATATGGCAAACTTTGCTGCGGCGTGTATGTATAAAGGTGGTGTTGTCGACGTTTCGACCCCTATGGTAAGGGCGGGTGATTCCTCAGTCTAGGGTCTTCATCAGGACAATAAAATCAGTGACAGTGAGCACATATATATACACAGGCGTTTCGGAGATGTCCCACCTCAGTTGAGACTTGCGCCTTTGGGGTATTTAGGTTCTTCAATCGACAGGAGCCATAAGTCAATTAGTAGAGTCCCAGATGACGGGGTAAGTAAAATTTGAAAGCCTCCTGATTATGTCAATGCGTGGGTGTGGCAAACGTCCTACATCCACTGGAAGAATTAATCAAGGGTGGGGTGTGGATTTCTTACACCAACTGTGGTCCTGCTGGCAAACGTCTCCACAGTAACAGTAGACGTTTGCCAGCAGGACCACAGTTGGTGTCGACAACACCACCTTTATACATACACGCCGCAGCAAAGTTTGCCATATATGGCTCCCGTGTATAGTGTATATAGGGAACCTTGTTTGATCTATCATTGACTAGAAATGTTCTCGGAATGAGATAGAATTGTTTACAGGACACAATTCCTTTTCTTTGTCCCTTAATCTATTCCAACCACACCCTATCCTACTGAAATCCCCCCCTTTCTCTGACACTCACCGAGCACTATTTTGAAGAAAGACTTCAGAAATTGTATTGTATGAAATGAAATATAATACCTGTGAAAGTACTGGATACTAATGCTTACAGCTGAATTAAATTCAGTTTCAATGTTACTTGGTTCGTGTGTGTACCTTTAAAATCGTATAATGAAATTACCGCTAGAATATGTTATGTAACCGACCACTTTTTTGTAACTATATGCTGACCCAGGTCGGTGAGGAAAGGGTTTACCCCGTTATTACCTACCACTCACAGGGAGTCACTCAGCACTCACCAGAAACCAGTTGGTTGCAGGCATCAATGTTCTCTCAATCCCTCACACGCTCTTTGATCCAGGAACGTTCATGGAAGATCGGGGTGGGCTCCCGATTGCGCTTCGTTATGTCTCTGCTATTCCTCACGCATCGGGGGTGAGCGTTTCACATTTGGCGCGCACCGGCGCTCTTTCTTCAGGGCACGTTCACGAGGCTTTAACAGTGCCTCAGACACCTCTCGGTCACCGAAGCAGAAGGCAGGATCGGGGTAGGCTCCCGATTTCTCCTTATTGAGTGCGTGCCGTTTTTCACGCGTCGGGGGTGAGCACCTTTTTGACGCGCACCGGCGTTTCACTTCAAACGCTCTCATCGCTCAATGACGCTTCTCCCTCGGGGCTCTACACGACCAGCCGATCGCGGAGCAGGGGCAAATACCGCTAGCCTCTTGATCTGGAAGGCGGCCTCAATACAGACACACGTGTCTTCAGCAGCGTTTTTCTCTTTCTGCGCTGCAAGGGACGGGACGCTTCTTCGTGGGGTTCTAGGGATGGCAGACTGCCCAATCCCACCCACGTCGCCAGCTGTAGTGTCCTGACTGTAATAATTATCTCGTCCTAGTCCCTACTCTAACTAACTTCTTTCCTGTCCCAGGCCCCTCCTCTTCCTCCAACCCCGTAACTCCTCCCATCCCAACTACTAGACTGTTCACATCATCACAGGTCTGTCCTCTGAAGCAGCACCTTGGTGACATTTGTACGGTGCAAGACATTAAAATGGACCAGTTTACAGGATACAGTCTGGACCATAGAAAGGACCTTCTCCATTGTACATCTTCATGGGGCACCCCCAGCTCCTCCTCCCATTCAGCTCTGGCCGGCGCCACAGGGTTCAAGGTTTGTCAACAATCATGGCCATATAAAGGTGCAAGACTAAGTGGCAGATTTCCCCCAGCTCCAACGACCCTTGCAGAAAGAGTGAAGTGGACAGAACAGGCAGAAACTTGGCCCATATTTCCCGAGTTATGGCAGCTGTACTGGCATGTGTTAAGAATTGCCCATTCCCTAATTCAAAGGCTTCCTGAGCCGTTTCAACTGTGATAAAGTCCTCACTTTATCACCCCAACCGCACCCCAACCACGCAGTACCATTGATCTACTCAGCAAGTGTATGAAAAGCTGGTATGTCCCAGAAATGAAGCACCTGAACAATTAATTTTATTTATTTAGAAAGTTTTATAAAGCGCTAGCCTGACCGGAAGGTATCGGAGCGCTTCACACAATTACAGAGCAGTGCAAAAGAAAGCAAAACACAATACAGTAAAGCGAGACATTCAGGATACGAATCGTAGTAGGGAGAATGATGACGAGTTCCATTACTGGGTCTTGGCATTCCGCATCCGGGAGAGGCGCAATATCACTTTAGACACTTCGAGCTGCTCCTATCTGTTAGATAAGGAGCGGTCGAGGAAAAGGATTTTGAGCTGACTCTACCCAGCACTACCATAACAGCTCGCTCTCACAGGTACGCCGTGTGCCTATTGAAGTACAATACTGGTGCCACATCCCACCCCCTTGAAAACATCATGTGTGGGAGAGCAATACGCTGTGTCTCATAGGCCAAAAGCGCTTTCTCCCAGTTCTATCCTTCCGACAACCAATGGGCAGCATACTGCAGCTGGAAGGCCAAGTAATACATCTCCATATTACAGTCCCCCAGTGTGGGCAAAAACAGGAGTTCACATGTCATGAAAAGAGAGTGCAATCTCCAAAATGTCACCCAGTGAAGATTGTCAAACAAATGCTGCATAGTGTACAGACACTGTCGCAAAAAGACAATCTTATCCACTGCCACTTGTCCCACTAGGGACAGTGCGAGGGTATTCCAAAATTTGACTGAGGCACTCAGACCCACGGTCGCTGCAGAGCAGTACGTGCCACCATGATCCCCAAATAACAGAACTGATCAGTTTACGAGCGTAGAGGCAGGAGTGGAATGGAAGCAGGGTCCCCAACCTCCAGCGGAAACAGCAGCGATTTCCCCTCATTAATCCTAAAACCTGTAATCTCCCCAAATGTATCCAGATATTATGGGAGCAGAGGTAAGGACTCCTGTGGGGCAGTAAATTAAAAAGGGTGTTGTCTGCATAAAGCGACACCAGGTGATTTTACATCAGCCACTCTGATACCCCACTCCAACATTTTCTGCTGAATTTGGATCACTTGTGGCTCAAGCAATGTGGCAAAAAGTAGAGGCGAGAGAGGACATCCCTGTTGCATACCCCTACCTACCACCCACATGTCAGAGCGTCACATCAGTCAAAGAAACCACATTTAGATATTGTTATAATTTTTGGGTCAATAAATCGTTCATGAAATTACCCCTACAATTCTGTTCAATAACTTTTGAATTTATACACCAAGAATGCATATAGTTGTTTGTCTAAACTTTAACTATCAAGCTTGCAGTAGTGCGTTTTGGCTCTAGTCAACCTTTAGGCTTTCTAGTTACAGACAAAAAACTAGGTTAACTTGCCAGGTCAACATAGGAGTGTAAAACTGCACACAGAGGCTCTGTAGTGGCAGGGCGGAGCTATGTTTAAAGGGCTACCGAAGCGGGTGCTGCAGGCTCACTAGTAGCATTTCATTTACAGGCCCTGGGCACATATAGTGAACATTACTAGGGACTTATAAGTAAATTAAATATGTCAAATGTAGATAAACCAATGTTACCATGTTTTGAGTACAGAGCATATGCACTTTGGCACTGGTTAGCAATGGTAAAGTGCCCAGAATCCTAAAGCCAGCAGAAATGAAGCCAGCAAAACAGGAGGTCAGACAGCAAAAAGTCAGGGGTAACCGCACCAAGGATGCTTGGTCTAACAACATGTATGCATTGGGGTATAGCCCTGTAGGTGATTCTATGCTTATATGCTTTGATTCTTACACCATTTCATTAGCATGAGATGGTTCAGATTTGGATTATGAGTACACTGTGATACCTTATCTTTGTTGAATTTCACCTTGGTTATTTCCTAGTATATGACATCTTTCACAACCTATTTATTCACTGCGTCAGTTTTACATTAAGGGACTCAGATGGAGGAAATGTAGGCAACTTGAGCCACTAAATTGCTCATCTATCATATTAATGAGGTATGTCAATGTGGGTTGTTATATATGTGAATATTTGGACCTAGAATGTTGGAATGCCTGAAAATTAGGTGTACTTTGTACTTGTGGTATCACATATGTACCTATAATTCACATTTACACAAGATTTGATGCTACAATTTCCGTGCATGACATAATGGAATTTAGAAGTTTTTTTTTCATTTATGCTCCTGATACTTTCATCAGCCTACAGATATACTGTCATGTGTGACACACATGCTTAGGCTCACAAGATGTGTTTAACGAATGGTATTTTAATAAAACATTGACAAGTAATCCAGACTTCACACACCATTGCACATACACACATCCCAAACTTTGATAAGATTTATCCTTTCTACTCATATTGAATACAATTGTGGACCACATGATCTTTCTGTTGATTTGTTCGTCATTGCAGAAATTGTGGTTCTGTCCACTTACACAGAGTAAGATGACACAATACTTTTCAATGTGAAATTTTCCTGCCTCCATTGCAGGATCAGGGAAGGAAATCACACAATTGGACATTATTGACTAGATTATATTTAGATCTGTAGAGCGTCTTGTCAGCCATGAGGGTATCCAGGTACTGGCAGGGTCCAGTTGATTAGCTGAAAACCCAGGTCTTCAGTGACTTTTGGAATGCTGAAAGAGATGGGGAGGTCCATAGATGAAAGGGTAGCTTGTCCAAGTCTTTTATACTAGGAAGGAGAAGGAGTGACCTCCGCATCTGCTATGTCGGATGCAGGGGAGAGGTTTGGAGAAAGGGATGCAGACAGAAGGTGTATGGTGAGCTGATGAAAGTTCAGGCGGTGGTTTAAGTAGGCAGGTCTGCAGTTGTGCATGGCATTGTATACATGGGTCAAGAGCTTGAACTGGTATCTTTTCTGTACAGGAAGCCAGTAGAGTTCCCTGAGAAAGTGTGTGATGTGGGTTCATCTAGGGAGAACCAGGAAGTGAGCTCCTATCCCTGCATAGAGAGCGTGTTGTAGTTCAATCGGCTCAATATGAGGGCCTGGTTGATGGTGAGTCTTGCGCTTTGGGATAGCCATTTGAATATCTTATGAACCATGCGGAGGATGAAGAAGCAGGAGGAGGAGATGGCGTTGACCTGTGTCATCATGGTTAGCTTGCTGTCCAGAATGATGCATAGGTACATACGTGGTCAGTGGGGTTTAAGTAGGTCTGAGTTCTGAGTGCCACCAGGATGCATCCCATGGGAAGCTTTTGTTTCTGAAAATCAGTACCTCTGTCTTGTCCGAGTTGAGCTTCACTTCATCCAGTTGGTGATGTCTGTCATACAGGTGTAAAAGTTGGTCTTGGTGGTGGCTTCAGAGAGGGAGAGGATGAGTTGTTTGTTATCGATATAGGATATGATGTTGAGTCCATGGGTTTTGGCGATGCTGGCCAAAGGTGTCATGGAAGTGTTGAAGAGGGTGGGGCTGAATAAGGATCCTTGGGGTACTCCACAGATGATTTCCTTGGGTCCGGCGGTGAAGATCCATTTGAGAGCAGTTCCTTGGATGCCTATGTTGTGCAGCCTTGTGATGAATATGTGGTGAGAGACCGTACCGAAGGCAGCCGAGAGGTCTAGGAGGATCAGAGCTGCAGCTTCTCCTTGGTTGAGTAGGGCTTGTATGTGTTTGGTTGCCGCAATGAGGGCTGCCTGGGTGCTGTAGTTGCTTTGGAATCTGGATTGGGTGGAGTTGAGTAGGAGGTTCCATTCCAGATGTAAGGAGAGTTATTGGTTGATGGCTTTTTCTAATACTTAGGCCAGGAACAAGAGCAGAGAGATCGGTCTGTATTTGTTAAGTTTGCTGTGGTCTGTCGCTGGTTTCGTTAGGAATGCATTGACTTCTGCATGTTTCCAGTCCTTGGGGAAGGTGGTCAAGGCAATTGAGGTGTTGAACAAGGTGGTGAGTATGTGGCTCATTCTGACTTCACATAGGTTGAAAATTTGGTGAGGACATGAGTCGGTTGGAGCACCTGAGTAAAGCAAGTGATGATGGAGGCGGTTTCTTCAGGAGTGAGCTGGCTTCATTTGGTTGGTTGGATGTCTGTGGTGGTAGCCAGGTCCTTGTGCTGCTTGAAGAATTCAGTGGCCCTGGGCTGGGGTTTGAAGTTTCTGTGATCTTGTCGATGAAGAAGTTTGCAATGTTGTTGCAGAGTTCCTCTTCGAGGTTTATGTCATTTGTTGCAGATGAGGGGTTGGAGAATTCTTTGACGATGTTGAAGAGTTCTTTGCTGTTAGTGGAAATTGATTCAATGTGTGAGGCTAAGGCCTTTTTCTTCAATTCTCTCAACTGTATGTGGTAGCGGTTGAGGGCTGTCTTGAAGGCGGTCTTGTCTGTCATGTTCTTGCTGTTGTGCCATCTCTTTTCCAGTTGTTTACATTGTTTAACGGTTCTGAGGTCTTCCGTGTACCAGCTAGCCTGCTTGGCGGACCTTCTATGGGTGTTGTTGCTGATTGGAGTGACACTATCAGCACAGTTGTTAATCCAATTGTAGAAGTTTCTGACGCTCTAGTCTAGGTTTGCTGAGGATATGGGGTAGGTTGTGTTGAAGGTGTTGATCCATGTGTCCTTTGAGACTGCTCCGCTGTCATTAGGGGTATTGGGAAGACTGAGGTTAGAGGTGTGGCTCCGCGGCCAGGGCGACT
The DNA here is from genome assembly GCF_964261635.1 of Lissotriton helveticus. Lineage (NCBI taxonomy): Eukaryota > Metazoa > Chordata > Amphibia > Caudata > Salamandridae > Lissotriton > Lissotriton helveticus. The sequence goes on from NC_136063.1 coordinate 1,315,836,924, forward strand.
GACGCATGAATCTGGGGATCACGGTTCGATCCCCGGCTCCGGCGGCAGGTTAGCCCAGCACCATGTGACTCTGGGCAATAGCTTGCTTAAACCCGACGGCCCCCAGCGCCTAGAGACCCTTACGGGTGATTGTGCGCTTTACAAATGTGGATGATTATTATTATTATTATTATTATTATTATTAGAGGTCTGTGAGCTGGTGATATTGAAGTGGACAATGGAATGGTCAGTCCAGGTGAGTTCTGTGGTGTGGTTGGACCTGATGCGGTTGCTGGAGGTGAAGATGGGCATTAGCGTGTGGCCTGCAGTGTGCGTGGGGCCAGTGACAAGTTGGACGAGTCTGATGTTGTTTGTGATGTCCCGGAGGTTGGTAGTGTTGATGGTATTGTGGTCGTCGATATGGAAGTTGAGGTTGCCGAGGAAAATTTAGTTGTTGGAGTTTATGGTGAAGTCAGCAATGAAGTTGCAGAAGGTTGGACATGGTCCTGAAGGACGGTAGATGAGAATGACCATGATGGTGGTTTTGCTGTCTGTTTGGAGTCGGAAGTTGAGGTGTTTCATGGCTGGAGTGATGTCGTCATTTAGGGTGGTGCATTAGAGCGATTCCTTGTGTACGATGGCGATCCCTCTGCCATGCTTGTTGATGTGGTTGTGAAGGATGATCTTGTATCCTTCGGGTTTTGCAGTGGCGATATCAGGTGCAGAAGTGGGGTTGAGACAGGTCTTGGTGAGGAAGAGGACATTGGGTGTAAGGGTAGAGATGAAGTCCCCAATCGCGGTTGTGTGTTTGCACAGTGAGCAAGTGTTGAGAAGGGCACATGCGAGTTGGTGTTTTTGTCCAGGTGGTGTGTGTGTTGTGTTTGGGGTAGGGCTGGTCAGTGGACTGATGTTTGTGGTGTGGCAGGTGAGGTGGCAGTGGTTGCAGGTGAAAGGTCCTACTGTGGAGCATGGGTCAGCGTGGTGAAAATATTTGTTGTGGCGTACTGAACCAATGGTGTAGCTCAGCGATGGTGTATATGTGGAGGCGGGACAGCTAGGGGTCGTGGTACTGGGCATGAACCAGGCGTGAAAGGGAACAGTTGGGCATGCCTTTGGTGTGCCAGTGGTGCACCAGACGCGCACCAACTGCATGCGTCTGCTGTGTGGTCGCATTGCGGCCAGCATTAAGTAGGTCCTGAGGTGGGCGGGGCTTCTGTTGGTGTAAAGAACAGGGAGTGCGACGACCTGGTCAGGAAAACACAGGCAGCAGCGGTGTCCCTGGATCAAGTTGGAACAAGCAGGAACTGGAGGCCACTGTCAAGTGACAGGCTGGGAGCCCAGGTGCGTACTACATGTTGGAGTAAGTTACTCCCACTATGTGCATGACACAAGATCCAGACACAAACATAGAAATGGCTATTATCTCACATGTTGCAACTTCTTATTTGGTATAATGTATATTCCTGTTTTCCTTACCAATGAGTAGGCCAATCTGCCATTCTGAAACCGCTCAGTGATTGTACTGTGGCTGAAGATGGATGAATCATGTGTACCTCCTGGAAATTTTGCAAGGACATTTATGTACATTCCACAATGGGCCACTAATGCCTGGACATTTATCGTGTGGTTAAACTTGCGGATTTGGTACAGGTGCGATGTTGCTGCAGGGAGCATAAATTAGACATGTGTGCAAACTGTGGCACTAAGCACATATGGAAATCCAGCAATGGTGTAGAAGCTTTGCTTGGTATCCATTTGTTATTAGTTGTTTTGGTGAAGACACAGTACTGGGGCGTGAGTTTTATGATGGCATTCAACTCACATGGGAGAAATGCAGAAAATGATCCCTAGGAAATGCCAGCCAATCTGGCCGATGTGATTTGGAAGGATCTTGAAGCCAACATGTGCAGCACAGCCATCATTTGTACATGTGGTAGAATGGCATTGTTCTTTCCCGTTGCTGGCTGGAGACTTGGTATTATTGTCTCCAGCAATTCCATTAGGGACTCCTTCTTTAGTCTGTATTACTGTATGAGCTCCTCCTCCCATGGGTGAATGAGGGATATGTGCTGGCTGAAAACATGCTCCTTCCTCCTTCACTGCCTATGTGGTTGTCTCCTAGCTACTCCCAGTTGCAGTATAACGACCTCTATGGCGTAGTTAAGCTTGCCAGAGGGTACTGTGATGGTGAGGAATTTGTACTGCAGCCACTGTGTCATTTCCTACTCCTGGGTTGTGGATGCGCAAAAGTTCTGGTGCATTTCTAGCATTGTATTGCGCTACTCCACGATGCCTGATGCCGTGCTATGCTAATAAATACCACAGCATTATGGTTGCATTAGATTCCCAGCGAAAACACCTACATTGCATATATTAATTCTTGATTGATGTTGCTGGATTCAGAGCAGCCTTTTCCCCACGCAATCCTTAAAAAACAATGCATTTGTGTAAATACATTGTTTTTTAAAAATGACTAATGCTTGTGCTGGCCTTGAATCACACTACGATAAATATCCCTGTTAGAAATGGTGGTCTCTAGTTGGCAATGGTTTTCCCCTTTTTCCAAGTAGGGTCCCTTCTTCCTAGTCAGGATAAGGGGGATACACTACTGAAAGAACCCCTGCTCACCCCCTTGGTAGCTTGGCACGAGCAGTCAGGCTTATCTCACTCATGTGTAAAGCATTTGCACATAATCAACAGTAACACAGTGAAAACACTGCAAATGGACACCACACCAGTTTAGAAAAATATCCAATACTTTATAGATTTAAAACAATACTAGAGCAATAAAAATCCAGCACACAGTACTTGAAAATATGCACTTTGCAAGAATATCTTAAAAAATGCAGTTCCTTGGATTCTGTAGCTCTGTCTGGGGCTACTACGATACTGAAAACAACAGACTCTAAAAGTTCCGCCCGACCTTGTCAGCCATGGGGTCGGTAGACCCGTAAACAGTACCTTTTTGTTGCAGCCGACACGTTTGGTGCGAGCCGGCCGTGGCAAATGTCGTGGTTGCAATGTGAAGCGTAGCGGTGCATTGTGCAATGCCTTCAAAGCGCGATGCAGGCAGCGATGCAGTCCAGCAACGTTGGTGAGACCAGGTCTACGATACAGAGTGAAGGTGGTACTCGTTGCTGTGCTGACAGGTCACCGTGCAGGTGACAGAGCCGGCTGCAGGGAGCTGGCGTCAGTCGGTCCACACTGCAGTGTGGGATGGGGTGGTGCGTCTTGAGACTTACGAGTGGTGCCCTCAAGCCATGGTGCAGTCATGGGTGTCAAAATCAGCAGGCAGCGACCGAGTCGTGAGACCAGGGCAGCGAAGTGAGGCGGTGCGGAGTGTGGTGCCTACAGGTCATGGTGCAAGCAGCGGCTCGGTGGCATTGTCGTTGGTTGTCGTCGTCAGTGAGACCAGGGTTGCGGTGCAAGATGCGGCAGTGCCCTCTGCAGTGCCTTCAGGAAATGGAGCCAGCGACTGAGTTTTACCCCCTCTGTTGCAACTGAAACTACGGTTCCAGAGGCGGCTCCCAGATGTCAGTGAAGTCTTTGCGGTCCCTGAGACTTCAGAACAGGAAGCAAGCTCTGCTTCAAGCCCTTGAAGTTACTCAGCACAAATTAAGAAAGTTCAGTCCAGTCCTTTCACTGCTGAAGGCAAAAGCAGCAACTTCAGGCCAACTCAACACAGCAGGGAGGCAGTACCCTTCCTAGAAGTTCTTCCAGCTCTTCTTTTTGGCAGGTTTCTTGATTCCAGTGAGTTCCCTGAAGTCTTTTATCTCCCTGAGACTTCAGCAGGAGACAAGCTCTATTTCAAGCCCTTGGAGAAAACTTTAACAGCAGGATGATGAACGTACAATCCAGTCCTTTCCCTGCCCAAGACAGAAGCAGCAAAGAGCAGGCCAACACAGCAGAACATGCAGCAAAGTGGCAGTTACTCCTGACAGCTTTTGCAGCTCTTCTTTCTGGCAGGTTCCTTAGTTCAGCAGTAATCTAAAATTCTGGGGTCTGGGCCTCAATATTTATACTCAGTTTCTCTTTGTTCTTTTGGGCAGACAGTGTCTGTGCCCAGCCCAAACCAGTTCTGTCCGCTCTGGTCCAGCTTCCTGGCAGGAGGTGGAGAGAGCATAGTGCAAGGGATAAAGGGCATATTCAGGTGCAAGGGAAATCTCCTCCCACTACTCTGAATGCAGCCCAGGCCTATTCAGCCGAGCCATGACTCATCCAGGAAAGGCAGGACACACCTTGACCCCCCCAGTTGCTGTCCACAGTGAATTCACATCCCCAGACCCTGTCACTCCAAAGCCAGACAGTCAAAACACAACCCAGAAGTGGAACACAGGATGGTAAGAAAGAAAATACCTACTTTCTAAAAATGGTATTTTCAAACACAGAATCATAAAAATCAATTTTACCAAAAGATGCATTTCTACATTCTGAGTTCAGGCATACTAAACTCCTTTTCTCTATCATGTCCCAATGGGAAGCTATTGTCAGGTTTCTGCTAGCCGCGCCTACCCGATTTATAGCAATAAACTACTACTCCCAGAATCCCTAGCTGATATCACATGTTATAACATAAGGGCGGTACCTTTCACCCCTGTGCGTGATTCCGGATCTGCCGTTGTTGGTCCTGGGAGTTCCAGTGTGTGTTCCGGAGAGAATTCTGTGTATCGGCTTTGAAGAGGGAAGGCTCCTGTTGGTAGCGGCACTTCTCAATTATAGTACGGTACTTTGTTAGCGTCCAGCTGCGCTCGGCTTCGCTAGCGTGCTCTGGTTTTGGGAAAAGACCATTCCTTGTTTTCTTATAGTTTTGGCTGTTACTAATGTGAAGGGCGTGTTCGCTTAACACGCTGGATTGGTTCTTACTGGGAGTAGCGAGAGCGGAGTGTAGTGGAGGCTTCCACACACTACCGTTACGAACGCCTGGAAAGTAGGACTGTGATTCTCTGGACCAAAGCGGAAAGCGGTAGTGAATTGGCCAGCTACTCTTTTCCGTGTTTGGGAAACGGTACCCTGGAAAGTGGATTATCATGTGGGGATTTTTTGATATGAAAACGATTAAAACGGAAGATAGTGGTTAACACTACATCTTACCGGGTTAATCTGTTCTTGGACCTCGTTTTCCTGTGGAGGGGTGAAAGGAACCTTTCCATGGAACAAATGTACATTGAAATCATAGCAGTCGGTGAAATCTACATGAACTGCAATTGCGATTAGTTCTCAGTCTTTTCCATTAAGAGGGGGTCAAGACGTATTGAGTTATTTCTTGGATTAATTTCGGAGGACATGTTATGTTTCTGAAGCTATCACTATTTCTCGAATGGGTACGTGCTGAGGCTATAACACATACATATATATCAGCCCTTAGTGATGGTTATGCATTGAATTGTTTATGTGTCTCTTATGTTGTTTATATAGGGAGAGGAGAAACTTTGTGCTCGTACCCTATATCTGATGAAACAAGATACAGAGAGTCAAAGTCAGGTGAATAGTCTTCCAAACCCTAGCGAGAATTCACTGAGTGTAGTATGTATACATACATGTGTGAATGCTAAAACTGTTGTGCTTTTGTCTTATAGCTTCCCTTTCCCTGCGGCCCCCTTCCCGTCTTTCCCTCGCCCGATCACTCGAACACCCTGTGTTTTCATGCTCCAGGGTGTTGGTGAGATCCGGAGGTGGAAACATATTTGCTGCATATAGATCCTGCGGGGTACAACCTGACAGCTATACTCATAAAATGTTACAGAATATTCTCCATTCTATCCTATGAGGCAGATAGCCTATCAACAGTGAAAAACGAATTACATTGTAGTTCACTATTAGAACATGTTACACACACCAGGACATGTCTTACCTTTCACATACACTGCACCCTGCCCACAGGGGTACATTGGGCCTACCTTAGAGGTGCCTTACATGGAAGAAAAGGGAAGGTTAGGGCCTGGCAAGGGGGTGCACTTGCCAGGTCGACATGACAGTCACAACTGTACACAGACAGTGCAGTGGCAGCTGCTTGTGTGGGTGGCACAATCAATGGTGCAGGCCCACTAGCAGCATTTTTTCATTTACAGGCCCTGGCACACTCAGTGGGCTTTGCTAGGGACTGACCAGTAAATCAAATATGCCAATCATGGAATCACCAATCCATAATAACAATTTACCTGTAGAGCATATGCACTTTAGCACTGAATAGCAGTGGTAAAGTGCCCAGAGTTCTAAAACCAACAAAAGCTGGAGACCAAAAAGCTAAATGTCTGGGGGTAAACTCACTAAAAAAGCCAAGTCCCTTATGTGTTTCTGACTACAGGGACTTCTAGTTATGAGTGAAGCCTGATTACGTCAAGGACATATATTTAACTCTAGGGCCCTCAAATAGCAGCACAAAGCACTGCATCATGCTTCAGAAACCATGCTTTTCAACTCCATGAGTCCAGTGATTTCTAATACCACCCTAAGCTACTGCAGCCTGATTTTGAGAAGAATTTGTGTCGTGCTCCAGTTAGCCTGCTACAGATTAAATGTGTGCCGACTCCAGGGACCTCTAGTGACTACCTATGGTACTTGAGCCTTGTCTGATTGGAGGGACCTTCAATGACAAGCATCAGCAAAGCACTTAAGCTACAAGCCAGTCCTATTGCACGTGGAAATACGTGCTTAAAAAAGTGAAACCCAATGGTTTTGCCAGTGCTTATTAACTGTATATTTTTGTTGTACATGCATGAAATAAACAACTAAAAAACGGTGCACTGGCTTGCCAAGTACAGACCAAATGACTTTGAGAACGCTTGTTTACATGTATGCTGTTTTCAATTAAGTACAGCGAGAAAAATAGACCAGAAACTCCTTGCTAAATTTACAATTCCATCTAGTTTTATGAAGTTTAGTTGTCTTCTTTCCACATTCACCTCCTAATTATTTTATCAACCAAGAATGAGTTTAAAGAAGCAATCAACATTTTAGAAAATTACTACTACCTGCAGAAATAACTAATTTACATATGTACCTGATTTGGGTGAGCAGAGTGCTCTGATTTTTGAGGTGTATAGCGTGTTTGGCATTCTTTATGGAAAGCAAAACGCACTCATTTTTAGGTGGAGCCTGGGCATCCCATTCGCTGCTCGGCGGCATGCTGTATTGGAGTATGGAACAGAAGCCCCGCCCACTCTACACCCATATTTGTCATTGGCTTGTGTCATTGTCCTTTGTAAATGCTGGCTTTTGATTCGTTAATAGGCTTGTTTGCCTTAATTTGTAACCTCCCATGAGGACTGGCCCTTTTACTTCGGTTGTTACACGGTACGTCTTTTTTAGTCTGTAAGCACTATGTTCTTTAATGAATTTCCCCTATTGCAGGCATGACATGCTTTCCTGCAACATTCAGCATGACATGCTTTCTTGCAACACGACATGCTTTCCGCTTCTTTGAATAGGTCTTGCATTTACAAGAGTTTGAGCTATTGGTAATGTAAATGACAATGCCTTTTATTTATGTGTTAATTAGCAAAACAGGTAAATAAAAGGCATTGTCATTTACAATGCCAATAGTTAAAGCTCTCCCAAATGAGAAACATATTGCATAGCAAATGCTTGTTTGCCTAACACTTACTGAGTGAAGCCCCTATGTGTAACAAAGTCTGTTGGCTGAGCAGAAACCCTAAAACCATGTGTCTATTTACAGTCGTATCTAATGATAAGAGAAGACATATACATTGTTCAGCTTTCAAAAACACGTCTTTGGTCTTGAAATTGGGGCTGAAAGTTTGACGGGTGAGGAGGGACAGGGGGAAATCTACCGGGTCTGAACAGTGAAAAAATACGCAACAAAATCTGTTTTTTTCCGTACAAACATCTGTTTTCTTTGCTTTGCGCCTACTGAGACGTGTTACTGGAAATTATCCCACTTACTGGCATTGTAAACATACAAAGGTGCTTCGTTACGGAAGTGGTTATTTAATCGGACACGGCGTGTCCTTTAGATGAACTGATTCTTCTAGATGCAAGCAGTATTTCTTTTCGTTTTTTTTCATTTTAGTTATTTTATACAGAGCTCATATTAGGGAAGGAGTCTTCCAGGTGCATGAGACCGGCTTTTTCACAAACTTTCTGCCTGGCTGCTCTGAGGTTATATGATTGGCTGCTTTGAGGTTATGTGATTGGTTACTTTGAGGTTATATGATTGGCTGCTCAGAGGTTATACAATTGGTAGCTCTGAGGCTATATGCCCTTAAATGCTCTGAGCAGGGCTGGCTTTTTAGGGCAGTGCAACCGGTGGGGCTGGCTTTAGGGCAGTGCAACCGGTGCGGTTGCACTGGGCGCTGACCTGTGGTGGGGGCACTGACCTCTAGTGGGTTGGGGGGGGGGGGGCTGTGTTTACTGTGTTTAGCAATAACTAATGATTGTAGAGATGAGGGGCTCTTTTATCCGGCGGAAGTCAGAGAATCCGAGAAGGCGGTCATGGGGTGTTGGGGGAGCCAAAAATGATTTTGCACCAGCCGCCACCAGCGTTAAAACTGGCCCTGGCTCTGAGGTTATACAATTGGTTGCTCTGAGTTTATATGCCCTTAAAGGTAAGCAGACTACGGAATGTGTGAGATTTGTGCCCATTTTGGTGCTACTAAGCACATTGCGAATAACCGAAAGGGAAATGACATAGGCATAGATTCATCAAGCGAAATTGCGATCGCAATAGCTGCGAAACAGTGATTGCGATTGCAATTTCCACTTCCGCAATTCATCAACAACAAAAGCATCAAATAGCGAATTCGCAAAACAAAAAATCGCAAAACCCATGTGGAACCCCCATTGCGATTCCTTAACAGCGATTACCCACATTTTCTGCGAATTCAAATGCGAATTTGCAAATATATTGTGAATTCACAAATATATCGCTAATCCAATTCATCATAAATCGCAAATAGCGAAAAACACCAAAATCGCAAAAAAAGAGTCGCAATTTAAGGAGAAGCTAAACCAGGTGGTAACCATGAAGTTCAATTGTGAAAAAAGAAAAAAAATTAGCAAACAAGAAACAGGTGTAGGGTAAAGCAAACACACTTAAGGAGACTCAGTAGGACATGAGGAAAGTCACAATGCCAGGTCTCTACATTGTGGCAAGGCGGCTGAGGCTCCAGGCTGCAGCCCAGAACCGACACAGGATCCAGGAGCGCATCTTCCGGCTGCAAATTACACACCTGGGACAGACTGAAGAGGAGATCTACTCAAAATACAGGCTCAATGGGGCAATGATAACGAGGCTCATCAGAGACCTTGACCCCCTGATGCAGCACCCAACACGGAGGAACAATGCCGTGCCCACCCATGTCCAGGTCCTGTCATGCCTGCACCTCCTGGCCTCCGGAAGCTTCCAGGGGATAGTTGCATATGCAGGGGGTATATCACAGAGTACCCTGTCACGCTGCCTACGGAGTTTCCTATACGCCATGCTGGGCCGGATCCATCACTACATAACCTTCCCATCAACCCAACAGGACTTAACGCAAACTAAACTGGACTTCTATCACACCGCCCATTTCCCCCATGAAATTGGCTGCATTGACTGCACCCACATTCACATCTGTCCACCCGCTGAGACCGAATATATGTACCGGAACCGCAAGTCATACCACTCCCTCAACATCCAGATGGTCTGCAATGCGAAAACTATCATCACAGACATTGTGGCACAATACCCGGGGAGCACGCATGATTCGTTCATCTTCCGGCACAGCGGCATACACACGCGCTTGGCCAGGGGTGACTTTGGCGAAGGACATCTTCTAGGTAAGTACACATGCCCACATACAGTATGTCAAGACCATGTAGCTGCGCATAACAGGCACTGACCCTCTGCTCCTGTCCTTCAGGTGACAACGCCTACGGCCTGCGTGAATACCTCCTCACCCCATACCTCAACCCTGCTACACCACAGGAACGGCGTTACAATGCTGCACACATACACACAAGAATTCTAATTGAGCGGACATTTGGGATGTTAAAGAGTCGATTCCGCATCCTCCACAAGACTGGCGGGGCCCTCAAATACCAGCCTGTGGTCTGCTGCCGCATCGTGGCCGTGTGTGCCATACTCCACAATATTGCCACCAAGCGGAGGATACCTGTGGAGGTGTCTGGTAGTGAGTCGGAGGGGGACGACCTGCACAAGTGCATCATGCAAGCGGGGAGAATCCTGCTGAAGGACACAGGCGCCGTAACAACATCACACTGAACTACTTCTAGTGCACCCATACACCTCACACAACACTGCACTCATGCATGCCACATTAATTAATGACATGAGGACGTTTTGTGTTCAAAATAAAATCTTATTTTTATGTTCAACAAGCTCTAGATGTGCTTAAATTTTAAACAAATATTACAACTGTATTGCGTCATACAGGCTCTTGTATCCAGAGCAGGCGTGCGTGGTTACATCACCATGGCACTGCCGGTAATGTTTAGTCAGTCACCGGCGCCTCCTGCTGGACGCACCCTGTCGCCTCTCCAACTCCATGTTGGGAGTGTCCGGCCATGATGCATCACTGGGCCTGGAACTGCGGTGCCTTTCTGGTAGCACCTGCACAGACAGGCTGCTCAGGCTTGATGTGCCCTCACTTGCATCATCACCCCCCCCCTTGCATGGCCATGGCTGCACATCTGTTGATTCTCAACTGCGGTGGTAACCTGCTCCAGGGCCCTTGCTACATCTTGGCAGCACTGTACCATCTGTAGCTGCATGGCCAGTGACCTGCGCGACAGTTGTGATGTTGCGTTCCCAATCAGGTGGTTCGACCGGGTATAGGCAGATAGCCAGGTCAGCAGCTGGTGGTGGCGTCGGCGGGTGATGTCCTGCTGCGCCACCATCAGTTGCTTGTTTTCTTTCACTGCAGCCGTTAGCTCCTGCACACTTTCTGTCTGCTGGTTTATATTGCATACAGTTTTGTGTTCAGCTGCAGCTGCATGGCTGCCATGTGCTGTGCCTGCTTGCGGTGCACAGCTAGCATCCGGGCTTCAATTCCTAGCCCTAGACTTTGGGCCTGTTGCTCCCTGTCTGGTCGTGTGGCCACGGGGCGCTGCTGCCTCAGCCGGCCGCTTGCCTGGGACCGCACAGTGGCTGTGCGGCGTGTCTGCCTCCTGGGTGGTGGTGGGGTCTGATCCACTGCCATGCGTGACGCCTGGGGTGGTTGAACTCCTCCTGTGGCTGCAGGCGTGGCCCTGTGCGTTTGGGAAGGTGCTGGTACTGGTGCAGGTGCATGTGACGGTCCAGGGGCTGGGGCTGTATGGCTCTCTCCCTCCTTCTCATCTGGAGTCTCCACGATATGGAGTGCCTCGCTATCTGAGTTCTCAGCATCTGCAGCACCTGTGATGTGAATGAGTGCATGATTAATGATATGATTCTGGCACCTGGGATGTAACATGAATGCAGGCTTGCATTCCCTGACTGGCTTTAGGGGTATGTTTCACTTGACTGTTCTGGCTGTGTGTGACTATCAGGGCACATTGTCACACTACAGGTCCCACAATGCAATTGGGCGTTTCTGATGGGCAGGGACTGCATCACTGGGTTTACCAAATGGCTAGCTATGGGGGCATGGGCATTGTTAGGGTACGGGGTCGCAGTTGCATGGCTCTTACCTTGTGATTGGTGTGTGGCTCGGGAGGTGTCCAGCTGAGTGACCCCCACACAGGCTTCAGGGTTGATGGTGTCCTCAACCAAGTCCTCCAGTGGCGTGTTAGCGGGAACTGTGGAGTCTCCTCCTCCCCTGGCCAGTCTCTCCCCCAGCCTCTCCGCAATGCGTTTTTTGGCACGGCCTTTGAGGTCATACCACCTCTTCTTGAGGTCATCGATTGACCGCTGGGTCACTCCTATGGCGTTGACCTTCGCCCTGATGCGCAGCCAGATGCGGCTTTTGTCAGCCTCGGGCACCTTCCTGGAAAGCTTTCCAAAAACCTTGTCATGGTCCCTGCTGATTTCCTCGATCAAGTACTCCAGCTCTTGTTTGGAGACCTTGATTTTCCTCTTCCTGCCAATTTCACTGGATCCTGCTGCATCCTGGGACATTGTGGTTTCAATGTGTGTCCTGTCTTGGGACTGCAGGGTGTGTCTCCTGGAGCTCAGTGCTGTGCCTCGTCCTCTATCCAGCTCTATGTTCCAAATGAGTCATGGAGCTGCCTACTTCCTGGTTGTGATGTCATCATTGTGCTCAAAATGCGACTTCCCGTTTTTGTGATCTCGCAAAGCTATTTGCGATTTCGGTATTTGCGAAATCGCAATTTGGGGTTGGGAAACAGCCGATTCTGCGATTTAATAGCGATTTTGGGAAGTTAGCATACAGCGATTTCGGGTGATTGCGATTCGCACTTGATTGGTGATTTTGATGATGCATCCCATTCTGCGAATTCTAGTTAGCGATTCGGTATTTTTCGCTATTTAGAATTCGCAGAGTGGGTGCTTGATGCATCTGGGGGATAGTTACAGGCTTTTAGGTCAAGCCTAGCAGCAGCGTGCATGCGCTCCTCACTCTGCAAGGCATGCAGTAGTTGAGTATGCTGTGTAAGCCTCTCCCACTCTGTGTGTCCGTGGGGGCGGACGGGGACATCGCGTTATCTAACCAGCTTGGTCTTAAAAACAATTACCATTTTGAAACACCAAATGGGGGCCTAAAACACTGGATTTCTGCTTTTCTATGGATCGGCACGTTGAGCGAAGGGAACCAATTAACAGAGAGAAAACTACACAATTTTTGGCTAAAATGAATGTCTCTTTCATAAATAGGGAATACGGACTGCCAAGCCTGCTTCCAAAGTGCCTCCGAGCAGTTTAACCTTGCCTTGTTTGTGTTTTGAGGAAAACAAGTAAGCGTCAGCCCTACATCGTGAGTTTTGCATTGTTCTATGTATGAAACACAGAATCCTCAATGTTTAACAATATTTTTATTAATGAGCCCTACCGAAAACATCTGTGCATAATTAGCACTCGTCGTTTGTTTTGACCCTTCTAGCTGCCCCCATCTCTCCCTTCCAGAAGCTTATTGTCAACTTTTTAAAGTTTACAAAGAATAAAGTATTCTTTCCACGTACTGTTGGTTCCAAGCAGGGATCAGGTGCCACAAAGAAGAGTCACTGTTTGATGTATCTTTTTTAGGGACGAGATTAACTTTCCTTTGTTTACAGGGTATCTCCGCAGTTAGACAAACTACCTCTGCGGTTTTCATGGCACACATGCCTACTCCATACTTCCTTCCACTTCAGAAGCCCTGGTTTCAGGAGTCTTTCTTGTTAGAAATTCTGGGACGACGTCACGCAAGTGCAGAATAGTGAACACTGATAATCAGCACAGTGACTGCGTAACCTACTTACGGCGTTCCTCATACGGGTAGCGTTGGAAGCCATTCATCATATGTGCGTGCCTCTCCCCAAAACATTAAGGTAAATATGCACATTTTAATTTCCAGCCCTTACATGAAACTTTTACTACACAGAAGGTAAATCCATGCTACAGTAAAATAGGCTATTAATCAGTGTAAGTAAATACCTACTTAAGAGTTGGGTCCGTGAGGAAGCATGGCTGTTAAAGTTGCAACGAGGCTCTTCTTACTTGTAAATGCTGGTCCACCATAAACTCTTAACATGCCATTTATGTGCTGAATTTAATTGCGGCATTATTTTGGGCACAGCAACGATGTTTTTTTTTCACAGTATTGTGAGGATCAGTTTGGGAAATTACACAAACAAGAATACATATTTTCACCAGAAAAAAAGCATTTGCAATGCAACAGGTCTCGAATTTACACGAGGTTGAGCTATTGGCATTGTAAATGACAATGCCTTTTATTTATGTTTTAGTTTTTGAAACATAAATAAAACGCATTGTCATTTACAATGCCAATAGCTTAACCCTTTCCGTGCTCATGACGACTCCACACCGGTGTAAAAAATCCCCCCAAAACACAGTTGCTTTGTTAAACACTGTGAGGTGTTGGGTAATGTATTTACCTTTATTCACTGCATTATCTTCAAAAACATTCTTTTATCAACTTCAGTGGCCATCCCAGTCAGAACACATATCAACAACTCCTTTACGACATGAGTTTTCCTAGGTGACTTAAAAAAGGCAACATAAACCTGTTATAAAAAAAAACCTAACCAGGACAATCAAACCCACATGAAACCATTACCACATTAATCAATGGTTTTAACTTCACCTGTTATAACTGCGCAGATGACATACAGATACTTCTGAAATTGGTAAGTCCAAAGGATATTGTAAAATCAAAAAACTTTCAGTTGCCACAGGGGCTTTGGCCAATGCATGATATGGAGTCACCTCAAAATAAATGCCTCCAAAACTGAAATACCTTTGGTGATTGGAAAACCTACAACCTCTGTACCTGGCCTGACGATCTAGGACCACAGACAAATGTATCTAAGGAGGTAAGAGACCTCAAAATTACCATGGACCTCAAGCTATCAATGAATGCACTAGTGGATAATGTTACCATATCAAGCTCCTTCACAATGAAAACATTGCAACACATCTTCCCACACCTAAGATTCCCCCACAAGGTTCACGCTACCATCTATCTTGTCCTATCCAAACTGGATTATGCTACTGGCCTGTATAACAGCTCCCCTTGATCAAGTATGAGAAGATTACACTGCCTCTAGACTCCTCCATAAAGCCATGAGCACATATCTTCCATGCCATGCCTTGAGGGCCATACACTAGCTACCAGTTGCCAGAAGATGTGCCTTCAAGTTGCTTTGTATCACATACAAAGCAATATGACCACTCTTCATCAGGAAGAAAATCACCAAATATATGCAACAAAAGAACAGGTGCCCAAGAATGTCTCCCTGCCTCAAAATTCCTACATACAAGAAAAGAACATGGATGGAACATCTTTCTCTGTTCAAGTAGCCAAACTATGGAATTTGCTACCCACAAACCTGAGATACACTGACAACCATCTCAGTTTCTAGAGATTAGATAAGAGCTGGATGACTATTCTTACAGAACAACAATGTACCACAATATTATACTGAGACATGCCAAACTTTGCTTCTCACGCTTTAGACATGAGGTTGTTGTTATAGATTTGTCATTGTACATTGAACTATGCTTCCTGTTATAAAATGTTATTTAAGGGGGAAAATATATATCACATATATCACACCACAAGATACATGTGTATTTCAGACCATGTCATAATTGCTGCTTCTTTGTACAAATAGGTGCATATATAGAGGGGTTTAAGCTTTAAGAAATGTAATGTGTTTATTTGTATCTATAAGTTATTTACAGCTATTTGAAAAAACAAATGTGTAAACTTCAACGCAAGATAAATGTGCACATCGGACCATGTAATATTGCTGCTTTTATGTACATATGGATATTTATACAGAGGGTTTTCTCCAGCCTCTAAAACTTTACCAAGTGTCATGTGTATATATGTATGTATAAGTTAATTTCAGTTTTGCTATTAAAAAACATACTGCCTTCAACCATTGTCCCACCCCACCTCTCTATGGCTCATCCTAAGCCTTTCTGGCCACTATGAACTCCCAAACACCCTTCTCAAACGTCACTCTCCTTTTTTTTTTTTTTTGAGAACCTTTATTGTTACTTCAAGTAAATACAAGCATGGGCCTACAACCACCCCGGCCGGCCGCTAGTCAAGTCGTAAGTACAGCAAATCAATGCAGAAAAATACAGCAGCCCGAAAATCGGGGTCTAATAAGTGTCCAGGATATAACTTGTATTCAAGCGTACTGTGCAAGAGTCAGGATTCGAGAAGGTTCATTTTACAATAAAGAAAAACTCAGAATCAATGCCATACGGTCATACATGGTCCCACAATAGCAAGCATGAAGCAGGAAATCCGCAAACAGTGCAAATACGTTTGAAGTATTGGGGTAAGGCATACGAGCAAAGCTGCACCCCACCCCTCAAAACGAAACATACTGTAGGAAACATGAAAAACGACGACACCAAAAAGGAAGAAAGACAAAGGGCCATAGAAACAAAGAAAGGACAAATTAACAAACCCCATCCCCCTACCCCCCACCCTGCATCCCTGCAGAAGGCGACGGCCTATCCCCCCCTGCAGCGTGCCTGTCGCCCTAAATGAGAGACCCGAAATATAGAAAAAGAGAAAAAAGAAGAAAAAGAGGAAAAATTTGGGGAAGGGCCATCGATCTGGCCACCCGGCCCCCCCCCACCACCGCGCGCAGTAAACATCCTAAAAGCAAGATCAGAATAGCCATGGAAAACATTAATCACCGATAGCACAATCAATAACATCCCCGCCGAGTGTCCCCCAAATCACCGTCAGCCAACAATAAGTTCCACCATGTCCTAGACGGTCTCACCCCTGGCCTTTTCTATCAGCAGTACCAACATACGTCCACATATCAATCGGCATACAGAGCAGCGTGGAAGGTCCAAGTGGTCCGGGCGGACCGGGCAGAGCTGTTACTCCATGGGACTTCAGCCACCAAAACCCAGCCGAATATGTATGGCGGAAATCCGTCTGTGTCAGCATCGACCCCGAAAACATCCTCCAGTCCGAACACAGTCTCACCAGCCAGAAGAGAGTCACACCATCCGGTAAGCGCTGAAACGCCGCCGGGGCAGCCCAAACCATAGATCGACTTTGTTTCCCCAGCCACCGATTAGATATGTGCCCCGACGAGTCACTCACATGTACAACAGATCTGTCCAAAGCGATCTCATGAACCGGGTCTTCCAGCGTCTCCACGAACATAGGTGTAGCTGGAGCACTCCTCACTGACGCAGAGGCGGGCACATCGGCGCTTCCTTGAGATCGAACTATGCCCGTGTGGAACGGTGGGACAACAATGGCGGCCATCCTTCTTCCCAGATCCCGGGCGTCCCGGATCAGGGTCATATGCAGGGTTGTTAGCGCAGCCAGTATATCTCTGGACGTGGGCTCTGTCCCGTGTCGCCAGACCCCAGGACTCTCCCGTACAGCAGCTTCTCTGCCTGGATGTGGTCTGCGTAAGAGGGTGCCATCCGCCATCTTAGCTGATCCGGCCTCGTCCTTCTCCACCTCACCTCGGGACCGGGCCCCACACCAGGGCGCAACAGGATTCACCACGAGGACCCCAAAAGTCAAGGCAGGCTTCCCAGCGAAGGGTCACCAAAAGGCTAAACAAAATCTCCGCCGCTCCCTGGGAGCCGCCCGCCGATTCCGGGAGAAATCATTAGTCATGCCCGGACACAACACTGGAAAGGGGGCCAAGTATTGTGCACTCCCCTCGACCCTGCTTTACCGCACATCCCACAAGGCACTCCGCTAGATGGACTGGGTCGGCACTGTCGCCATCGGCCCAACAGATCTCCGGTGCCCTCCGGCCAATTCCTCACCTCCACCAGAGGCCGCTGTTATCGCAGTCGCGGCCGGCTACTCTCCTCACTCGTCACCCCGGTCCCAGCTCTGTGAAGGCCGCAAAACAGTCAGGGACATTTCCTCGGGTCTGCCACACGTAAAAGCCTCAGGAGCAAATGGTCAGTGAAAGTTGTCCTTCGCCTACTTAAATATGCCGTGACGGCTCAGGATAGTTGCCAGGATGTATGCGCGGGGTGAGAAGGCTCACGGAGCAGAGCGTCTATGCAGCCATCTCGCCACTCTCCTTTTTTAGCCAGGTCACCCAACTAACAGGCACACTTAACCACTGCTTACAAAAACAACTTACTATTTCCCATTTTCAATTCCATTCCCATCATTCTATCCCTACTCTAGACACTGCTAAACACAGAAGAAATACACAACATTGCATAGCCTTCTCTTTTTTTCTGAAATATTTTTAATTCAAATCGTAGTTTATCTGCACAGCTAACATGAATTTCGAGGGAATACCCTCTTCCTCAGGGATCAACAAAATTGAGAATGGAATTGTTTTAAGCCCTGAGGAAGAAGGTCTTTCCTCAAAACACGAGTTGGCTGTGCATAATGACTATTATTTGAATGTACAAATAGGTGCATATATAGAGGGGTTTATACCTGCTACTAAACCTTTAAGAAATGCATGTGTATATATGTATCTATAAGTTATTTACAGTTATTCGAAAAAACAAATGTGTAGGCTTCATCACAAGATAAATGTGCACATTGGACCATGTAATATTGCTGCTTCTATGTACATATGGATATTTATATGGAGGGTTTTCTCCATCCTCTAAAACTTAACCAAGTGTCATGTGTATATATGTATGTATAAGTTAATTTCAGTTTTGTTATTAAAAAAAATACTGCCTTCAACCTTTGTCCCATCCCACCTCTCTATGGCTCATCCAAAGCCTTTCTGACTACTATGAACTCCCAAACACCCTTCTCAAACTTCGCCCTCCTTTTTTAGCCATGTCACACAAATAACAGGCACACAAAACCACTGCTTCCAAAAACAGCTTACTATTTCCCATTTTCAATTCCATTCCTATCATCCTATCCCTACTCCTCTAGGCACTACTAAACACAGAAGAAATACACAACATTGCATAGTCTTTTCTTTTTTTCAGAGATAATTTTAATTCAAATCGTAGTTTAGCTGCACAACTAACATGAGTTTCGAAGAAAGACCCTCTTCCTCAGGGATCCAAAAAATGAAGAATGGACCTGTGAGCGTGGTGAGCAAAATAAGGATGGATTAAACCCAGATCTGTGACTGCGGGTGAATGTTTTGCCAATGTGCAACATTCCGTCCATCACCTTGTGTGTTTTGAAGCTGTCATGGACCACACAATTTTCAGACTCTGAACAATTTAAATGTATAATACAAATGAAAGGTAAGCAAGGTTTTTGGGGACTCTTTAATTTCAGGAACTTGTAGCTGCAGAAGTAAGAAATATTTTCATGTAAATATTGAGCCTGCTGCACAGGAATGTGAATGATTCTAAAGATGACTTCTTCAGTAGCATGTTAAGCAGTGAAGACAAATTGGGCCCGATTCATGAAGGTACTTACGAGTAGTAAAGTTATGATTGCGGAGCCCCGCACTGAGCATTGCATTGCGGAAATTTCACCTTGAGTGCAGAGACTTTGCCCCAAATGCGGGGACTGCACACTCGTAACTTTACTACTCATAAGTACCTTTGTGAATCAGTCCTATTCTGTTAGCAAGGTGAATGAAAGAATGAATGAAACATCTTATAACGTGCACGAATGCCCAGAGGCATCTTAGCGCTGTAAAGATCAGTAGAGAGCAGACGAGGGCCAAGTCCTAGAGGATAATTGGTTACATAACCAGGTTTCGAGGTTTTTCGTAAATGCCAAGAGAGTGGGTGCTAATTTCAGTTCAGGAGGCAAACGGTTCCAGGGTAGAGATGTGGTTCTAAAAAAGCTTATCCCTCCCCAGGTAGCACCTTTGAGGGAGCAGCCCTCATCAAGTTAGCTGAGCTAGACCAAAGGTTTCTGCTGGGGATGTAGCGCACCAGATTTACCTTCAAATAGGCAGGTGCTTTTCCATAAATTGTCTTGTAAACTAGGCAGAGAGCCTTAAAAGAAATACGATAGCAGACCGGAAGCCAGCGCAAATGTCTGATAGAGGCCCTGGCTGACTGATGTTTGGGGTTTCTAAGGAGAAACTGTACTACTGCATTTGGAATGGTCTGGAGTTTTTAGGTGAGCCTTTGGAGACAAATACAATAGTCCAGTTGCAAAAGAACTAAGGCGATGGCCACAGCTTTCAGTAGGTCAGCCAGCAGAAATGTTTACATTTTTTTGACAATTCTGAGCCATTATAAAGAGGAGGAAGTAATTAGGTTAACTTGTTCTTTAAATTTTAGTTCACTGTCCGGTATACACCCCAGGGTTTTTACTTTGGATGTTGGTGTAGGTATAGGTGCCATGCCCAAGTCAGATGGCCACAAATGGGGGACCAGATGGCTGGATTGTTGCCGATTTGAATGATCTCTGTTTTTGAGGAGTTAAGCTTTAAGCAATTGTTGGCCATCCAACTACTTACTGCACTCATACATTTGTTGAATGTGTCGCCAGACCAAATTTCTTTTTTAGCCTTTGATACTATAATTTGTGTAGCATCGGCGTACGATGTCAAGGATAGCCCAAAAGATCTGTTCAGAGCTGCAAGCAGTGTGACTTACAGATTAAATAGAGTTGGGAACAGAGAAGATCCCTGAGGTGAACATTTTAGTTCTTTACTTGAACTCTTTGATTTTCGCAGGCAGCTGTTACGGGAAGAAAGAGTAGTGATCTGTGATTTGTAATTGTAATGAGGTTTCTCTCAGGTACTAGCTATGATTCTCCTGAATAGATATCGACCGGTAAGGAGTCAATCAAAATGCTGAATTTTTGATGGTTTACAGCTATCTAATTTAAAATATACAATATGCCCCTAGAATCACTTTCTCCTTCATAATGCTCTACAATGTGCGCAGCCTATCTACCAAACTTTTACTGCTTGGGAAATCCCCTTTGATGTCATGCACATTCACTTGCACACCTACTTGCTGAATTTTCCCCTTCCTTCCCACTTTTAGCTTTGAATAATTTATTTGCTGGTTAGGAATAGAGACTCTTGTACCCACTATGTTATATGTTCTATTTTGTTCTACACCATACGGTGTACCCAGTTGTCCACACTATTCTTTTCAGCACTCAAAGCTCCTTTGTAGGACCATGCTCCATAAAATACAATTTCAATAAAATATATACAAAAGTCCCTGGGTACATAGCTCTCACATCTGAGAACATATGTGTTAGAAATGGGGGTCTCTAGTTGGCAGAGGTAGGTATCTTTGTGCAAATAGGGGCCCTTGCTTCTAGTCAAGGTAAGGGGTATTCACTCCTAAAATAACCCCTGCTCACCCCCTTGGTACCTTGGCCCGAGCAGACAGGCTTATCTCAGAGGCAGTGTGTAAAGCATTTGGGAACACATACAGTAATACAGTGAAACCACTACAAATGGACACCACACCAGTTTTAGAAAAATAGCAAATATTTATCTAAACCAACAAGATCAAATACTGTAAAAATCCAACATACAATACTTTTGAAAAACAGTGCTTGTGCAAAATAACATTTAAATTGCAGGTAAATCAATAAAACGCAGTTCCTCCGACTCGGTAGCTCCTCCTGGGGCTACAGCGATACGACAGAGTCTAACAATTCCAGCCGACTCTGTCGATGCGGGCCAGCTAAAGCGTTGACAGACTCGGACACAGTACCTTTCTTGTTGCGACCAACACGTCGGTGTGAGTCTGTCGAGGCAAACGTCGCAGTTGTGTTGTGAAACGGAGCGTTGCGGCATTCTATGTCCTCATGATTCGGTGCTGGCAGCGGCTCCTTGATGGAGTTGATGTTCGGGTCGGGCAGCGACAGAGTCAGTGACGTCGTCAGTGACGTCCTTGCAGCATGTAGTGAAGCGTTGCAGAGTGCGGTGCCCTCAGGACGTGGTGCAAGCAGCGGATTGTTGACGGAGTTGGTGAGACCAGGGTTGCCTTGCGAAGTGAGGCATTGCTCTCGGTTGTGCTTTCAGGACACGGAATCCTGGCACAGACTTGATGACAGAGTCGGTTACCCTTATCTTCTGGGGAGACAATCAGAGACAGTGCCCACAGACACAGTGAGGTATTTGCTGTTCCTGAGACCTCTAGAACAGGGGGCAAGCTCAGTTCAAGCCCTTGGAGATCTTTTCTTCAAGCAGGGGGACAAAGCAAGAAGCAACATCCTTTTCTCTTTTCCTTGGTAGCAAGTAGCCACTGCAGGCCAACCCCAGACATCAAACAGCACAGGGTCAGTATTCCTCCTCAGCTTCTCCGGCTCTTCTCCTTGGCAACGGTTCCTGTTGATTTCCCAGAAATTATCTAAAAGTCTGGGATCTGGGCTCCTCTTTTTATACACACAATTCCTTTGTTCTCTGAAGGCAGAGAGTGTCTCTACCCAGCCAAAACCAGATATGTCCTCACTTGTGCAGCTTCCTGGCAGTAGATGGAGACAGCATTGCTGAAGGCAGACCAGGCCCATTCAGGTGAAAGTAAACATCCTCTCCCTACTCTAAATGGAGCCGAGGTCTATTCAGCCCAGCCCTGACTCACACAGGAAAGGCAGGGCACAACTCAACCCCCAGTAGCTGTCTATAGTGAATGCACATCCCCAGCCCCAGTCACCCCAAAGCCCGTTACATGTGTATCACTTTTTATCTTATATAATGTTAATTATAAGTCTGATTCGTTTAATTGCAAATATGCTTACTCTGGATGCTTAGATTTAAAAAAATATATATTTTTATTAACATTTTTGCAAAATAATCACATTACATCTCATTATACTCATTTGATCGACAGTGGTATTGCTTATTCAGTGATAGGACATACAGCCTGTACCTAGAACTCTGATGCTTTGATATGAGGCTCTTAATATGTATTCTTTATTGACACCCTTATATTTATCAATAACATTTCTTGAACTTGAATACAGCCCAGGTCTATTCAGCCCAGCCCTGACTCATCAGACTTCTGGAGCTACTGCCCCTCTCCAGCTCCTGTCATCCAAAAGCCAAACATCCAATACACAAACCTAGCAGAGGCACACTGGATTGTTAGGCAAGAAAATACCTACTTTCTAAAAGTGGTATTTTCAAACACAGACTGTAAGATTCACCCTCACTAAAAGATGCACTTAAACCCCTTCCATGCTCATGATAAGGTCAGCTCGTCATGAGGCACACTGGAGCTGTGCTAATGACGAGCTGACCTTGTCATGAACAATGGGTTTCAAAGCTTTTCAGCACCCAGCGGGAATTGCCTTAGCACCAATGTGGTTAACATTCTGAATTCAGGCAGTCTAAACTTGATTTTCCTACCTTGTTCCCAGGGCCAGTTATGTTTATAAGATGTTATAAGCAAACTTCCCATTCTGTCCTATGGGAACAGGTAGCCTTGCAATAGTGAAAAAATGAAATGGGCAGTAAATCAGTATCAGGGCATGTCACACACATCAGAGCATGCCCCACCATTCTCATACACTGCACCCTGCACACAGGGGTACCTTGGGCCTACCTTAGGGGTGCCTGACATGTAAGAAAAGGGAAGGTTAGGGTCTGGCAGGTGTGTGCACTAGCCAGGTTGACATGGCAGTGCCAGACTGCACACAGGCTCTTCAATGGCAGGCCAGAGTTACCTTTACAGGTTGCTTTTGTGGGTGGCACAATCAGTGCTGCAAGCCCACCCGCAGCATTTGATTTACAGGACCCGGACACACATGGTGCACTGTACTAGTGACTGACTAATAAATCAGATAGCCAATCATGGAATCACCAATCCACAACAGTCAATTTACAAAGGGAGAACTTGCACTTTGGCACTGAAGAGTGCCCAAAACATCTAGAGCAGCAGAACGAAGTCTAAGACACAGCAAAAACACAGGGAGCAAAGGCAAAAATGCATGGAAGACTCACGCCAATTGCGCCAGGTCTAACAATATGAGAATGCAATGTCTGAAATTTGTATTAGAAGTCGGACCTGAAAATAGTACTTACACATTGTAATTGTCATTGATTCTTTATTCAGTTAATGATTTAACCATAATAGACAGAAGCATAGTATAAAAAACACAATCATAGAAATCCAGCATTACAATCCAATATATTACACAAACAGTATTACATTTTTTCAATATATAAAACATACATGTGTTGGTGTGGAAATATCTTTCTCCACACCTTGTACTTCTTCAGGTCGACTGGATCTTTACCACTGTTTGATAATGGAGCATAAGTCAACTTCAAAATATAAACACCACCTATTATATTCAGTCAATAATGAGTTTAGAATAATTCTAAACATTTTTTAAAAAAACATATTTTATTTTTTTACAGCACAGCATTCAGGCAATGTATTGCTCATTCCCATCATGACCCATCCAACCCCTCCATGGTAACAATGGATCTCCATAGTAAACCAATTATTCTGCCATGTTCCGGGCCACACTGTAACTATAGTCTAAACATTCTGCTCACAGTTGCCATATATTCTTACTCAAAAGTCATATTAAACAGTCCCAACCATCAACTATTCTAGCCCCCTTCCCAACCCCCCCTCTCCTTCTCCCCCGCCCCTACTTACCACCCCCTCCCCCCTTCCTCCCACCCCCCTCCCCGTCACCGGTGTGTTCCATATATCTGCATATGTATTGCGCATGGGGTGTGTTAACCGTTAAGCAGGATTTCCCCATTGGGTGTTTCAGTGTCCTTCCTGCGCTTGATCGCTTTGTTCCCGGGCTTTCCTTGACTGCTAGTCGGCCAGGGATTGAGCCATTTCCCCCCAAGCCCTCGCTGTGTCTAATGTTTTCTCGCTGTTCAAGCGTCGCGCCTGCCTAAGCCGAATAGTTTCTTCCGCTCCAGCCCACTTAAGCTGCTCTGCCCTCCACCTCCTACTACTGGGACCCTTGCTGGACTTCCAGTGCATTGTTATTTCTCTTTTCGCCAGCACCAGTCCCATATCTACAAATTTGCTCGTCACCTTTGTTTTGGTGTATGTGGAAACCAATGTAGTATACACGTGGTCATCTCAAATTCTAAGTCACACTATGTAACTAGATTCAGGATATCTCCCACTTCACTCCAATAACCCCTCAGCCTTGGGCACTCCCACAACATGTGCTCTAGCTCAACTCCTACCCCAGCACACCTCGGACAAACCGCAATATCGATGTTAAAATACCTCATGATCTTACCAGGCGTCAAATATGCCCTGTGTATTATGAAAAAATGCACCAGCTGAAATCGTGTGTTTCTGGTGCTTTTCCACGCCCTGCGCAAAATTTGCCCCCATACAGTTTTGGGTATGGGTTTCCCAATGCCCTCTCCCACTTTAGTCTTAATGTATCCAGTGGAGCCAGTCCTTCATTCAGCATTCTCGTGTATAGGCATGTAACTGCTTTAAATGTGCCCGCCGCCATCACCACGTACTGACACGCCATCGTTGTCATAGTCTCCTCCAATCCCCCCCTCCAGTGCTTTTGCATCGCCCGCACCAGGGCAGCGTGAACCAGGAATCCCCCCCTAGGGAGATCGTATCGCTCCTGCAGCGCTTGATAGGGGAGCAACGTTCCATCTTCATATAAGTCCCCAAGCACTTGGATCCCAGCCTGTTCCCAGTCCTGCAAGGACGACCAGTCTCCACCCTGGGGCAATGCTGTAACCATCCCCAGTGGAATTACAGGGGCATATGGGTGTGGTACACCTGCTCGCCGCTGACTCCGATTCCAGCACAACCTCAGTGTTTTCTCCTCCAATGAGTGATCCCTAAGGTCCAACCGCTGCTGTAGTACGATAAAGGATAGTATATGCCTTGGTATGCCTCTGCCCCTCAGTTTCTCAGGAGCCCTAAACTCCTTTGCAACCACTTGTGTGAGAACCTGGAGCTGCGCTGCGATATAGTAAAGATCCAGATCCGGGACTGCCAGCCCGCCCTCTGCTTTCGGTCTCAACAGTGTCTTACGCGCCACTCTGCGTCTCCCTGATCCCCAGAGAAACTCCACTACCATGGACTTCAGTAACTTGAACAGCGAGCACGGCACCCACACCGGCAACTTTCTAAACAAATACAACAACCTAGGAAGTGCACCATTTTCAGCAGGGCTATCCTCCCGATCACGGACAACGGCAGGTTACTCCAGAATGTCATGCTACCCTTCAGCGCTCGTATACACCTCCCTATGTTTCCTTCCAGGATAGCATCAGCCTCATGATAGATATGCACACCAAGATAGGCCAAACAAGACGGTTCCCACCGCATGGCCCGCGGCATTGCAGGTGCTGCCCTCCCTGGCTGCACTGGAAACAAGCATGTCTTAGCCCAATTCACCTTTAATCCAGAAATGCTGCCAAAATCTAGAAGCAGCCGCGTCGCTCCCGCTAGTGCACTCCCTGCGTCCACTAAAAACATCAACAAATCGTCTGCATATAGCGAAATATATTGTTGCTCCCCGCTGAACGTCAGACCCTCGTACCACTGGCCCAACCGGGCGCGCGCCGCGAGAGGTTCTATAGCCAGAGCAAATAGTAGCGGGGACAGTGGACAACCCTGCCGAGTCCCACGAGCCACTACATATCAGGTGAGATCATCGCCCCCACCTTTACTCTCGCCACTGCAGAAGTATATAACACTGTTGTCCATCCCACAAAGACGTCTCCCAATCCAAAACACCGTATTGTTTTATAAAGAAATGGCCATTCTGAGCTATCGAAAGCCTTTTCTATGTCTACTGACAGTATCGTGGCCATGGGCGAATCAATGCAGGCCTCCCCTAAAACTCTCACCTAGACGGAATAAACCCGGCTTGATCTTCATGAACTAAGCTGGTCATATGCTGCAGCAGGCGTGAAGCCAGGATTCGACTGAGGATCTTATAATCCGTGGACAACATTGACAACGGGCGATACGCAGCCGTGTCCATACCTTCCCGGCCCGGCTTCAGCAGTGAAATAATGAGTGCCTCTCGCATTGACATCGGTAGTTAGCCCAACTCTCGAGCTTCACTATAGACCTCCAGCAGTTTTGGTGCAAGCAAGTCTATATACTGCGAGTAAAACTCTATCAGCAATCTGTCTACCCCTGGGGTCTTATTACATGCCATATGTTTGACTGCACTCTGAAATTTCTCGACCGTTATAGCTCTACCGAAATGCTTTGCCTGTTCCTCCTCCAGCTGTTGGCAACGGCACGCTCTCCAAAAAGGAGTCGATATCTTCCTCTCCTGCTTCCAGTTTACTCTCATACAGCGTCTCGTAGTACTCCTGAAACCGAGTCATAATCTCTCTCTGCGTGTATACTGCGCCCCCGTCTCCCGCCGCCAGTGCCAGAATCGGGGAACTCCCTCAGAGTTGGATTGGCCAGCCACGCTAGCAGCGTACCCACTTTATCCCCCTCCGCATGTGTCTTTTCAACATAACTCCCATAATCAAAACAGTGCAATCTTTCTACTTCCTTGGCCACTGCTTCCTTAGCTTCCTCCACTTCTGTTTGCATATCCAGCCTCTCAGGTCTTGCCTTTTCTGTCAATCGTAATCTAAGCTGCGCCCTGTCCACGTCCTGCAACAGGACCCTCCGCACTCCAGCATATTTACTAATACAGAGTCACCTCACCACCACCTTAAAGGCATTCCACACCACTGTTCTGGTAGAAGCTGTGCCTGCATTTTCAGTAAAATAATGCAGTATCCCTTCCCCTACTTCTCTCTGGAACACCGGGTCCTCTAATGTTTCGGGACGCAGTCTCCAAGTAGGAATGCCAGATCTATCCCTCGTCCAGTGCATGGTGATCAGCAACGGATTATGGTCAGATAATTTCCTAGTAAGGTACTCGGACTGGGTTATGGCAGACACTACCGTCTTTGAGCATAATATTGCATCCAGACGAACATGAAGTTCATGCAGCGCTGAAAAATAGGAATAATCCCTGTCTTGCGAATGATGCGACCTCCACACATCCACCAGGTTCCATCTGGTCTGCCAATCCAACTTATATTTGGATAGCCTGTGTACAGGGGAATCCGGCAAGGGAGGATGCGACCTATCTCGAGAGGGGTCTACTATTGAGTTAAAATCACCCCCAGCACTATCAGGCCTGCCAGATAATGTGCCAATGCACCAGACATCCGATCTAGGAAGCGCGCCTGAACCACATTCGGTGCATAAATACTACAGAACGCTACATCCCTGCCATACAGATGCCCTTCAACTGTCATCTGAAAGGGAACCCCGGCCCTGATCCAGATCAGGGCCCCCTTCGCAAACGCTGAATATGAGGTACTGAAAACCAGTGGGATCCGCACTCTCCTCTCCCGGGCAACCCGGAGCCTCACCCGATCCTGCCCGCTCAGAGCTGTACCAGTACTCAAATATGGGCGCTGGCCTCCCGTTGGCTGCTCCTCGTTAGTGCCCTTCGCGGTCTTCCTCTATGGAGTATGCGGCCGCAGGAGCTAGGAGCAAGTCCCCCTAATACCGGGGACGCTCCCCACTCCAAAGCACCAGTCCTGTTCAACTGCTCCAGTGGTCCCTGTGATCCAGCGGCCTATAGGAAATATATCATAAACTACGCTACCCAACTTTACTATATTCACCATTAAACATAAATCAATCACAAGGCCCATGAACTAACATGATATATTTTGACCAACTGAATCATGTGACGTAATTAACCTATTCACAAATTATATACATTTATATACAACCGCGGTGAATAAATTTATCATAATTTACAAAACCCTACGAATTAATTAAGCCACTATGGCGATAAAATCTTGCTCATGGTAACCTAAACTCATGAAATAACAAGACCAGCTTGTTTTCCAAAGTAAAATTTTTATTAGCTACTTATTTGGAATTTGCATTAGAATTTTTATTAAAGTATTTTTATTAGAATCATTGCAAATAGTTATGACAGTTTTTATGTAAATCAAATATTATTGCAAATAAAAATTATCAGTTTAGCATTTTTCAAAACCTAAGTCCCTAACATAGCTAACTATCATAAAGAATAAAAGAGTAAAATCTTTGAAGGCCCTTACGTGCTCCAAGGAAAGTTCATCAGCACAACGCCCTCATCAAAGGTCAGCAAGAAGCAGCACTCCTCTTCCACGGGGAAGAGTTTTTATACCTTTCTGCACTAAGCTAATCTAAGCAAAGGTATAACTTTTCTGCTGAAATCGGAGTCCCATTGGCTAAAAAGTGATGCCATCGTGTCATTCCACTTTTTAGAACATCAGTTCCGTCACTTTCTTAGAGTCCAATGTCTCTAGTTTTCGAACAACAAGGCTTCCTCAGTTTGCAACATTTAACCAAGTAAAGTCATTTTGCTTCCTCGGATATGAAATTTGTCGCACGTTCTTTTGCCGGTTCCTGGCCTTGGCCTTGCTTGACTAAGGAACAGTCAGCTCATTTCAACAAAATGTTTCAGGCAGCAGGAATTCATCTGTCATGGACTTTCTTTTACTCCGAGCAGAATTTAAGCAAACATAAATGCACTAGGCCCAAAGCCTCTTTTCGTGAACTATTATATAAACAAACACAAGAACAATAATTAATGTGAGAAATATAATTCGTTCTGTTGCCACTCACCATAGCTAATGATCAACCCATTAGTCTAAATTACCTAGCTGAAGCGTACAATTAAAGCAGCATTTATATCTACCATTCTTCATTTAATCCAACAGGATTCTTTATGCACCTGTAAAGAGTAAAGTGACACCACATAGACGAGAAAGCAAAATAAGCACATGCCATTATTTAAAACAGCTGCAATTAGTCATGACACAACGATAGACAAAATTAATATATTATTCTTCACATACAAAAGAATGCAACATAGAGCACATTTATGAGCACACATGTTAATAACCCTTGTGTATATATTCGTGTATGTAACTTGAAACTAAGTTGAATTAATACACACACAGCAAAATTGTTAGCCTGATTAATTTTTATTATGGAAGTGTGACTTCACGAGTTGAAATGAAAACATTTCTGAATCTCGCTCCATCAACTACCTCATCTGGTGATTTATAAATCACCACACCACACCCAAAATTTAATAAAAATTTACCAAAAAGAAAATGATTCGATTTCACTATGTTAGTATTTCTAAAGTTTTGTTTCAGCAAAATCTTTGCAACTATCATACTGAGCTCTGTGTAACTCTTCTAACTCAATTTCCCTTTCTTGTTCCTTTCTGATTTAGTAAATTATTTTCTTTTCCTTAATGTCCTTCTTTCTCTTGTGTAACATGCAACTGATCTTCGTCAAAACTATTACAAAAATTATAGCAAACAAAGGTGTTAGAATCTTGCCAAGAACTGAACCACCAATTTCTTGAAACCAAGTTTTTATAGTTTGAAATCTTTTTGAAAGACGTTCTGTAAAGTTATCTTCTTCTAAGGGAACTATTTCTGAATGCATTTCTGTCATGTTCCTAATGTACATTTCAATATTCTTACTTTCATCTGGGATATATGTACAGCAATGCTGGACATGTAAAATGCCACAGACTCCTCCCTCTTTTGCTAGGAGTATATCTAAGGCAAGGCGATTCTGCATCACCATTGACCTTACCGCAATGACCTCGGTATCCACTAATTGGAAACCACCTTCTGTATCAGTTGATAATCTATCAACAATTGTAGACAATTTTCTGATTCTTCCTGCATTTAGGGTTATACCTACAAAGGGTATTACTACTTCAAAAATGGCTCCCAAAATTTCTGAGAAACTTTCTCTCTTAAACCTATTTACATGATTACTGATTTCAAACGAACCTTCTGCATTTCTGTCAACATGAAATATTTTGGGAAAAACAAGTCCAACATAACATGTCCCGTACCAATGGTCCGGAAGATTATAATAAGCTTTATCTCCACAGATAAAATAAATCCCAGGAAAAATTGGATCTTTACCATCTTTGAATCCCCAACCTCCCTTGATTTGATAAGTGTCCTCACAATTGCTAGCACCTACAAAATAATTATCAAAAAGAGTATTATCTCTTCTAATGCAAAGCTTACCACTAATTGGTTTATCTATGTGAATTGCAACATTGTCAAAAGATCTGCCATTAAGCTTCTCATCCTCTTTCTGCCAAAATTTAGATTTGGTCTGTTTGACCTTTTCATTCCTCTTATAGATTGCCCTTCTCTCTTCAACTAAGTTCAGGAAAGTCTTTTCCTCTGCTCTCAATTTGCAAGTTAGATTATTTCTGTAAGCATACTCATAGGTGAGTTCATTAGTAACTAAAAAGATATCCCTCATCTGTTTGGCTTGTTTATGTTTATTTAAAGCATTCTCAATTTTTAGATTAGCAAAAATCTCATCATAATTAGAATAATAATACTCCAAGCGACCAGTCTGATAAAATAAGCTCGCTATCACACTGCAAGTTATGCCATAAGTAAGAGGAAGCATATTGTATGTCACTCCCTCAGAAACAGAAGCAGGTAACTTTACACAGATATAGCAATCTTTGACACTCATAACCTTAACATATTCTCCCAAAAGTCTCGAAAATGTATTGCTAGAAAAATCACTAATAGACCTATCTTGATGAGCCTCTGGTCTGTGATCAATAACTTTGTTAGCTTTGATTGCTGCACTATGTTTTTCGTGACTAACTGAAGCTTGGCTTGTCATATTGACCTTGTACATCTCCTTATCAATCCCGAAAGGAAAGATGACAGCTAACACTAACCAGAGCAGAATTAATATGAGCATACATATCAGAGTCATCTTACAGCAATTTTTAAGAATGGAACATCTTGAAGTACTACGTTTCAAAACAACAGGCATTTTAGTTAGTCTTATTTTAGAAAAAGAAAACAAAAATGTAAAATTATATCTAATAAAAACCTAAATTTTTTAAAACATCCCCCTTTTTCAAATTTTTTTTTAAAACTCTCTAACAACTTTTCTTCGACCTTGCGTCACAAGTTATTTTCCAACTAAACACAATTTCTTCGACCTTGTGTCACCTAACACAATTTCTTCAGCCTTATGCCAAAAACAGAAACCTAAACTCTAACAGATTAGTACTTCAATCATTGTCACTATTGTCCTCAATTTCTTCCTGACTACTGCTATTTATCTCAATCACAGGCGGAATTATTATATAAGCCCACTCAGGAGACTTATATTTCTGATTTGGTCTCAAAACTCTCTTTGTTTTTCTAGAGATAACTTCTATTTTCTTTCCTTTCTCTGCTTTCTTTTCAGGATCCTCTTGACTAGTTATCTCATTCACCTGCTCCTTTGATCTTTTTATTAGCCTGACTCTCAAACCTCCGTTTTCAATTGGCCAGGTTTCACCTCTTCTTAACATTTTCTTTTTGGTTCAGTCACATTAGTTTCTGTTTTCCAAGATCTTTTTCTCACACTTTCCCTTTGACATTCTTCATCACTTTCTCCAGAATCACTGTCAGAAATTTCAATTCTTGACTCAGGATCTTTTCTAATCGGCAGCTTCACTCCGTTAGGAACTATACTTTTTATTCCATCACTGGTACTTGTCAATTCGTCTTCCTCCACTTCATCAATTACCTTCAACTTCCCAGTTCCAGATTTCTTGTTCCTGCTTTCGGAGCTTATTCTCTGCTTTTCGATACTCTCCTGGTCTTGCTTCTTAGATTCTTGTGTAGATTCTTTTTCTAACAGTTCTTCATCATTTTCAGAATCAATTTCAATAATCTCTAAATCTTTTCCATTTACTAAAGATTTTTCCAGATGTCGACGTCTCTGTCGATCTTCAGAATCTGGATTTTCTTCAGCTTCTTCTTCAGAATCTGAATCAGCTGTTGTATCACTCTCTTCATCAGAGTTTTCAGGTGTAGGTATCGGAATAGTATGGCTTGGATGAATCCACCTTTTTATTCCCCTACACTTCACTGCATTTGTCATTACAAGTATCACCTGCCTTGGTTTCTGCCACCTCGGAACCAGACAGTTTCTTCTTCGGTGAACTTTTGTTCTGACCCAATCTCCAGGTCTCAGATCATGTGTTTGCACTTTGTCTTTTGACTGTATTTCAGTTCCCACCTGATTAGACACAGAAGTCATGACGTCAGACAGCTTTTTACAATACTCCAAAATTGCACTGTCATTAATGCTCAACAGTTTTCCTACTGGTATAAATGCTTGTCTCATTATTCTACCCATGATAATATCATGAGGACTCAGACCTGTCTTTTTATCTGGTGTACTTCTCAAAGTCATCAAAACAAGTGGAAGAGCATCTGTCCATTTTATGCCTATATCTAGACACATTTTTCCAATTCTATTTTTAATTGTTCCATTAATTTGCTCTACAACTCCAGATGCCTCTGGTCTGTATGCACAGTGCACCTTCTGCTCAATGTGTAAGGCTTCACAGATCAATTTCAACAATCTGTTATCAAAATGTCCTCCTCTATCTGGTCGCCTTCAAGTGCTGCAAAATGCGGCAGCACGCTTGATCCTCAGGCTGCCCAAAAGGGCGCCCTCGAAGGTGGCCCTGCAGAAGCTACATTGGCTTCCTGTGAAGAGCAGAGTCGAATACAAGGCCCTCTGCACCTGTCATCGGATTTTGAATGGCAGGGCACCTAGACCATTGCAGAAATTGATCGAAGCTTACGAACCTGCCCGAGCGCTCAGATCTGCCGGTGGGGGACTGCTGAGGATTCCCAAGGTGAAGAAAGCTCGTATGGGAGGCAGATCCTTTAGGTATTTAGCGGCAAACCACTGGAATAAACTCCCAGTAGACCTACGCTTGGAACCATTAGAAATGAGGTTTCGAGCTAAATTAAAAACCTACCTCTTTGTCAGATAATGGTCTGCCTGGTAGCTATATTTCCCTGTTATCCGCCTCTCCCATTGTCAGCGCGGGGACACGCCGGTGTGCGTAACTCAGCGCTTTATAAATGCCCCTATTATTATTATTATTATTATTATTATTATCACTCTCTATGGTCACAGGAAATCCGTACCTAGGGATAATCTCACGTAGAAGCAATTTTGCTACAGTAATTGAATCATTGTGTCTTGTGGGGAAAGCTTCTACCCATCTTGAAAATAAACAAACAATCACCAAAACATATTGCAGTCTGTTGTGCTTGGGCATTTCAATGAAATCCATCTGTAACCTGGTGAAAGGACCACCCTCTCGACCTATTATTCCTGTTCCCACAACTGATTTCCTGTTTGGGTTCATTTGTTGACAGATCAAACAACTTTGGCAGAGAGACTCTGCAATTGTTCTGAACTTGGTATTAAACCAAGTTTCTTTAAAAAGCCTAATCATTGAATCTCTTCCAATATGACCAGGGCCATGGTACATTCTGGCCATGTCAGCAATCATGCAATTTGGTAAAACTACTCTGCCATCTTTGTATGTCCATACTCCATCTTCATCTCTCTGTCTACATTCTGCTATCAACCATGTGTTTTTCTCATCATCATCAGCTTCATTTTGTAAATCTCTGATTTCTTGCCATGTCTCAACAATTGATGTTAGCATTAGTGAACTTGAATCAAATTCTTTGTTTTTCTCCCGATTAAGTGCATACTTATTCCTTGCGCAATACTTTGCAATTTCATCTGCATAAGCATTCCCTTTGGTGATAAAATCTTCACCTTTTCTGTGAGCTGCACACTTTGCTACAGCTATTTCTTTAGGCAACTGTATGCCATCAATTAATCTTTTAATGAACTCTGCATTTTTAATTGGTGAGCCTGCTGATGTCATGTAGCCTCTCTGAGACCAGAGTTGTCCATAATCATGCACACCTCCGTACCCATACTGACTATCAGTAATTATAGTGACTCTCAGATCTTTTGCCAGTTCACAAGCACGAATTAAAGCAATTAATTCAGCTACTTGTGCTGAACGAATTCCTTCAAGACATGATGCTTCTTCAACATCTGCCACTGTGCAGACTGAATATGCTGCTTTCAAAACACCTCCCTCTGATCTTAGACAGGAGCCATCTACAAAGTAGACATAATCTGATTCAGGCAATGGTATATCTTTAATATCCTGTCTTGGCTTGGTACAGTATTCCATAACATCCAAGCATTCATGTTCCACATTATTTTCATCACTAATTTCAGTATCAGGTAACAGTGTGGAAGGATTTAATTTCACACACCTTGCAATTGATACATTGTCTGATCCCCAAATTATGTTTTCATATTTGGTCAATCTATTACTTGTCAAATGTTGCGTTTTGCTCCTTGTAAGGAGAATTTCAACTGAATGAGGAACATATACTTTTACAGGAAATCCCATAATGATTCCCTCACTCTGTTCAAGACTAATACTAGTTGCTGCAACTGCTTTTATGCAACCTGGTAAGGCTTTTGCAACTGGGTCAAGAACTGCTGAGAAATAAGCAATAGGTTTTCTCATGTTTCCATGTCTCTGTATCAACACAGACAAAGCACACCCTTCTCTTTCACTGCAGGAAAGTTCGAAATCCTTCTCATAATCAGGCATGCCCAGAGCAGGAGCTTCACATAGACTTCTTTTTAACTTTTCAAAAGCTTCCAATTCAATTTCAGTTAGAACAATTGGATCTTTTATATCTGATTTTGTCAATCTTTGTAGTGGCTTTGCAATTACTGAAAATCCACTAATCCATTGACGACAATAACCAACCATTCCCAAAAACATCCTGACCTGTTTCTGTGTTCTTGGAGGTTGCATTCCCTGAATCATTTTTATTCTCTCAATTGTCACCTGTCTCATTCCCTTTGCAATTCTATGTCCAAGGTTTTTTACTTCCTCTTTACAAAACTGCAATTTTGCAGGGGACACTTTATGTCCCTCATTAGCCAAATGATTCAAAAGTGTAATTGTATCTATCACACAATTGTCTCTTGTTTTTGCAGCTATTAACAAATCGTCAATGTACTGCACCAATGTTGACCTGCCAGGTAGATCAAGATCTTCCAAGGATTTCTTTAATAACTCATTAAAGATAGAAGGACTCTCTGTATACCCTTGAGGAATTCTACACCATGCGAGGGTTCTATTTTGGAATCTGAAAGCAAAGATTTCTTGGCTCTCTGGATGTAATGGAACAGTAAAGAACGCATTACAAAGATCAATGACTGTGTACCATTCTGCATCATGTGGAATTTGGTAAAGAATAACTGCTGGATTTGGAACAATTGGACAACATGGAACAACAATTTGGTTAACTTTTCTCAAATCCTGAACTATCCTGTACGTTCCATTTGACTTTTTGATCCCCATAATCGGTGAGTTACAAGGGCTGCTCTCAATTTCTTTTAATACACCTTGTTTAATGAATTTTTCAATCACAGGAATGACACCCTCAATTGTTTCAGTTTTCATTTTATACTGAGGAATATTTGGAAATTCTATTCCCTGTTTCACTATAATTTTGACTGGATCGATATGTTTCATTAGACCCATTTCATTTCCAGTCAAATCCCAAATTTCAGTTTTGACAGTCTCCTTTAATTCCTCTGGTAAATTTTCTTTTTCAAAAGTAGAAAACAATTTTGTTTCATTTGCTTCAACTAACAACATTGTCAATCGATATAACCCATCTTCTTCCATGGGTTGTAATTCAATTCCATCAGGTGAACAATATATTTTGCAATTCATTTTGCATAATATATCTCTTCCCAATAAGTTTACTGGACTGCTGTTGCAAACTACAAATCTGTGTTCGTCTTTAAAATTGCCAATTTCTACCTTAACAGGATCAGTTAGATCAGTTTTAATCTGCTGATTACTTACTCCAACTACTTGGATGGTATCTCCAGAGAGAGGCAGGTTTTCAATTTCTACTGATCTAACAGTAGAATGGGTAGCACCAGTGTCCACCAGAAAAGTGATTTCTACATCATTTACTTTTCCATTTACAAATGGACCAGTCTGGTCAACCTCAAGAGTGGCTCCAATTACACACTCTTCCCCCTCTCTCGGGCACCGTCAGAAGCAGTCATCAGAATCACTTCCTTGTTTTTCTGACAACAAAAATTGTCCTGT
Organism: Lissotriton helveticus; assembly: GCF_964261635.1. Taxonomy (NCBI): domain Eukaryota; kingdom Metazoa; phylum Chordata; class Amphibia; order Caudata; family Salamandridae; genus Lissotriton; species Lissotriton helveticus. The sequence continues at coordinate 1,315,873,421 of NC_136063.1, forward strand.
CGTATTTTGCAAATTAGATCTTTGAGTTCTTATTACCTGATCACATCCTCCGAATCCCACACCTGGATTATATTTTTGACCTCCCCCACAATTTGGAAATGGAGGCTGTGGAATCTGATTTTGTTGTTGTGTTAACTGTTGTTGTAGCTGTCACTGAAGACTCAGGTCATTCAGTTGACGCTGTAGCTGTAGCTGTTGCTGCAGATCAACATCGTTTTGCATCTGTGGGTTTAATGATGTATTTTTAAAATTTCTGGGTGGATTTTTACACTCACTTTTCCAATGACCGAATTCGCCGCAGTTAAAACAAGGTAATTTCTGTTTTAATTCTTCCATTCTAGCATTATTCTTTGATTTGTTAAAATTAATTTTAAATTTTCCTTGACCCTGACCCTGGTTCTGATTCTGTGTAAAATTTACATTTTTATTCTCAAGGCTTGCAATCTGTTGTTCGATTCAGAAAAGGGGGTGGTGATGAACAGAGTGTCTGAATTAAGCAGACCACTCTTACCCAGTCCAAAGATCAGGGCTTGATCTTTCACCGTTATTTAGCTCACTGCCCCATCCCAGCTCAGAACCTGGCTATATGCAAATTAGTCTGTCCCTGGCCCAGTGCATCATGGGAACAGGGCAGACCAAACTACCTTTACTTGTGCCCACATAGCTTTTTCCTTTAACTTTTTCTGTTTCACTTCTAATTCATCACTGCAGTATTTTGCTTTTCTCAAAATATCATCAACTGAATTTGATTGCCATCCGACAATATTATTCCTGATCATTTCTCCAATTTCTGGTCTAAGACCATAAACAAATCTGTAGATAAAATGACTCATATCCTTTTCGTCTAATTTTTCATAACCACTTTACTGTTTGAAAACCAGTAATAGTCTTTCATAAAATGAATGAACTGATTCTTTTGGTTCCTGATTTGTCCTATCTATTTTTACCCAATCAACTTCCTTTGGGGCAATTTTATTTTTCAACCAGTAAATCACTTTTTCATATAAATCCATGACTATTGGAGCTGGAGCACCTGTTTCTTTAATTCGCTCCGGTTCCTCTTTTGGCCAACTCACAGCAATTTTGCATTCTGTCCAAAGATCTGATGGGACAACAATGTCAAAAAATCCATCCAGATCAATCCACAGAACTTTTGAAACCTTGATGAATCTATCCACCTGTCGATACCATTCCACAGGCTTTTCTCTTAGCCGAGGAAAGTCATTTGTGAAAAGCAAAATATCTTGTCTTGACCATGGGACATGGACATACCCTCCACCTGCAATTTCTCTCATAGGAAACTGTTTAGACAGTTTATCCAGTTTGTCTAACCTTTCATCTTCCTTCTTTTTAGTCCATTTCACTCTCCACTTACTCAAGTCACCCAACTTTTTGATATAAACAATCAATTCTTTTATATGTAGTATTCTTCCCATTGTGTTAAAATTCTCAATGTCCCTCTCAGTAAAGTCTAATCTGTAGTGTTTCCCCAACATTTTCTGTCTGCACAAATCGATTTCCAGTTCAACTGCCAGTTCTTCTAACTGATCGTATTTATTCTTTGTTTTCCATTGAATGCTCTTACAGATGAACAGGAGTTCATCATCACGATAAAATTTTAGACTGTCAGGACCAATTGTGCCAATTATTAATTCTTCCAAGTCAGCTTTCAATTTTGCAACATCAAGTTTTGAATTTGATTCTCTTTTCTCAGGAGTCTCAACATCTGATTCTGCACCCATTGGTGATTGGTTAAAAGAACCTTGATTAAAAGTTAAATCAGGCATTCTTGTTTTCTCACGATGAATTTCAGACAAATCTGAATACAATTTTTCAGCCACCTTTTGAATTTCTGTATTTAAAGGAATTGTCAAACCTGGCTGTTTTAATTCTTTTTGATAAAAAACAGGCTGAACAGGACCAATCGTTACTGGAACTGTTACTGCTTTCATACTCTTAGTTATTTGTTGAATTAATTTTTCTTTTGATCGTAAATATTCTGAAGTATTTACAACTTCCTCATTTCTGGTAGTTCTCGTTAAATTTTTAGGGGCTTCCCTTTCTATTGGAGTTACTGAAAAATTTCTGCTTTCGTTATAAACACTAGAATTAGTTCTGGTTTCAAATATTTCTGGAGTTTCAAAAGATTCAGAATTATTTGGGTATAATTTAGGAGATTCATTTAAAGGAGGTGCACTTGGTGTGGTTCCTGTAGAAACCATCGGAGTAGACCATGAACAAGGCTGTCTAAGTGGAGTTTGCTTTTTATTTGTGGTAAAAATTTCTTCTAAAACTGCATCTTCTGATTCACTTTCTACAGTGACATTATTTTTCTTTTCAGTTCTTTTTTCATCTGGCGATCCTAAAACTATTTCTCTAATTAAATAAAGACCATCGCACATGTCTCCTGTCTCCACATACGCATTCTATCTTCATGCGTTTCTCTTCTGTAACTCGGTATTTTTGGAGGTCTTTTTATTCCACTTGCTTCTTTCTGAAGTTGAAACATCTCATCTTCCCATTCAACTAATGCTTCAAATTGTGTTGGTCTAGGCTTAGGTATAAGAGCTGACATCTTTTCTCTTAAAATTTTCATATTAAATGAACCATCGTCCGGCCAAACCAATACACCGTCATCTTTAGTGTAATGTTTCCATACATCAAACCACAGAACAGTATGATAACCATATTCACCTTCCATATACGCTGCAGGTGTTTTTTTATTTATGAAGTAATTTACCACCTCGCGCTTCAATTTTCTTGTCAGGTGAAATAAAAATTTTCAATTTCTGAAACATTGTAAGCTTTTTCTCAACATTTTTGTAATAATAACTCATTTTAAAATCAAATCCACTTAATTGGAAATGAGCGTAAAAGTTTCCTGGTTGTTCCGTAACACCAACCAATCCGTGCGCGAAACACACCAACAAGCCAATCAGGTTCGAACTACGTCACTACTTTGCTCGACCAATAAGAATGGAGTTTCTCTTAAAAGCCAATCAGTGCTCAGCTCGACTAAGTCACGTGAGCCAATCAGATTACAGCCTGTGACGTATGATATTCAATCACTGCGCGAACCATGTGACGTACACAGCCGCTGCGGTTTTTCGCGTCTCACTCTTAGCGCTCACCCCTCCTTTACAAAAACTTGTCACAGCGCCATTTTAAGAACGCTTTTCAATGAAAATTAATTAACAACGACAAAGGAAGACTCATCTGTCTGTTTCTCTAAATAAAGTGATAGAAATTTCAGTCATACAAGAATTCTTTTTCGTGGAATAGACGGCGCTATTCTCACAGAATATACATTCGCCGATAAAGCAAACCTTTACTTTACCCTTCAAACAGGTAAATAACGAACGCGTTTCCCTCTGAATGCACTTAAAGTAGCAATTCAAAGTTTGACTCGAACGAAAATTACAGGATCAATTACGCACTTTCAAACGGAAAGTATCCCTAACCATACACACATGAAATCTTGGCAGGACTGTAACTCACCACAGATAACATGAACCGTTAGTAAAATAAGCGACGTTATTTTACCCTTCACTCAAGATTGAATATATTCTATTACTTTATCACAATAAGTTTTAGAACGGGCTCTTTGTCCCTATACTTAAAGCTTCAATTTCATAGACAATCCTCACTATACATACATTCTAACTAACACGCCTATCCCTAACATGTGTTGTACGGCCACAACACTTGTGATACACGGCGATACCACAACTCAGAAACAGATCAAATGTACTGTGTGACTACCTTCTCATCACACTACGCTGTACCGGTACAACTAGGATTTTTCACGCTGCTGGAAAAATCCTTACATATAACACGAGAACAAACTCAACATATGTTAGACATCGATCCTATGTAACTACCATGTATGTTGGTTACCATAGCAACCATCCTCTGCTACCAGGATATTGATCCAGCGGCCTATAGGAAATATATCATAAACTACGCTACCCAACTTTACTATATTCACCATTAAACATAATTCAATCACAAGGCCCATGAACTAACATGATATATTTTGACCAACTGAATCATGTGACCTAATTAACCTATTCACAAATTATATACATTTATATACAACAGCGGTGAATGAATTTATCATAATTTACAAAACCCTACGAATTAATTAAGCCACTATGGCGATAAAATCTTGCTAATGGTAACCTAAACTCATGAAATAACAAGACCAGCTTGTTTTCCAAAGTAAAATTTTTATTAGCTACTTATTTGGAATTTGCATTAGAATTTTTATTAAAGTATTTTTATTAGAATCATTGCAAATAGTTATGACAGTTTTTATGTAAATCAAATATTATTGCAAATAAAAATTATCAGTTTAGCATTTTTCAAAACCTAAGTCCCTAACATAGCTAACTATCATAAAGAATAAAAGAGTAAAATCTTTGAAGGCCCTTACGTGCTCCAAGGAAAGTTCATCAGCACAACGCCCTCATCAAAGTCAGCAAGAAGCAGCACTCCTCTTCCACGGGGAAGAGTTTTTATACCTTTCTGCACTAAGCTAATCTAAGCAAAAGTATAACTTTTCTGCTGAAATCGGAGTCCCATTGGCTAAAAAGTGACGCCATCGTGTCATTCCACTTTTTAGAACATCAGTTCCGTCACTTTCTTAGAGTCCATTGTCTCTAGTTTTCGAACAACGAGGCTTCCTCCAGTTTGCAACATTTAACCAAGTAAAGTCATTTTGCTTCCTCGGATATGAAATTTGTCGCACGTTCTTTTGCCGGTTCCTGGCCTTGGCCTTGCTTGACTAAGGAACAGTCAGCTCATTTCAACAAAATGTTTCAGGCAGCAGGAATTCATCTGTCATGGACTTTCTTTTACTCGGAGCAGAATTTTAGCAAACATAAATGCACTAGGCCCAAAGCCTCTTTTCGTGAACTATTATATAAACAAACACAAGAACAATAATTAATGTGAGAAATATAATTCGTTCTGTTGCCACCCACCATAGCTAATGATTAACCCATTAGTCTAAATTACCTAGCTGAAGCGTACAATTAAAGCAGCATTTATATCTACCATTCTTCATTTAATCCAACAGGATTCTTTATGCACCTGTAAAGAGTAAAGTGACACCACATAGACGAGAAAGCAAAATAAGCACATGCCATTATTTAAAACAGCTGCAATTAGTCATGACACAACGATAGACAAAATTAATATATTATTCTTCACATACAAAAGAATGCAACATAGAGCACATTTATGAGCACACATGTTAATAACCCTTGTGTATATATTCGTGTATGTAACTTTAAACTAAGTTGAATTAATACACACACAGCAAAATTGTTAGCCTGATTAATTTTTATTATGGAAGTGTGACTTCACGAGTTGAAATGAAAACATTTCTGAATCTCGCTCCATCACCTGCAGCTGGGATCCCCTCTGTCTGCCGGCTCGGTCCCCCCGCCCCACCACAGTTTGCAGGCTGCAGCCGTCCCAACGGCCCCGTGACTGCCTCTGCAGCCTGGGGCCACAGTTCAGGCCGCCCCCCACTCACTGTGGCAGGTTTGAGGTCACGTCCGGTCCGCCGTGTGTTTCCCAGCAGCCACTCTCCGCCGTTTGCCCCGCGGTTCCAATAGCACCACCTCCAGGGACCAGGGCCGCAGGCCTCACACCGTCTCCGCCCACCTGCTACTTCCTGCAGTCTGCGCCCGCGATGCCTGGTGCCTCAACCCAGGAACTCCTTGGGCTCCACGACACGGATTAAGCCTCGCCTCACTTGGCACTGCAGGTCTGAGGCCTCCACCGCACTGCTGTATGTCACTTAGCAGCCGCTCCTTCTTGTACGTCTCGTTATTCCAGAGGCGCCGTCCTCGGGTGTCAGGACTGCAGGCTCCGCACTCTCCCCGCTCTCCCGGCACTGTCAGCGGTCCAACCTCGCGCCCCACGCCCGGGGCGCAGGGCGCCTAAGGCCACGATCTCTTTTCGCTCCACAGCGGGCGGCCCGCCAGACAGTCCCTCAGTGCCCCAGCGCGCCGGGCCCCGCTGCACTCCGCTCTTCCAATGGGCAGTGCCTGGCAGCCTCAGCGCCAGACTTTTGTGCTCCGTCACTGCCAGCGCTCTCAGGCCAAAAAACTGCCTAAAACTCGCAGCCCGCAGCCTGTCCGTCAGCGGGCAGGAGCCGGGGCAGGTCCGCACTCCTCTGTTACCACTCGGTGCTATCGGGCATTTCAGAGAGCTGAATTAAATCAGGATAATGCGGGGATGGAAGCGGAGCTCAGCACTCAAGCAGCCAACTCCATCGGCCTCCAAGCCACGCCCCCCTAAACATTTTATTAATTGTTCGAAGTTTAGTATTTTGTTTTTGGTATCTTTATTCCAGTTCGAATTAGATAAATCAGTTTAAAGAAATCTCCAGACAAAATATTGGTTAGCAACAATCAAGAAAAATAGCAGTGTGTTTCATAAAGGAAATATTAACTAAGTACCTATTCTATTCTAGCAGATCCTAACCTTTCAGAACCAATGAAGGGTCCTTTTCAGAATCGAGTGAAATTTTAAGGAGCAATTAAAATAGGATTGGATGTTCCTCATGAAGAGCAGTTCTGGAAACTCGTCTGAGTCTCCCCTCTTAATTCAGAAGTTAATCAAGCAGTAGCTGTTATCCTTAAAGAATTTATAAATCACAATCAGCAGTCGCTCACATCTAAAAGGGCAAAATCCAGGCAAAGGATCGGTTACATAACAAATAGCCTGGACTAGTCAGGACAGAATAAGCTTTCAGAGCGTGCTCAAAGGAAACAATGGTGGAAGAGTTCTGACCTATCCTAACTAGAAACACGTACATTAACCCCTTCGCTGCGGCGGCAATTCCGCCGCAGCGCTAGGGGCGAGGGGGGACGCGCGGCGCTCGCATGCTTGTGACGGAACCGCTCCGTCACGAGCCTCGGGTGAGCTGTGCTTGTGACGGAGCGGTTCCGTCCCGGCCCCGGCCGCTCAATAGAACGCGCCGCGCAAGCGCGGCGGCCGGGCTGTGACGGAACCGCTCTGTCACCAGCACAGCCCACCCGAGGCTCGTGACAGAGCGGTTCCGTCACGAGCATGCATGAGGTTAAACACAAAATGCATGTATCCATCCTCACTGGTGTTTGTTCATCTCAGCCCAAGGAAAAGGATCGTCCGATGGTCTGCTACATCTTTCTTCATTCCCACGATAAACGTATGAAGTCGGCAAAGCATTATCTGAAAACAGTCTACTTAGTTGCTAATATTCATATGTGTTAGATTGACTCTGAGTTCCCAGAAAGACCCTACAGTTTACACTATTAGCCAGTCAGAACTCCACTGCGTGACAATGAACTAGTCTAAAGCAGAAACATTCTAGTTGTAACTTCTAACGAATTAAGCCATGAGCTTCACATTTTCCTGCATACACTATTGTTGTAAGATACTATTAGTATTCATCATTGCGAATATTTGACAGCTAAAATCTAACCAAATTCAATGTAGATTAGGAAGGAAAGAAATACATTTTTAAAGTCAGCATATTCTGCAAAGATGACATTCTAATGAAATCAAACGTTTATTTTTTATTTAATACTGCACTGTTCAGCATCTTGCTAAAGGCCTTTATTTCTTTAAGAAAAAATGAAATAAAGGCAATGCAGAAAATACAGAAATAAATGAGGCCTAGTCTGGCTTGACAGTGTAATTACGATAGAAATTGGCGCTTACTAAAAAAAAATCACGATACATGTTAATTTGCGCGTTCAAAAAAGGCATATTTTCCCTTTGTTCCATTCTTTAGGCATTCTCATGTTAATATTTTCACAAGTTAAAATATATTCCTTAAGCGAAATATTTCGGATCCATCACATGTAAATAACTCAGCATAAAAAGGGTAGGTCATCCTAGCACCTTTCTTATTCTAATAGCACACTGCAAATACTTGGCTGCAACCCAACAGACTTGAATAGAAGTTAAAGATTAGATAAAGAGCATGGCTTGTTTGAAGTGTCTAAGTTTACACTCCTCAAAATTGAAACCAAACAGCAGAAAATACATCGTGGACTGGGAAGAAACAAAGATCAGAACGACAAGGTGGTAAAATCACAATATAATCAACAGGTACAGGCGAATCAGCCATAAAGTGGGCTGCATTAAGTCTTATTTGTGTCAACAAATACCTTTGTGGCTGTTTGAAACCCAGATAAGGTTGTACCCCAGGGTTTGTAGCTATTAACATATGATTTCTCACTGTGGGCTTCAAGGACTCGAGTTGTTCTCTGTTGGTTTGACACATCGTAAAAAAAGTGAGCCTTTATGATATTCTTATAGGAGAGGGACAGATCATCTGGGTTATAAAAGAATTCTGGCATGTTCCGCCTTCCACTAATTGTCCCTATTTGACCTAACCACGGACTCTTCCTCGTATTATTCAACCTAATAACATCTTTCAGTTTCATTGTGAGTAAGAGAAGTTTGACTTTTTGTCGAAATAGACAACCATAAAAGGATGGAACATAGCTTGATGTGATCAACTGTGTAATTCACCTTTAATTCAGAATGACACAAGAAAGTGGATGTACTCTGGGGATCTGCCAGCAAACGTTTCAGAAACCTGTTCTGAACCTTATGAATAACATCATAATCGAGTAGTCTGGAAAGCCATGCACTGTGTGTTGCTTTGAGTTGTAGACCATCAGCATTTATTTAATAGGTTTGCTATCCAGCTTTGTGGCAAACCTAAACAATGCCTCTATGCTTCTCCCAAAAGCGGCCACCCTAGAGCGACCCAAAGGGGTCCAACCACAAATATCATCAATTAAAGAAAAATAGGAGTTGGGTAAATCTTAGTTTGATTAACAACATAAGACCTGTGTTTGTATTTCCTCAGACAAAAAACATAATATGGGTCCTGGACTGATTTATTATGCAATCAAGGTCTGCCATAGAAAACGCAAATGTATCCAAAAGACTCTGCAACCCAAACGTGGTCCTTGTCATGAGCACCATGTCATCTTCGTAGAGTAGAGTAAGAGCAGGTATCAGACGTGTGCTAGCACATGGTACTTCAATTCCAACATTGATCAGATAGTTTTCTAGCCCATTAATGTATAGTGTGAACAAAAAGGGGCTAGGGCACTTATCTGTCTTACTCTACTTGAGATAGAAAAAGGTTTAGTTCTCTCACCATTTGTGCCATATCTGATGCTGGCTTTCACCCCACTTACACATATATTTAGACCGCATTGAAGATAATCGGTGGCCTTCTACAGTAAAGGTCCTGTAATTTGTTTCAGGCTACCAATTGCAAGGATGGGGTCAGAGGTAGGATCCTGCTACACTTCCCGGTTCAGGATGTAATCAAATCCCTGCAATATCTGAAATGGGAAGCTTGTTTCACTGCCTGATCCTGAATTGACCTGTTAGTGAAACATGATGGGAATGGGGAACCAGTGGAACCTTTCTATCTGACTGGACTGTTACTATTGAAGTACGACCAAGACTGGCTTGCTTATGGTTCATCTATCTGACGTATCATAATGGGAGAAAACAAAGGACTTGAATGTATCTCAAATGATTGCCAGTGCTGAGACCTTTGAAAACATTACACCTATCACCTTTGTGCTTTTCTCATTGAGATTCCCTAATTGTGATAAGTATGCCCTGCCCTGGGTACCATGCTGTCTGGGCCACTGGCCTCAAACTATGCCTATGAGGCCAAACTAAACCAGAACCAGTCTGTCATTGGTTGTGTTTATTCCGAGGAGACCTGGCTTTGTTTCTCGGACTGGACTTTACCTATTGGAGCACAGCCAAGGCTGATTTGCATATGGTTAGTCTGTCTGAAGAGGCATAGTGGACCAAAAGTAAGGCCTTAAATGCGGTCACAGTGATTGTCAGTGGATGAGACTCTGCAAGCATTCCACCAATTAACTTTGTGCTTTCCTCACTGACAGTGGGGCCATCTAGCATCAATCTTCTCTTTGCCTTTCCAAGAGGCCCAAGGAGTCTCTGAGGTATATCCATTAGCTTGAATGATAACGTGGCTAAAGTAGTCGGTTATCCCAGAGGCCCACCGTCATCAGTAGGATTACCACCCTGTGCGGTGCAAACATATTCATAATACGTAAATTCCGAGTGATTTTCATAAGGCAGAAGATCCAAATGGTCTCTCTGGTTCCCCACACTTGGGAATCCCTGAGATTAGTGACTGCACTAATGTGTTTCAATTTGGTAAAGCAATTCTAGGAATTCCACATGGTCCCAACTTAGTGTCTTCCAGGTACAGGTTCCTCTATGCATGGTTGCCACATGGACATGTTAATGTCTGGACGTGCTCTGCAATTCACCTGCTATGGCAAGGCTGGCGCTATTATCGAATGGAAAAAATAGCTGCCGACAGTGCCAAAATCAGTGTCCCTGCCCAAGCCTAAACGATAAACAACACAAGGGGTAACCTAATAGGAGAACTTGTATAGAATGCAGTTAATTGACTAAACATGAAATAGAGATAAACAGAGTAGGTGGTCCATGTGACATTGCAGATGAAGGGAGCAGTGAAAGAAAATGTGAATGTGCATTGAGAGATAATAAAGGAAAAGTGACACACTATTAACTGCGTAGAACAGGTTTTGGATCTGTGCAGTCAATAATGAACTACATTCATTACAAGTTCTTCTTGAAAAAAATATTCCTATGTATGTTGTTTTGGGGTTTAGCACATTTTGGCCCCTCCTTGAAGCCATATTACGTTCAGCTAATCCAAGGACTCACTGTTGTCGTTCAGGTCTAAATGATGGCAATGCACTTTATTTAGAGTGTGTTGGTGACACAGCCACAATCCTCCAGTTTCTAGTTCTAGAGGAAGTACTAAATATGAAGGAGAAGCCAACAGTGGGATCTCCCCCCCCCATCAGGGTTAGCAGGGAGGAAGAAATTCCACCAGTGCATTATGAACTTTGAATATACATTATATATTCCATATATTGGAGAATGTTTCCTATCACCCAACTCTAAATCAGATCCTTCAGATTGTTGCCATTCACCCCAGTCCTCTGATTTATTTTAGATGCACAAGTGAGGAAAGTTGAGTACATTAAGGTGAGGATTTATGATTGTAAAGATCAAGTAAGTATCTTTTTTTGAAAAGTGCTACAAGTCCAAAGGCATTGTGGTTTATTGTATCTTGTGGGACTAACATAAGTCACCTCATGCTTTATTTACTAGGATAGCCAAGTTGTAGGAATGGAGCATGATTTCCTGTGCTGGCCTGGTCTCAAGATACAGAACTGTGAGCATTTCCTAACTGGAAATATGTAGAAATGTACTCTGAGAATTTTGAATTGTCTAGATATAATTTTGCCCTCAGTTTATTCCTGGTCCCCTTTATCTCCCCCACTGGATTCAAGTGCACGAATAGAGTAGGTTGTGAGTCCAATTGCTTGGGGGATGAAACAGTATCAGTGCAAAAATGTAGATGGCTTTTCAAACATAGAGACTATAGACCCGATTCACAGAACTAACTTAAGACAAAATCCTAAAATTACTACTTTTGGTATTCACAGAAGGCATTTAGTAGTAGCAAAGTTAGGATTTTGTCTTAAATTTGACTTAAGACAGACTTAAGACAGACTTAAGTTAGGATTTTGTCTTAAGTTTGTCTTAAGTCTGTCTTAAGTCTGTCTTAAGTCTGTTTTAAGTCTGTCTTAAGTTTGTCTTAAGTCTGTCTTAAGTGTGTCAAACTTAAGACACAATCCTAACTTTACTACTACTAAATGCCTTCTGTGAATACCAAAAGTAGTAAGTTTAGGATTTTGTCTTAAGTTAGTTCTGTGAATCGGCCCCTGTAATATTTGGTCCAGCTTCACACAATGACCCACATGGTCTTTGCATTTTCTCACTAGGACTAGAAACTGTGACTTACAAGTTAGACATATCAGTGCAGATTGCTGCAACCCGCTGACGTGAATGGAATCTGCAATCTCTGCTATACATTAACTCACCGAGAACATCAAGATCCATTAATATGTGGACGACACTCAACTCTACCATAAAGTCTCCTCCACTAACGAGAATTAGTGACTCAAAATGTGCTTTATGCTAACACAGAATCAGGTGTCACATTTGTTAAAGGTTCAACCTGATGAGGATATAGTCCCTCCTATTCACCAATAGCTTAAAAAAACCACAGATCTAAGTTGGACTCTTCATCATGAAAATATATGAGCTCACCTCTCAGGTCACAGACAACATGATGCCACTTGGACTCACTCTTGCTGTCACCAGGGAAGCCAAGATAGCATGGCACCTTCTGAAACCAATGAAAGCGTTTTGTCCAGAAACTGATTTCAGGACGGGAAACATCCTTTACAACGCAACCATTACATCGCACTACCCTTACAACACAGTCATTACATCACAACATCCTTTACAACTCATGTCACTACAACACAGGCATTACAACGCATGACACTACATCACATGACACTAAATCGCATGTCACTACAACGCAGGCATTACAATGCATACCATTACAATGCATACCATTACAACGCATAATATCCCTACACTATCCAAAACCTACCCTACTGTTGCACTCCCTGGAGTGGGAATAGGAAGTTTTACCCCTACACTATCCAACACTTACCTTACTGTGCCACCCCCTGGAGTTAGGATAGTAATTTTTACCCCTATACTATTCAATACGTACCTTAAATGCAATGTAATGGTATTCTGTTGTAATGGTATGCGTTGTAAAGGTATAATGCGATGTAATGGAATGCGTTGTAAAGATAGTTTCTAAAAATGCGATGTAGTGTCATGCGATGCAATCGAGTGCGTTGTAAAGGATGTTGCGATGTAAAAACTGTGTTGTAAAGGCATGCGTTGTAAATGTATGCATTGTAACATCATACATTCTTCAGGACAATAGTGAATGCCTTGGTCCTCTAATAGATGGTGAGGCAATGCTCTGCTCAATGGCATCCTACACGCGACAGCATATCTGTCAGAATGCAGGGCTGAAAGTGTTGCTTTCTGTCATGTTGGGTTCATGTGCAAGGAAGCAGTTCCTTGAAAACATCTGCACTGTATGACCGACTTTCTAGTCTCTGATAGGTACGGGAAATGTGTGAATGCTGAACATAGCCTCAATATTGAAAGAATTACACTAGCTGCCACTTCAGGCCCACTCGCACCACCTTGAAGACCACACGGAATGGCATCTTTTCATATTTCACTATTAATATGAGCATCTCAGGTTAACAGTGCCATGCCAGATGGCAGCACATTGCCAGAATGGAGTCAAAAATATTCAAGAAAATAAAAAAAGCCTCAAGGCAGGCCATCTTTGGTATTGTCCAGGACATGGAACAGCATTCTTATATATATTAGAATGGCTCCAACCATCCTCCAATTCAGAAACAATCTGAAATTTCATCTCTTCAAGAAATAATCCCCTCACCAATCAAAACGCACCCATTGCCTGCTTCTGTGAAATCGATCAGGAACCTTTACCATGGGCTTCACCCACTGTTTAGTGCTGCTTTGCTTCCACGCAAGGCTTGCTCTATATGCAAATACATTTATAAGCCTCATACATACAGATCTATAGGCAGGCTGTTCCTTAAGGTTTCTGCCCGCTAGCCCAGAAAAAAATAAGACATGCATGACGTCCTACTAATTAGATAGATGTGTGGGAAGATAATAGACAGATGTCAGTATGTTGTGAGTCTCAAATATGTAGGGAATGTTTATTTTACAAAGTAACCTGATGGTGATCGGTCATGATGTAAACGGGAGACCTCGTGGGACCCCTCCCTTCCCATGCTCAGCTCTACATTGCCAGTAATGCAAGTGCTCTGTGGAGGAGAAACTCGCCCCCTGTGGATGGCAAAGGACCCACAATACAGCGAAGCTAAAAAATATGTGGAATAATACCACACTCATAACACATATTTCCCCAGTGTGAGACTTTTCAATGGGAGGACAGGCGATCATACACAGCTAGATCTTCGAAACTAATATTTTCTATCAGGCAAATTGCTTGTTTCCTCTGCTTGTTTACTTCCCTTGCCATATTCCAAGTTTGCTCATTCTGTGAGTATACTTTGCTATTTGCATACAGCCATGACCCTCTTTGAAATGCACATTTTCGAGACACTGAAATGTAATCTGGATGGAGAGCGTGATTTGAAAGTGATTTGCATTCCTTCGCTGAATGCACAATTCACGTTTTTTGTGTGGCTTTTCTGTCTTTTAAATCAGGGAAAGTGAAGTAAATGTTATTTAAAGGTGGTTTAAATGCGATTTTGACCTTGCTGTCTTGTACGCTACCTGATTTAGAAAGCTAAGTAGATACCATATTTACAAATGTAAAGTTTTTACTTTTATCGTTTTAAAAGGTATTGTAACAACTTCTTCGTGGAATACTTTCAATCCTGCAAACCCCAAACAAGATTTTTTGTTATTTTTTTTAATATAGCAATAGAAAAACAAAGTCGACAATTTATGCTGCAAAAATGCAGCAAATTGTGTTTTGATATCGTTCATAAAAGAGGTTATTCTGTATGAATGCACATATCTGCACTTGATAAAAGGCACTAACAAAGCCAATAGACCTAACTTTGGGTCAATTTGAGAATGAGTTAATAGTTGGATTAGTGAGTGCATAAATGTATGAACAGCTGAATGACTAAGTGGATGAATGGATAATGAGCGAATGGGTTAATGGAAGAATGCATGGGTGAGTGCATGGTTGAGTGCGTGCATTGATTAAGGGGGCAAGGCCTGTGTACGGAACTTTATGGGGACTATAGTGTGCGATAGGTACAGGGCAGTGTGTATTTTATTTAAATATTTATTTAATGCAATTTTCTATAGCGCAAACTTTACCCAAAGCTGTCAAAGCGCTTTACATAAGAACCAGTTGCAGAACATAAGGACTTAGGATTACTTGCGTTACGTACAGGATACAAACAGAAAAAACTGCAAATGTACAAGTTGTAAAGTCACACAAGAAAGAGATACAAACAGAAAGAAAAATTGCAAATGTACAAGTAGTAAAGTCACTCAAGGAAGAGATACAATGGATATACTCTAAGAGACTCATAGGAATGGTAGAGAATACAAAGGTCTACTGCATATGATAGTGATTAGAGTTATCTCTATATACATATATATACATATAGTAGATTTTCTAAGGTCAAGACCCCAAAAAAACAAACCAGGAGAGCAGAGTTCCATTAAGTGGGGTCGGAGGGGGACGCAGTCACAGCACCAAGGGAAGGAAAAACAGAAAAGGGAAGAAACATTTGAGGATTGTCAAGGGGGAAACGAGGGAAAGGGTAAAGGACGAGGGAATGGACAAGATGGCGGGTCGGGGTCCAGAGAAAAGCGTCCGAGAACAGCAGCAAAATGGCGGCCAGGACAAAAGAAAAAGTAAAGAAGCCCATGAGAGTCCGTGGCAGGACAGGCCACTCCGATGAAGAGTGTTCTCTGGGGCCTGGGGTGGGTATGTTCCGGAAGGGGCTGCGGTGTGCCAAGCAATATAGGTCGGGACTAGAGGGTACACATGTCCAAGGTTAAATTGCAAGACCCAGTATGCACGTTGTGCCATATTCTGGTGGCTGGTTAGTGTCCTAGCATGCTGCTCCTCTAGACTGAGCATCCATGCGGCGCCCCTCCTTACCCTTCTCGATGAAGTTGTAGATGTCCAGATCGACGCCGGTGCGGAAGCACTTCCTCCAGAGCCCCCCGTTGGTGGAGCAGAGCGGGCGGCCGCAGTGCGGGGCCTCCAGCACGCCCAGCCCCAGCATGGCCCGCCAGTCCTCCAGTAGCTACTTAGGTTCACGCACGCCGCTGGCCGGCGCCAGGGAGAGGAAGCCCAGGCGGCCGGGTGGTGCGCAGCGCAGTTGGTAATGCACCATGACCCGTTGACGCTGCTCCGGGGCGACTCTGCGGCCCCCCGGCCCCCTGGCTGCTGGTGGCCGACGCAGATCTCGCGGTGCCGCCGGGTGTCCGTCTGGTAACAGTGGTCGCTGAAGATGGCGGTGACGAACAGCGCCAGGGAGACCAGGCCGAGCGCCAGGCTCAGCCCTGCGCTGTTCAGTCCTGCTCGCTGTGGCAACTTCCATCCACAGGAGGAGATGCAACCTCAGAGCGGACACAGCGCCTGGACGCGGCTTAGCCTGATCTGTCCGCTGCTGTTGCTTTGACTTGCAGCACTGATCTAACTGCCCCTCTGCTTGGGTGGGTCTGAGTCACTGTCCCAGTGAGAAATACAGAGTAGTTACCCTCTCTCCAGTGTATGATGCATCATCCATTATCCTAATATGGACAAATATCGAGGAGAAGGGAGGCAGGTCATCTGTAGAAATGTCACATTTCTTCAAAGTTACTATAAAACCCTGCTGAGTTACTCCAAAGTTCTATATGGATTGGGTCTCATGGCGCTAGGAAGAATTTTTATCCAGAAATGGGGCTCGATATTTCCACCAGACCTGGTCCAATGGAAAAATTACATGGATTGGCGCTCAGGGGATGAAAAACAGATCTCGGAAACCTAGGGGTGCCCTAAAAATGGGAAAAGATCTGGTAACCATGCGTATCAAGGAGTGAGGTGCCCAAATTTCAATGAGCCTGAGTGCCTTGGCGAGACAAGTAGGGAGGGAGATGATGTTCCGCAAGAATGTTATAGCGGTCAATTGCTATGTGTATGATGTTCCACATGGAGTAATGGGTTGCTGCAATTTGTAAAGGGGCTGTGGGTTATTGTTTGTTGAAATGTTTCAATAAAAAGTTTTTTCAAAATGATCCTTTCCTAGTAACAGTGCTGAACAGGCCTGCTCAGGGCCAACCGGGAGTGTCTCTGACTTCAATGACCCATGCTGTACAGTTCTGGCTCGAATTAGTGATGTGAAGACAATGGCACCCGGATGGTTTTAGAGAATGGAGGGCAAGGGACAAGCGTTATGAACTTTTCAGTGGGTCCTGCTCACCACTCACTGAGACATCTGGAGCATAGGGTGGCCAACTGTCCCATTTGGTGAGACACTGATCTCTTCAAGACGTGAGAACATGAGTCAGGGCATGCACAGTCCGGAAGAGTATGCTGGTATTTCCACTGGGAAGACAAATTAGGTCTCCATATAATCCTCTGTTATGTAGCCATGATTTTAGATCCAGGTATACTTTGACTCAATTAGAGATACCGTGGCAGATTGGTCATCTATTATATCTTCCTGCTGTCTTAATTACAGCTATCAGATCTTTACCCTTCCATTTGAAAATATCCTGAGAACACTTTGTAGATTCTTGCCTTTTTCTGGTGATTAAATGTGATCTGTTATCAATCAATCAGAAGTTTTGTAGAGCACTAATTGTCACCCGTGAAGGTGTCCAGGCAATGGATATTAGTCTAGCTAGTTATTGCTGGTTATTGGTAATCTGCTAAGACTGTGAGCCAGCACGCAACTAGGAAGTGAGGCCAAGGACAGTAGTAAACCCCAGACATCCATACCTTCTCAATTCCTCATTTAGAAGCATAAAATACAATTTTATAGCATTAAAATAGGGCTTGGAGTGATGTTTGCAGATTGACTTGCCCTAATTTCTCCTTCGTTGAACCTTAACGTCTACCTCAATGACTTCCAGCTTTCAGTTATCTCTGGAATATTTGATATAGGCTTGATATCTAAAAAGGTAATGGCAAATATTCGGTTACTATGTTTTCTAAATGTGGACCTAGCTAATTAATAGTCCTGGTAAACAATAAATCATGGTAACCAATAATCCATGACAAAACAAAAACTCTTGTTAAACGAGTCTGTGTCTGGAGATAGCAGAGTTAATGATATGGCTTAGATTCCTATCCAAAATGTAGAGTTCTCATTCTCTCCTGCTTGATACAAAATTTGTTTGAAACGATATTCTCAATACTTAGGAAAGCTATCATTTAGTTGCTCAGATGTATCTCAGCACTTGCTTTATCTTTTTGATTGAATTCATAGGGGTCCCATTTACTAGCTGACACAGGTGAGCAGTAATCTGTAACCAGGTAAGATACCTTAAAGAATTTCCAAAATGGCATAGGTTGAAGATGCTATCAAGAAGGCCCATCAGGACAGGAAACAAGCACAATTTAGGCACACAAACCTTTGAACAGAAAAAATAGCAATAAATGTGTCATAAGAAAGAAGAATGAACAGCAATGCATAATTATCAGCAGAACGAAGGGAAATGGTGCAAGGGCATTGGTCTGACCATGTTGAAGCTAATCAAATGGCAGCCCTGGGGAGAGTAGCTACAATCAGGGGTTATTTGTTCAGTCCAAACAAAAAGTCCAGCTCCCTAAATGCCACCATTCTGTGTGTGCTGCGAGATCATATATTCTGCATCACGCTGGACTGGAACTATTAAAAACCATCATGATTGCTGATAGACCTTAAGGTCACCTTATCCTTAATATAGTCAATTGACCAACCATCCCACGCCCCTTTGTCCTTACACGAGAACAAAGTCCCAAAGGAGGAACCAAAGGGATGAGTAATAATAAAGAAGCAGTGACCATAACAGATAGGGTGAGATACATCCTGGAGATTTTGCTAAAGAGGAGCAAAACCTGAGCATCCCATCATAAAACCTTCAGTGACGATTGTTCCATAGAGTGTTAGATTAATCCTATGTTTCTTTTCATTTATAAGAAAGGCCTCAGGTGAAGTGTATGTATGGATAATAGATTTCCTGGTCTTTAAATAGAGAATCCATATTAATCTCACGCTCCCCACCCAGAAGGAAAATGTTGCTACCCTGAATCGCGATAACCCCTTTTAATGTCTTAGAAGGAGCCCTGTTACATTGGGAGGATTGGGTTCTCTGATGAAAAGGTGTTGCTAGAGATTAGGGACATTATTGGTGACATCATTGACCAGACAGCTGTGAAAGGCAAATATTTTCGGTGATGGGCACATCACCAAGGTGTCCCTCCATGGAGGAGGTGATGTACAGAGCATGCAGATCCAGAGAAGATCTAGCCATCATCTTCACAGAGAACACCCACTGCTCCATGGAGCCCGAAAACACAAAGACTGCATGGAACACCTGATTTTTAAACTACACAACCCTGGGGGGGTGCCATCATCTACTGACTGCCTGGACCATAATCCAACTGCGAACTTCTTCACCCCCATGGTACTCAACTCTAGCACCTTCACCTTCATCTTCCTCAGTGACCTCAACTACAACACGCAGGACTCCACTGACCCCAACACCAACAATCTCCTGGGGTACCAGACCACATTTGAACTCACAGAGTGAGTCGAGGACACGCACATGCTGCCAGACATCTGCAAACACTATCTTCACCAAATTCAACTGCTCACTGTGGATAAGCCTACCCCACTCACTTGGACTGAACACTCCCTCAGTCATTTCAACCTGCTCATTCCCTAGCATCACAGAAAAGCTCCTCCTAAATCTGCCCGATGAATCTAGAATAGGATCTCAGAAGAAACATGGCGTCCTAGTTCTTAGCCAGCCAACCACAACGCCATGATATCCATTCATGTTCCATCACCAACTTTAATGCCTGAATCATCCACTGCTCTTATGCTCTAGCTCAGCTCAAAACAACCACCAACACCAGAACCAGGTGGCAAGTAAGTTAGTACATGGAAGAACCAAGACTCACCAAATACCACAGCAAGCAACTCGACTGCAGGTGGAGACCTATTCATGAATAAACCGACAAAAGCACCCATAAGTCGGCCCTGAGGTTTTACGACCAGCAAGTCAGTTCCAACAAGTGATCAGCATTGACTAAACACATCAAAAAGAGACTAAACGATGTCAAATAACTTTTTGACATTGTAAATGACTTAGCCCCACCCGCCACAAACTCCAGAACCATCACTTCTTTGCAAGCACTTTGCACCTAGCTTTCCCACTATTTCTACAACAAGATTAGTAACATCTACAACACCATCAATCCCCAGCTGGACGTCTCCAATTCTGCAGCCCTCCTGCCATTCAAGGCGAGCCCCCTGAACCACATCATGACCACTGGGCCTACCATCACCTAATTGGAAACTGCAGCAACCATGACGTCCATCCACTCAGAAACATCACTGGACCCCTGCCCTCACCACATCTTTGTCAAAGGGCTGGACCCCATCAGTACAGCTCTGACCCGATACTCAACAACTCCATCTATATAACCACCTACAGGGTAGCTAGAGACTCGCCACAATGTTACCCCTCCTGAAGAAACCCTCAGTGGACTTAAAGACACTAGCCAACTACTGACCGATCTCCTTGCTGCCCTATCGTGCTAAAGGCCTGGAGAAAATCGCCAACAAATGACTTGCTGACCACATCAACAACAAACATCTCCTAGCCCCTATACTATCCAGATTCAGACTCAACCACAGCACCAAGACCACCCTCATTGCAGTTACAGATGACATCTGAGTGATCATGGACAGAAGAGACACCACAGCACACATCCTACTTGACCTATCCACCGCTTTCTACACCGTCTACCATCTTACATCCTCATTCAAAGAATCTCCGAAGCCAGCGTTCAGGGACCGGCTCTCTGCTGGATCTGCTCCTTCCTCACTGACTGTGCCCAGTCAGTCAACCTGGCTCCCTATACCTCAACTGCCACCAACCTCATTGGCTGAGTACCCTAAGGATCATTTTTCAGCCCCACAGAAAAACATCCTGCACCCGAACGAACTTTACCTCCTGCACATCCAAAGTCACCAGCTGGATGAAGATCAACTGATTGAAATTCAGCACAGACAGAAAGGATGTGTTACTCTTTGGCAAGGACACCTCGCTATGGAACTCGACCTGTTGGCCAACAGACCACTGACCAACACTATGCCAAGCCACCTAACCCAAAAACCTAGGAATAGTGATGGACAACCGATTCACGATGACCAGCCAAGTCAACGCAGTCACCTCCTCCTCCTTTTACACCTTCAAAATTATAGAAAAAAAATCTTTAAATGGCTCCGGATCAACACTTGCCGAAATGTCACCTAGGTTTTCAGGGCCAGCAAGCTGGACTACAGCTACGCACTCTATGTTGGCATTTCTTCCCAATTGATCAGAAGACTTCAGACCATACATAACTCAGTGGCCAGACTCACACTCATACTTCCAAACTGCACATACATCACCTCACACTGCAGAGATCTTCACTTGCTCTCATCCACAAACATGCAGTCTGGAAGCTCCTCACATGCACATACAAAGTCCTGCACACCTAAACCCCTACTGCCTCATCAGCCAAATCAACTTCCACACCCTGACCAGTGACCTCTGCTCAGCAGAACTCTGTTTTTTACGCATCCCCCACCACACTCATGCCTTAGCTCTCAAAGCCTAGAACAACCTTCCTGAGGTATAGTGGGAGGGAGGAGCTGACACTTGCACCTGATTAGGACTGTGCTAATCCCCACACAAAGAGCTGCAGACCCCCTGTTGTGAGTCTGGAGCCAGGGCAGGAAAGGCAGGGACCTTGTGATCTTCAAAGGCTTCTTTATGTCATGTTATGTTATGTTATGTTATGTTATGTTATGGTATATGTTATGTTATGTTCATTTGTAAAGTACATGACTCACCCTGGAAAGTAGGTACTATACTGTCCACGTATGAGGTCTAGGTGACAAGCCATGTTTTTAGTTTCTTGCAGAAGTCAAGTATTGAGGAGGCGGGGCTGATGTGGATAACATAACATAACATAACATAACATAACATAACATAACATAACATGACATAAAGAAGCCTTTGAAGATCACAAGGTCCCTGCCTTTCCTGCCCTGGCTCCAGACTCACAACAGGGGGTCTGCAGCTCTTTGTGTGGGGATTAGCACAGTCCTAATCAGGTGCAAGTGTCAGCTCCTCCCTCCCACTATACCTCAGGAAGGCCCATAAGCCTGGTTATAGGCCATCTGGATGAAAATGTGACACCCCAGCTCCCTGTGTGTGACTATTTGGAGGAAATGCACAAAGCCTGGCTGTCATCCAACCCAGATGTGTATTCTGAGACAGGCACAGGTACAGAATGGTTAAAGTAAGATCATGTCAACTTTCTAAAAGCTGACAGCAACAAAGGGTTAAGCCAATTTAACAACAGCAAGGCCAGGACTCTACAAAGTTTTAGAACATGCAAATGCGAATACTGACTATACTTAACCAACACTATGATTTCTATTTGTAGTCACAAAACTCAATTACTGTGATAACCATTTATTTTCATCATTATTTGTAAAATTCTTTCAATTTTGCATAAAACTGTCATGAACAAAGGAACAGCATTGTCATGAAATGAATAAATTAACATTCATTATGTGTTCCACATCAAATAAAGAGCATTATTACATTACCAGAAAAGTGAATTATTACATACAACATAAAACAAGTACAAAACATGTACCAATGAATGTTCTAGCTCTGAACTTATAAACTGCAAAAGGGGCACTGAGTGGAATGCCCATAGAGGCCCCTCATTTTTTGGCTTTCAACCTAGGAGTGCAGGCTCGTTTGTTAATATAATTTAGGGCCCGGGTCAAGGATCTGACCACTAGATTATTTACACTCAAAGATTTCCTGCATGCCTGTGCTTTCTTTTTATTGGCACACTCCCTGATTCAATTATGCTGCCGACGCGTGTCGTACCAGGCATCAATTTGGGGTTCTCCTTTTCACTTTTTGTTGCCACAACGTGGACTTTCTCTTCCAATTCACTTCTTTTGTCTTTGAATGTTTGGTAGCAGTGGTTTTACGTCTTATTTCTTTCTACATTTGTTGTCTTCTGTTCTATCGGCAATTGTTGCTTCTGACAAGTGCTCGGTTTTGTTAATTGCTGGTCTGCAAAGTCATACATATCCTCCGGTCGTTCACGCCATGTCTCAAACTGCCCAGGTGATCACACTATTTGAGTTTTGTGACCACAAAAAGAAATCATTGTGTTGGTTAAGTTGAGTCAGTTTTGGCATTTGTGTGTTTTAGAAACAAAAAACTTTCTACAAGTGACATTTTCAGACTTAAAATCCGACTCCACCATAAGTTGTGATTTTAAATTGTGAGTTCAGAGATGCCAAACTCCAAATTTCTATCTCTTCCCAATTGGAAAGTACACTTGAAAAGATATTATAAGGCTATCACAATGATAACCTATGTGAGAGATAGGCCTAGCAGTAGTGAAAAATGAATTAAGCAGTTTTTCACTACCAGGACATGTAAAACTAAAAAGTACATTTCCTACCTTTTAAATACACAGCACCCTGCCCTTAGGGCTACCTAGGGCATATGTTAGGGGTAACTTGTATGTAATAAAAGGGAAGGTTTCGGCCTGGTAAGTAGGTTAATTTGTCAGGTCAAAATGGCAGTTTAAACTGCACACACCGGGTCTGCAGTGGCAGGCCTGAGACATGGTTAAAGGGTCACTGACGTGAGTGACACAATCACTGCTGCAGGCCCACTAGTAACATTACATTTACAGGCCCTGGGCACATACAGTGCACTTTACTAGGGACTTATAGGTAAATTAAATATGCCACTTGTGGATAAGCCATGTTTTGAGTACAGAGCATTTGCACTTCAGCACTGGTTAGCAGTGGTAAAGTGCCCAGAATCCCAAACCCAGCAAAATAAAGTCAGCAAAACAGGAGGTCAGAAGGCAAAAAGTCAGGGGAAATCACTCCAAGGATGCCAGGTCTAACTATAACATAACATAATATAACGTAACATCTACTACGTGTAGCATTCTGCAGTTGGCCACACCAAAAACCAACACCTCTATGGCACGATGTCAGTTTCTGTTTGTTACATTGTATTTTATTGACATGGAAATCAGTTAAGTTCATAATCAGATTAAACGTAAAAAGACAGAGTAATCAGTTTGTGTGGACTCCCTATAGTTTATCAAATATTTTAATTAGCTTCTCATTGTTTTGCTCTATTGTGTGAATTACTGATAATATATTCACATTGGAAGTGATTGAGCTATATCAAGTTGCTTTATGGAGCACTCTCTTAGATGTTTTACTGGCATTAGCTCAAGGCATCTTGCTAAAACTGAAGTGAAGCTGTACGAATATTTAGGTTTTAAGGTTATTTTTAAATGAACACAAGTTAGGGTTTAATTGTAAAGAAAAGAAAGACTATTCTAAAGAACAAGCACTGTCAATGAAAAAGGTAAAGCTCTACCTCCATGTCTTTGCCTGCAGTATCATGCTAACACGATCAAGGTTCAATTTCCCTAGCTAAATGTTTTACAAGGACAACAGTTTTTGATTTGGAAATAATCGGCTTGTCCCGAAGATGTGCCTGACAAGTAATGCATAAAAACTTGCTGTGCACTTGTGCTGAAAACGACAGCCAATGTTGAAATGTCAGAAGAGAAGTGTGGTCGAATCTGCTGCTCCAGGGACCAGCTGGGCAGCATCACCTCGATTCTCTTCCTGAGATATTCATGCACACCCAGATTGTGAGAATTGCTGTGATCTAAAATGACCCCCACAAATCCAAATAACGTTGTTTTATGCACAAGTGATGATTCGGCAAACAATCTGAAGATGAGAAAAGGAGGAGCGACCATTGCACTCACTTTAGCTCTCAAAGAAAGTTACTAAACAATTTTATAATCAAGAGTTGGAACACAGCTGTTCAGCCTGGAGCCGAAGGCCACATTCAAAGATCAAGGAGAGAAACCAACCTCTCCTACATGATCATTATCTCCTTCATCTCGTCACTCCACGTAAGCCAATCATGGCTGATCCAGTCACAGGCCTCTGCAATGCAATGTTGACATTTTACTGCTATGGCAGCCAAGATCCCAGAAGATGGTTGTTAATCTGGATCAGTGTGCATGCAGAATCAGATGCTCATGGATAGAATAAAGTAAGCTTGACAGACCAGGGAGAGTGATGATCCAGGGAAACCACCTAGTAAGAATCTGAAGTATCAGGACCAGAATAATTATTTTGTCTTTCTGAAATATTAGAGCCAGAACCATCGCTAAACTTGCTTACAGACACTGCTGTGCTATCCTGAAGTGGGCAGTGTACAATTGAGCATTCAACTGTGTCAAATGTGGGCAATATGTCTATCAAAGTTAAAGCCAAGATAGTCCCCTCTTTGTCACAATACTTAGGTAATTTAACAGAACACCATGAATGAGTTCAAAAGCACTTCAGGAACTCGTCCAGAGAGGAGGAGGGTACTACAAAATGTTTATGTCGCCCTTCTATTGTGCTTATCAGAGCCCACCATGGCACAAATGAGGTGAATGAAATGAGGTTTTTGAAATAGGTTTAGGCCTGCGCTTTAGAAGAGCAGAATGCTATTTTATTACCATTTTGAGCACAGCACCCATAGCGAGCAAGATGCTGAAAAGAGCGTTGCTCTCAACCAATAATTCCACAGTGAACTATACAAGATCAGCCCCCCGTGGAAAATGGGTAATGACTGACCAGTTGACATCCTGAGTACGTTTACATGGGACTGGAAGAGATTCCAATATACAACCCTCCTCGGGACTCACACCAACTGGAAAATATGTCCAGCAAACAGTGGTGGCTGGTAATTGTACTAGGGAGAGGCTGGGGGTGTCGGAGGCCACACACGCACACATACACATTCACTCACACCCATGCATTCACACACACACACACATACACACACTTACAAAACTCAATCAAGCAATCAATCTCATGGCGCTGTGGGGGGGAGGTTGCAGTGGGTCAGACTAAGTGCTGAGTTCATCTGAAGAGCCTGGTCTTGAGGTCCTTCCTGAACTGCGTCAGCGAGGGTGATTTCTTGAGGTGGATCAGCAGGGTGTTCCATGTATTGGAGGCAAGGTAGGAGAAGGACATTCCTCTGGTTCTAGTCTTGCTGGTTCATGGAATGGTAGCCAGGGGAAGCTGTGTGGAGCAGAGGTGTCTGTTGGGTACGTGGAATGTTATGTTATGTTAAATTATGTTATGTTAAATTAGGGCTTATATAGCGCAACGGCTACTCCAAAGGAGTGTCCCGGCGCTTTGAGCTCCAAACCAAAAGGGGGGCAGAAAACACAACAGTAACAAAAAAAGGGGCCACAAAGGGGAGAATTATCCGGCAAATAGCCAAGTTTTCAAGTTTTTCCTGAAAATAAGCAAATTAGAGGTGCTCCGCAGAGACAACGGCAATGAGTTCCAAAGCTTAGGAGCGAGAAAGCTAAAAGACCGGCCGCCTAGCCGAGCCTTTTTGATACGTGGAACCCGAGCCAAGGCCAAAGTTTCTGACCTAAGGGAGCGTGCCGGTCGATAAAAGTCCAGCCTCCTCTGAAGATACTTGGCACCAGTGCCATATAAGGCCTTGTGGGCAAGAGTCATGGTCTTAAACAGTATCCTCTTCCGCACCGGGAGCCAGTGAAGGGATGCAAGAAGATGAGAGGCACTAGTCCGACGATGAAGGCCAAAGATGGCACGCGCAGCAGCGTTCTGGGTGATCTGCAGGCGTTGGAGGAGGTATTCAGGCAGGCCCAGATAAAGAGCGTTAGCATAGTCCAATCTGGACCCTATGAGGGCCTGAACGGTAATCCTCCGATGTTGCTCCGAAAGTAAGGGGAAAAACTTGCGCAACATTCTGAGGATCCCGAAACAGGTTCCCGTAAGGGTGGACACCTGGGATTTGAGCGACAGCTCATTGTCGATTTTGACTCCCAGGTTCTTAGCCCACTTAGATGACTGTGTGGGAGGGAACTTGTCTACAGGCCACCAGCCTCGCCAATCTGGTTCAGAGGGGCATCCGAAGAATAGTATCTCGGACTTATCCGAGTTGCACTTGAGGCTGTTTTGTGAAAACCAGCTAAAAACAGCCCCAAGGCACTCGCGGATCCCTTCGCCATCAAACTCTTCACCCTTACGACAGGTGAAGAGGAGCTGAGTGTCGTCAGCATAAGAGACGATCCGGGCCCCATAGGACTCCGCCAATGTCGCCAGAGGGGTCATCAAGATGTTGAAAAGAGTGGGGCTCAGGATAGAGCCCTGAGGCACTCCGACTCCCAATGGCGGCATCTCGGCGGATCCGGGTGGAACCCAGACCGTCTGGCGGCGGCTGGCCAAAAAGGAAGAAAACCAGTTGAACACCGTCCCCCCAAGCCCGATGTCATGGAGCCTAATGAGGAGATCCTCATGGGGGACGGTGTCAAACGCCGCCGACAGGTCTAGCATGACTAACAGCACTCTGCCTCCCATATCCAGCACCTCTCTAATGATCTCCGAGACTTCCAAGAGCGCCGTCTCGGTGCTTAAGTTGGAACGGAATCCCGATTGGGACTCATGGAGCAGATCATTAGACTCCAGGAAATTGGAGAGCACGCCATGTACGTGCTTTTCCAAGATCTTGGTCAGTGCTGGGAGGAGCGAGATTGGTCTGTAGTTAGAAGGAGCCTCCGGGTCAAGATTAGGTTTCTTGATCAGAGGAATGACCATGGCTTGCTTCCAGGTCGGAGGCAAAAAGCCCTCGCTCAAAGAAAGATTAAGGATGGGATTGGCTATAGGATTTATAGCATCTGCCACTCTCGCCAGAAATTTTGCCGGGCATGGGTCTAATGGTGAGCCCGACTTAAGGTTCCTCATCAGGGTTAAAGATATGTCAGCCGAGAGAGGAGGAAAATCGAGCAGGACTGGGCCCGGTGGAGACAGAGGCACTGCCTCAATCGGCCTCACAGACACATTATCCAGGTCTCTCTGCGGAAAGGAGGCCTGGATTTGCCTGATTTTGGTGGTAAAAAAGTTGGCAATAGTGTTGGCCCAGATCTCTGTCGGGGCACTCTGAGTGGAAACAGACCGAGGGCCAGTAAATTCCCGCACGATTGAGAAAATCTCCTTACAGGAGTTGGCAGCGTCGTCAATCCTTTTGGCGAGATATCGTTTCTTGCTCTGAAGAACAAGTACATGGTATGCCTTCATCGTTGTTTTATAACGTTGTTTAGCCTCAGGCTCATACTGGGCTCTCCATGCACGCTCTGCCACTTTGCAATGCCTGCGGGCAATGGCTAGGTCCTCCGTGAACCAGGGAGCAGAGACCCGTCGAGCAGCGGACCTGGGTGGCTGGAGGGGAGGGGAATGTGAGGCGATGATTCGGTTATGCGGGTTTGGCATTGTGAAGGGCCATGTATGTCTGGGTTAGGAGTTTGAAGGTCACTCTTCTATTGTCTGGGAGCCAGGGGAGGTTGCAGAGATGTTGAGTGATGTGGCTGCCCAGGGGATATTAAGGATTCGCCTTGCTGTGGTGTTCTGGACATTCTGGAGTCTTTGGAAGAGTTTCTGGGTGAGGCAGACGTAGAGTGGGTTGCAGTAGTCAAGTCTGCTGCTGATGAGGGCATGGGTGACTGTCTTGCTGGATTCAGTGAGATCCATCTGAAGGTCTTTCGAAGCAAGCAGAGTGTGTTGAAGCAGGCATACGAGACAGTGTTTATCTGCCGGTCCATTGTGAGCGAGGAATTCAGTACGATGCCGAGGTTTTCTGTGTGGTTCGTGGGGGTATGGGGACTTCCTAGAGCAGAGGGCCACCTGGATTAATTCCAAGCGGAGGGGGAGGCTCCCAGGATGAGGACTTCTGTCTTGTCCATGTTGAGCTTCAGGCAGCTGTCCTTCATCTAGGCGGCAATGGATTTGATTCCTTCGTGGAAGCTGTTCCTTGCGACAGTGGGTTCTTTGGTGACGGAGGGGATCAGCTGGGTGTCGTCAAAATAGGAAAAGACAACGTTGAGACTGTGGTTCCCGATGATGGCTGCGGGGGGGCCATGTAGACGTTGAAGAGGGTTGGGCTGAGGGAAGAGCCCTGGGGTACTCCGGAGCTGATCTCTGTTGGTTTCAAGAGGTACAGTGGGAGTCTAACCGGTTGTGTTCTGCCAGTGAGTAAGAAGCGTATCCAGTTGAGGGCCCTGTCTCGGATACCAGCGTTGTGGAATCTTGTGACTCCACAGAGATGTCCAGAAGGACGAGGGCTGCAGGATGTCGATGGTCGCGGCAAGGAGGGCGGTCACAGTGCTATGATTGCTTTGGAATCCGGATTGGGAGGTGTCCAGGATGTGGTTGGTTTTGATAACGTCCATACTGGGCGTTGATGGCTTTTTCGATGACTTTGGCTGGGAAGAGGAGCAGGGAGATGGGAGATGGGTCTGAAGTTCTTAAGGTCAGTCGGGTCCCCAACGGGTTTCTTCAGGAGGGGGTCGAAGTCTCTGCATGTTTCCAATTGTCAAGGAAGCTGGCGGTCTTGAGGAAGCAGTTGATGGTTCAGCATAGCTTGGGTGAGAGGGCGGAGGCAGCTCTGTGGAAGATGCAGTGCGGGCAGGGGTCCGAAGGTGCTCCGGGGTGGATGCTTTTCATGATCTTTATGGTGTCGACAATGGTGAATAGGGACCAGCTGGGCAGAGTCGGTTGGGGGGATCAGCTTTGGTTGTGGTGGTAGCTGGCGCTGTGCAGCGTTGGTTGTGGTGGTAGCTGGCGCTGTGGGGTGGTCCTGGCTGTTGAAGTTGTTATATGTGGTTTTGATCTTGTGGTAGAAGAAGGTGCTGAATCTATTGCAGAGGTCATAGGAGGGTGGGACATCTGTGGTCTCGCTGTAGGGTTTGACAAACTCCTTGATGATGCTGAAGAGTTCTTTGCTATTTTGTGCATTGTTTAAGATTCTGTCTTGGAGGACATTCTTCCTTGTGGTTTTGATGAGGTGGTGGTGGTGGCTGCTTTGAAGGCGGCATGGTCTTCCGGGGTTTTGTTGTTCCTCCATGTCTTCTTGAGCTGTTTACAGGTGTGTCTGGACTCTTGGAGTGCGGGGTATACCAGCTTGCTTTCTTGACGTGTTGCTTGCCAGTGGCTTTCTTGAGGGGGCAAGGGTGTCGGCACAGTTTTAAATCCATTGGTAGAAGTTGCGTGCTGTGGTGTTGATGTCTGAAGATATCAGTGGTGGTGTGTCGTTGAGGAAGGTGCCAAGTTGATTTTCTGTGACTCTGTTCCAATTTCCGTGGGGTAAACAGTGGGCATGCTGGTGTGTGGTGGGTTTGGTGAAAGAGAAGTGGATGCAGTGGTGGTCGGTCCAGAGAAGTTCGGTGGTGTGGCTGTAGTAGATGCTGTTTCCTGTGGCGAAGACAGGGTTGAGTGTGTGTCTGGCTTTGTGCGTGGGAGAAGTGACTAGATGTTTAATTCCTACTTTGATGATGTTCTCAATGAGGGAGGAAGTGTTGGGATCGTTTTGGTTGTCCAGGTGGAAGTTGAGGTCTCTGAGTAGGATGTAGTCGGTGAATGCAGGGGCCTGGAGTGCGATGAGGTCAACAATGGCGTCTGTGAAAGAGGCGTGGGGATCGGGTGATCTGGATACGAGGGTGTCACCGAGGGTGGTTTTCTGGTTGCTCTGCATCTAGCAGTGGAGGTGTTTCATGTGGGTTGTTAGTTTGACTGAGTGGGTGGTCAGGCTGGGGGAGCTTTTGTGGACGATGATGATGCCGTCTACTGTCCGGATGGAATGGTCCTTACAGATGATATTGTAGCCATTGGGGATGGCGGTGGCAATGTCTCGTACTGAGCTGGAGTTCATCCTGGTTTCATCATCCCAGATCTCTGTGGCATGTTTGTGGGGGATCGTACTTTGAGGAAAATGCACTTGAGAGGCTTGGGTGTGGTGAGGGTTGGTAGGTTGGGTAAGGGAGCTGGGGTACTGAGGTGGGTGAAGGTGAAGCGGCAGTGAAGGAAGGAGAGCGGGCGTGGGTCGGTGTCGAGAGGTGGCAGTAGTTATTGCGTCCAGGGTTGAGATCGTGGAGGATGCTGACGTTGTAGCGGTGGCAGGTCAGAGAACAAGGGTCCCTGATGCTGGGTGCAGTCGGGACACGGACGGGCTCAGACATGCCTGTTTTTGGCGCTAAGGGCGTGGCTGCATGGTGGCCACAATTAGGTAGTGTGAGGGGGAGGCCTGATCAGCTGGGAGGTGTGAAGAAGGGAGTGGGAAAAACAGTGCACGGGGGTCAGCAGTGGCGGGAAAATGGGAAAGCGCTGAAGGGCAAGAAAAAGAGGCAATAAAAGTCAAGAGGCAAAAGGAAAATACCAGAGAAAAAGGCAAGAAGAGAAAAAAGGCACAAAGAGTAGGAGGAAAGAAAAAGAGAGAGCAAAGACAAGACAGAATCAGCAAAGGGACAGAGGACAGAAGAGCAGAATGCGCTCCCACTGGACCACCAGGGATGAGGCAGAAGGGTCAGAGAGCACTCAGGGGGCAGCTACTTAGTGGTGGAGCTGAGCGGTGGAGAGCAGTGACACTGACCAGGTCACTCACTAACAAATGTAAATACATTCATAAATACATGAATGCACGCACGAAACATACAAAAAAAACCATAAAACATACCTTCTCAGTAGAGAGGGAAACCTTGCCAGTCCCAGGAGGGTTGGGATTGCTGCATTCTCTCATTGGCAGCCAATTAGCAAAGACAGCAGTCCCTCACTCATCACAAAGTGGGACGAGGTCTGGAAGACTGCTGATCCCACCCAACTCTGTGACGAGGTGTCATTGATTCCCACTTAGCCGTGAACATTTGATGGTTTAAAACTGAAATTCCCAGGTCCATGGCATTAAGTGACCCTCCCTCTTGTCATGAGAATAAGGGCATTGAGGCATTTTTGACAGGTTAAGGAGGTCACTCCCACAGGGCTGTAAAATCCTCAGCCTGGCATGGTTCAGCTCAGGCAGCCAGGAGCCTGCACATTTAGTGCGCTCCTGGCTGCCTGACCTAAACAAGAAGAGTGTTTATCAGGCTTACCTTTGCTCAACCTCACAGACATTCATTTTTCTACTTGGTAAAAAGGTGGTGGTGTAGCCCCTCATCCCAAATGGACGTGCCACTCCTGCCAGCAAAACAGCCTGCATTCTAAGATCCTTTTCAGTGGCAAAACAACATTTAAATTGCAAGTGCTGTGCTCGATAGAATATGTGCAGGCCCCAGTTACACAGTAAATTCAGAGAAACCCCGGGTATCGGAACAGGTAGCCAAAGATTGGGTCAGATCCTTATATCACCAACTATGGGTGATTTATTTATTTATTTATGGGTTTGTAATGCGCCGGAATCACACCCGGAGGTGTGTCTCCGCGCAATGCTGTAAGAGGAGAGTGCGATGAAATGAGGCGTTAGTATTGAAACAGCACTGTTTTTAAACTTTTCCTGAAAATTAAGTGGCTGGTGCATTGCCTAAGGGAGAGAGGGAGGCTGTTCCACAGCAGAGGGCCCATAACAGATACAAAATTACTAAAAAAGATCAGAAAAAAATAACTTTTTCATTGACTGGAGATATCTCAAGGAGGCATATTTCTATTTTTCTGCTTAAAAAACTTGTATGTTTCATCCTAATATAGGCCCAATCATTTTGTTGAGAATGACCCACTTGCTTTCGTAATAAACATGACATTTCCAGCAAAAGGTGCTTAACTCGGGCACCTTCTTAGCATTTTAATTGATCTATCATACCTGGGATGCTTAACTGAAAATGTTATCATCACCCTCTCTTTCTGGGACCTCGCAATTTGTCAATCTATTTATCTTACAATAGAAAATGTTTGAGTTGGTTTCATTAGCTCTTAAAGAGTTGCAGCAAATATGTCTGTAGGGCAGCTCTTGAATAAAAAAGTTTTGGAGCACCTTTAACATTAATGTTCTCTTCTAGTGTATTTTACCTTGCTACAAATTCGATATTTTACTAGCGATGGCTATTTACCAAGTTTACATTCTTGCCATTTGCTAATTTAGTTCCTAGTGAAAGTTGATACACCCAACTGTTGTATCATTACTAATTCACTAATTTCAACTGTAGTTCACTTTCATGCAATGAGTAACCTCAAGATAACCATATAATGTGCTCATCAAACTTCTCCCCCCTTCTTTTCCACCTGAAATTTAAGATGCACATATACCTGCTGTCTGTGCACACCCAATATAAAGGCATTGCCTCTTTTCTTTTTTATCTTTGAAGGAGTCGCTTACCAGTCTATCTCCTAGTGGTAAACTTACATTTTCATTTATGTTTTTCTGCTGTATTTACAATTGCTTGGCCCTTGATTCTAGGAAAGTTGAGCTTGGATATTAGCAGCTCTGAAAGCTATGATAATACTTGGAACACCTTGATGGAAAATAGCCTTATTACTGATACCTCTTTTGGCATGGTTTCCCCAGACTTTTTGCTTCTGGACTCCTGGTTTTGATTGTGTGCTGGACCTCGTTTTTGCTGGTGTTTGGAATCTGGGAACTTTACCATTGCTGACAGTGCTAACGTGCTCTGTATCTAAAATGTAAAGGCATGTTGTTTTCTCTTTGATTAGCATATTTAATTTACTAGTAAGTCCGTCGTACAGTTCACTACATGTGTCCAGGGCCTGTAAACCAAATGCTACTAGTGAGCTTGCAGCACTGATTCTGCCACCTGCATGAGTAGTTCTATAAACATGTCTGAGGCCTGCCACTGCAGAGTCTATGTGCAAAGTTTTTAACTGCCATGTTGACCTGGCAAGTACAGCTACTTGCTGGGCCCAATCCACTTTTACTACATGTAAGCAGCCGCGGCACGTGGAGGGAGTTCCGGTGGGGCAGACAGGCGGGGCGGGGGAGGGGCAGGGTGGGGGGTGCTAAACACCGGAATAGGGATAATTGGAGTTAAGTAAACAATTTAATTAATAAAACAAATTTCGTAGCACGCTGCATCGCATTTTGCGATGCTGGGCGTGCTACGAAATTAGTTTTATTTATTAAATTGTTTACTTACCTCCAATTATCCATATTCCGGTTTTTATCACCCCCCGCCCCGGCTTTCTGCCCCACCGGAACTCCCTCCACGGGCCGTGGCTGCATGTAAGACCCTTAAGGTAAGCTGTAGGTAGCCCCAAGGGCTGGATGCTGTGTATTTAAAAGGTGCAACAAGTGCTTTCAAGTTTTACATGTACTGGTAGTGAAAAACCTCTAAATTCGTTTTTCAGTACAGCAAGGCCCATCTCTTCCATTAATTAGCATTGGAGCTGCCCTGTAGCTTTTTACACGGATATCTTCCAGTTGGGAGCTGATAGAAAATTGGAGGTTGGTGTCTCTCGACTGACAATTTAAAAACAAATATTTTAGTGAAGTTGTTTTTTAAACATCATATCTCTCTGCACATTAAACAGCTCCACTGGCTACCTGTAGCCAAACGGATTGAATTAAAATCATTGACGGTAGCTTTCCGGGCTCTGAGAGACGACTGTCCCAGCTACATTAGGAAATGCATTCGTCCCTATCTTCAAAAGCGCTTGCTAAGATCGAACTCCCAGAACCTGCTCTGCGTACCTCAATATGCAAAGGCACTCATTAGAGGCAGATCCTTCACAGTGGTTATGAGTAGATTATGGTACTCTCTTTCGCAGTCAAGCTTAGTCTAATTCAATCGGAATCTGAGTTCTGGAAAGCGCTGCAGACCTGGTTCTTCAACCAGAGCTAGTCTCTCTAGTTTTATGGCTGCCTGCTTGTCTGCGTTAGCGCTGGGACACCTCTGTTAGAGGTAGCTGTCACGCGTTATAAATGTACTTTATTATATTAATATTATTAAACTGCAGGTGTAAAAATGCCACTTTTAGAAAGTCAGCATTTTCTTACCTTAACCATTCGGTGCCTCTGCCTGTCCCTAGAATACACATCTGGGTTCAATACCATTTGAGCTTTGTGAATTCACTCCAGACAGTCACAGACAAAGGGAGCAGAGGTATGCCCAAATTTCCAAATGGCCCATCACCTGGCTGATGGGTCATCCTGAGATAGAGTGGTGGGAGGAGTTGACACCTGTACCTGAGTAGGGCTGTGCCTGTCCCCACACAAAGAACTACATACCCACCATAGTGTGTCTGGAGCCATGGCCAGGAAGGGTAGCGTCTTGTGCACTACAAAGACCTTTCTTTGAAGTCTCCCTGCTACAAAGGCCAAAATGGGTATACGTAATGGACCTCTGACACTATACCAGCAGAAACCCTTTGGACTGAGGACATTCTGCCAGGCAGAATAGCTGTTGGACTGCTAGGAGGGACTGCCACTTTGCTGCTTGTTTTGCTGTGTTGACCTGCTGTCTGCTGCTTCTTGCCTGGGAGTGAGAGGACTGGACTTTGCTCTCTGCATCCTGCTTTCTAATTTTTCTCAAAGGGCTTGAGTTGAGCTTGCCTTCTGTTGGAAGTCTTAAAGCCATCAAAGATTTAACCTACATCTTACTTTCTGCACCTGGGCTCCTCTGCTGTGAGTCCGGACATGTCAAGTTGTGCCAAATACAGTCCTGGAGGTGATTCTGGTGCTGCAACCAAAAAATTGATGCACTGACTCCAAGCGACAATTCGGAACTGATGCATCCCTGCAAAATCAACAGATTGCTGCTGCCCGCACTGAAGCCGTGCTCTCTGCTCACTGAGTGCACTGTGCAACGATCATGACTTACAACGCAAGCCCCAATGGAGCCGCAGTGCATCCAATGTACTACTGCTGCCTGGGTCTTGAGCATGGCTTCACCAAAGTCCATGGCGACACCACCCTAACTCCGATTCAGCCAATGCTGCCTGGTGTTTTGATGCCGTGGAATCAGCACACTGCACTGTGATATCGATGCATCATCAACGCTGTATTGCCTTCAGGAATCTAGGGCTTGGACATGCAACCGACGCATTACTTTCCCTGCACCCCACACCATCCCCGGGCATTAGCAGCTCAACAACCCTGCACCACCTCCAGGAACTGATGCATCACTTTGCTACAGTAATGCCTCACCTCCTTTGAGCAGCACATTGTCTGTGAGTGCCAACTACCTGCATAACAGTAAGGAACTAATGCATCACCTGACTTCTTGATGCCTCACCTTTTCTGTGCATCGCACTGTCTTTGACTTTGTGACGCATCCAAGAAGGTACTGTACTGGGGTCAGTGTGACTCCAGTAGATGTCTCATGCTCAATCGCGGTCAGACTGAACTTGTGGACCAAATATCCCCAGTTGGAGCTGTTGTTTTCTAAAATGCTATAACTGGATTTAACATATTGCAAGATTGATATCTTGACGTACTTATGCTTTTATCATTCTGGTCTTGTTTTGTTCAGATACATTTTGGCTATTTTTCTAAACTGGTGTGGAGTACTTTTGTGGTGTTTTCACTGTTCTACTGTGTGGGCACAAATACTTTACACTTTGACTCCTTAGTTTAGCCTGACTGCTCTGTGCCAAGCCACCCTGAGGGTGAGAACAGGTAAACTTAGTGTGTACTACACTTACTATGACTAGATTGGGGGCCCCTTCTTGGACAGGGCGCAAACCACTGCCAACCAGGGACCCGATTTCTAACAATACCCATTTATAATTCTGCATATCTGGGTCTATCTATTAATGAAGCCACCAACAGAAGCAGAATGCTGCTCAAGACAATCAAGCACTTCATCAATCACCAGCCAGATCCACCTGTTTCTCACTCCACATAAAGGTGCAATACCATCAACCTCCTCTTCACTGAAAAAAATACAGAAGATCCAACAGCTCATCGAGTATACCAAGCCAGCTTCATCTCTTACATCCCCTCTGCAGTATAATCCCTCAATGGTTAACCTTCAAAGCCCTATTTCTACCAGATCTGGCTGATATAGTCAACTCTTTCAGAGCCACTTCTTATGAAGATGATGTCTCTTACCTCTGCATACTATTGTCAATGACTTCCTCACTCAAGGCATCTTTGCAGAAACTCTCAAGACTGGCCAGATCTTCCCACTAAAGAAACCTACATTAGACCTTGAAGACTTACTGGGCCATCCTTCACCTCCCATTTATCAGCAAGATCATTGAAAAAGAACTCTATATTCAACTTCAAGATCATATTTTTACCAATCATATTGTGCTGGACAATTATTTTGGCTTCAAATCATCACACTGCAGCATGGAGACATCTACCTTACACATGATAGACAACATCCTCTTGACCACAAATGAAGATGACCCCTGCCTCCTAATATTGCTGATCCTTTCATCTGTATTCGATAGTTAACCGTCCCACCTCACACATGGGATTCACCAGCAATATCCTTCACTACCTCTCTCCTACCTTTCCAACAGACACCTGCTTGATTACATGGGCAACGCCAGGTGACAAAAAATTCCTATCATGTGTGGAGTGCAATAGGGTTCCATACAGTCTCCTGTAACCTTCAACCTTTAAATGAAGGTACTTGGTACTTTGCTCACAGATAACATCAAGATTCACCAATATGCCAATGATACACAACTCTACTTGAAAGTCTCCTCTTCTTCAGGCATCAATGCCTCAAACACTACTCTCATATCATCCAGACACGTCCAGCGTCTACTTGAAGCTTAAACCAAGCACTCTAGAATTCTTGCTATTTGCCAAGAATAACAAACAAGATACACTGCAAACCTGGCTTAGTTACATGAACCTTGACAAATTCAAACCCCAACATTCCTTGAATGCAAAGTCACTTGGATTCACCCTGTACACCAACCTCACCCTCAAGGAACACATTGCCAAAGAAACAAAGACGTGCTGGTACTTGCTCTCTCTGCCAAAGAAAGTCACACTGTTTCTTCCAGAAAGCAACTTAAGAACTGTTGTTCAAGTCCATGTACTCTTGCATCTGGTTGGTGGTAATTATCTACTTCATGCCCTCGCAGGCTCCACACTGGCACCTCATAGGGAGATCCTGCATGCCACAGTTCATCTTGTCCAGGGCCTGCAGAAATTTGAATACATCACTCCCATCCTGATGGAACTCTATTGGTTTCCCTTGCTGGCCTGCACCATCTTCAAAACCAGCACAACCAGCACCCCCACTTACTTTGCACACAACTCCACCATCTCTTGTGGTTCTTAGCACACCTGCAACCAGCACACCTTCAGACTGCAGACTAAGACGTGTAAGAAAGAAAAAAAGACAACAGACCTTTTCCTTTTATGCACTCAGGATCTGGAACAAAATCTCCATATCATCCATGTTACCTCAACACTTCTTCAGTATAGGAAAGAGTTGAAGACTCACCACTTTAAAGAACTCTACCTCACAATGTTTTAACTGTCAACAACCCAGCTTCCTCTCCTGTTACTCGTTGACTTTGAGCTTGCCTTTGATCATGTGCAGCACTCCTCTTGCTTTTGGGGAAGTTTGCTCTATGGAAATACCATGTACATATATACAAGCATATACATTTTATCTTAGATTGTGCAAGTTTTGTGAAACTGATTAAACTAAAATTATTTTGAATTAGAATGGAGCCTGTGCTTTTTATTAGCAGATACCTTAGGACTATATCAAATATTGAATCTTATGAAGTCGCCATAATTAATAAATCCGAGGCCACAAAGCAATATTATTAATAGCAGGAAAAGCATATCACCCCTGATTGAGGACCAAGTGGGAAGGAAGCCTCTTGTGTACTTGGTCCGACATCCCCACCAATGGGGGATGTGTCATAGTAGGTGCCTCATCTTCTGAGATTGCAGGTGTGGAAGACAAGGCTATCTCTGAGATTTTGAAAAGGTTCAAGCTTCTCTGGGTAAAAATGTGTAGCCGAAGTATGCTCCTTCATCCTGGAACATTTTTAGGGGCAGATTTGCTAAGATTTTGTGCTGTGTTTGCTTCACAAAAGTGACGCAAACAATGCAAAATCTTTTTTTCCTTATTAACTTTCCAGAGATAAACTTGTTTAGCGCTGGAAATAAAGTAAAAGTAATGTGAATGGCACACTACTTTGCGCCATGGGGGCAGGCCAAGGGTGGTGCATGGGTGTTCCCATGCAACCACCTAAAGTTTCTACGCTAATCCTAATTTACTAAAAATAGTAGATAGAGTTTAACGTGAGAAAACGGTGCCCTTTTCAACTAGGTGCAAGGAAGAAGAAATGCTTTAATTTCTCCTTCCTTTTCCGACTTTGAATGCGTGCTGCACTGTGCAGCACGCATACAAAGTGGGAAAAGCTTTCCCTCGTGTCTAGCATAGTATTTTGTACAGCACGGGTACCCTTCCTGTACAAAATCTATGCTATACTCATGCACACACCCTAGTGCTGCAGCGCTAAGGTGTGTGCATGGCGCACAGCAGCTGAAATCAGCACCGGCGCAAGGGAAAGGGGAGGAGAGAGCCATATCTCTGACGATATAGCGCTCCCCTACTCCCTCCCTGTTGCGCAACACAGCGCAGCCTCGCGGGGGCTGCGTAGCATGACTTTTTTGTAAATCTCCCCCCAAGTGCCCTATTTCAAGTTTTACAGACAGGAATGAGGGATAATGTGCTGAATCAGATTTATTGCACCATAACTCAATTTTTCCCCGGGTATTAACTGGCAAAATGTGCATGGAGAAAAATCGAGATGTGCAAAATTACAACACAACTGTGAATATTGTGATTGGATGCTGCAGTAATAAAGTTGAAAGCCATGACTTCAAGAGGCAATCAATGTAGTTCCGTGAAAGTAAGAGAAGAAAGTCTCTTTCCCGAATCAATCTGAAGATGTGAAGCAAACATGAAGTTCTCTACAATGACTAGTGTGGAAATCACATTCCAGCATATTATGAAGGGACTGAAGATCTACCAACCTAACTGTGGGATAAGGATAAAGAAAGTTAGGAAGATTTTTTTAAATAATTGTTTTCGTTTTAAACCACATGCTGTAAAGCTGATTCTAACACCTGGGGCCCAATTCATAAAGATTTTGGTGTGAATAGGTGTGACTTACTTTTGTAGTGGTGAACCGGAACTACTTGCTCAATCCTGAAATCCAAAAGTAAACAAAGAGCGCTACAAGAAAAAGTCACAGCAGAATTATTGCAAATGAAGACAATGGTTATGAGATGGATAGGACAGATTACATCACATTGTCCAGTCACTCCAGAGAACAATCTATTTGCTAAATGGTAAGGAGAACATCCGACAAGTACAACATTTCAAAAGCTAAACGTCCATAAAGCAGTGTTTCAAATGAAATAATTGATAAATGGCGCAAAATCCCGTAACTGCCTAAACAAAATATCAAGTGAAATCTCAATGACATGAATGCAAAAGAACAGACCAATTGTGAGGAATAGAACAAACACCATATACCATAAGGTAAGTGTACTTCTAAGCCAAACAAAGCATGCAACACAATAATAGAGCACGTTGCATTTACACGTACACTTGACCCTGACAAAAGTGTAGTCAAATGAGTAGGGGCAAGTAAAAACCTTGGGCCCGATTCACAAAAGTAATCTGAGACAAAATCCTAACTTCACGAGTTTCGGCATTCAAAAAGTGCATTTAGGAGTAGTAAAGTTAGGATTCCTAACTTTACTACTCCTAAATGCACTTTGTGAATACCGAAAGTCGTAAAGTTAGGATTTTGTCTCAGATTACTTTGGTGAATCGGGCCCCTTTTCTGTAGGAAACCACAAACACACACACACGCACACCCCTAATTGTGCTACAGCTGAAGGGTTCTACATCTTGGCACAAATTGCCCCATGTCTGAAATACAGAAATGTATCAGTGAATTCCCCCATAATATTACAGTGAACTGTAAAGCATAATAGGGACAAACTGCAGTATCACTTTTGTGTAAGACTACCTCCATTTATACCCAAAACTCAAATGTGCACTTGTAAATTGATTTACTCCCGCTTCCAATTCTGTCAGCATGGAATAATAATAATCGTGAACAAATCAGCTTTTTTAAGTTGGATGGGAGGGAGAAGGGTTATGGGCTTTCCCGTGTGGTGACACCTGCAAAAGATGGTTAACACCCACAATATCACAAGCTTGTGGGTTTTCGCAAAGAACTCCTGCAGGTAGTTTCCCAATCTGAAAATAGTTGGGAATTTACAGCTGTCATGGGCAAAAAGAAATTGGGGGCATATTATCAAGACGGTTGATAAAATTATCGCCGCTTTAGCGGCAGAAAACTGCCGCGAAAGCAGCCATAATGGGCTTGATAATATACTCTATGGAATTCCAATTGAAGCTCAGGTTAGATGTCCTTCCCATCTAACATGGGCTTCAATTGGAATTCCATAGAGCATATTATCAAGCCCATTATCGCCGCTTTAGCGACAGTTTTCTGCCGCTAAAGCGGCAATAATGTTATCACCTGTCTTGATAATATGCCCCATCTTTTTCGGGTTGAGAAAGGAGAAGAACAACTTCAACATTGGTGAGGGTGTGTGGAAGACAGCTTCCCAAAAGGTAAACATATTTCCACACAATGGAACAAATATTTAAAAAAGTTAAATAGTGCAAAGTCACTTGTGAGCAGGGACACTGGAATTATGTGGCAGTGGAGGACCGAATTATGAGCAGGGTAGGCAAAATAAAGCAAAACAAAAAGGCAAAAATGTTGCATTTTACAGCACAATATGTGGTTTTGTTACATCACAAATTGTACACTATGTTATCATTTTTACACTATTCGAGGTACACTGCCACCCCTTTAATTCTAGATTAGAGGTGTCAACAGCTGAGATGTGTCCAATTAACTTTTGCAAAGTAGTGCCCAGTCACCAGCCTGTATGAAACAAGTGTACTAACTTTTCATAAGCTTGCACAAGAAACACACGGGTATATTTATGAGAGCCTTGATTCATGTTTGCACCATGCAAATTGGTACATCCGTGACACAAGGCTCTGAGTCAGATTTATGAAGCCACACAGAGCCACATTCCGTGGCTTTGAGTGGCCTCATAAATCTTGAGTAAGGCAACACAGCACAAATCGCTGCGTCACCCTATTCTGTGCAAGAGAGGCATTCCATGGGTGTTGTGGTGGGCGTTCTTATGCAACTCCCATGGGTTTTTATGCATTCCCAGATTTTCAAGGACTAGTAAACCCGAGAATTCATCAGAATATTATGCCTCCACAGGACAGGCATAACGAGGAGAAATATCTATATTTCTCCTCTTTGTTTCCTCTTTATATGTATGCTGCAGAACGAAAATGCCTGTTTGGATTGTTTTCATGCAGGAAGGGGAACCTTCCTGCACAAACACAATCCTGCCTACAACACGGCCACTCTTGCGCCATGGTGCAAGGGTGGCTGCATTGGTGCTAGGCTGCCGAAATGGCACCACTGCAGGGGGAAAGACAGGAATGCATTGTATTGGATAAATGCGGTGCATTCCTGCCCTTTGCCCGTTTCGCGGGGCAGGGCAGCGCAGTAAGGTTACTTACTGCGATGCCCTCACCAT
Source organism: Lissotriton helveticus (assembly GCF_964261635.1). Taxonomy (NCBI): domain Eukaryota; kingdom Metazoa; phylum Chordata; class Amphibia; order Caudata; family Salamandridae; genus Lissotriton; species Lissotriton helveticus. The sequence continues at coordinate 1,315,915,655 of NC_136063.1, forward strand.
CAATGCCATAAATGAGACCCACAGTGTTTATGTTAAAATATGCAAATAATGCAATCATTATATTAAATTATGTAGCATGCAAACACATTGATAATTATAAGGAAAATGCCACAGCTTCACAATAACGTTTTTCTAGTTGCATGCTTCTATTTTTCATTTACACATCAATGAATATTGACTTGTTATATTTCTGTATCGGTAAATGTGTTTGCATGTCGGTATACCTGTAAATCTGCGACTCTCGCAGTTTTTCAAAATTACTTCTTAAATTCTTAGTGAATTTCAAGAAAGTCGAAAATGTGCATAATACATTGGATAAACTCTGCAGGTGCATTTTCTCAACTTTGTTCGTGAGTCAGTCCAATGTTGATTATTCTAATTTTTTTGCGAAATAAATAAACAAATAATCTTTGAAATAAGTGTAAAAGTGACCACTCGGCCGTGTTGCAGTTTCCTATATAGATATTATTAGCAACTTAATAAATAAATGTAATTTTAGGTATATTCCTGCTATATGCCAGAGCGGTGCTTTTGCTAAGGCAGAAAATCACACACAAAGTCAATGGCTACAAGCAAAGGTAACCAGCCAACCCCACACAAAAGAATCACGGGGCATATTATCAAGGACCGGTGTTAAAATTATCGCCGTTTTATTGGCAAGAAACTGCTGATAAAACAGCGATAATGGGCTTGATAATACGCCCTTGTTAATTTCCATAGAAGCCCATGTTCTTGTGTTAACATGGGCTTCTATGAGAATTAACAAGGGCGTATTATCAAGCCCATTATTGCCGTTTTATCGGCAGTTTCCTGCCACTAAAATGGCAATAATTTTAACACCGGTCTTTGATAATATGCCCCCATGTTTGTTAATTAATGTGATAATGTAGTAATGATTTGAAATGTTTGTCACATTATAGATATTCTTGTTATGGGGGAGGACACTGATCATTGAATTTATAATACAAGCCAGAGGACCACGGCTCTGCAAAGGCCTTAACATTGCTAGCTGTTTCAATTTGATGATTGGCAAAACTTTCAGGAGCCAAAACTCCACAAAGAAATCCAAAACACTAGACACTATCACTTGACACCAAATTTATCATCGATAAATCAATACAATCTTGGAGATTCTCTTTTGAAGGTGAACCCAACTGCAATTATAACATATGCATTTCTGAACAAAAGAATAAAATCAAGATGAATGAAGAACCAATCATCTTAATCCAACATTTTGTCATTCATAAACAAGTCACTACTATTAAAAAAACAAAAAAAAACATAACAATGGCTGGGCAGCATGGAAAGCTTTCTTGAGTAAGAAATGGCTTGACGCAAAAGATCTTCTTCCCCCAGCTGGTTTGATTTCTTCTAATACTCAAAGCTGTGTAACTAGCCTTTGGAGACAGAGAGCGAATAAAGCAAACATTGTTCCCACCAACCCTCTAGCTGGAATAGTTGACAATGATGGGAACATTTAGCTCCCACCTCAGAACTGTCAGGGTCTGAATAAAGTAAATTTAGAAATTTCGGATCTCTACTTTGTTCTGAGAAGTTAAAGTTAATCAGAAATATATTTATATTTTACAATTATTTATTTTACGCTGATGAAACCCCTCCTAGATGCAAGAAAACGATTGTGAATATTAGAAACTCATTAGCATGAGTCAATAAAAAAATGCAAACAAATAAAGGTACCTAACATTTTTTTAAAAGGTATCATGAGCCTACACTTTAATTTCTGCTAATTTGCTAGAAATGTTCACCACCTAGTCCCCCATACCTTTCCGTGGGTCCGCGATTGTGAGGTCCCCCTGCGTCAAAATGATGTTCACAGTTCATAGGCAGGGTGCTCAGCAGATGGCATTTGTCTGTTAGAATCAAAAGAGTCCTCCCAGTGCAACTAAAACCTGGGACATGAGAACTGTCTTTCTTACTCCCATCACCAGCCATAAGGGCACCGTGTTAGAAGCTATACTCTCATAATCTAATAAGAATCATGGTGCACAAGCTTTGTATGTAAAATGAGACAATTGCTCACATTCAGTATTTTTATCAAAAAGCCTTTTACTAAGACTTTTTGATAACAATACTGAATGTGAGCAATTGTAAATGTTAATAAAATTCACTTACATTCGAATCAAAGTCATCATGAGTCAATAGAACATTTTCATGGTTCATTGCTAAAATTCAGGACAACAATGATTTGAGTACATTTAAACAGGAGAGTCTCAACAATGACATTGGCTCATCATATCTGTCTAAAAGACTTTCAAGGGAGAAAGCATATTCAACGGTCTCTAAACATTTACTTGACAAAGTCAGTGCAACTCTTTATGTAAAGTGATTTTCCAAGACCCCAGAACATACAATATTATTCTTTGATAGTTTAATATGTAGTTGAGGCTCATGTCAAGATTCTTCTATGTCTAACACAATTGCAATTGTTACTTGGTTTTGGAGGGAATTTGTCAGATGTTCAGCAAGCTGTCAATTTGGTAAGCATGAAGTATGGCATTTTGGCACCCATAAATCCTGCATTTGTGGACTCAACCTGCTTAATATATATCTCTCTGATCGGATGAGTGCGGCAGTCAGAGTTAACTTTGATACCTTTAGGGATGAGCTCCACATGTACTGCATTATGAGAAGTAGATAATAATGAGCTCAGTAGCTCAGTATTGATTGGACCTCCTAGTTTTGTTCTGTATTAAGTACAAAGGCAGGAAGTCGACTAGATAATTTTTGGCTCGAACCATGCATCATGATGCTTCTCTACTGCCAGTAGGCCTCCGATATAAACTGCTTAGTCTCTCAGCTTACTCAGGGGCCGACTCATCAAGGCAAATTTACATCTCATTAAATCTACATATGTAAATGTACTATTTCACTTTAGAGTAAATGTACTACTCATGGCTATTCAACATATCCCAGTGTAAATGTGCTCCAAAATGTGGGCATACATGTCCCCATCCCCTGAAACCAGGGCATTGGCCAAATTTACAAGTGTAAAGTTACTACTTGCAACTTTACACATGTAAGTGATCTCCTTGTGGGAAGGAATAGGGGAAATGGTTATAACATCTTCGCTGAATTTCGGGAGGCGGGTTCCTTTAGTTGATCAGTGAACCCTGTCTGCCCATGTATCCTTCTGACCCTTTATTTACCTCTTTTCTGCCCATTTCATTAACTGATTTTGAATTAGCCATTTCAAATTGCCTTTCTGGTTCTCCATTGGATCCTTGTCCCCCTGTTATTTTATCTAATGTCGGGCACACTATCAATCCTTTAAATAATGTCTTGTTGAACAACCCCCTTTGTCAGGCGTTGGTTCTTAAGTCTTGGAAACATGCCAACTTTGTATTTCTCCTAAAAAAGGCATCTGCAGACCCGAGATCTTTTCCAACTACAAGCCTATGTTCGAGTTCCTGGTTCTTTTTCAAATTCTGAAAAAAACATTACATCACCAGCCAAATTGTATTCTAGAAGATAATAATCTTTTCCATGAGCCGTAATCAGTATTTAGACCTTGTCACAGTACTGAATCATGGTTATTGGAAGTTTCTGAATTTGTCAAATTGAGTCTTGACCAATGGCCGGCAGCCATAGTGGTTCTTCTCGATTTGAGTGCCATGATTGACACAGTTTCACACCCTATATGGAATCGACGGGACAGATCTACAATGGTTCTATGACTTTCTAAAAAACAGAATCCAAACCATCTCTTTGGGCTCTTTCAAACCCACACCATGCTGATAGACAAGGGAGTGCCCCAGGGCTCATGTCTAAGCTCTATGCTTTTTAACATATATGTTGCCCCCCCCCTTGCCAAGATCATCAAATCCTTCGGATTTGAAATTCTTTCCTATACTGGTGATGCACTGTTTTTCATTTCCTTTGACAAAGACCTGATCAAAGCAAAAGACAGGGATGAAAGCAAATGCAGCCTGGATGCCCACCAACTGCCTATAGTTGAATGTAGAAAAAACTAAGATCATGCTGTTCGGTAAGGCTCAACAACTTTGATCAGCTGACTGGTGGCCTGCAGAACTTGGCACTGCACCAATACCCAAACAGATAGTCAAGAACCTCGTTGTCCGACTGGACCAAACCCTATGAAAGAGCAAGTTATATCTACAGTCAGCACATGTTTCCACATGATGCACCTATTGAGGAAAGCTCTCCCTTTTCTTCCTCTCGGCGAGGAAAACCTTGGTGTAGGCTCTCATTATCAGCAGATTAGACTATGACAACGCTTTACTCGCTTCTGCTAATGAGACATTACTTTCCAAAATTCAAGTTGTACAAAACAAAGCAGCCTGTCTCATTTGCAATCTTGCCTCTGGTACCGCCTCTACACCTCTTCTGAGATTCTTACATTGGTTGCCTGTAAGTAAAAGAATAATCTTTCAAATCTGCTGCTTCACTCATAAGTCACTAATGGGGAAAGACACCAGGTACCTCAACTTGAGGCTCAAACACTACTGTCCAGTCAGGCTTTTGAGATCCAGGGATAAAGCCTTGCTCAGTGTCCCACATATCACATGCTTAGGAGCAGGGAGTAGGTCTTTTTCCCATCTGGCCCCCTCCTACTGGAATGAACTGCCTTACAATATCTGTACATGCACAGACCACATCAATCCAGAAAGATGCTCAAGACAGTGCTGTTCTAACTCAGCGTTTCTCTTGTATGTGATCTGCTCCAGCTGCGATATAGCCCTCTCGGGTTGATTTGTGTGTGATATCAAATTAAATTAACATGACATAACAGATAGTGCTTCAGTGGCTAACTATTTGTGGCATTGGAGGTCTGGCACTACAATGGATTCAGTTGTATCTATTTGATTGTTCCCTATCTGTTTTGCCCCCTCCATTCTTATCTTCATCTAAGCCTCTTCCATTTGGTGTTCCTCAGGGGTCTGCCCTAAGCCCGAATCACTTTAATATCTATATGGCTCCTTTGGCAGACATTAGCCATCCTTTAGGGTTTAAGATAGTATTCTATGCAGGCGATGCTCCACTGATGCTGTCTTTCTCTGAGGACTTCTACAATCTACAACAGTCTTTTCAATCCTGTCTATTTCGAGTGCCAGATTGTGCAAAGCCAAAAGCTAAACGTCACAAAAATGAAGAATGTAGTTTTTCGTTGCTCCCATTCCCTCTGGTCTAGTGCCTATTGGCTTCTGGAACTAGGTGTTCCTCTGTATACGGTGTTGCCGGTCAGAAATTTGGGGGTCAGATTTCATAACAAACTCTCTTTTGCCTCACAGATGAAGGCTGTCCGGGGTATATCTGTTTTTTGATTTTAAAACACTTATAAAATGTCTTCCAGAATTCGCCAGGTAAACTATAGTACAGCCTTTGATTACCTCCCGCCTTTATTATGCAAATAATCTTCATCTTGGCCTTCCGGAATACCTTCTCCAATGTCTTCAGCTAGCTCAGAAAGCCGCGGCTCGGTTGCTTCTCAATATCCAAAGACTGGACCCTATCTCAGCTTATCTATGATTGCTACATTGGCTGGCAGTTCGCAAGCGTATTTCTTGTAAATGCCTGCTGTTTACGTACTGTGCCTTTCATAATAAAAGTCCTGTTTAACTCAGAAGGAGAATTCAAAACTATGACCATTCCAGAGCCTTAAGATGTTCCTCTCAATTGTCACTCAAGGTTTCCCATGGTTAGGTGCGCCCACTAGGGAGGCTGTTCTTTTACTCCCCTGGTCCCTAAAATGTGGTACACAATGCCACTATCTATTAGGGTTCTCTGGATGCATGTTCTCTCCACAAAAGGCTTAAAACGTGGCTCTTCCAGTCATGTTGATCCTCATTATCTTCATATTTTGCAGGAGCGCCGGGGCGTCTTTTGACAGCTGTGGCATATTCATTCATTTATTCAAAATAAAAACACCATACTTAGAAATTTTTTTTTTATTACAATTTAGTAAATTTAATTAAACATCCTTAAAAAATGTAAATTACATTAATTTTTTAATATGTTAACTATTCATTTTTGTGACCAAATTAAATGTTTAGTAATTCATTTTGCATTATCTTTTAAACAAAAAAAGTATACGCATATGCACATAATTTAAAAGTCAAAGTCATTTAAGTATTTTAGCGTTGTTTACCATTGCCTGTTATATTAAGCCCTTACCTCCAATATTTTCTATGGGGGTGGACTGCAGTATCTGTAAGTGGCCTTCGTTGGATTTAGACTTAGCTCAGGGCTAGGCTGGGATGTTTTTACTCCTATTTCGTCACCTTTAGGGCAGTAGTAACTTTAGAAGTGTAGTTAGTCAATAGCAATGCGGACACCCACTTAATGTTCCCCATTTTCCAACCACTCGTCCTAGTCCCTTCCACATTTAGGGCCTCATTTATGATAAAGGGACATTTTGCGGTGCTGCACTAAGTCACTTTTGAAGCACAGGGATGCATCATATCTACAATGATATGATGGATCCCTGTGCTCCCCCCATCCGCTGGCGCACAATTGGCTGCCATGTGCCGATGCAGGCACCATTGCACCATGGTGCAAGGGTGCCTGCGTTGCACGACGATTGGTTTTGAGCAGGAAGAGACACCTTTTTGCACAAAAACAATCATGAGAGGTGTTTTCCCTTTTCTATGTGTGCTGCATAATGCAGCACACATGGAAAGAGGAACAAACGAGGACAAATGAAAACATTTCTCCTCGTTGTGCCTCCCTATGCATAGCATTCTGACGCATTCCCAGGTTTACAATTTCTTGTCAATCTTGAAATGCGGCACAAGCCGTGGGTGTTGTATGGAAACGCCCACAGCAACACCCATGGCACCCCCCTTTTATGCAAAGTGTTGCGTGAAAAGGGCTCATATTTACAAGGACATGAAAAGCCATACAGGGTGGCTTTACGTGTCCCTATAAATATGGGGCAGCAAAATGTGCTGCCGGTGTGTCACAAAAAGTGATACACAGGTGGCGCAAGGGACTTGTAAATATGTCCAATACTCCTTAATAGTAGACTTAAATGTGCATAGATCTCCCCACAGAAAATAAAGGAGATGTAGTAGTGGAGACTTTCTCCCTTAGGACTGTAAATTTCATAGTAAGTAGTACTACTGTTCTTCTACTTTACGTACTATAAAATGCCTTTGGTGAATCAGTACTGCAGATGCTTCCCTCTTGCTTTTTAAGCTTCAAGGTGCCTCCTTTGATGTGGCATTACCTGTGTGTCTACAGGAACTCAGTAATGAGTCTATTCAGTTTTCAGGCTTGCTCCACTTGTTACTGCTACTTATGCTGGAGGAGGGACTGACAGCAAGGTTATCAAATTAATATGTGGATGTCTGCCACTTTCAGCACAATTGGCAGCAAATATAATGTTTAATGCAAGATTTTGAAGTGTTCTGTTTTTGTTGTGCTTTATTTCCCCTGAGTTTTCATATTGTGCAAACTTGACCCGAAGGTATCAGAGCGCTTTACGTGAGCACCAGTTGCATTACATAAGGACACATTCATTTTTTTAGGCACGGGGAGATTAAATGATTTGCCCAGAATCACAGGATGTTGAGTGTCGTTGCTGAGACTTGAAACTGGTTCCCCAGATTTGAGGCCGACTTCCCTATCCATTAGGCCACATCCTCTCCCCAGCTTTCTTGTATAATTTACATTACTCATCTTCTTCCTTGTCTTTAGTTACCCTAATTATGTAACAAACCAGGGGACATGCGACCAGAGCAGCAGAGCAGTGCAGGAAATCGCTATTTATCCAAGCAATTGTCATGCTGTGCAGGCAGAATACCAAGGTAAATGCTCTAGGTTTCCCATTCCAACACAGCCGCCACACATCTAATGTATTTGGACTGAAGAGAATTCCATTACTAGATGCTCTGTTTGCTGGCAAGGGGTATCGAAAATCTCTCTGTATTTTATATATTTATTTTCCATCTGCCTGCTATTGTGCATTGTGCTTGCTAGTGTGTTTGCCCTCCCACTCCTATTCACTGAGGGGCTTATTTATGAGCCCATGCGTCACTTTTGCGCCACCGGTGCGTCACTTTTTGTGACGCGCCAGTGGCGTAAAAAATGCTCCATGTTGCACCATATTTACGAAGTGACCCATCTAGGTAGATGCGTCACTTCGTTAACCCCTGTGCTATATTACCTGCGCCAGGTATTATGTATGCAGGGTGGGCATAACCCCGCAAGAAAGGGTCGTAGGAGTGGTGCAGCGAAATCGGTGAGATTTCGCAGCGCCACTTCTAGGACGCCAATCCGTCAAAACCATACGCCTGCCTCATGGCAGGCGTAAGGGTGATGCAGGCCCTTTCACATGGTGCTTGCCCCATGTGAAAGGAACATTGCTGGGGTTGTGTCAGGCTTCCGATACAACTCCAGCAATTCGCCACTTTTTGCGCTGGCAGACACGTCGGTTTCACTGACATATCTGTCGTTCCTTGCGACATGATGCGTCATATTATAAATATGACGCATCATTGGTGTCGCTTGGAGGGCGCACTGAGAAGGGGTGCATCGCTGCTTTCACGCAGCGATGCTCCACTTCTCATAAATGAGGCCCTGAGAGTTCCCTCCTGAGTGGTACAGGCCAATCCAAGTATGCCAGGCAGGAACATCTTAAGGATTTTAGGAGCCCATGTCGAACGTACTTTGGGGGCCCCTGTTCAGAACAGCCTTCAGTTCTTTCATGCCGTCTTTGGCGAGGCAATTGGGAATGCACAGGAGCACTCCAAATTCTAAAGTTGTTACATCTAATATTTAGGGATTGTGATATGTGTTTTCAAAACTGTAATACAGCAGCAGGTCGCTAATATTACTGTAAGTAATCTCTCAGACACCTCCTATTTCTCATATGTGAGGTCCTCTTTTGATCTAAAAGAAACTTTTTTATGGATTTTGCATGAAACATAAGCAACATTTCTCTGAAAAATGTCTGTAATAAACTCTCACACATTAAACATAAGCTAAATGGAAACAGCAGTTAAAACAATCTGTTTAAGAGTTATTCAAAGTCTTCAGAACAATACTCTCTGCAGACCAGAGCTGGCACTATCAGTGGGACCCCTGAAAGGCTGGGGCCCTGGACCATATCCCACTTTGCCCATGCCTTAAAAAGTCTCTGATGCCAGGCACACATCTGCGGCGAGACAAACACACACTTTCTAGTGCAATGGCAATGTATCCTTGCTCCGCAAACAGCCAAACACATACCATCATACTGCCACCTGAGCAGGACACAGTATGCTGTCTATTGATAGGCACCTATGGACGTTTGCTATCGGGGCCACAGAAAACCCTCTCACATATTGCTACATGGGTGCAAGGCTTCAAAACTCTGTTGAGGATTCAGATGCCCAGCGCTCTGTTCATTCATCAGGGGCCTTCTTCCTTCTCCGAAGAGTGAGGAGGGGTAATATTATGTATGTAAAGTGTAGTAGTAAATAAGTGGACGATCTTCTCTGCATTGCACAAGGTTTTTGTTGGAACATAGCTCAATCTGAAACCATCCTTCACCTCAGAAAAAGTGCCTGAGTAAAGCCAGGGCTTTAAGTGGGCTGAGTCCAGCTGGTGCTCAGCACCAACAGTTCTAAAAAGCAGGTACTGAGATGGGTCCCTATCGGGCTCTGCAGTTATACGCTCGAGCTCAGGGTGAAAAAACATACATCTTAACTCTGCAGCAGAGCCACCCTTCACTGCCTTTGATTTAACTTCAAAGAGGCTTGTCATAGTTCTTTCACAGTCTGATCATTCCAGAACTGAAGCAGTTTCAATAAGCTGCACAACGAAGCCATAGTTGTTGCTTATTTATCTTATGCAACTAACAACCATTGACAAAGCCAATAGTCCTGGCTGCAGTTTCAATAAGCTGCACAACGAAGCCATAGTTGTTGCTTATTTATCTTATGCAACTAACAACCATTGACAAAGCCAATAATCCTGCTTCTTGTAGGTGTAATGTTACTCGTTGTATTATATATCTAGATGCAATGACAGAAGCAGCAAAATACCAGTCGGGTGGAACACTATGTTAAGCACAGATATTCAGTTTACTTGTTTTTTAAAGCCAAACCCTTAATTACACCAGTCATGCCCATTTGAGGGCCAATAGATCAAAGGTGGCCTTGAAGGGCTGAATATCAGGGGTTGTTTGCGGCAGTGGCAGCCTGCAGGACAGCCTTCAGGAGAGGCATAAGTGTGTTGGCCCTATTGTTGGAGACTTTTGGACCCTCCTCCTACAAAAGGACTAAGACAACAGGGGGCCTCCACCGTGCCTGGAATGGCCCTAGGCGTTGGAAAAGAAGGTACTGAGTAGAGCATAAGGCCAACAAGGGACATCCCAATGAGGTGATAGTCCAAGAATAAGGTCTCCCTTATCAGAGGGCATCTTCCCTCCTCGGGCAGGGGGATGCTTTTGAGGAAAGAAGGACCTCCTGGACCTGTGGTGAAGAACACCACAGGAGGGTTGTCAGGAGACCTCAGCCCGGATGGTGGAGAGACACTTTCGGCCACCATGCACGCTTAATCAATTGCAGAATGCTAACCACCGGGGTTAGTTGATCCAGACCCAGGTACAGCAAGAGGGGTGGTGTAGTGGGTAAGAAATAATGTGCTCCTGCAATGAATGACAGCAAAAGATATAGGTATGGAAGTTCCCACATAGAGGACAGGAGTGGAGTAGAAGCTTCAACACACAAGGTCACCCAGGGAACAGCCCAGAGCAGCAAAAGTAGACAGCCATTCTAGCGGCCCAGAAGTATGTTGCTGTGGGCTAGGGGTTCAAGACTGAACACATCCCTCGCGTCACGAGACGACAGCCGGTAGAGATCGGCTGGTGGGAAAGTACAAGATCGGACAATGGAGGACAAAGAGGAAGCAGCTTTACATCAGCCAGTGATTGTACAGTGCACAACAACACTTGGGTCTTTCAGGTGGTGCAGAGGGTGCACTGAGCGAGGGGGGTAGAGAGAGTTAGTATGATGAGCTGTGGTAGTACTACATAAGCAAAGTGACAGGGTACCGGGACAGGTGGCCACTGAAAGGGCTCATGGGGCAAGCCTTGAGTAGGGTAGGATCGAGAGAGGAATGGAGGAGGAGATTGTAGGGTGAACATCAGAAGGAAGTGAAGTAGGGATGAGGAGTGAGGGGTGAATTGCATCTTCATTTGACAGAGAAGCCCAAGATATGATAGGATTAGCAACTTAGAGAAGGGAAAGAGGCTCAGAGGATGTCAGGACATGAGCTATGCACTAGGGCGAGCAGGACATTAGCCTGCAGAGACAGAACAGGATGGATATGATGCAACAGAGGCAGCAGCCAAGGGACAACAAGGATAGACCTCAGTGGAGGAGTCGAAAAAGACCACAGGGAACATAGCCAGAATGTGGAGGCAAGGAGCACCCAGAGAGTAAGTATGAGGATGAATGGTGGGAGCAAGGGGGGACCCTGGAAGGGGCGTGGGACAGAAGTAGAGGGAAAGTAGGAAATGGAGGTGAGCAAGCAGCGCCACAGGGCTGGCCAGACTTTTTTTAATCTAGGGGAAATTATTTGAAAGATAAGGTGGGAGCACACAAACAAGGTGCTGTGGTCATGTCAGGAGTGAAGATTTGAGGTTAGGAAAAGTTGGTGGCCTGGGGACAACTGTGAGAAACACAGGCAGGACCGAGGCATGAGCACAGCCAAAGGAGAGGGAGGGGACACAGGCAAGATGTCGGTGAAGGAGGTGACGGACAAAGATAATAAGGATAAGGGAAAGGCGGGTGAAGGTGACTGGAGTAAGAAACTTCTGTACCTGAGAGTGGGGGACAGGTTAGGAAGTCATCAGTTGTTGATTACAAACAAGAAAATATGGGAGAATGAATATGTGGACATATTTAAACCATTAAATATGGTGACAAAATGAAGGAAAGGTCAAAGGCAGAGGAACGGGAATGGGAGTTGGCAAAATGCCTGTGAGGCCTGACAACTGTAGACATATGGATGGCAACGTTCACAAATTTTGCAAGCATTGAATGTGAGAGGACACCGGAAGAGAGCTCAAGGCTATGGAAATACCTGCACATGATTAGAATAGCCAGTGCCAGCTTTGGTGGCTTAGCAAGGCTGAGATATGCTGAAGAGTTCTGGTCTTGCAAGATCTTGATTCCGTCAAAAGCTTAGGCTACTGAGACAACAAGCTATGTTTAGACCTTATGACACCTACCTGCCCCCCCCCCCCATTTAGCAATTTGGGCTACCACTTCAGTTACAGCCTTTTCCAGGGCATCCCACCTCATGGGGAAGAAGGACAGACAGGGAGAACTGGAGTGGTTGGCGCTTGGTGGATCTACAACAAGGGAGCTTTTTACAGATATCGATGTAAATGTTAACACAAATGTCAAAAGTGTAACAGCAGGCACCCAGCATTAAACTGAAGTGGGAGGGCAAGGGCCACAACAAGGGAGCAGAGGCAGGTAAGTTCCTGGAAAAAGCAACTACATCAAATAAGGGGGAGATGCTGACACGATGTTTGAGGTGGTAGCCTGACCGCAAAGCGGCTAGATACTAGAAGAGGAAGTTTATAGAGAGTGTTTGCATACCTTACACAGACCTGAATTTGAAGAGGGTGCAGATGGCCTAGAATCTTGTAGAGGGAAAGGATTGACAGTGAAACAAAAACTGGACAAGGAGATGAAGGGGGTAGAATGTCAGGTCCATTTACTTACCCATCAATTGACAATCTAATTGTATCCAAGTTAGGGCTAGTACCAAAAAAGATTGAAGGTTAGTACAGACTGATTCACCTTCTCTATTGACCAGAGGGGTGTTTGGGGAATGAGCATAATACCCATGGGAATTGTTCTGTAGCTTTCACCAGTATTGATGAAACAGTGAGGATTGTCAAAGTGTGGGGGGCCAAGATGGCTACTACCGGTTTATCCACAGGACATTGCGCTGCTTGCCATAACATTTTAGGACAAGGTTTATATTGAGGGGGTGATACCAATGGGCTGCTCTGTGACAGGAACAATTTTTGAAAAATTCAGCATGTTCATTGAATGGGCAGTACAGACAGTATCAAGGTCGTAGCATGTACTGCACTAGCAGTTTTCTAACGGTAGGGATGAGAGAAGGGCGAGAGGAATGTGAAAGACTTCTGATGATGTTCATGGAGATGACCAGACATCTAGGGGTTCCGTAGGTGGAGGAGAAAACAGAAGGCCATTTGACATGGTTAGATGTTTTAGGAATTGAGCTCAACTCTATAACAATGGAGTTGCGGCTGCCTATGGACAAACTGCAGACACTACAGGACATGTTGTGACAGGCACTAGGTAAAAATAATTGTGAGATGTATCTAGTTTAGCATATATTATGGCATCTTAACTTTGCGTGCAGGATGGTAGCACCAGGGTGAGCTTATACCAGAATGTTGAACTTTGCTATGAGGGTAGCGTCGAAGCCCAATCATTGCATATGGATGGCAGAGAGAGTGCGATTGGACTTATGTATGTGGCAGAGGTTTTTGTTAACATACAATGGAGTGACGGTGTAGCAAAGTGAAGTGCCTCTGGACTGGGCAGTGGAGATATTCTCTGACGCTAAGGGAAGGGAGGTTTTGGTCTATAATGAAATGGGAGGTGGTGTTTGCAGGAGTGGCCTGCGCATTGGCACTCGCATTAATATACCATAGCCTTTTTAGAATTCTTCCTATTTATAGTGGCAGTACGACTGTGGGGAGAGAGGTCAATGACAGAGGGGTGACATTCTGGATTGACAACAAGATGGTGGTGCATGTGATGAACAGGTAGATCACCAAAGACCAGCATTTGCTGAGGGTGTTGAGGGAGTTTGTGATGACAATATCACAGATGACATCCATAGATCCTGAGATGAAGGTGATGCATGCATACTTATCCTACTTGACTTATCAGCGGCCTTTGACACTGTGAACCACCCAGCCTTACTGGAATCATTGACAATCTGGTCCAGTATCAATGGCACTGTTTTCAAATGGTTCACTTCTTACCTTCAACACCAATCACAACAAATCAGAATTAAGTCTTGCCTCTCGAAACCCACACCTGTCTCTCTTGGCATCCCCCAGGGTTCAATCTTCTCCCCTTCTCTGTTAAATCTTTTCATGGAACCCCTGACTATCATCCTGAAGCAAGCAGGTATCAAATTTCACCTCTAAGCAGATGACACTCAACTCTACTACAAAATGAAATCACCCAGAGACATCCTACATCTCAACATCACACTGAGTAATATTCAATCTTGGTTTAACGCTAACCATCTAAAATTAAACCCCACCAAAACAGAAATAATCCTGTTCTCCCCCAAAAGTAACCACCTCCCAATCAAAGACTGGATCAGTGACCTGAAAGTTCTTAACTGTTATCTCACTCTTTCCAATTCGGCTTAATCCTTGGGTTTCAACCTGGATAAAGACCTTTCAATGAAGGATCACATCAAAAACACTGCCAAAGGAGTGATTTACATACTAAAACTCCTTAAAAAAATCAAACCATACATTCCCTTGGATGATTTCTAATGGGTCTTTCAATCTCTGGTTCTCTCCAAACTGGACTACGGGAATGCAATCTTTAAATGGACCCCGAAATCGCACATCGCTCCCCTTAAATCAGTACTAAACATGGCATCCAGGCTCATAACAGCTATGAAACGGTTGATCACATCACACCTGCACTCAAGACCCTCAACTGCCTTCCAATCGAGGAAAGATGCAATTACAAGACTGCCTGTATCACCCACAAAGCCATTCACTCACACACCCCTGACTATTTAGATAACAAACTTACAAAGGCAGGAAAAACTAGATCGCTGAGAAGCTCCAACACACTTCTTCTCGTTCCTCCCAAACTAAAAAAGAAATCTACCCAGACTGGCTCTTTTCCGAGTAACGCTTCAAGCATATGGAACTCTCTCCCAAAGGACCTACCATGCAACCCCTCATTCACTGGCTTCAAAAAAGACCTGAAACGCCATCTCCTCAACAAACACTGGAACACATAAGCAATTCTTAAACTCAGTTCTATTAGTCTCTCTTTGACCCAGCTGAACAGTTGGCTGTCTACTTCACCTTGCCTCTTGTGCATAGAAGGTTGTTCTCTCACTGGCCTCCCATTTTGTGACTTGGCCACATTCAGTAACCGCCCTCAGGGCCGAACTTCTGTGTCTTGTAGACACTGTATTCCACCTACATTGCCTAATATTTTTTATGTGTATTTAACATTGTTATGGTACTCAAAACTTAGATTGTTGCACTTTCATATATTGAGTGACTGGGTGATTGCCTTACTCTTGATTCTGTAAAGCGCTCTGATACCTTTGGGTCTAGCCAGCGCTTTGAAAACAAATCATAAATAAATAAATATGCCAGCAGTGGAATGTGAAATTTAGGGCCAGGCATATACCAGTGCTTGAGAATGTGGTAGATATACTGTTTCATTCACAGTGAGAGAGGTTCTGTGGTTTGCCCCCGGAAGAAGACGAGATGGTGACGGTGGTAGATCCTGAGATATGGAACCTTGGTCGAGAGCTGGGGGAGAACCAATTAACAGAGTCCATGCGGCAAACATCCAGGGTGCCTTGGAGCAAGTTAGCAGGATGTGGTGGAAAGAAGTGGGACGGGGCAAGAAGGCTTTTTGCATTGACAGGATGACATGGTGCTCCTCATGATGGAGTTGATGGAGAAATTATATTCACCCATGACAATAGCAGGGAACATGTCAGGCATAGCATTTATGGAAAGTGTTTCTGGGGTAAAGAGCGAGGAAAAGGTGGAAAGGTGAAAAGGATATTAGAATGATGGACGAAGAAGCAGGGAATAAAGTCTGAAAAAAGACCACCAATACCAGAAGGGATATTAGGGATAGTGGTGGAACAGGCAAGATATTTGTGCACATCCACCGGGAATTCCTCCTGTTTCGAGCAATGTTTATACCTTATGTATTTTGGGGCATTTAGGGCACCGGAGGTGATGAGATTAAAGTTTTTTGGAGGTCTTCAAGTTGAAGCATTAAGATACAAGAAAAAAAGCTACAAGTTCTTTGTGGTGGATAAAGATGGGTAAAAAAGGAAAAGGAACGATGTTGGTGGTGCACTGCTTGTGTAAATCACGTTTAAATGTTATTAAACAGTATGGGTGCACTCAAGGGTAGCGTTACCGTCAACGCTTAATTAATAGAACATGTGGTGTACGCATGGGCATGCAGATACATCCCCTGATGAGGCACTCCGAGGAAGGATCAAGTAAATTGATTCCAAAAATTCTTCTTTTGAAGATTGTAAAGTTTTTATTATTCCATGATAGTTGTGTCGCGGTTCTCACTGATATTTACATCATATCAATGGCGATCATTTAATGCATACATATTCATTTGTAAATACGAACTCCAATGCATTTCGGGCGTGGACGCCCTTTGTCAAGGAGAGCTGAAAGAATGAAAACGAGCCCGGGTTAGGGTGGAAAAAAACAAGCTAAAACGGGATGCACAGTGAATTAATAATGTTAAGGTGCCGATCAAATGGAGTGAATATTCTAGTTTACACGAATGTGATATAATGTGCGCGGTGATTGAACATGGGAGGTGGAGGGTGAAGGAACGTAGGGGTGAAGGGAGGTGAAAGAGATTAGATATCGCGTGGTGAAAAAACGGGTGCGAGAAAGCTGCACTGTGTTATCATGCCGCTTAGGCGGTAGGCAAACGACTTACTTCAGAGGAGTCGCGAGGGCACTCGCTGCTCCGGTCCGCAGGTCTGAAGGTCTCAGTATCGATTCACCCGAGTGTGTAAAAACGGAGTGAAATACAAGGTGTAATGACTAAAAAATAAAATAAAAAAAGGCCTGGTGTGGTGAGTTCAAATAATGAACATAAAAAAAGGACTACACGAAAAGTGTGGGGGCCATCTTAAAGTGGTAAAGTCAGATGCTAGTATTGAGAGCCGAGTAAAGGCATGAAAGAGGGAAGATGAATATAGCTAAAGATAAAGATAAAGAGCAATGAATGAACAACAATAAGGTGTAAAACAAGCATGTCATAGTTATAGATAGCAGCTGTATTCAACACGATCATTTAACCCATGTGGCTTCAAAGTCTGTAAGCGATACATCCATTCAAGTTCTCTTTTGAGAAGAAACTTGCGGTTGTCAGTGCCTTCTTTGATGTTGATAAGTTCCAGTACAATAAATCGGAGTTGTGCAACAGTGTGATGACACTCGTGAAAATGCATGGCAACATTGGATTTCTCTTGTTTTGTGCGAATATTTGATTTATGCTCATTCATATCAGAGATGTTGATGACTAAGTGGGCTTTTTCGGTTTCAGGTCTTTCTTGGTTACTGTGCTTCGGGTTGTCGGAGGGCTTTTTTCCTTTTCTTTTCTTTTTGCTCCGCCGGAGTCTTCGGTTGCTTCTGGGTCTAATCCTAAAAAAGGAACCGCAGATGGTTCTTCTCGTCTTGTTTGAGATGTAGACGCTTGTTCTTGAGTGGAAGTGTGGCTGGCAGTGGTTGTTCTAAAGGTTTTTTGTTGAGGGCGATTGGAGGAATCACTTCCGGACGATGATGTATCGGTTTGTGTATTAAAAGGCTTGTTTCGTCGTCGTTGGGCATAAACATCGGCCCAGGAATATACTTCGTCTAGCTTGTAATCAAGCGTGTCTCTGCGAAACTTCCTGACTTTGCGTTCATTGATTTCTTTTTGATGTTTATCAAGAATGTTTTTGATGTCTTCAAGTGTGGTGGTGAGCTCTTCTGGTGTCAGGAGATCTTTCAATTCACTGTCGATTTCCTTGATTTCTTGTTCGAGATCTTTTAAAATGCCAGAAAGTTCTTCCACGATGAGGCACTCCGAGGAAGGATCAAGTAAATTGATTCCAAAAATTCTTCTTTTGAAGATTGTAAAGTTTTTATTATTCCATGATAGTTGTGTCGCGGTTCTCACTGATATTTACATCATATCAATGGCGATCATTTAATGCATACATATTCATTTGTAAATACGAACTCCAAACAAGTGCAGCCTGGATCTAATCCTTCTTATCGTGGAAGAACTTTCTGGCATTTTAAAAGAACAAGAACAAGCGTCTACATCTCAAACAAGACGAGAAGAAACATCTGCGGTTCCTTTTTTAGGATTAGACCCAGAAGCAACCGAAGACTCCGGCGGAGCAAAAAGAAAAGAAAAGGAAAAAAGCCCTCCGACAACCCGAAGCACAGTAACCAAGAAAGACCTGAAACCGAAAAAGCCCACTTAGTCATCAACATCTCTGATATGAATGAGCATAAATCAAATATTCGCACAAACAAGAGAAATCCAATGTTGCCATGCATTTTCAAGAGTGTCATCACACTGTTGCACAACTCCGATTTATTGTACTGGAACTTATCAACATCAAAGAAGGCACTGACAACCGCAAGTTTCTTCTCAAAAGAGAACTTGAATGGATGTATCGCTTACAGACTTTGAAGCCACATGGGTTAAATGATCGTGTTGAATAAAGCTGCTATCTATAACTATGACATGCTTGTTATACACCTTATTGTTGTTCACTCATTGCTCTTTATCTTTATCTTTAGCTATATTCATCTTCCCTCTTTCATGCCTTTACTCGGCTCTCAATACTAGCATCTGACTTTACCACTTTAAGATGGCCCCCACACTTTTCGTGTAGCCCCTTTTTTATGTTCATTATTTGAACTCACCACACCAGGCCTTTTTTTATTTTATTTTTTAGTCATTACACCTTGTATTTCACTCCGTTTTTACACACTCGGGTGAATCGATACTGAGACCTTCAGACCGGCGGACCGGAGCAGCGAGTGCCCTTGCGACTCCTCTGAAGTAAGTTGTTTGTCTACCGCCTAAGCAGCATGATAACACAGTGCAGCTTTCTCGCACCCGTTTTTTCACCACGCGATATCTAATCTCTTTCACCTCCCTTCACCCCTACGTTCCTTCACCCTCCACCTCCCATGTTCAATCACCGCGCACATTATATCACATTCGTGTAAACTAGAATATTCACTCCATTTGATCGGCACCTTAACATTATTAATTCACTGTGCATCCCGTTTTAGCTTGTTTTTTTCCACCCTAACCCGGGCTCGTTTTCATTCTTTCAGCTCTCCTTGACAAAGGGCGTCCACGCCCGAAATGCATTGGAGTTCGTATTTACAAATGAATATGTATGCATTAAATGATCGCCATTGATATGATGTAAATATCAGTGAGAACCGCGACACAACTATCATGGAATAATAAAAACTTTACAATCTTCAAAAGAAGAATTTTTGGAATCAATTTACTTGATCCTTCCTCGGAGTGCCTCATCAGGGGATGTATCTGCATGCCCATGCGTACACCACATGCTCTAAAAAAGGAAAAGGGCATCTGGGTGTCCATGGGGAAGAGAATGCCATTGTCTACTTGGCTATTGTGGTCCATGAAAAGATGGTTAGTAGTGAGGTGGAGCAATTCGGGGCCCATTGTATGTTCATGTGACCGTGCAGCAAATATTGGGAGTGCCGAGATTATGCTTGACAAAGGGGGGCCTAAATGGGAAGGATATCGGGTCAGACTCTTTAGGGGGGCCATGGAAGCTTCCAGAAAGTTGTGGGTGAGCAAGAGATTAAGATGTTGGGTCAGTCGAAGAGTTATTGCCTGTGGGGGTATGTGATGCCGTGATGGGGTGTGCAGACTGGAGACACTCTCCCTTGTGATTGGCAGGTGAGACCGAGTGCAATGTGGAATACGAAAGTGAGAATCTGAGGAGATTCCATCATTAAGTGGGCTGGAGTGCAGGCCAGCAACAGGTGGATGGTCCCTTCTTAGGTTTGGATGGTGCTGAGGTGTCAGTGATATGGGTCAGAAAAGGTGGCATGAAGTAGGGACAGCTGAAGCTGGCACTGTGGGAATTGAGGGGAAAATGGACTCGCCCTGATGCACTGTTGATACATTTAGGGGAAATGATTTAGTTCAAGCTACAGGTTTGGAACTGCTAAAGATGATAAAAAAATGATCTAAGGCCAGAATCATTGATGATGTGGATGAAGTTGTTGCCACAGAGGGTTTGGTGAGCCCGTGGGTGGCAGATTTCTGTAAGGCACAGGGCACAGAGGTAGTTAGGCATGTAGCTTGGCACTAGCAGTCAGGCTTATCTTAGGGCCAGTGTGTAAAGCATTAGCACATAACCAACAGTAATACAGTGTAAGCAACACAAAAGGACACCACACAAGTTTAGAAAAATATCCAATATTTTTATATAGACAAGTCAAAAAACGATAAAAATCTACAACACAGTACTTAGAAATCTTTAGTTAGCAAAAGAACCTTGAAATACAGTTCCTTGAAGTCTATAGCTCCGTCCGGGGCTATCACGGCGTTGTGAACAAACAAATCCAAACATTTCTGGCTGACCGCGGCGTCGCGGGCAAGCTACGGTGTCGGGAAGACCCGCAAAAGAGTATCTTTAGAAATGCAGGGCATCTGCTACCTTTTGTTGAGCTTCCGAAAGCACGGTGTCCCCAGGCGTAAGTTCCGGAGGTCGGTGCAGGAGTCGTCGAGCCCTTGAAGTCACACATGTTGCAGATCAAACTCCTCGTGGTTGAAGTCAGGAACGCTGGCGTTCGTGGGCTCTGGGTGCTGCGGTGTGAAGTGCAGCACTTCGGCGTGCGATGTCCTCAGGTTGTGGTGCGAACAGCGGCTCGATGGCAGCGTCAGATGGCGTCATCAGTGAGACCAGGGTTGCAGTGCGAAGTGATGCAGTACTCTTCGCGGTGCTGGCAGGTCATGGTGCAAGCAGCGTCGACGTCGTTGCTGAAGCGCTGTCGTCGGCTGACGAACTGGAGTCGATGGCGCTGGCGTCGGTAGGCCATGGCTGCAGTGCAGGATGAGGGCGGTGCGTCGTGTAACCTTAAGAGCAGTGCCCTTGAACCACGGTACAAGCAGTGGCGTTGATTTTGGTGTGGAGCGTCATTGTCGGGGATACCAAGGCGGCATCATGAAGCAAGGCTATGAGGAGTGCGGTGCCCACAAGTCGCGGTGCTAGAAGTGGCTCGGTGGCGACATCAGCAGCGGCTCAGTATGAGCATCAGCAGGCATCGTCGGAGAGATCAGGGTCACGGTGCGGCGTTGCGGTGGTGCCCTCTGCGGTGCCTTTAGGACATGGAGACGGCAGCAGCATCGGAGACGGTGCCAGGTTGCTTTTTCTTCTGTTGCAGCACAAAGCACACGGTTCCCAGTGCTGAGGGCAGAAGAACTTGAAGTCTTTGCTGTTCCTGAGAGGGGGCAAGCTCTACCTCAAGCCCTTGGAGAAACTCACAAAAATGGATTTCAGAAAGTTCAGTCCAGTCCTTTCACTGCCCAAGACAGAAGCAGCCACTGCAGGCCAACACAGCAAAGCACTCAGCAAAGTGGTAGTTCCTCCTCACAGCTTCTCCAGCTCTTCTTCTTGGCAGTCTTCTTGAACCAAAAGAGTTCTAAAGTTCAGAGGTTTGGGCCGCACTTTTTATAGCCCAAAATCCTTTCTCCTGTCAGGCAGAGAACGTCTGTGTCCAGCCAGAACCAGTTCTGTCCTCTCTGGTGCGGTTTCCTGGCAGGAGGTTGAGATGGCATTGTCAGAGGCAGACCAGGTCCATTCAGGTGAAAGGAAATCTGCTCCCCCTACTCTAAATGCAGCCCATGTCTATTCAGCCATTTCCTGACCCACCAAGACTATCTGGAGCCACGGCTCCTCCCCAGCTCTTGTCATCCAAAACCCAGACAGTCAATCCACAATCCCAGCAGATGCCTACTGGATGGCTGAGCAAGAAAACACCTACTTTCTAAAAGTGGTATTTTCAAACACAGAATGTAAAAATCACCTTCACTAAAAGATGCATTTTTAGATTCTGAGATCAGGCATACTAAGTTTATTTTTCTACCTAGTTCCTAGGGCCAGTTATGCTTATAAGATTTTATAAACAAACTCCCCATTCTGTCCTATGGGAACAGGTAGCCTTGCTATAGTGAAAAACAAATTTGGCAGTAATTCACTATCAGGACATGCCACACACACCAGGGCATGTCCTAACTTTCTCATACACTGCACCCTGGCCACAGGGGTACCTTAGGCCTACCATAGGGGTGACTGACATGTAAGAAAAGGGAAGGTTTGGGCCTGGCACGTGGGTACACTTGCCAAGTCGACATGACAGTCCCAGACTGCACACAGGCTCTGCATTGGCAGGCCAGAGTTAGATTTACAGGATGTTGGTGTGGGTGGCACAATCCAGTGCTGCAGCCCTCTAACAGCATTTGATTTACAGGCCCTGGCACACTCAGTGCAACTTACTAGGGACTGACACGTAAATCAAATACGCCAATTATGGAAACAACAATCCATAACACAACTTCCAACAGAAGCACTTGCACTTTAACACTGATCAGCAGTGAGAAAGTGCGCAGAGACACTAAGCCAGCAAAAACAGAGACAAAACCAGGAGGTCAGAAAGCAAAAACTCAGGGGAAACACGCCAAAAGATGCCAAGTCTAACAGTGGCCATAGTTTATGATTGTCTACAACTGTTGAGGGGATTTTTTTGTCCCCTTTGGAGAACAACCCATATTTGGAACAAGTGAAGGGACGATTAAGAGATGGTGGACGGGAGAGCGAGCAGGCTGAGGGGAGGGGGAACAGTCAGAATTGTGTCACTGCGTTCCTGGAAGTGGGGACATCTGCTCCACAAAACAAGAGCCCAGCACCCTGCCCAGGTACAGGAGAACAGTTCGATAGCAAGAGGGAGAATGTTGGGGGTTTTGATTGTGGGGAGGGGGTAAATGGAAGTTTTGGAAGGGGTCACTGGGACTGAGCAGTCGGTAGGGCGCTAGGGACGAGAATAGTGGGAACAATAAAGAGTACAATGGAAAGTAAAGAAAGAATTTTGGATGGGAAGGAAAGGAGAGCAGCCTCGGTCCAGGTGTGGGCAAGGATGATAGAGAGAAACAGCGGGCCGGGAGGAAGGCCAGAGACGCCTGAGCAAAACGGAAACGGAAGTGGAAAGTCCATGTTAAAGATTAAGGGGCAGATTTACAAGCCCCTTGCGCCACTTTTGCGTCACTTTTCTCATGTTAAAAGTGACGCAAAAGTGGCGCAAGGGGCTTGTAAATCTGCCCCTAAGATGTTAATGAGAGGGGGCGGGAACTAATTAGGGGTGGGGGGTTAGTTAACTGTTAGAAAGTTGTTAGGACATAACAGTTTGTGCAGCAAAGAAGCCAAAGGATGTTTATTCATTTGTACCCAGCTTGCTCCCGAAAAAAAACGCCCCATGACAGTATTTTAAGCCTCCTGTGATGATTTTCCTCCCGGTCTCACAGAATCACGTCCTGCACACTCTACTCCCCACTCCCCTCCCCCCACGCATTATGAATATTTTGTGGGACTTCTTCCACAGCGTAAGGAGGGAACATCTTCAGCTGCGGCTGCGAATATCTTCAAAGGGGGCTCAATGGACATGATATATTTTTCATAGTTCATTAAATGTTCTAAGGTATTCGCTTGTCACTGATGACGATTTACAGGTGGAGAAGATTAATAATGACAACGGACCCACGAGAACGCAAGAGGTGTTACAGGGAGGCATATTTTCGAATCTAAAGATAATCCGATTGTCTTTTACAGATACACTTTAATGTATTGTCTTTAAAGGTGAATACTCAAGATGTTCTAGCGAACTTTCGCTTTATACATATTTTAACACCACAAAGCGATAACATAGGCCTACAACATCTGTTCCAACTGCTGACTGCATAAAAGATATTCTCTCAGCTGTATTGTAAACTGCCAATATACGTGGTTTAAACATTTGCGCGCGCTCGTTATTCCACACAGCGCGCATCTGTTGGGTTTTATTCGTTTTCAAACACGAGCCAGGGGGGAAACGTTTTTATTGAATGATGCGGGATGACGTTAAGGGGGAAGGGAATATGAGAGAACGTGTGAGGGCATAAAGAAAGGAAGATAAAAATACCCTAGAGGAGAGGGAGAACGAGAAAATGTAGACGAGAGGAGTAAAACAAGCATGAACCTGGAGACGGAAGGACAGAGATAGGTGGCGGCAGTGAGAGAGTAAGTTAGCATGCTAGACTTAATGAGCAAATAGCTAAACATGTTTCAGGCCTGTTCAGTGAGACTCCCCTGCTGCCTCTCGGTTTATTTTTGGACTTTTATATAGTGCACACCTTGGTCGAGGGCATTAGATCGCTTGCATGAGAAACAGAGTTAAACATTTTTATTTTTCAACATGGGGAGGTTACATTATTTGCCCAGTATCACAAAATGTCCAGGCGAGGCAGGGATTTTTACCTTGTGTCCTCTATTTCCAAAAATGGCTGCTGGTGGTGCTGCGAAGATGAGGTGGCTACCACACTGCAACCACTTCAGAGAAGCAACCAGAGCCACATAGCGTGGAAAAGATGAGTCCTTTATTAAAATAGACCCACGACTGCATCAACTATGGATGAGTCCCAGGTAGAGTAGGCAACTGACAACGAGCCAATTCTCCAGAACCTGGCAGGTACCTGAAGCAATCAAAGGTCCGAGAAAGTAATGCATTGAAAATAAAAGACAGACTTAACACCCATTGGCATGAGAACCTGACATGTTAGATCACCTGTCTTTCTAAAATGAAAGGAAGCAATAAGCATCCTTCCGAGAAGAAAAGAAGAAAAACAGTTACGCCTTAACATGTCTAAACATAAATACAATGAAAAAATGAATTAGAAGAAACAGTCTTTACGACATACTTAAATCTTCTAACTTTCCTGGTAGCTTGAGCTGAGAGTGCAGCACTGTTCCCGTGCTGCTTCCACCACTGTACACTCATCTCTGCCAGAATTCCGCACATCAGAAGTTTTAGAATCAACCCTCTCAACCTTATCCCCAACCATAAGGGTAGTGGGCCCAACACTTTACTCACTGAACTACTACTGACAGTACAGCCACATGAAGCAAAATTCTTACCAGGTTGAACCTTGCTATCCTTAAAAACATCAGCGGAAAAAGATAGTGCTTGACTGAGGCGCGTTGACCCTGTCCAAATACACACGCCTGAAAATATCAGCCTGAGAAGCAAAATTGGGACCATATTGTCCCTGTTCCACCACCATTTTCCTTCCAATAATGAAAAGGCTTTGACAGACCTGAGCACTTTCACAGGCAATCATGGATAGTCACTTGTACGTTCTTGACATGTTTACCCTTGTCAGAATATTTTTTCAGTAACAACTGCATGGTTGCAAAATCAACATTATTATTAGGCGACTTGACCTTTCCTGTCAACGTGTTGGATAACCAAGCTGGTATAAGTTTGGTTCTGGCATTTCTAACCCTG
Source organism: Lissotriton helveticus (assembly GCF_964261635.1). NCBI lineage: Eukaryota > Metazoa > Chordata > Amphibia > Caudata > Salamandridae > Lissotriton > Lissotriton helveticus. The sequence goes on from NC_136063.1 coordinate 1,315,941,027, forward strand.
AGAAGAGTGAATGGGGAATGAGGCTGGCCCTTTCCACCAGACCATTAGATGCCGGACTATATAAAGCCACTAGAGAGTGTATAATGTTGTGTTTTCGCCTAAAATCAGTCGTTTTCTTGGAAACAAAATGTACCCCATTGTCCGTAATAATGTTGGCCGGGGAACCCTCTATTAAAAATTATTTTCCTAATAAAAAGACACTGAATCAGAGTCAGCAGTTTCCACATATAAATAATAAATCCAATTGGAAAAGTAATCTATAGCAACCAATAAATACCTCTTATCTGCACGTAATAAATTAAATGGCCCGCAAAGGTCTAAGGCTAGTTTTTCCCAAGCCTTGTCAGGTAGTGGGACAGTAGCCAAAGTATTAGCAGCTGTTTTCCACTGTTTATCAGTTTCTACACAATAGCAACAATTGTTCATAAAGTTAGAAACTTGTGTGTCCAAACTCGGCCAACAGTGTGCCTGCGTTATCGTTTTGCAGGTGGTAGAAACCCCAATGTAGCCTTCATGTGCAATTTTAATGATCTTGTTTCTCAATTTGGTGGGTGGAATAAGTACACCACTCTCATACAAATGTCACTTTCACCTGATAACTCTATAGATACTTGCCCAAAACGTCTGAGTACTCCTGTAAGACCTTTCTCAGAGGGCCAATCAGATTCAATGAAGCGCCACACTTGCAATAACACTTCTTTCCCGGTCATGCCTGATTTCCACTCATTTTCTGGTATTTCGCTGTTACAAGCTGAGATGGCATCCTCCACCAGAGCCACCACACACACTCCTGGTCTGCACTCTCAAACACCGAATACAGCAAAACCATGCGTGACAAGCAATCAGCCCTCATGCTTTTTCCTCCTTGTACATAATTTACTACTAAATCATACTTTTGCAGTTTAGACAGTAACCACACTAACCGAGCAGATGCCTTACCTAATCCATTGTCACTCAACAGGTACACTAAAGGTTTGTGGTCAGTGTAGACTTCACAAATGGTTCCCCATATGTGAGTTTTAAACTTCTGGACCACCCACACGCATGCCAGAGCATCCCTCTCAATCGTGCTGTAATTGCTTTCTGCTTCTGAGAGCGCTCTGGAAGTGAAAGCGACATTATTCTTCTGCCTCTTCACCCACTGGCCAAAAACAGCCCAAGTCCTCTGAGGCTGGCATCCACTGTAATGAAGGACCTTAGAGAAGGAACAAAATGTTGCAGAGCTGGAGCAGTAAATGCTAAGGGGCAGATTTACAAGCCCCATGCGCCACTTTTGCGTCACTTTTCCCATGTTAAAAGTGACGCAAATGTGGCGCTATGGGCTTGTAAATCTGCTCCTAACTGTTTAATCTCTTCGAAAGCCATTAACCTGGCTGTCCCATTCAAACCTATTACCTTTCTTTCTTTTTTTTTTTTTTTTTTTTTGAAGACCTTTATTTGCATCATTAGGATAAACATGTACGGGCCTACAACCAATCCGGCCGGCCACAAATCAAAGACAATCAAGAGGCAAAAGAGGCGACACAAGGCCAGGTGGCAGGCAAGCAAACATAATCGAACAATGCTAGAAATGGGAAAAGCAGCAATAACGGCCCAACATCAGGATCAATGAGGTCTATTTTATAATAAGGGGACAAGGCTCATGGCTGACTCGCAATTACGGAAAAACCCCAAATCAGGATCATACCCATGCCAGAACGAGAGAAGGAGGAAGGGGGGGGGTGGGGGGGAGGAGGATGTAAGGGCATGATACGACCATAGCACAAAACAGAGGCAAAATGTAGTGGAGAAGCATACAAGTGCTACCAAGATCTAATGACCCCCACCCAATAACACGCTGACGGAGGCAAGGGGAACAGAAAAATGTACAAATCAAGCCCACTTCTCACAATACGAGCCTGGGAAAAAGGGGGAAGGGGGGGGGGAAAGGGGGGGGGAGAAGGGAAGGGGGGGGAAAATAGGAAGGAAACTAGGGGGAGGAAACCAAAAAAGGAACGAAAAAGGGGGGGGGAAAGGAAGGGAAAAAAACAAAATAAAGAAAAATAAAAGAGAAACACAATCGCGCGAGATGGGCGCCCCGGGCCAAGCAACCCATGACTAATAGTACAGAAGAAAGTGGTAGCTGGCGAAAAGAAGGGTATGGCAATCGCAACGAAACATCGAAACCGAGAAAAGTGGCATAGCAATAGACCCCAACCCATCCAAGCCTGAGAAGCGAGGACAGAAGCGGCACCGCTATAAAGGGATAGAAAAGGGCCATAGAACCAAAAGAAAACATCTGAAAGACCCCACCCACCCATCCCACCCCGCACCCCTGCAGAAGGCTACGGCCTACCCTCCTAACAGCGTGCCTGTCGCCCTAATCCGACATCAGAAATATAGTGAAAGAAAAGTAGAGGAAGAAGACAAAAAGAGAAAGAAAGGAAATACAAAACAAAAAATAAATTGTGAGGGAGGAGCCAGAGGATATGAAAAAACACAGTCGGCCACGACCCTCCCCCGACCAACAAATGAATAAGTATCAAATCAGTACTACACCTTCACATACAGCAAGGACCACAGGGAGGGGGAGGAGGGAGAGATCGTAACGTTTCACCGTGTCGGGAATACAAACATCAATGCAACGGGCAGGTAGACCAGCAAACTATCATGTCGTGCAACTCACCCCCAACCCTTCCTGATCACGAAACCAACCCAATAAAGGATAATGTGGAGCGGACCACCCAGCAAAAAATAATCATAACGTAGTCCAGAGTCACGGTAATGATATAAATCAGGTAAAGCTTTCATACGGAGGGAATACAAAAAGTCAATTAAGCAAGTCAATTGTAGCAGTAACGACAAGGCAAGCAAAGGCAAGCCGGAGTCCAGGTGCGCAGTTCGACAGTACAAAGGTATCCCTCCAGAACAAAAGTTCGAATCCAACGAAGCAGGAGCAAACAGCGGCCCACCATAAGTCCCAGGCACCCGGGAAGGAGCAGGTCTCCGCGGCGTGTGGAAGCCCTCGAAATCCAGGCGACGAGGAAGCAGAGGGTCAAAAGTCACCGGGCCATCAAGCGGCCGAAGAACAACAACAGCAACTCCTGGCGCAGCCGAAGGGGGTGAAGCAATGACGGCATCAGGACGATAGGGGTGCATGAAAGAGCGGCGGCCCAAAATGGTGGCGAGCCGCACGGGGTCAGCAGAGGCATCGGGGGACAAGACAGCGTACAATGACATCAAGGCGTCCAGGACATCTCCGGGCGTGGGCGTTCGAGTACACACCCAGGCCTCTGCACATCCGGCCGGCAAGGAGCATCGGTGCAGAGTGGAGTACCCCCCACATTGTCGGCAGCCATCTTGTGAGTTTCGCCGCCCCACACTCCACCGTGGGCCCCCAAACAGTTCCCAAATGTAGGACTTTACAGATCCCCGGAGGCTCCCAACAACGGCCTCACCGGCACAGGATGGGAAAGCGCCCGATGGGGGGGGATCCTCTCCGAACAGCGGCAGGCCCCACAGGCGAGAGTCAGGCGCGGGGTCCAGGACCACCGGACAGGACAAAGGCAAAGGGACCCCTTCACACGGTCAGCCCCCAACACAGCTCGTCCCCCTCCAGCCGCACGGCTCAGTCATCGGGCCGGTTCAGGATCTCCGGGGCACACGCACAACGGTTCCCACCAGTGGCGCACTTTCGCGGCCGGCAATCTCTTCTCCGCCGGTCGGGTCCCGCAGGAATCTCTTCTCTGCCGGTCGGGTCCCGCAGGCGAGGTCCCGGTCTCGAGCGCCCGGAGGCCCCAATCTCACCGAGGGCACAGCCGCGGATCCACAGCACCCAGGGACCTCCGGATCAGACGGTGAGTAAGAGTGGGTGTTCAAAGGTCGAATGCTGTATGGAAGTAGCATCAAAGTGCAGGATATATGACAGGATAGTCGAAGTTAGCCGGAGGGTCGACGGAGCCGAGCTAAAAGGCGGCCATTACGTCCGTGAGCTCTACTCTTCCAATGTTACTGCCTTTATTAATGATTTTTTTATGTCCCTATTACCTTTCTTGAGCAAGACTCTAAGAGCTTTCACAGACAAGGCATAGCCAGGGGCAAATATGGTACAGTTTTCGCAGAGCCCCAGGAAAGAACACAATGCATCTTTGTCTGAAAGTGGTGGGGCATTCTTGATGGCTTCCCGGGTTACAAAGTTTCAATTTAATACCTTCTTCTAGGGTTGTATGACCTAGAAACTCTACGTTTTCTACCATTAGTTTACTTTTCTCAACTTTAACTGTCATACCTCTAGACTATAGAAAAAAACGGAATACTTTTTCCAAAACTTGCATGTGCTCTTCGGCAGTCTCCGTAAAAACAAACATGTCATCCTGGAAGGTATGAATATTCACCATGTCCCCAAAGAGAGTATCCATCATTTTTTGAAAAAACACTTGCTGCAGAAGCAATTCCAAATGGTAATTGTAGATACTTAAAAGCTACAAATGGAGTCACAAATGTGGTAAGTGTTTGGGAACTTTCACTAAGAGGAATTTGATGGTATGCGGAGTGCAAGTCAATTGGGAAAAAGAATTTGGAATTTTCCACATTAGTAAACATCTCTTGTATACGGGGAAGAGGATGACACTCCACCAATATACTCTTATTGAGGGACCGCAGGTCCACACACAACCTGAGATCCCTTGATCTATTCTTGGTTAAAACAATCGGAGATACGCATTCAGATGAATCTGTTGGTGCTATGATTTCCTCAGAAACCAGTTTGTCCAACAAATCCTTCAAATTCTTCCTTACACTTAAAAGTACTGGGCTAACTTTGTTTATGACAGGTAATGCCCATTTCTTCAATTTAATGTTATGTTCAAAGCCTTGAACTGAACTAACCACATCCTTGAAGGCCTTTGGAAACTTAGAGACCATCTGTGTAGTTGCTTCACATCCCGCATTTACAGACACGACAGACACACACTCGTCATGTTCAGGCAACTCTCTCAATACAATAGGCACATTGTGACCAGGTTGCAATATAATGCCTAACCTGGCCAAATCTTTCTACCCCACAATATCTCTGCCATTAATGGCAACATACAGCTTGTTGACTGTAGATCTCCCAAGGCACTCCTATGTTGACCAAAAGAAACCAAGAAGATCAATATCCTGGCTACCAAATGCTCCTGGGTTGAAGTCTGGGCATTCTAAAACCATGGATTTAGGCCACAAGCTAAAGAAAATGTGATCCGCCAAAGTTGATACTGGCGTCATTTTTTGCCCCATCAATGATGACTTCACACAACAGCCTCTTAATAGGCTTGAGTACCCTGCACTCAGCTACATCAGGCATATCCACTGTTAACAACACATTAGAAAATCCAGTTGCACAATCTTGAATCTCATTATCCCACATCCTCAGAGTAAACATTGCTGATTTTCACTTTATTATTTTTGCAGCAGTACTGGAATTTAAAAGACTTTTGCAGACCCCTTGAAAATGTCCCACTTTGTGACACTTCATGCACCTTTTCCCCTTTGCAGAAGAGGAGGGATTGTTACATTGTGATTGCAAGAACCACATCGATAACAAATTCTAGGTCTTTGACCTTGTAGTCCCTGCCTAAAATTACTGGAATTTTATTATTAACTGTACAAACAAAGTATTCTTCCAACACACAACTGACCATAGTCTGCCCCATGTGACTGGATAAAACTTTGGATGCAATAATGGACCTTTCAATGCTCTTTGCCACATCAATTGTTTCAGCCAAAGATGGATTCCGACAGGTTAACAGGCATTCATGCACTTTTTTAGAAAAGCAATAAAGCACAAATTGGTCATGTATATAAGTGCAGACATTTTTGCCAAAATCACACTTGGCAGCCAAAACCTGCAAAGTTGTAACGTACTCCTCTACAGATTCCTGTGCAGACTGTTTAGACATCAAAAAGTTGAACCTGTCCAGCAGCACATTTGAGTCATCCGAGTATTGCTTCTTGATCCTCTTCTTTCTTTCTAAATCCACATTTCATTGAATGCACTCACCAGGAGGTGCCGGAATCACTGGTAAATTGTCAATCACACATTGCCCCGTGTTAGACCTGACACCTTTGGCGTGGTTCTTCCCCCATCTTTTTGCCTCTGACTCATGTGTTTTGATGCTGTGCTGGATTTCGTTTTTGCTGATTTAGATGCTTTGGACACTCTGCCACTGCTGATCAGTGTCAGAGTGTAAGTGCTCCCTCTGTAAATTGCCATATTAATTGAATATACCTGATTGGCACATTTGTATCACCACGAAGTCCCTAGTAAAGTGCACTGTGTGTGCCAGGGCTGGTGATGACAGATGCTACAGGTGGGCCTGCTGCGCAGATTGCGCCACCCACATGAGTAGCCCTAAAAAGGTGACTCAGGCCTGCCAGCGCAGGGCCTGTATGCAGTCAGTGGACTGCCCTGTCCCCCTGGCCAGTGTCTCCACTGGCTGGGCCTAACCCTTCCCTGTCTGTGCACATCAGCCACCCCTATGGAAGGCTCAAGGTACCCCCCTGGGCAGGGTGCAGTGTATGGATAAGGTAGAGCATGTACTAGTGCAGGTCACATGCTCTGGTAGTGGGCTGCAGCCATTTTATGTGCTCACTGCTGTAAGGCTATCTTGCTCCATAGAGTAACATGGAGGAGGCTGGGCCCATGTGATACCAGCCTATCTTCCCATAGGAACAAGATGGGACATAAGTGAAAGATATCCCTGAACTCAGAATTTAATGACACATCTTTTAGTGAAGGGTGTTTTTAAATCCTGTGTTGGAGAATAGCACTTTTAGAAAGTGGCTGTTCTCTTGTCTAAACCTTTCTGTGTGCCTGGGTTTGTGGAATGCCTGCCTGGTCTGGATGTGACAGGGGGGTTGCAGAGCCCCCAGAGGAGAGGGTCAGAGCCAGCCCGGGGATGAAAGGGCACATCTGCCTGCCTGGGAGGTGGGAGGAAGAAACGCCTGATAAGTGCTGGGCTGTGCCGGCCTGCCTCCCCCATGCCAGCTCCCTCCTGCCGGTCAACTGACACCTCTGACCCTGAAGCTGGCAGGAAGAAGAAAACCAGAGACACCTCAGTGCTCCGCAACCCTCAGAACTGGTTTAGACTGGACCCAGGGCCTCCTTGCACAAAGACTTCAAAGGACTTCAAAGACATTGAGGGGTATAAGGAAAGGACCCCTGACTACAGAAGATTAGATTCTGAAATTCTACAAGCAAGAAGGAACCTCGGCTGTAAGGAGGACGGCTGGAGAACTAAAGGAAGATTGCCTTGCTGTGTGCTCTAAGGGCTGACCTGTTCTGCTGTCTACCTGGAAGCTGAGGAGGAGAAAGGGACTTTGCTAAGTGCTGTGACCCTGCCTGCTTGAAACTACGAGAGACTTTGCTGTGTGCTGTGTCTCCTGAACGGAATCTCCAAGGGCCTGAGAAGAGCTGGCCTCCTGCTTGGAACCCAGGGCTAAAGGTTCCTGAAGCTTTGCCAAAAACTGCGGCAAGATCGTGCGGTGATCGGCCCCAACACGTGTGTCCTAATTGCCAGCTGTGTGGAGCGATCGCTGCGCTCATCAGCACAGATTCAGGGGGCGAGGGGAGACCGTGGTGTGTTTCTGTGATTAGGATCCCCCCTGTTGATTGGGTGGCAAAAGAGACGTTCTGCCACGATCCCAGGCCCCAAAGGAATCTTGCCGCCAAATCACCGACGCGGCCCGGGGCCAGAAATACCCTCCGTGAATTGCCTCGCGTGTAGGAGCTGCAGCGGCAAAGAACGAAGCCGCCGCGCTCCCATTGGCTGAGGGAGCCAAGCCCCCTCAGTAACGCCGCGACGGGATTGGCCCGTGCGGCGTAGCATCATCCGCGAGGCCGTACTGTCATTGGTTGACGGCCCCGCATCATCAGAGCCGAGTCCCGGGAGCCGCTCTGCCATTGGCTGACTCCCGGGTACTGAAGGGGCTCGACCAGAGGGCCGCGACCTGATTGGCCCGCAGCGTGGAGTAACCTACAAGCCGCCGAAGAAGCCGTGATCTGGTTACCCCAGCGAGGAGCCGACAGCCGGAGCAGCTGCCTGACCCGTCCTCGCCGAGGGAGTGAGTCCGCGTGTGTTCCTCACCCCGGGCCTGTCGTCCCCCGAGGTGTGCTGCCTCCCCCGCCGCTCGTTGGATTGTCGAGAGCGGGCGGGAGAGCTCGAGGGGACCGGCCGGGGCAAGGAGCGAGTGTGCTCCCCTAGGCGCGAGGCGCCTGAGGCCATCCGGCGCACGTGACAGCCCCGAACAGCCGAAAAGGAGTCCCGAGGATACCGGGTGAGGCGCACTTGCCGCGCTTGGGGGGCTCAGTGACGGCGAAGGCTGGTTCTGGGTAACTGAGCATTTGGCACTGCTTTGACTGCTCGTTTTGAGAGCTAAGTGAATAGAAACCAGTGGCATTATTTTTTAACTGCTGAATTAAGAGACTTGAGACTATTTCTAATTTTTGTTAATAAGAACTTCCTAACAAGCGCAACCATTAAGAATTAAGTGCAACCTAGTATTGAAAAAAGTGATTATCGTGCAAATGCTTGATCTACTTACTGAAACTAGATAAAGTTATATATTTTTATAAAATATACTTACCTGTGTGGTCTCAGTTTGTGGTGGATTGGGGATTATTGTTGCGTTAAGTGCAAATGTTATCCACATTGCCTCTGTTTAGCCTAGACTGCTCGCGCCATGCTACCTAGAGGGTGAGCAGGGGTTATCTCAGAGGGTTATTCCTTCACCCTGACTAGAAGCAAGGGTCCCTACTTGGTCTAAGGTACTTACCTCTGCCAACTAGAGACCCCGGGTTCTAACACCCTGCAACTCCTAAATGAAGAAATAATAAAGCCCTCTTCCTGGCAGGGCCCAAGGGGTTGCCAGGACTCCAACACGCACTACAAAAATTCAGATAAACCTATTAACCATTTCAATGAAATTTTATCAATATGTCAAGTCAAATCATCACAATTTACAATGTTGATGTACACGTTAAAGATTATTTACAATATGAACAGTCACATTTGCATTGCGTCAATGTGTACTCAAAACATAATATTTTTTATAAAGTTTTTTAAAACAATTCAATAGAAACCCAATGCATTTCGGGGCTTGGGCCCCTTCGTCAGGGGTCTGTTGACAAAGAAAGAAAAAGAAGAAAGGAAACTTTAATTACTTTTGGTGTTTTTTGGAGGATTCAATGCTTAATAACTCTTGAAGCTAGTGATATTTACCAACTTTCTTACCTCGAATGCGAGGTGACTCAATAAATCTTAAACTGCGTAATCTATAGCGATGCTACAGTTGATCTAAAACAGGAGAATTGTATAAAAAAGGAAATTATATAAATTACTTGCTAAATTAGTTAGACTATACACGCAATTATTGGTGTTTGCTATACTGATTTAACGAAATAACAAGAGACTTACAGGTGAGCATTGGATACCATTTAACGATTGCTCTGTCTCTTGACACTGACTAGGTTTGATGTTCGAGTAAAATTAATTATAACATCGGAATATTTTCTTTTTCAAATTTTTCCAGATATGCACCAAACAAACTAGGCTCAAGTACAAGAAATAAAATCAGTATAGCAAACACCAATAATTGCGTGTATAGTCTAACTAATTTAGCAAGTAATTTATAAAATGTCCTTTTTTATACAATTCTCCTGTTTTAGATCAACTGTAGCATTGCTATAGATTACGCAGTTTAAGATTTATTGAGTCACCTCGCATTCGAGGTAAGAAAGTTGGTAAATATCACTAGCTTCAAGAGTTATTAAGCATTGGATGCTCCAAAAAACACCAAAAGTAATTAAAGTTTCCTTTCTTCTTTTTCTTTTTCTTTCTTTGTCAACAGACCCCTGACGAAGGGGCCCAAGCCCCGAAATGCATTGGGTTTCTATTGAATTGTTTTAAAAAACTTTATAAAAAATATTATGTTTTGAGTACACATTGACGCAATGCAAATGTGACTGTTCATATTGTAAATAATCTTTAACGTGTACATCAACATTGTAAATTGTGATGATTTAACTTGACATATTGATAAAATTGCATTGAAATGGTTAATAGGTTTATCTGAATTTTTGTAGTGCGTGTTGGAGTCCTGGCGACCCCTTGGGGCCAGGCCAGATTCAACTAGTTCATAGAAGTGGGCAGGCACTAATCCAACACAGCACACGTACCGCATAAACATATAAAACAAGGCAAATTGAGTGCAATACCCGTACACATTCATTGTCTCTTCCTGGCAGGGGCATATCAATTGGCTTCAATTACTGTTACGTAATTTTCAAAAAATACTCAGCCACTCGCACCATTTTGTCTCCGTTTTTCCTGGTTTCTCGAGGAAAGGAGATGGTTGGAAAATACTCTGACTTGTGGCCATGGCAACAGCAAACACACAGCACAAGTAAGGAAACAGGAATCTGTGATGATATAGTAAATACCACAATACAATAAGGAGTAAAAGTGTGACAGAATAGGCTGAGTAGCAAAGTTATCACATGTGACAGGCGCTCCTCGGAAATGCTGGCTGCACACACTGCAAAGTTATATCTTGTGATAGACGCTCCTTCAAAATGCAGAATGCACACACAAAATATTAAAGTTACCTCCTGTGACAGATGCTCCACAAAGTCAGCTGCTGTGGACAGCTGCGTTTACTGGGAAACCGCCTTCACCAATGACACCTGCCAAATTTTAAACTTTTCTATTAAGATTTGTTTGTTTTATGATCACATCATATCTTTTTTGTATTATGTTTGTGTTTTGCAATTGTAATATTTTATGTATTTTTTGTAGTATGCTTTTATGGTTTTAATTAACCGAATAAAGTGAATTTGACTGACTGACTGACACCTGCTTAATGATACGTGCTATCCAAAGAAGAAATTGGCCCCCAAACTAAGCGCAATCTCCACACGTGGTCAGAAAAACTGCCCTGCTGACGAACACAAATGCTGCTCTTCACCCAATTGCCTTCCTGATGTTGTGTAATGACGAGGTGAATCAGCATCAGAAAGACTGGACTGGTGCAATGTGGAGACACTACTCCAGAATCTCCCTCAATCTGCTGCCAGGCCTCCACTGACATCACAATGCGCTGCTGGACCTGTCAGAAGCAGCGAAGCTACCCACGGAAGGTCCTGTGACGTCACACCAAGTAGGCTTTCAGAAGGACGCAGGTCTTTGATCTCCCAAAGCAGCACACACTTTGGAATGGCAGCGTAAACCAGGTAACAAAACCAACTGATCTCCAAATATATATTCTGTTACTCAGGCATTATCTTGCCGGTTCAAAATTGTCCCAGGCAAAATTAACACAGGGTTCAAAATACACCCTTTGGTTGCTATAATGACATGCCACAAATAAAGAGTCTGACGTCCTACCAAAGACACTGTGGTGTCAGTGGGTCCAAATCTGGTTCAGCGTGCACCCCACTCCTGGTACGAAAGATGTGGTGTAGCGAAAATAACGTGGCTAATACACTGCAGCCACTTCAGAAGACACCGAAACCTCAGCAATTTGAAAAGTTTCATTCTTTATTAAAATGGACTTACGACTTATCTATGGAAAAGTCTCAGGTAGAGCAAGCAACTGACACAGGTCCAACGCTCCAGAACCTGGCTGGTACCTGATGCAGTCAAGGTTCCGGAAAACAAATGCAAATAAAATTTGCTTGCATCCAACTGTATATGCAGGAATTCAGGCTAACCTTATGAAAGCGAGACATCATTGTTCTAGTCATGGTGCCACTGGCCCTAATGCTAGCAAGAACTGTAGTGTGTTTTATCTAGGTACCTGAATCGATATTCCTATTCTTTGCCCTTGTCCGGTTATAAATCAATAATGTCCCTACAACGGCATAGAAACCCTTTTTCATAACTCAGTCATAGCGCATGCTGTCACATTAAGCAAGCCTATTCCTCCAGCCCCCTAGAAAGCACACCGAGTTCTTAAACAAATCCAAGCCTCCAGCAACCTGGGAAATCCCCGCTGCTTTGTTTTGATTTCGTCCAAGAACTCCTGTAAAGCACTGTAAGAACGACCAGTTCTTAGTGACATCTTTATTGACGTCTTATGTCCAGCCTTACGTCAAACCCGGCACCTTTCAGGTATAAATATACCAACGTTGCCTTAAGCAAACACACGGTGGTAATCCTGGAGCAGAGCAGCTATCTACTTCCGAAGAGCCCAGCTGATGCGAGAGCCCACGGGCGCTGCCCCTCCCTTTTGACGCGCTGAAAAAGACGCTGTCTTTTCTCCTGCCGAGAAATCCAGCCTCCGGCGTTTCCAGCCTACCCTTGCGGGTGACTGGGATACCGAGTCCTGAGAGAGAGATACCAGCCCTCCTGCCTTCTAATACCCAGGTACTGAACTGACTAAACCCTTACAGAGAATTCTTGAGTCAGATTCTTGGCAAAACAAACTTAACTTAAACTGCTACTTACTTACTCCTTCCCACGTATTAGGCTTAGGTCAGGTACACCGGGGTAGCCGTAGTTAGAAGCACCAGTTGAGTACGATTAGTCAATGTATATATGTATGTATCTATTTTATCCATTTTAAAGTATCATATGGCTAAGAAACCATATCAATGCTTTTACAGTATTATTTCATAATCCTGCTTTTACTGTATGCACTTTACTTAACTACAAGTATTGCAATTGTAGCAATTCATTTCTCTTGTATGAGGAAAGAGACTGCTCAATAAATAACACCTTTTATTGAAAACGCCCGTCTCACTTTTTCTCTGCAATCTGGTGAAACTAAGTACGCACCTTTGACTGAGTGAAATAGCTGTCTTTTGTTTTCACACGACTCTGGAGATATACTCTTAATCAGGGAGAGCAATGTTGTCATGTTTTATGGTTGTCAGAAACTAAATCCCTTCTTGTCTATCCAGGGAGGTTAAACTCCTCCTCGCTTATTCGAGAAAGGTTCTAGTGAACTCTGAGCTAGCTGGCAAAAAACTTAAGTCTAATATAGTCAGTAGAGACCTAGTTAACCTCAGTCCTACGTCTACACTACTGAAGATATTATTCCAATGCGCAGAGCCTATTGGGACTATAGGAACTACACTACAGAACAAGCATTTGCAATGCAATCTGTCTCGCCTTTGGGACCTTATATGTATTTAGCTCTGCAGCATATTAACCTGGGTGCTGAAACATCTACTGTTCTTTAACATGGTCAGCTCCAAACTGCATGACACATCAGGTATGGAAACACATAAAGAGAAATATTGCCGTTCAGCCTGTTTTTCATATAAAATCAGGGCCTTTGGTGGTCATATGACTGAAAATACAAGATTTGAAAAAAGTATTATTGTCTACGGGTGCTCGTGGAAGACAATTTCTATGGCATGGAATCTAGAGAATGCTAAAGCGATTCTGGTATTTAACAGACCTCTGCTGGTCGTTTTCTCTCAAGAAAGTTAAATAGAGGCAGTTGTCAGAAAAATTAAAAAAAGAAAGTCCCTCAGCAGAAAGCAATTCTGGTATTTTACTGACCTCTACTGGTTCTTTTTTATTAAGACAGGCAAAGAGAGGTAGCTAAACAGAAAAAAAGTCCCTAAGTGGAAGCAGACAAGTCCTAGGGATGATCTCCAGAGCCCACAGAGTACATACACATATAAGTATATACTAATATATAAGTATATACTAAAGTATATACAAGAGGTCTCGAATGCTCAACCTAAAAATGGTCACCCCTGATTCCTTCTTGTTATGATGTAAAACAGAGCTGTAAATGGAGCGGAGAGCCCCATCAGGCTCCCTGGTACAACTACTGCACTAATGATAGCTATGCACCTGAAGGAACGGTAATTACTGTTTGGCAGGAGCATGGCCATCTTCAACCAGGAGCTACCTCACCATTACACAAAGAGCTGTGATGAATAGCTAAGGCTCTTGTTGGTGGGAAAAGCCCTTCAGAAGAGACAAACGTTCATCCCTGCTGGTGGGTTAGCAAGCAGAAAGGGGGGAGTATCCCTATGCAGATGATGTCAGAGCTGTGCCTTTGCAGATGCCAATGACATATCAATCAAATGACACACAATGACATGGCCTACACAACTGAGGATCGAATTCTAGCCTAATCTTGTTTTGTGGATGTAGGGGCAGCTCTGCATTTCCTGGGGCCAGCCAGCCTGTACAGGAGTTTTCAGGGTCGGTGGGGCCCTATTTGCGGCCAAGGAAGGGGTCAGAGATCCCTGCACCCCATCAGGGGACACTACATAGCACATTTCCCCGTGGATACAGTTTTCAGTGCCTACAATTTTAAGAGTAGGTAACAAGAGCAAGTAACATGGAGAAGTAAAACTACTGAAAGATATAAGCAGCAAGTACAACAGTACTGAAAAGAAGACTTCAGGCATGTTTCTGGAGTGTTCTAAGTTATAGCTGTGGAGATTCTGAAACTGAAACAACGCTGTTGTACATACATACCAGCCCCAAAGCAAGCTTTGTTTACATTTAATTGTGCCCTCTATTCGAAGACGCCTTGTAAATGGCACTGTATCGCTAAGCTCACATTAAGAAGCCTTGTAGACAAAGTGGCCCACATATTCAGATACAAATATAAGATGCTCACAGAATAAATGTATGTGTTCGCCTTGTCTATTTCAGAAGAAAAAGTGATTCAGGATGCAACAGAACCTAGTGCATTTGCAAAACTAATGGAGAGAGCAGGTGGTGCTCTTCATGGAAAGACAACAACGGATATGTCAGAGAAAAAAGAAGTTTAGTGGCAGTGGCAAGAGGATGATTTGCAATAAACTAACAAGCTTTGGCAAATACATTAAGTCTGTCCTTGATAAACATACATGTTTTTTGATATTTTTTGTGCAAACATATGCAGTATGCAAAAAGTCAAAAATATAGAAAATATGAAACTAAAGGAGTAGTCTGGGAAATCTGATTCTGGCACTGAAGAGCACTTCTTTAATGTTAGCTGTGGCAATGTGATAAAGAAGAAGACCATCACTCACAGTGAAGGGTGCCAATTGATAAAGTGGGCTCACCCACTGCCTCAAGCTACATATTGTGGTAAGTGGCTGAAACATGTGAATGATACTCAGACAAATAGATGAAGTGAGCTGCCCAAAAACCTCTGTATGTTAGTATATATTTACATACAAATTTTCTGGAAAACATGAGTCAGACCTAAAAAAATGAATATAACATGCCATATGGTGTTAAACATCCTTTCCCATTAATAAACCAATAGATTGAGCTCTGGATGTACAAACATTTCATTCAATGCAGCACAGCAAGGGAAGTTGTTGCACTAGCATGAAAGGGAGAGAGCAGAGTTGCACCATATTTTCAAAGAAATAGCACAGTTCTGCTCCCTCCCTGCGCTGGGGCACTTTGAGCTGCCTAGCACCAACAAAGGTACCCTTGTGCCATAATGCAATGGTGCCTGGGTTGTGGTCAGGATAGTTTATGTGCAGCAAGGGGTACCTCCCTGCACGAGAAATATACTTGAATGGCTTTTCCTCTTTGTACGTGTCCTGCAAAAAGCAGCACACAAGAAAGAAACATAACAAGGAGAAATTAAGATATTTCTCCTCGTTAAACCAGCCTCAGGCAGGCTTACCATTTTGGAGCATACCCATATCTACAAATCTTTGTAAATATCCGTTTGCTCCAAATCCATGGGTGGATAAATGGGAACGCCCATGCACCTCCCATGAAACGCCTCCCTGACACAAAGTAACACAAGACAGCACAGGCTTCTGTGGACCTTGACATAGAAGGGGCTTGTTTCTGGGTTGCCCTTTTGTAACCCATGAATCAGTACCTGCTTCAACTAACTTAGATTCAGTGATCTGCAAATAAGTCTTTGCAGCTCTGCTGACCCTTCAACTCCAAACACGGCTGTCCTCTTTCCACCATATTTATGAGTTGGCATCTCCCTCAAGCATACTCAAGCCTCACATGCATGCATCCAGCTAGGAAGAATGTGTGCAGAACCAGTTGAGCACAGTGGATTGCCCGTGTTAAGGAAATGTGTTAATGAAAACATCGTCCCAGGGGAGAGGCAGGAGCTGTTGTTTGTGTCTATTTAATTGCAGGCAGGTCTTGTCCCATTGGGACCCCTGAGGAGGTCCTTTAGAGTTTGGCGGACAAGAGCTCTGCCATTAATTGGTGAAGTTCCCACCATTCGGAGCTCAAGGTTCCTCACACCCATTTTGAGGTGAAGGAACTACTAGATTTCCAGCTCAGCTGGCTCCACTATCACAAACCATTGATGCTTCGGCCCATCCATTTTAGGGCTGACGGTTGCCTTGACAGTACTCGTGTGCAATTTAGGGTAGGTAGTTGTAATTGATTTCTCCTGCCTGGGACCACCATGCAACAGATAATAAAATATTGCTGATTAAACGGTCGAAATTATCTTGTACATCAGGGAAATTTTTTTGTTCTGCAGAATGAAACTCCAACTTTGGAGGTTTCTTTCTGCAGAAGAGAACCTGTGTGTCAACCGCTTGGGTCACGCGCTAACAGTCTCCTCCCTAGATGAGAATTCCCTTCTTCCCCAAGCCACCACTCTTGCATTCAGTAGGGTCCTTCTTCACTTGCCCCCTCCATATATGCAATTTGGTGCTTCCTACATCCCAGTTCTTCTGCCCCAAAAGCAGTCATCCCCCCCTTGCCACTTCCTTACCTCTACTAAGGTCAAATGTTCTGGCCTCGGTTCTTAGGGAAGCCAATAAGCTCTGTAGGTTGCTTTTGGCAGCACAATTGGCAATGCACTGTATTTGGGCCGGCCTGATTACCTGATCAGTAAGCTGCAGGTGGTCTAAAATGCAGCAGTTTGCATGCTTCCCGGCTTGCCAATGAGATTTGTACTTTGTACGCTTTTGTAACCTGCACACGTCACTTTTCCTCCTGTAATGCACCGTTTGCTACCTCTTGTATTTTGTTTGCTCACAATTGTCATTTTTGCCTCATGTAACTTAACGTTTGCTTTTGTAATTTGTTCACTTGTAATGTTCTCCTCATGTATCAGTTCTGTTCCTATTGTGAAGCGCTCTGACACCTTCGGGTAAAGTCCGCTCTATACAAAAACGTATAAAATAAATAAATAAACTCATGTATCCCCTTATCTTAGAGAGCTGCATTGGCTTCCTATTAGGAAGAGGATTCTTTTCAGGAACTTGCTACTGGTCCACAGGGCTCTTCATCAGTCTGGCACAGGGTACCTTTGAGCAAGAATTTGTTTTTTTGCTCCTTTCAGGCGTTTGCGCTAAGCTGAACTCCTTCTGGCCATAATCCTTATGATTCGACGGTCCAGAACGGGGGCAAGGTCCTTTTTATTTTTGGGACCTCCACTTTGAAATAAATTCCTTTTGGAGTTGAGGTGCATTTCATCTACTCCCCCAGTTCTGGAAGAAACTGAAAACTTGGTTTTTGAAGCAAGATTAATGTGCAAGATTAATGTTACTGCTCTCAGCTACATCTCAGTGGAGGTGCAGAAGGCCGGACACTCCTTGGAGTAACAGTGGCACTTTAGAAATGTCTTTTACATTACATTACATTACAATCCAGCTTCACGTGTACAGTGCGCACATGCGGTTTGTCATACACACTCGAACAACAGGCATATTAGGGAGGCAGATGAAGAGAAAAACACCAAAAGATAATTCGGTTTAGGATCTTTTAGCAAAGAGTAATGGTTAAATAACAGTTGTTTATGCCCTCAATATAAATCTGAGGAAACCGTTCCAAATCAGTTGCTGTTTTTTCAAGTTCACTAAAGAAAGTCTAATCAATCACAACCACTAATTGTTATGCCTTTGTGTTACAAATTCATTTTTTCAAGAAAATTGGTATTGTGGTGTACACTCACTTAATGGTCCCATTCACTCACACTTTCGCTTTTTCCTTCACTGTTTTAAAAAGAGCTGTATTGTGGAATTACAATTCATGCCTTGGTAAAACAGGAAGTATCTTATGGTAGAACTGAAACAAATGCGGTAAAAACTAGTACTTAAAGTGGCAAACACTCAAAATACATAATTTATTCAGTACCAGAAAAGTGGCATCGGTGCAGGGGTAGGTTGATTGCATCTCTGTAATTACCACATTTATGGTAATTGACCCAACATACAATCTTGTGAAACACAACTAGAGTTGTAAAGTAGGGGTGCGGTATATTAAAAAATAAATGTTGTTAGGGTGAACCAATTGCATTAATAGGAGGAAAAAAAACATATATCATAATTCGTAAATTCAGCGTTAAATTTAAGGATCGTTTTGTTTTAATTGCCTAAGGTCAAAAAGCAATATGTCTGTTTAATGCAGTGTGTACAAATCGAATGATAAGATGAGGGTCCTTTCTAGTCAGCTGCTGTCTTCCAGTCAGCAGTAGTTCAGCTATAACATGGCTCTTAAATGTCAATGTGTTCATTTTAGAGTGTTGAATTATCTGCTGAAGCCGGCGAACTTCTTAAAATCGTTCACAAACTCCACTGGCTCCCAGTTAGGGAGCGTATT
The DNA here is from genome assembly GCF_964261635.1 of Lissotriton helveticus. Taxonomy (NCBI): domain Eukaryota; kingdom Metazoa; phylum Chordata; class Amphibia; order Caudata; family Salamandridae; genus Lissotriton; species Lissotriton helveticus. The sequence goes on from NC_136063.1 coordinate 1,315,959,545, forward strand.
AAATTCAAGGCTCTCTGCTTTGCGCATCGTATAGCCCATGGCAAAGGCCCAGGCGACCTGCAAAACCTTCTTGCTGTCCACCGTCCTTACCGGAATTTGAGATCGTCCGGAGCGATGCTGTTCAAGCCCCCTCGTATTGCCAGAGCCAGGATGGGCGGGTGCTCGTTCAGGTATCTGGCTTCTAAACATTGGAATGCTCTTCCTCTCGATCTTCGTATGGAACCCTCAGAAGCCAGATTCCGCGGAAAACTTAAAACGCTCCTCTTCCCTTCGACTTAATTCTTCTGTATGCTCTGACCTTGGCCTTTCGCCCTAACTTTTGCCTCTCGATGACTTAGCAGCATCTAGCGCGGGGACACACTGTTTTTGTGCAGCCAGGCGCTCTAGAAATGTCTTATTATTATTATTAGTTCTTTTAATTTTTCATTTGCTGCAGCTGTATGCCAACGAGAATTTGCTTTGGGACTGGAGATGTTAACCACTAAAAAGAGTCAATTTCAGTGTTTTTGTGTAAATATTATTGAAATGGTAATTAAATAAAATACTCATATTCATGTTCATGTTAGAAAATCCTATTGCCTTCAATCCAAACCTGTTAATATAATGCTTAAGTTGTACTGACAAAGCTAAGCAAAAATATGTCCTAGTTTTACCACTTTTTGTAACTAGCAGGAATCCCCTTACCCTCCGGCACTAAGACAAGCTCTCAAGAAAATAATGGAAGTAAGAAAAAATGGGACTATTCAAAAGTGCATTTTATCTTTGAATAGTTCAGGGTTCCTAAATTCGTTTGAAAAGGTTACCAGGTAACACCAGCAAAATGTAGCACTAGAAAATGGTCTGATTTTGACATCTTTTCAGAAGCAAACTGTTGCACTATTGACAGTGCCCTAGTAATGCAGCAGGTATTGTGGCCTGTTTCCACAAGGGGCCTTCTTACGAGATTGGTGGTCCTCCAGCAGTGATGGCACCACGCCATCCGCTGGAGAACCACCAAAGCAGTGGTGCGCCCACCTGCCGGAATACAAATGTAATCCTGGCTGGGTTGCCGGTGCAGGGGCAGTCTGACTTCAGTGGTCTGTTAGGCTCATAGGAGAGCTTAACATGCATACTGCTGCAATGAGAGCGAAGACTGTAAGTTCATGCTCGGTGTGGCATGTATGCCACACCATGCAGCAACTGGGAGTGCGATACCAGGGGAGCACAACATGTCCCCCGTGCCCCCCCCCCAGGCCCAGTAGCGACAGGGGGCCATAGAGTTGCCTCTCTGCCCAGGGACATCTTAAGGATTTTGGGGGCCCTGGGCCAAACATATTTTGGGGGCCCCTGTTCAGAACAGCTTTGAATTTATGATCCAATTTGAGTCCCTGTTTCCCACGCAGTTTCCGCTTCCTCAGCTGCGTTAGCGATCCAGTTTGCATCATAGTCATTAGCCTATATATTCCCGATGTAAATGGACATGCACAGCTGACAGAAGTAGAATTTAGTGTTTCCAGCCCTGGTACTAGGTTTTTAATACTTTTAAAATTGTATATGTGTGGCTAAATTACTCTGTGCTTTTTAACAATTTCTCCTCCCTACGTGCACTTGCACTTTACTTGATTCTGCTTGCCTACAACTCCTTATCTGCATTGATTTGCATCCCGCTTTTCCTCCAGTCCTGGTCCGCCACGGCTTATACGCTGATTGTGCGGAGGGCTGAGGCTACTATCTGGCTTCTCACTTCCGCCCATGCAGTTTCCGCTTCCTCAGCTTCCGTTAGTGATCCAGTTTGCATCATAGGCATTAGCCTATATATTCCCAATGCAAACGGACGCGCGCAGTGGGTGCACCAAAGGCAAGCCCGTCTGCGTCAGGAGGCGTCCAGGGCCCGCCATGCTGCCCAGTTCCCCTCCGGTGAGTTTCTTCCACTGTAATACAATAGGGAAAACTGCTTAGCCTTTGGCGGCTACCAGTATGTAAGTGTACAGCGGCTGATCCGAGCTTGGAGGTAGAATTTTGATTCAATAAGTGCAACTGGTCTCTCCTCCATCCCAGAAATCTCGCACCCAAGACCCTCCCACGCAACAATACGTGAAAAAACAATAAGAAAACAGAGGACTTAAAGGCCACCCTTTTAAATTGTCGCTCTATGCAAAAGCATGAACACACATTTATGGCCTACTTTTAGACAAACAGCCTGAATTTTTATTTCTCACTGAGACCTGGCTGTCTGAAGCCTTCAACCCTACTATCACCTCTGCCTTCCCTAATGGTTATAAAAACCTTAGGAGGGACCGACCGAGTGGGAAAGGGGGAGGTGTCGTCATAATTTACAATAAAAAACTAGACTGCTCTCCCATACTGATGGAAAACATCGAGGGGGCAGAGTCCTTAGGCTTCTGCTGTACCTTATCCCCCAATCCTAGCATAGCTGGTTTTCTGATTTACAGACCTACCAGTGCAATTGGAAAATTTATTACTACCCTTAATACAGCCACCACCTATCTGGCCTTAAAATACAACAACTGAGCGATTTCAATATACATATGGACAATGGAAAAGACCCTCAAACAATTTTCTTGTTGAAGACACTGCAGGCCTGCAACATGTTTCCATTTATTACTTCGGCCAACCATGAGAAGGGCCATACCCTAGACCAAATCTTTCACAACATTGACATATCAGTAAGCCAACCTCTTCCCATAATCTGGTCTGACCACCTCCTATTAAAATCCATCATTCCCTACTCTGTCACAGCCCCTCGGGCTAACGCTGGGCAGAGGGTCCCTAATTACAGGACGTTCCATAAAATAGATGTTACTAGACGCCCTCGGTCATTCCTCACCGGAGCTATCTGGCTGCCCCGACTCGGAGACTCACTTAATAGATTAATGTCTCGGAACCAACATTGATGCAGTGGTACCAGTTGTTTCCTGCTCCTCAAAGAGTTTGGTCCCACCAGCTCCTTGGCTTAAGGATTCCCTCAGATTTAGCAAAAGAAATTGTAAACAAATTTAACTGAAATGGTGTAAATCCTATCCACTTGAGAACAGGAAGGTGTATAAAGACAACTTAAAAGCTTATTACATTCTCATGAAGGCAGCCAAGAAAAACGTCTTTCAAACCAAGATAGAAAATACCCAAAATAAGAGTAAGAAAATCTTTAGTATAGTTAAATCCTTTACCGCCCCAAAAGCCGGCACAAAGGAAGGGCCATGCACGTAAGAATGGTCTAAGCAAATAGCTCAATTCTTCCACAAAAAGATCTCTGTGATCCAACAAGCCTTCACTAACATCCCAGAGGAATAACTGACCTTCTATCTTGATTTGAATAGCATATTTCACCTCTTGGATCCTCCATCTTTACTAGCTTTCCCTGCGTTTCAGCATGAGTCACTGACCCTTCTTCAAAGCATTAGATCTGGCTCTCCTACCGCCCCATGTCCAGCGAATATCCTGAACCTATTAGCTCTCACCATAAACACCACGGTAAACCAGCTCTTTAATGCTTCCCTCTCCTCAGGCAACATGCCAAAATTATGGAAGAATGCTAAGATTCTTCCACTACTGGGCAATCTCCCTTCTTCCGGCCCTCTCCAAAGTATTAGAGAAGCATGTAAACAAGGCCCTCCAAAAACAAATTGAAGATTGGAAGCTCCTTCATGAGTCCTAATCCGGTTTTAGGGGTAACTACAGTACGGAGTCCGCTCTGCTTGAAGTGATTGAATTTCACAAAGGTAAGCTGGACCAGAGAAGCAAGGCTGTTCTGATACTGCTCGATCTGTCGGCGGTCTTCGATACGGTTCCATGTGAGAGGCTCCTGGAGAGACTTGCTAACATCGGCCTGGGGGGGACCGCCTTACCATGGATGTCATCCTTCTTGGCAAATAGATCTCAGGACATCTGGCTCCCCCCCTTTCTTATCACCGGTTCCGGCCATGAATGTACATGTCCCTCAGGGCTCCATTCTCAGTCCTACCCTTTTTAATATATATCTATCCCCCCTTGCATTTCTGATAGAAGAAGAGGGTGCTAAAATGGTTTCCTATGCTGATGACAGCTGATTTTTACGTGTGAAAAAGGAACCGACTTTGACAGGGCAATGATTAGGTCTTGCCTCACAAAGGTTTTTAACTGGTTTATGATCAATCAGCTAAAGTGCAATCCTGACAAAACTGAAGTTGTTTTTTTTGGTAATCCAGAAACACCTGACTGGAGCTCTTGGTGGCCACAAGATCTGCCCCCCCGCCCGCGGAAAAGGAGAAAGTCAAAAACGTAGGAGTTGTCATAGCCAAGACACTCTCCATGCGCTTTCAAATCCAAAATCTAACTGGCGCTTGCTTTGCCATACTCTGGATGCTAATAAACATTCCTGCCACTGTTACCGCTTAAGAGCAGTAAGATCGTGGGGAAGGCTCTGGTTACATCAATGCTTGACTATGTCAACAGCGTGTACCTCGGTCTTCACAAATCCCTTATCCAGCACCTACAAGTGGTACAAAACGCGGCGACCAGAGCCATCTTGAGACCTAAACCCAGTCTCTACACTGGCTCCGCATAGCAGAATGGATTGACTTGAAAGCGATGGCCATCTTCTTTAAAGCTTTCCCTGGCTTAAGAGATGGCTACCTAAATGAGAGTGTTAATCGCTACACAACATCTAGACCTGTTGTATTTGGGGGTCTCTAGTTGGCAGAGGTAGGTACCTTTGTTCAAATAGGGACCCTTGGTTCTAGTCAGGGTAAGGGGCTACGCTCCTAAAATAACCCCTGCTCATCCCCTTGGTAGCTTGGCATGGTAGCTTGGCATGAGCAGGCAGGCAGGCTTATTTTACACACACACATGCCCTTGGGACATGTGTGTGAGTAAAATGTACTTACGTGACATTTCAGGGGTGACATTTCCTTTGGACCCCCCTGCACCCTTGAAATTGCATTCTCATTTTGCGATTCCTTTATTGCGAATTCGTAAAATGAGAATGCCTTCCCATTGATTCCTATGGGCCTCTAGGCCCATAGGAATCAATGTAAAGCGATTCCTTATTTGCGATTCGCAATTAAGGAATCGCAAATAAGGAAAATTAAGAAATCGCAAACACTTTTGCGAATTCTTAATGCATAGGAATTTGCGATTCCTAAATTGCGATTCCTTAATTTTCGCAATTTAGGAATCGCAAATTCCTACAATGATGCATGTGGCTGTTACTTCATGGTAATTTACCCCTTCCAAATTGCGAATTCGCAAATTAAAAAAAATCATGCATAGCATTTAAGAAATCGCGATTTCTTAAATGCTGTCGCAATTTCAGAAATCGCAAAAAATTGCGATTTCTTAAATTGCGAAAAATGAAAAAAAAATGATGCATCCCAAAAAAGGTTTTTGCATTCGCAAACGGCCGAATTTTGCGATTCGCACTGTTTGCAAATGCAAAACAGCTTGATGCATGGGGCCCTAGGTGTTGTCAAAGATAAGGAAAACACTGTTTAACCAATTTCCTCATGGCACACCACATCAAAGGTAATCCATGCTCGAGAGTCAATGGGTTTCGAGTCCCTGATTATTTTGGGGTTCTCCTCTGGACTCGGACTCGGTCGTGGGCTCTCAATGCAGCATTGAGTGAATCTGGGCAGACTGAGTTCAGAAGACGATAGTCCTACTCTTCAAATCAAAGGGCTTACATGCAGTCGGACACTTCGGGTCTCTGTTTAATTTATAATGTAATTCAAGTTTCTTCCAATGAGAAGAAACTTGAATTACATTATCTAATGAGGACATTCTTGTTCAGCCATCTATTGGACATTCTTGTTCAGCCATCTATTCTTTCGGACCATGCACCCATAACTTTTACATATCTAGGTAGTAAAGCTAAGACTCCCACCCGATGGACGTTAAACAGAGGTATATTGGAAGACCCAGAGTTAATCATTAACATTAAGGAATCAACAACCAAATTCTTTCTAGATAATGTAGGGTCTACAACCCCTGATGTGGTATGGGAGGCTTTTAAGGCCTATATTCGAGGGGAATTTCATAGCTTCATTTATTTTAAAAACAAGAAGAATAGGCTAGAGTTTCATAAAATGGAATTAGAGATATCCAGATTAGAGAACGTAAGGCTCCAATGTCAACCTGAGATCCTCCCTTCTATTCTAAAAGATCTAGAACGAATCCGCTCAGATTATAGAGCTAAATTGGAGGAAAAAGTGAAAGCCAAATGGAATATTCACAGAATGGAGCATTACGAATATGGGGAGAGAGCAAGTGCTACACTAGCCTGGAAGTTAAAAGCTGACAGGGTTAAAAACAACATTAATAAATTAATAATAGATGAAGTAGGCACAACATCATGCAAACATGAAGATATGCAGCGATGCCTGGTTAATCTGTTCTCGGATCTATATAAAGAGGAGGTAGTTCCTGACATTGATAGCATTCAAACATGGCTTTATAATAAAGATCTGCCGAGATTGACCAATGACAGTCAAGAACTACTTGAAAGACCTATAACAGAGGAAGAGATTAAACAGCATATTGCCAAGATTAAAAACAACAAGGCAGCGGGGACGGACGCACTTCCAGGGGAAGTCTAAAAAACTCTCGACGATGTTATTATATCTAGACTCCTAGAATTATTTAATTATATTTACATAGAGGGGGGAAGGTACCCCCATCATGGAAGGAAGCAACAAATGTTCTTATACTGAAACCCGGTAAGAGCCCACTGAAGGCAGACTCCTATAGGCCAATCTCCCTGCTAAACGCAGACTATAAGATCTTCACTAGTGTTTTGGCAGGGAGATTGGTCAAGGTGATACCACAGGTGATAGGGGATGAGCAGAAGGGGTTTATTCCGGGTAGGTTTATACAGGACCAGATATTACAACTGATTGGCTGTATAATCTTGCGGTAGCAAGGGCAGAACCGCTTGCAGTGGCAGCGTATGACGCCGCTAAAGCGTTCAACCGCGTTAGCTGGATTTTCCTCTGGGAAACCCTCAGGGTTATGGGATTTGGCCCTCTGCTTATACGTTCATTAGTAAAATGCTATGACGGCGCATCTGCTACTATCCTCCTAAACGGAAAATTAACTCCTAGGTTTGAAATAAGGAGAGGCACCCGACAGGGGTGCCCCATCTCACCCTTATTATTTAACATTTACATAGAGCCATTGGCGCAAATGCTCAGGTTAGATCCCCAAGTAACACCTTTTCGGATTCAAGACCTAAATATCAAATTCGCCCTTTACGCGGACGATCTGCTAGTATATACTAGTAACCCTATCGAGGTCTTGCCAAAGGTTGAGCACTCTTTAAGTGAGTTCTGAAGATTTTCTGGCTACTCAGTGAATACTCTTAAGACTGAGATAATGTGCTGGGGAGTTGAAGGCTGGGAAAGTCAAGGGAGATCTGGATTTAAATACTTGGGAATTAGTATAGAGCAAGAATTGTTGAACATCCCCTCGACTAACTTAAATAGAGTAATAAAGGAAATTGACCATCTTTTCCTTAGATGGAGAAACATCCAACTCACAATATATGGCCGAATAAATATAGTTAAGATGGTAATCTTACCCAAGCTAACATACCTTTTTAGCGCCATTCCCCTTGAATTTTCCTCTAAGCTTATTGGGAAAATTCAGAGTAAAATAGGTAGTTTTATATGGGCCAATAAAAACTCCAGATTATCCTGGAAAAGCTGAAGAGGAGACTTCTTAAGGGGGGCTAGCACTACCTGACATCTTCTGTTATTGTCTTTCTTTTCAGTTAAAAAATATTCGCAGTCTTTTGTTCCGTCCTAACGATTATAATTGGGGGAGGATCTTGACAGCAATGGCGACACATGAGGAGGGCGGTGATGGTTTCTTGTACAAGTTTGGAGCTATAAGGTTCTTCAAGAAAGTCCGCCTAAAGGTAATTCGGGCGGCACTTAACTCATGGCAGAATCTGAAAACCAGGTGGGTTATAAAATATTATTCGGATTTCGCCCCAATCTGGGGGTCTCCGGGGCTTCCTGACTGCTTGAAGGATAGCTTGGCAGTGCCAATAGAACTCGCAGGCATAAGTACATGGTCCGAATTAATCTCAGTAGATGGGGTTTTACCTTGGGAGGTCTTGAAAGCAAGGATTGGAGACTCCTTTTCACGATTTAAATTTTTACAACTACGCTCGTGTTACATTGCAGAAAAGAACAATATTGGCGTAAATTGGGAAATAGAGTTTAAGCTCCAAAACCCCATCCCCCTAAAAAGGAAGTCGGGATATGGTACAGAAGCCTGCTAGATAGAGAAGATATTCAGCTCCCCCCTCCCCATCTGGTTTGGAGAACATCAATTTTAGAAACTAGAGCTGCAGAGTTTTATCTTCCATCTATCTCTAACCTTTATAAGTTTGTAAAATCAGCTTCTTTGAAGAAAAACCATTTTTTTGCTATTAATAGGATTTATTATACCCCTTATAAAGTAGCTAAGTTTGTTAGTGATCCACCCCTAGGTGCCCTAAATGTGGCATGCTTAAGGCAGACGATCTGTACATGTTTTATGATTGTTCCCAATTAAAAGGGTATTGGCAGAATGTAGAGCTGGCATTAACGGGTATATTAGGCTACAAAGTTAAGTTAGACCCTGCATTGGTCATTTTTGGCTTAAATTCTTCACTGGAAAATTGCATATCTAAAGCACAGATTGGCCTCTTTTTAAATTTGATTCTATTGGCCCGTAGGGAACTATGTATATTATGGAAAGATCCAGCTGCTCCACTTTATGAGAAGTGGCTCCAGGCCGCGTTCGCAATGGCACAGCTTGACCGTACAGAAGGCAACATTTGGGCGCCCTTAGTGTGCTGGGGGAAGGCACTAAGGCTGGTTTAAGATCGTCCAAGGATTACACCAAGCCTTGTACAAAGAAGCAGGCCTGGCGGCCCGTAGCGTATGCAGGAACATGGACCCAGGGCGCCTAGGATAAACGGGGTCTAATGTTACGATGGCAGACGCTTACGGTGGTATGAGGACAATCTAAAAAAAACACAAAAAAACAAACAAGTTTCTTCTAATGAAATCTTTTAACTGGCTAAAAGCCGCCGTGTGGCATAGATGCGACCCGGTCTGGCTCAATGTGAGGTAATCTTGTAAGTCCAGTGATTCAATGCGGGAGAGAGCTTGTCAATTTATAATTGCACTCGCACAGCCTCAGGAATGGTCCTGGACGCAATCCGAGGTGAGATCCTGGGTCTTCCCCAGCAGCCGGTTCTCCGAGACATTCACAGCATACATCACTCCTACATCTTTGGCTGTACTATCTGTCTCTGGGGAGATAGTGCCTAGTGGAGTAGGGAGGCATTGTCTCCAAATTGCACCTGAGTTATAGCGTGTTGGCGCATATTTCCTTGACTGCAGCACTACAATCACAGCTGGTGAACAGTCTGTTGATGCCACCTTTGAAGCTGCAAAGTAACATTCTTGTTATTTTTTTATTTTTCCCAGTTTTTACACTCTTTTTGTGTTGCTTGGTGCAATTTCTTCACCTCAGTTGCCTTTTTGTTAAAAAAAACCACAGTTCCACAAAAAAGAACAAAAAAAAGGTTCTTGTCAGAACTGCCTTTTACAGTTAAAAAAGATAAAGGGCCATATGTAGGTGGCCAAATACCGGTCGGTAACGGCCGATTTCGGCCGTTACCGACCGGTATTTTGATTTTCTGATGTAGGTGGCCAAAATATTACCGATTCTGTATATTTACCGAATCGGTAAATTTACCGAATCTGTAAATTACCGAATCGGTAAATGTACAGAATCGGTAATATGGGATGTAGGTGGCACTGGAAACAGTGCCACAGGCCCTTAGGAATTCGTTATTTACCATGAAATATTATGGCATGGTAAATAACGAATTCCTGTGTACATGCACATCTGTGCATGTACACCTGTGCCATGTGGCACACAGACATGCCCTAAGGGCATATATGTGTGTCACATGGCATAAAAGCCAGAAACAGGGGTGCAACAGGGTGTCAAAGTGACACCCTGTCCCCCTTGTAAAATCGGAAATTTTACCGAACCGGTAATTACCGATTCGGTATTTGCTATTGAATCCTATGGGCTTCAAGGCCCATAGGAATCAATGGCAAATACCGAATCGGTAATTACCGATTCGGTAAAATTTCCGATTTTTACCGATTCGGTAATTGTTAAGGAATAATTACCTACATTGCATTTACCGAATTTTAAATACCAAATCGGTAAAATTCGGTATTTACGATTCGGTAAATGCAATTTACCTACATATGGCCCAAAGTGTGCTATATAGGTAAGTGAGTGGGTGTGTGAGTAACTGCATAGGCAGTGAGTGAGAGTGTGAGTGCTTGTATGAGTGAGTGAGAGGGTGTACAAGTAGCTGTACAGTGAGTTAGTACCTGTGTGAGTAGCTGTATGTGCGAGTGAGTGCCAGCGTGACTTGCTGTATGGGAGGGTGAGTGGTTGTGTGACTGACTTTATGGGTGAGTAAATGTTTGTGTGAGTGGCTGCATGGGTGAGCGAGTGCCTTTATGAATAAGTGTATGGGTGAGTAAGTGCTAGTATGAGTGGTTATATGGGAGAGTGAGTTGTTGTGGGAGTAACTGTATGGGTGAGTGAATGGTTATGTGAGTGGCTGTATGGCTGAGTTAGTGCTAGTGTGAGTAACTATGGACGATTGAATGGTTGTGTGAGTGGGTATATGCATGAATGAGTGGCTTTGTGAGTAGCTATATGGGCAAGTGAGTGCTACTGTGAGTGCCTGAATGGTTGAGTGACTGTTAGTGTGAGTGGCTGTATGGGTGAGTGAGAGGGTGTGTGAGTAGCTATATGGGTGACTGAGTGCTAGTGTGAGTAGCTGTATGGGTGAGTGAGCAGCTGTGTGAGTAGGTATATGAGTGAGTGAGTAGGTATATGAGTGGCTGTGTGAGTGAGAGAGAGGATGTATGAGTAACTATATAGTTAAGTGAGTGGGTGTGTGAGTGGATGTATGAGTGAGTGAGAGAGTATGCGAGCAGCTGTATGAGTGAGTGAGTGCCAGTGTGACTGCCATATGACAGAGTGAGTGGTTGTGGGAGTGGCTGCATGGGTGTGTGGATGCTGTGTGAGTAGCTGTATGGGTGAGTGAGTAGCTGTGAGTAGCTGTATGGGTGAGTAAGGGTTAGTGTGAGTGGCTGTATGGCTGAGTGAGCAGCTATATGAGTAGGTGATTGAGTCGGTGTGTGACTGAGTAGTTGTATGAGTGAGTGAGAGGGTACATGAGTGGCTGCATGGGTGAGGTAGTTGGTATGTCAGTGGCTGTATGGGTGAGTGAGTGCATGTGTGAGGGGCGTTATGAGTGCATGAGAGGGTGTGTGAGTAACTGTATAGGTGAGTGAAAAGATATGTGAGTGGGTGTTTGAGTGAGTGAGTGTATGAGTATCTGTATGGGTGAGGGAGTATGTGCATCAGTGGGTGCATGTGTGAGTGAGTGTGTGTGTGACTAGCCATATGGGAGAGTGAGTGGTTGTATGAGGGGCTTTATGGGTGAGTGAATGGTTGTATTAATGGCTGTATGGGTGAGTTAGTGACTGTATGAGTGAGCAAGTGTGTGAGTGGTTGTATGGGTGAGTGAAAGGATATGTGAGTAGCTGTATGGGTGAGGGAGTTGATGTGTCAGTGGCTGTATGGGTAAGTGAGTGCATGTGTGAGTGGCTGTATGAATGAGTGAGAGGGTGTATGCGCAACTGTATAGGTGAGTGAGTAGGTGTGTGAGTGGGTATATGAGTGAGTGAGTGTGTGAGTGCTTGTATGAGTGAGTGAGATGGTCTATGAGTAACTGTATGGGTGAGGGAGGAGGTGTCAGAGGCTGTATCTGTGAGTATGTTTACATATGACTGGTCATATGGGAGAGTGAGTTGTTGTGTGAGTGTCTTTATGGATGAGTGAATGGTTGTGTGAGTGGCTGTGTGGGTGAGTTAGTGCCTGTGTGAGTGACTGAATGAGTGAATGAGTGCTAGTGTGAGTAGATGCATGGCTGAGTTAGTTCCTATGTGAGCGGTCATATGGGAGCGTGAGTGGCTATATAGATGAGTGAATAGATGTATCAGTGGCTCTATCGGTGAATGAGTGAGTGCATCAGTAGTATATGGGTGACTGAGTATATGTGTTAGTGACTGTATGGGTGAGTCATTGGGTATGTGGGTAACTGGTGGTTGTCAGGGCCAGGGCAGGTCTGGTTTATCAAGCTATTTCAGGAACAAATTACAATGAGACAAGGATTCATAGTGATAGTTATTTATATAGGTGTTATCACTCTCTCCTTGAGAGTGAACGAAGAAGTGACTGACAGCCAACACATGTTTCACTCCTTTACATAGCTATTCGGCCTGGGGCTTTCTCAGGGCATATGGAAATCTTGGGAGACTTGGAGTCTTCGGTGAGGGGAGGTCCTATATATCTAGTAATATCGGGGGTAATGCCGGTCCGGTCTTTCTCGTATTGTGGCCATGAAAAGGGGTGAAAATATATAAATAACCATCACTATGAATCCTTGTCTCATTGGAATTTGTTCCTGAAATAGCATGATAAACCAGACCTGCCCTGACAACCACCTTGGAACTCTTTAATGTATTAGGGGGTTAGGGGTTTACCCCTGTCAAGGGCAAGTTGCCGCAACAAGATTTGCTCAATAACTAACGGCCAGTAAGGGACTGGGACCTTTCACCCCTCACCCTACAGAACGGTATGTGGGTAACTGTATAGCTCAGTGAGTTGCTGTGTGTAGAACTGGGTAAGTGAGTAGATATGTGAGTGATTGAGTTGGTCAATAAGTGGCTGTGTAACTGGCTTCATTGATACATGAGTGGGTGTGTCAGTGGATACATGGGTTAGTGAGTGGGTGTGAGACTGCCTGTGTATGTGGGTTAGTGGGTGAATGAGGGGCTATTTCAGTTACTGAGAGGGTTTGTGAATAGAGTATGGGTGAGTGAATGGGTGTGTCAGTGGTTGTTTGAGTGAACGAATGAGGGTGTGATCTACTGTATGTGTGAAATAGTAGGAATGTGAGTGGCTGTGTGGGTAAGTTGTTTCTGTGATAGGTTGTATGGGTAAGTGACTGGTTGTGTATATGCTTGCATGAATACGTGTCTGAGTGATTGTGTTAGCTGTTGTGTAACTGCCTGTAAATGTGCTCTATTACACTGAAAATTGTAATATCAAAATAGGCAAAGCAAAGTAATTGGAAGTGATGCCAAAAGCACTTTTTGTTTTAAAATGATCTCCATGGATATCTCTAAGCAATCTGTCTGTGGTAGAAAACTGTTTGGAGACATCTAAAAATGTTCAACTGCAGTTGCTATTGAAAAATAAAAAGCACATAAAGATATGTTAGTTTAATCTTCAAAGTTACAGAAAACATCACCCCTGGTAGACCAAATAATGTTTAAAATGCCGATGAACCATATAGACAAATTCCCAACAGAAGGTTTTTCCCCCACAATTAGTGCTTAGAAGTTTGGTTGGAAAAACAAAATAGTACAATTTCTTAGTTTGTAAGTCAGTGTTTGATTTCAAATTAACCCCTTGACCGCGGCGAAAATTCCGCCGCGGTGCGGGTGATTTATGGCGTGGGCGTGGTTCGGACGGCCCCTGGCCGTCGTCCGCACACGCCCACCGTGACGTCGGCCGGCCGCCGGCCGTCCAACGCATGGAAGGGGTTAAGGTTGCTGTAATTGGATTATGCCCATCCAGTTTCAAACTTTACTTAGAAAGTGTAGAATTTAGATGTGGTATTAACTCCTTTCTGGAAGATATAAGAACTCTTGAATTGTAAAGAACTTTTTAAAGACATTACCCCCAATATGTCTAAAACACTGATGAATCATGAAAGAAGAAACACAGTACACCACTTTTTTTTATCCAGAATTCCTCCTTAGATCAGAGGTTGGTAGTTTGAAAGGAAGTTTTGGTTTGAATTTTAGGTTGATGTTTTACATTCTGTCCATCCAGTTTCACTCTTTAAATAGACAGTGCGGTGTCCAGAGGGTGTATTTGTTCCTTTGTAACGGTATTTTCCAGTTCTTGTTAAGAATAACGTAGAGATAACATCTGATCTGCAGTTTGGGCAGGTCATATTTTGGTTAGTCTTCTTCAACAATTTGTCAAAAGGCAAAGTTCTGGAATCTGGTAATGTTAAATAGAGAAAACGCTCAGAATTTATTTGAGTGGTAGATAAATAATCACAATTTTCACAGTCATGGTTCAATGTGCAACTCAGTCCGAATAAATTATCAATGTTTACAGCTTCTTCTTCTAATCTCCAAACATGACCATAACACATTCTTGTGCATCTTGTTGACTGTAGGGAGTAAACATTACTGATCCACTATATATATCTAAAAGACCTTAAATACCTGGAGCAGAATGTATCACAGTTCTGTCAGTCAGTAAAGGTTGGAGCAAGTGATACAATTCAGAACACAATCTCTGTTTTTTGTTGAATTTGGTTGACTAGATGTGGTAAATTAAACAGTAAATTGAGAACAACATATGTATAGCGGTTGACACCTGAACAGTTTTCCAACTGGTAACCTATAATAGCTCCATCATTTTCCAGTTTTCTCTTCTTAACAACTTCTAGATTGTCCTTGTGTCCTTTCTTCTCTGCAGCATCTGTACACTCTTTTGAAATTTTTCATTTTGGATAGATTATCCATTTCTCATATACAGGGTATTGGACTAAATGAGGACTGTATAAACTTTTTAACCGATTGTACACTCTTACACAGCTTGCATCGGCACTAACTTTCTTTTCATCAAAATCAATCAAAATCAAACTGGACAATGTTCTAACTCACGACAATGCTACATATGACATTCCTTCTTTAAAAACAGTACTGCCAATATTAACAAAAAATGCATCTACACTTAAACCTTGTGATTTATGGACAGTTACAACATGCGCTATACAGAGTGGGAACTGTTTGTGCCGCACATATAAGCTTTTCACTAGCAGAAAGCGTACAGCACAATGGCCAATATGGTTCACTCCATTAATCTGATAACATTTTATGTCCAAGTATTCATCCTCATATGTATTTGGGAATTTAATAAAATCAATTACTTTACCTATTCCACCATTTACTAACCTTCCTCAACATTTAAATTACGACGCAAATTACTCAACAATTGTTGCTCATGCATAAGGGCTTTTCTAATCCTGCAGTTTTGAATACAGACTTCTCCAAAGCTTTCCATTCTGTTTGTAGTTTGTCTGTGAGTAGTATTGTGCTCTCTAATGTTCCATTGTATTAATAGATCATTTCCAAAATATCTTCATTCTCCAGTTGTAGTAATTATTCATTAAATTTGGAGCACTCTTGAATTGTCCGCATGAAACAAACTATAGATTTCTGTTCTTCAATGAAAATGTACATTTGTTCAGCTGTTGTAATATTAGATGGAAAAAGTTTCCTGATAAGGCGAGTTTCTAAAGCATGTGTCCTTTCTTTTGTCTGAACTCCTATTCTTATGTCATTCAGCATATCTGATTAGCCACATCAGATTCTTGATTCATATTTTTCCCTAGTTCCTCGTATTCAAAGTTTAACCAAATATTCACAATGCCAATACTCCCCAATAGGTTGACCTTTACGGGGTAAGTTATAGTAGGTCACCAAATACAATTATATGCTTTCCTCCAAAGAGCACATCATAGTTTATTCTTGAATTCTGCTATATTCTTTTTTTAATTTTTTAATTTAATATTTTTATTAGCATTTTATTAGATAACCACATAACAAGCATGTCATCAGGAAACATCATGCCCCACCCCCCCCCGCCACCTCCAATTCCATCCCTAGAAACAATTCACCGTCCTCCATTGTCAACATTGTGAATAGTCCCCCCCCATTCGTAGTCTGACACAACATTACAATCCCTATCGCATTGCCCTCTTTTACGGCTTTCAGTCCCCACGTCCTCATCAGATCAAAGTCCCCCATCTAACCCATGATACCCGTCGCCACTTGCCCCACACTCTGCCAAACTTTTTGGGACATCCTCTCGCCTTCTACGTGACTCTTTCAGCTGCCATATATATGTCCATACCTCTTCGCCACTCTTCCAGCTGCGGCAGGGTGGAAACCCCCATCTCCTCACCACGTCTCTCTTGGCCACCACCAGCGCTAGTCCTAGGAAGATCAGCAGTGGCCGGTTCAAGTCTACGTCATTTGTCATTCCCAACAACACTAGTTTAGGATCTAAGGGTAGCGTGACCGACAGCACATCACCCAGTTCTCTTAGTATCTCCCCAGTACTCCTGAATTTCCGGGCAGGACCAGATGATGTGGTAGAAGTCCCCCCTGCCCCGCCCACACCTTAGGCACCCTGGTTCACTATCCCGCCCCATCTTGTGTAAGCGTACCCTGTCGAAGTAGGTCCTATGGAGTACATTATATTGAATAAGTCGCAGTCGAGACATGATCGCCACCTCTCTCGGATGCATCAGAACCGTGTTCCAATCCACCTCGTCCATTTCCCCTACCTCCTGTTCCCATGTGTTTCTAAGCTTAGCCAGCCCATCCGGCATGGTATTCATCAAGGTCCTATATGTCAGTGAGACCGCTCTGCTCGGGATCTGTTCTTGTAAGAGGCGGCCCTCCAGTGGTAGATACTCAGGGAGCGATCCAGTCAAAGTCCCCTCTGCCCTCTAGGCGTGTCGCAACTGTAGGTATTTAAAATATTGTGTATGATGTAAGTCGTATTCCCTCCTCAGTGATTGAAAAGACTATAGGTCCCCTTTTTTCATGACATCCCCTAGTGCCGATATACCTATGGTATCCCAGTTCTGGAATCCCTTCAGTTTACTGAGTTCCCTCAGCCAAGCACATTGCCACAGTGGTGTTTGCTTCGTCGGCTTCCGGTCCCATCCCATGGCCTTTGTTGCCTTCGCCCATGTCACCAGTGTGATCCTAGTGGCCGGGAGCAGTCTGGCTATCCCCTTTCCCCCATACAGATAGTGTAAGCATGTACGCTTCCCCATGCCCTGTCTTTCAAGCGCGTAGGTGGGGTGTGCTGCTGGGGCATGTACCCACTCATTTATTGGTGCCAGATGTTCCACCCAATAGTACGCTTCGATGTTAGGGAGAGAGATGCCCCCACTATATTGGTGTCTTTGTAAAGTCGTCAGTGCCACCCGGGGTTGCTTCCCTAGCCAGAGGAAGGCCCTCAGTTCAGCGTTAATGTGTCTAAACACCCTTTTTGGGATGGGAAGTATTCATTCTGAAAGGCATAGAGGAACCTCGGGAGCGTTATCATCTTGAACATGGCGGCCCTGCCTAGTATCGTTAGGGGGAGCATCCTCCACCTTGTCGTGTCGTCTATAAAATTGTCGATCACTCGCTTAATATTCCTGCCATAGGAAAGCATGGAGTCTCGCGTCACATATATCCCTAGGTAGACAAATCCCTCCACCTTCGTCTGGAGCCTCTCTGGGAGGTCTGGCCAATACTCCTGCCTCCGGGGATCGTAAAGGACCGACTTATGCCAGTTTATCTGGTATCCGGCTCTAGCCCCATATCGGGCCAGTTCCTCGAAGAGCGCTACAATTGTAGTATCCGGGTGCGTGATATATAAGAGGATATCATCAGCATATAACGATATTTTCTCCTCAGTATCATCTGCCTGCCCGATACTGAACCCCCGGATGTTTACATTCTGCCGGACCACACATGCCAGCACCTCTATGGTGAGAGAAAAAAGCAGAGGTGACAGCGGGCACCCCTGTCTGGTTCCCCGCCTAATTGGGAAGTCCTCCGACATTACTACATTAATTCTAACCCTAGCCCTCGGGTCAGTGTACAGCAGTGTTACCCACTTCCTGTATTTGGGCCCGAAGCCAAAACGCTCGAGCACCCCTTCTAAGAAAGGCCAGTGAACTGCGTTGAACGCCTTCTCAGCGTCAAGGGACAGCAACAGGTGAGGGTCTCGTCTGTCTCCCACCTCCATCAGCCAATTGTGCGTCCTTCTAAGATTCAACCTAGTTGCCCGGTCTGGAAGGAAGCCCGTTTGATCCAGATGTATAAGGCCCGTTATCACTCTCCGCATTCTCAGGGCCAGGATCGTCACCAGTAGCTTGATCTCCAAATTCAGGAGGGAGATGGGGCGGTACGACGCACAGTCGTCTGCCGGCTTGCCCGCCTTATGTATTGGAATAATTGTGGCCATGCGGAGGTCCGGCGGGAGCCCGCCCTCCTTCTCTGCATCCTCATATAGTCCCAACACTTGACTGGCCAGTAGGTCCGCTGTCTTTTTAAAGAATTCCGCTGGGAATCCGTTCTGGCCCGGGGACTTCCCCGCCCGGAGCTTGGCGAGGGCTTCCTTGATTTCATCCAGTGTAATACCTCCATCTAAGTCCCGCTGGTCCTCCTCCCCCAGGGCCGGGAGATCAATATGGGCCATATACTGCATCGCCTCTTCCTGTGACCCTAAGTCTCTGCCGTCATAAAACGCCTTGTAATACTTTGCGAAGGTTTCGCCAATCTGGTCATCTGTGCGCACACCTCTTCCGTGAGCGTCTTTCACCTTCTCCACCCATCTCGCATCTCTTTCTTTCCGACTGAGCCATGCCAACAGCTTCCCAGATTTATCCCCCACATCATAGAGGCGGTGCAGCGTCGCAAGCACCTGCATCTTCGCCTCCCCCGTCACTAAGCTTCTATACTGGCGTTGGACGTCCGTGAGTCTTCTAACGGTCCCTATATCCCCATTGAGCTGATAGTCCCTGTCCAGTTCCAGGTTCTGGGCTTCTAACGATCAAATCTCCTCCTGCGCTTTCCTTCTGTCCCCCGCCAGTCTATTCTGCGCTCTGTCCCGCAGGACCGTCTTCATTGCTTCCCAGAGCACTACCCGAGACGAGGTCGTTCCCTCATTTACGGCTATGTATACTTTTACATCCGCCCGTAGGCCTTTTAGCAGATCTAAATTTTGAGGATCCCAAGCCGTCAATTTTCAGGACGTGCGCCTTTTTCCCATTCCCCCGCCCACTTCTGCCAAAAGGGGTGAATGATCCGAAATGCCTCTCGCCTGGTACCCTGCCGTGTCCTGAACATGTATTGCGTGCCTATCCATAAATATATAATCCAATCTGGAGTATACCTTATGTGCTCCCGAGAAGAAGGAATAAGTCTTCTCAGCCAGGTGCAGCCAACGCCACTCGTCCACCAGTCCCAGTGCATTCATCGTCTTAGAAAGCAAGGTGGGGGGGGGGCAGGGTGCCAGTCCTTTCCCCAGTTCTGTCCAGTGATGGGTCCATGACGTCATTAAAGTCGTTAAAACATTAATATGGTCGGCCTCATGCTAGGCTTTGGGACGGGACAACATTAAAGTGTACGGCCAGAGCTTGAGCATGCCCCCCCTATGAAGCTACGGTGCGGTGCGGGAGGTGCATAGGCCGAAATGAGTATGTAATCCCTCCTCCCCCATTGCCCCCGCACCCCTTCACATGTTCCTTGTGGGTCTACCCATGTCTGAGCCACTAGGAAAGGAAGGGTCTTCTTTATTAGTATGGCTACCCCTCTGGAACCCTTGGTGAACCCCGCATGCGCGAGAACTTTATAGTGTCCCCTAGCCAGAAATGACCATTTGGTTCCCTGCAGATGTGTTTCCTGCAGAAACACTATGTCAGGTCCCACTCTTTTCACTTAGTTATGGACCAACCCCCGTTTGATTTTACTACAGAGGCCATTAACATTCCATGTCAGAATCTTAGTTCCTTTGTGTGCCTGGGCCGCCTCCACATGACTATGTGTCATCCTGTCGTGTATCATGTTGTGGAGTATTCAAGGACTGTGTGGGCGGGCCGACCACGTCTCGGGCGCGTATGACCATCTGAACATGCTGTAATAATTCCCCCCTCCCTCCTCCCATCCTGTGCCAACGGCTGACATTCACATCCATGTCCCCCCTATGTCCCCAAACAAGAAACAACAGCAACAGTGCTTTCGCCCACTCCCCCCCTCCCCACCTCTCCCCCCCATCCGTCCCATCTGTGCAACAAGCTACGTACAGGACTTCCAGGCAGAGAAGGTCTGTCGCCCTCCCTACAGAACCCCCTATTAACCTATCTCTAGAACGTTATTCCCACAACATGCAACTCTTCCCTCGTCATGAATAACGTTTCACTGGTTAAATAACACCATTTAGCATTAAAACAAGGAATAAATTAGGGGGGTGTAACAACTTGCGTTTGGCCGGCCGAGCGCCGTAGCTTGATCGTCCATATCGTCCCTCTTTTAAGAGTGTGAGTCCTGAATGTCTTCTGGCGAGGCCCCAACCTCCGCGACCGGTTCCTGCTCCATCTCATTTATTGCCGCCACCAGTGGGTGCATTGATTGCTCCTCCGGATCCTCACTGTCTGTTGTTGTACCACTAGGTTCTTCCTCTCCTTCCGATCTGTCTTTCCCAGCCAGGCAGCGGAACCTAGAGCCCGCCTGATCTCCCAGTCCCGAAGATGCTGAGTTGCGTCTCTGCCTCATGGTCGTGCTCTTCGCAGGGTACGGCGTCGTTTTCACCTTCCTGGTGCCTCTCATTCTTCTCGGCCATTGTGTCTTCGGTTGTTCCCACTGGGCCCTATTAGTAGGCGAGTTCATCCCTGTCCCGCGTCTGCCTTCCTCTGGTCTCCGGAAGGAGGGTTGCTCCTCCAGTCACTGCCATGCATCTTCAGGGTGCGTAAAGAAGTAAGTCTTTTCTTTATAAATAACTTTCAATTTCGCCGGGAAAAGCAGCATATATTGGATATGCAGGTCTCTCAGTTTAGCCTTTTCTGTGTCAAAGGAGCGCCTCAGTTTCTGTACTTCCTGGCTGTAATCTGGGAAGATCATTATTTGTGCATTTTCCAGATGGATCTCCCCCAGTTTCCTGGCTTCTCTCAAGATCATGTCGCGGTCCGCAAAGTTAAAAAAATGTGCAATGATCGGCCGTGGTCTCGCACCCACCAGTGGCTTCGCTAGCAGCGCCCTATGCGCTCTTTCTATCACGAAGCATATCGAGAATTTCGCCGTTGGGAAGGTCTTCTGCAGCCAGGAGAACAGGAACTCCTCCATGTTATTCCCCTCAATTCCTTCTCTAAAACCTTCAAAGCGGAGGTTGTTGCGGCGAGCCCTTTTTTTCCGGGTCGTCCACCTTCCATTGGAGTTGCTTATGGGATGCCTGGAGCTCCGCCACGTCCTTCTTTAGGGTAGGTTGCGGAAGTCTTGATGCAGCAGAGTGACCTCTGAGCCCACCTCCCCGATCTTGACCTCCAAGGCCGCCCGGGACGCCTGTATGTCCTCTCTTGACGCCTGTATGGCCCCCATCAGCAGGTCCTTGTCGGTGCGGGGCCGGGAGGCTCCGTCGCGACGGACGGAGGGTCTGTAGCATATCGGTCCATGGTCCCTTGTCTGGGGGTCCTGGTGTTAGTCTCTTTTTTGCCCATTTCGGTCCTGTCAGTGGGCTCCTGTGGACTTCGGATCCTGCTTCCTCTTCAACCAGGACACCTCCCTGCCACCATCCGCCAGTGCGGGCTCTAGACAGTCCGTCTCCCCGCCGTTCTCCTGTGTCGCTCCCTGCCTTGTGGTGCGCCCTCAGGCTAGCCTCTCGAAGTTGACCCAGGTCGGGGTGTGAGGGCAAGGTCCCGTCTGCTACCTGCCCTCTGCTGTCTAACTCCCTCCACAAAACCGGCAACTCTCTGCGCTGCTGGTGCCACACTGCTCCTCCCAGCACGGGGCCCGATGGCCAGGCCGCACCTCGACCACGGTTGTGTGTTCGACAAGGTGTGCCTCAGGGACCCACAGGGCGTGTCTCCGTAGCCGCTTCCTTGGCCCCCTGCGGGCATGTGAGTGCCTCAGGCCTTCCCGTCCTCCGCTTCCGGCCCCCCGCCTTACTGTTGTCTCCGGCGTTGCGGTGGCCCGTCCCGGCCCTCCTTCTGCCTTACACCCCCAAATCTGCTATATTCTTAAGTGTATGAAAGCAAACATTAAGTTGGATACAATGCTCACCTCATCAATGATTAAAAGCTTCAGTTTCTTCAGCACTCTTGATACCTCATGGCAAGCTTCACTAGATAATTTCTGGTAGTGCAGTTAATTTTCATGTTCAACAGGTAGCATTAGTAGGTGATCTAAATTAATACCTTTAATGTTATGTGTAGCTAATCCTGTTGGTGCAGTTGCCAC
The DNA here is from genome assembly GCF_964261635.1 of Lissotriton helveticus. Taxonomy (NCBI): domain Eukaryota; kingdom Metazoa; phylum Chordata; class Amphibia; order Caudata; family Salamandridae; genus Lissotriton; species Lissotriton helveticus. Next base: position 1,315,981,723 of record NC_136063.1, read on the forward strand.
ACATGACAAATTTGATTCTGTGGTCTTCAATAGATAACCGGTGAGAACTATAATTAGGAAGCTTTTTCCCGTGCCAGCTTGACCATTGATGTATAGTAATATTTGTTTATATGAAGAACATTCACATTGTTTCTTCTCGTGGAGAAATCCATGCTCTATTTTATCTTTAACTTCATTGTAAATTTCTTTTTGTCTATTGCTCAATTGTACTACGATTGTTCAAAATCTACAGTTTCCTCTCTTGCTTGATGCATTGCAGTCTCCACCTCATTCATAGCTATAGTTGCTTCATTTTGAATAAGTGGTTCTCAAGGAGGATTGGCTTTCTCAGTAGCGATGGTTTCTTACTGTTCAATCTCATCTTTCAACATTTGCAAGTAGGTTGGCAAGACTGAACACACAAAGCTGTATTTTACAGCATTGAACGAGTCTTTGTTGTGTCTCCTCAAACAGTCGACACATCCAAGAGCTGCATACCTTCTTTCTACTCTGTTTTCAGCTAGATTACTGCTATATGTATAGTGCTGAAGTACTTCATAGAGAGACATGTTTTGAAAATGAGGTCTCCTTTTTGGGTAGTATGTCCCCAGCATGTTAGTTTTCAGAATGTCTCACTTTCAGGATCAATTTCTGAAAGGTATTGAATTTCTGGGAAATACTCTATTTCGACTGATTTCAAGGCCTAAGCTTACCTATGCAATTTCTCTTGACTTGGAGAACTAAAAATATGCTCCACCTGTACGAGCATTCATAGGATCCTATTTCTCTGTGGGAAAGCATTTTTTAACTGAAACTGTCCAATGTTTTGTTAAGATACTTTTCTGCAGAAATCACCCACATCTCTTTCATTTCTGGCTTCTCAGATTTTGCTATATATGAAGTGACATAGTGAGCAACAGCAATGCAGTTGTCCGCAACAAATTGTAGATTCATATTTGCATTCCACATCTTCTGAATTACAGTGTTGTAGTCATTGACATAGTAGTAGTAGTAGTAGTAGCTTTATTCGAGAGAACTTCTCATAAAAGCACAACACATAATCAAATACATTACAGATAAAAACAATTAATTCATACATCATTATATATACATGTTATAAAAAACAGTTGTGCAAGCTCATACAATACTAAACAATAGGAATTACACATAAAAATAAGTCCAAGTTACACTAGGACTACTATAAAGATTACATAGGGTTAAGTAAGCCTACCTATCATCCTCCGCCTAATTGACCAAGCCCACCCCAGATATTTAGCCACTCCAAGGACAATCGACTCTTGAGTGGATGCGCATAAAATTCTTATGGCCACCACACTGTGTTGTGTTCCAAGATTTTTACAGACTGGAGTTAGCCATACCCTCCTTGGTATCAAATAAGCATCGCAGACAAATAGAAAATGGCCTAAACTTTCTGTAGGAGCTTTACACACTGGGCAACATGTAGAGGTTGAACCCTGCCAGCCTGCAGTTAGTATTTTTAGCGGGAGGGATCCAGACCTTAACTGGAAGACTAACTTCCTGTCCAATGGGGCAGTAATACTGTCCCAATAGTTTTCTAAAATAGGACTGATTTTAACTTCCAAAAAGCGACCAGCCATAGAGTCCGATCTCGTACCACTCCAAAGGCTGCTATCTACCCAGTCCCAATAATGAGACTTGAGGGCTTCTTTGCTTGGAAAAACTTCCCCCTGGGGATTGGTCCAGAGGTTAGAAAGGCCCAGTTTAATTAGCATGTCTCGTAAATTCTTTAGCCAGTCGATCTTGTGAAAGTTATCTTCCTTAATTATTGCTAAAAAACCATCTGCATAATGTTTAATCTCTGGAGTTGTCCAAAGACGTCTCCAGTACAGAATGGGGCGCAATCACGCTCTATCACTAATTGATCGTCTACCTAGATCAAGGAACAGTGGAATTAGGGGAGTACTCTGGGGGACGCCTGTAATTCCTCTAAGGAATTTATTCTCTGATGTCTGTAGGGACGATAACTTTTCCCAGGCCCACAACTCTGCACCATATAGGGCAGCACCTAGGACCTTTGCATCATACACTATGAGGACAGGCTTGATGGGTTTAGTTTTGGATTTTCTATGTTCCCCCCGCAGAGCCCCCGAAATTTGCTGATGTTTTAAAACTGTTTTGTCCAGGTGGTGTGACCAACCCTGGCCATCTGCTATTAGGACCCCTAAGTATGTAAACTCCCTAACCACCTCTAGCTTAGTATTATTCAAGGATACCCTAGCGTGGGCTTTGTGGCGCGGGGAAAAGACCATTAACTTTGTCTTGCCCACATTTACTTCAAGACCGTGCTCTTTACAAAAGACATCAAATATATTTAGGGCACGCTGTAAGCCCGCAGGAGTCTTAGACATTATTAGGGTGTCGTCAGCGAACATCAGGATCGGGACCCTGACGCCCGCTAGCGAAGGAGCATCTACACCTACATCTAATAACCTCCCCACGATCCCATTAATAAATAGTGAAAAAAGTAGGGGTGCCATTGCACAGCCTTGGCGGACCCCCCTTTCTACCGGGAAATCTGGTGTTGACTCACCATTCCCACCCCACTGGACTCTGGCAAAATTACATTCATGCAATCGCATGATTAAAGTAAGGAGTTCAGCTGGAATGCCTAGTTTGTGTAAAACCGTCCATAGCTTGCACCTTGGGACCAAATCAAAGGCTGCCCGCAAGTCGACAAATGCAACATACAGGCAGCCTTTGCCAAGCAATACCGTCCTCCACCGCAAAATGGTGAAGCGAAAGACTTGGTCGATTGTGCTGGTGGCCCGCCTAAATCCCGCTTTATAGGAGGAGAGAGCATTGTTATTATCCACCCAGTCCATAAGCTGATTTACAACCATTTTCCCCACAACTTTTTGTATAGTAGCAATCAAGCTTATTGGCCTATAATTGGCCGGGAGAGACCGGGGAGTCTCCTTTTTTGTAGATGGGTATAATAACGGCACCTTGCCCACAGCTCAGGGACCACCCCTCCCTTGGCAATGGCATTACCCAATAAAAAAACATACCTCGCCCATCTCTTCATGTCTTGTTTAAAGACATCCGAGGGTATCCCATCTAACCCTGGTGCCCTCCCACCTTGGACTGAGCAAATTGCTATTTCAACTTCCTTAAGGGAGAACAGGTTGTCAATAGCAAAGACTGGCGATATCACCTCCCCTATCCCGACCTTCTTTACTTCTGCATATTGTGGTCTAAAGTACTCTACCCAGGCTTCTTCAGCTACATTATTATCAGGCCTATCAGGGGTACCACCTCTACCCCACTTTATAATCTTCCAAAAAAGCCTGGAATCCTTACTACTGGAAGACTCCTTCAACTCTACCCAGTGCTCTTCATCCCATTTCCTCTTTGCTTGGGAAATGCTTATTTTATATATAGTCATTGACATACTTTTAAGCGTCTGTTCTTCTCAGGTTGTATGTATTTTGGTGTGACTTCCGTGCCAGGGTATGTCCAACTGCACACAAAATGCTGTTGACTCTTCTTTCTGAGATGACAGGTTGTGGGAACCTAAACGACATCTTCTGTAAAATTTACCTTTCCATCTGCTATTTTGACAACAGTACTTACCACATTTATGAGTTTGAAACCATAGAAGTTGTTGTCTCAAGGTCTTGTCACCACTGTCTTTTGGGATGCCGCATGTCCCATACTGTTGTATGAAAGACAAAGCGTAGTCATCAGTGTCTGTTCATTATTGTGGGGCATCTTTTACCCATAACAGTATGTGAATCTGTGGAGCACCTCCAGCTTGGTACTCTTTGATCCAAAAGATATCAGGTACTTGGCCAAGAGGAGGATTAGTTTTGTTACAGATGAAATCCACCTTTGCTTGAAACCTGTTGTTTAAATATCTGCAAATGTTTGCAGGGTCCAGCGAGCAAAGTTCTCCTGGTGTCTTCAAATTGATGTCTTTTATGTTTGAGTTTGCTTCTCGCAAGAATTGAACCAGGTCATCTCATGCATACTCAGCACAACTGAGTGTTAGAAACTAAGTAGGAGCTCCTAGGTTTCTCAACACGCATTTTGGCTCACCTTGATGACAATACCAATATTCATTGGTACCATGTTGGCACTCCATCAAATTAATCACGTTGGGCCAGATTCACAGAACTAACTTTAGACAAAATCCTAAACTTACTATCATTTTGGTATTCACAGAAGGCACTTATTCATTTTGGTATTCACAGAAGGCACTTACTCATTTCGGTATTCACGGAAGTTAGGACTCCTAACTTTAGAACTCCTAAATACCTTCTGTGAATACAGAAAGTCTTAAAGTTAAGATTTTTCTCAGTTTAGAAGTAATAAAGTTAGAACTCCTAACTTTAGGACTCCTTAATGCCTTCTGTGAATACCGAAAGTCTTAAAGTTAGAAAAATCCTAACTTTAAGTAAGTTTAGGATTTTATCTTAAGTTAGTTCTGTGAATCGGGCTTGTTGTATTCTAGGTTTTCTTCTTTTCCTTAAACTTTGTCAACAAATTCCCTTGCTGTGATATTTAGCAGATTCACTTCTGTCTTAAGACTGTGGATTACTGTATAAGAAAGGCCTGACAAGTCACTCTTAACCAAAAGGTGAAATATATAGGGAATACACTAGCAAAATCTAGGATCCTCTGAGCATAGTCTAGTTGATTTGTACTCAGCTGCTTGAGTCTATACAGGCCAGTCATCAAATCTATCACCCACTCCTGTGGGAAAGAGATGCGGAAAACATCAATCTACGAAACATTTCTACCACACACTCAAGGGAGCTCCTCTTGCTTCTTTCATTGAAAGGAGATCAATAGCATCACCAATAATCTCTTTAAAATGCAGAGGATGGATACTGTAGTGTTCATAGATTTCTTCTGATCGGGATCGACCCACCTTTTCAATATGACCTCTTGTTGGCAATGTGTCAGACTTCAACTGTGTTATATCTTGAAGAGTATTAACATGTTTATATTAAATAGCATTTGGTACCAGATATAATGTTGCCTTCTTTACATTACTAACATGTAATAACTCCTGCCATATTTGTTTACTCTTGGTAGAAACATCATTGACTAGAATGATAAGTGCTTCTTCAAAATCTCTCGGTACTCCTACAGTTTCAATATTCTGCTTGAGCTCTAACGGCAAGTACACATCTCTACCTTTAAGCTCTTTCGGGAGCTCAGTTTGAGGTATCTTCCCTGTCTTTAGTTCCTTATGGACCATAGATTGGAATGGATATTTACACTGTATTAGAATTGATTCACAAAGATTTAAATCTTGTAGTTCTTGAGTGATTGGAAGTAGGAATAACTTGTTGTGGACTGCTCTAGCTAGCTTTTTAATGTCCTCAACTTACTATACCAGTATTTACATATAATTTGTCATGTGGAACAATCAAAACGTTCCACTACAAATAAATAAGGTATAAAGTCTCACCACTTATCTCTGTTGACTTCTTTAGTTTTTGAAGACAACTTAACATAAAGAGATTGACATTTGTAGTGAGTACTTCGAAAACATATACAAACACAGTTCGGTTTCTCTGAATACACTTTGCTAAACTTTCTAATCTCTGCTTCAATTTTATCAACAGTAATACCTGTGTCCGGTTCTGCTATACCTGCAGATACCGAGTCTTCATTTTCCCTACACTCCTCTTCAGGACTAAATAAATGAAACTGGACACACCGCAAACTTTTTGTGCCTCTGCTACTGTACCTTGCAAAAAAACTCTATTCATTGCTCCTAAACTTCAGGGCCAGAGTTTTAACATAGTAATGTCTCCTAAGTAGTTTTCACATTTCAGAGTAGTGTACAGCTGAAATTGTGAAATGCTGAAAGGTGTTTCTGCACACTTTTTCGATATACATGCTAGTGAATGTCCCAATACATAAGCAAACTTTCTTACTTTGCATAGATCTAATTCTTGCAAAATACCAATTCCCTGTTTTAGACTTTTGCAGAAAAAAACGACGTAAGAAAGCACTCAGTATTTCAAGTGATTCATGCCGAAGACTACACACACTGCTACAGTTTCATTTATATACAGAGGCCTGTCTATGCCTGCCCTGTACCTCTTTAGTTTCAACTTCCTCTACATTTTAAGGTACCATCACCTCTTTTGGAATAGGAGAACCTTCTTTCATCTTATAACACTGTCCAGATTGATCAATTGCATACACTAATGTGTTCTCTTGGAAGTAGCTTTCATCTACTAGAAGTACTGTATCAATTCACCACTGAAAACTTTGCAAAAGTTAGTTCTAGCTACAGGCTTTTTCTTTTATATTTTTCTCCTCATACACAACACTATTTTATATAGTGTCTTCATTTTGTTTAGAATCTGAATAATTTGGCTGCTTTTGAGAGCAAAGGCCTTATCGACTACAACCTCAACACATTCCTTTTGCCTTACTGCTTCTCTCCTTCTTTTATACTTCTTCATATTTGTTATTAGATTCTGAATAACTCTAATTTCCTTAAACTGCTTTAGTCTAAACTCTGTGCATTTGTGTATGTTTGTTTACTTTGGATATTCTGAACCTTGTCTCTTTTCTTAATTGATCTCAAACTTTGTTTTTTATTTACTTAATTTCGCTAATTTTTTAAGTGTCCAAAAATTATTTTAAGAACTGTCTTTGTTCTCTTGCCAGCAGCTCTTTTCTCTTTGATAACTGTTTCTGCATTTTGTCCCTTTTGTTTCTCAGTTGTGACTGGATAGTATCCTTGCCTCTATTTCTTTCGTCTCTCACTTTTTTGATGCCATTGTAACTGTAGTTAACTAAGAATTGATATCTGGAAAGGAAAAATAAGTACATTTAGCTTTTTTAATATGTATACTCACATTACACATTTTAAGAAGTTAACTGCCAATGTAAATGGTTGTCATATTATAATATAGGCAACAATACTAATTTTCATGTTTATGCCTCTGTGTCTTTCTATGTGACACGGTATACATTATTCTTCCACTGGGTATATTACCATGTACATTACTCAATTCCTAAGTATCTATCCATAATTAAAGGACTATTTGTCTGGAAGATTGATTAGGGTCTGTGAGCACTTGGCTGCATATGTGAGTGAGTGTAGCAATCCACCTCTAGCAGTGCCATGAGATGTTTAAGTAACTGTGGGCCAGATGTAGGTAGGGTTTTACCGGTCGGTAACGGCCGAATTCGGCCGTTACCGACCGGTAAATGGAGTTTGACATGTAGGGGAGGATATTTACAGAATCGGTAAATTTACCGGTCGGTAAATTTACTGATTCTGTAAATTTACCGATCGGTATTTTTACCGATTCGGTAAATATGATATGTAGGTGGGACTCTTCTGAGTCCCACAAGCCTTAAAGAATCGGTATTTTACCATCAAATTCTATTTGATGGTAGAATACCGAATCGGGTGTGCATGCACATGTGTGCATGCACACCTGTGCCATATGACAGGCAGACCTGCCCTTAGGGCAGGTATGCCTGCCACATGGCACCCGAACCTTTTTTGGGGGTGCTAGAGGGTGTCAAAGTGACACCCCCTGCACCCTTGTCAAAATCGGTATTTACCGATTCGGTAAATACCGACCGGTAATGGCCATTCATTCCTATGGGCTTCAAAGCCCATAGGAATGAATGGGCATTACCGGTCGGTATTTACCGAATCGGTAAATACCGATTTTTACCGAATCGGTAAAAGGAACATCTGGATGTTCCTACATCTCCCCCCTTCTTATTTACCGATTCTTTTTTACCGAATCGGTAAAATTCGGTAAATAAGAATCGGTAAATATTTCCTACCTACATCTGGCCCTGTGTTGGTATATGACTGTCTGATTTAGAAACTGTATGTTTCTCTAAATGTGAATGTAAGTGGCCTGAGGAATACCTCAGTGTCTGTATAAGAGAATAGGGGGTATGTTGGTTTTTCTGCAACTGCCTTTGATACTGGTACAGACATAAGCAGTTGCTGAGTATCTGAGTGAATGTGGAAGTTCCTCTGACACTCTGTGACTGGGTGAGAGAGAGGCTCTATGCTTTGGAAGCATGTATTTTGGTTGCGTTATGAATGATATACTCTATGTAGTGCTTGGTAAGGGGCCTGCAAGTGCATGAGTAACTTACTAAAAGTAAGAACATCTCTGAAGCTTTTAAGCACAAAACACTCTGCATCATAGCAAACCTACACCATATCTCAGAGATGAGTTATGCGTACTAAAACTTGGATTTAAGACTTGACAAACTACTTTTACATCCCAAGTGAAGCTGCAGTAACAGTAAGCCTGACTCATGTTGAAACAACTATTTGTCTGAATGGATGATGAGGTTGTGTCAATAATTGCCTGCATATCTCAGTGAGTGCAGTGTCATGAGATGTTTAAGTAAATTTGCTGGTATGTGACTGTCTGTTTTAGTACCTCAGTGGCTCTCTAAATGTGTATGTAACTGACCTGATGAATACATCACTGTCTGTGTTAGAAAATAAATGAGTATGTAGGTGTCTCTGCAACTGCCTTTGATACTGGTGCATACATAAGCAGTTTCTGAATATGCAAGTGAATGTATAAGTCCTTTTGTTGCTCTGTGAGTGGGTAAGAAAGAGGCTCTATATTTTGGAAACATGTATGTCAGTTGCATTATGGATGGTATTCTCCATGTAGAGCTTTACAAAGGGGCCTGCGAGTGCATAAGTAACTTACTAGGACATCTCTTCATGTTTTAAGCACAAAGCACCATGCTTTTCAGCATACCTACAGTATATTTCAGAAGACACTTATGTGTACTAAAAGGTGATTATAAGATTTGACCTATGGCTTTTAGATGCTGAGTGAAGCTGGCAGTGAGACTGCACAGACGGGGCCTGCACTGCTAGGCCTGACCCATATTTAAAGGATTATTTGTGCTGGTGGATAGTGAGGTTGTGTCACTACTGGCCTACATATCTGAGTGAGTGTAGGAGTCTAGCTGTAGCAGTGCCATGAGGTGTTTAACAAAATTGGCTGGTATGTGACTGTCTGTTTTAGTATCTCAATGGCCTTCTATATGTGTATGTAAATGGCAGAACAAGTACCTCAGTGTGGGGCCGATTCACAGAACTAATCTGAGATAAATTCCTAAACTTATTACTTTTGGTATTCACAGAAGGCATTTAGTAATAGTAAAGTTAGGACTCCTAACTTTACTACTACTAATCTGAGACAAAATCCTAACTTTACGACTTTCTGTATGCACAAAAGGCATTTAGTAGTAGTGAAGTTAGGAGTCCTAACTTTACTACTACTAAATGCCTTCTGTGAATACTAAAAGTAGTACGTTTAGGATTTTATCTCAGTTTAGTAGTAGTAAAGTTAGGAGTCCTATCTTTACTACTGCTAAATGACTTCTGTGAATACCAAAAGTAGTAAATTTAGGATTTTATCTCAGATTAGTTCTGTGAATCGGCCCCCAAGTGTTTTAGGGAATAGAGAGATATGTAAGTATGTCGGCAACTGCCTTTGATACTGGTGATACATAAGCAGTTTCTGAGTATAGGAGTGAATGTATAAGCCCCTCTGTAGTCTCTGATTTGGTGAGAAAGAGACTGGATGCTTTGGAAACATGTATGTCACTTGCATTATGGATGAATCCTCTATTTAGTGCTTAGCATAGGGTCTGCAAGTACATGAGGAATTTTCTAAAATGCAAAAGGACACCTATCAATCTTTTAAGCACAAAGCAGCATGCTTTACGGCATACCTACAGCATATCTTAGAGGAGAGTTATGTGTACTAAAACGTGGATATAAGGCTTGCCAAATAGCTTTCACATGGTGAATGAAGCTGGCAGTGAGAGTGCACAGACAGGGTCTTGCACTACTATACCTTACCCAATGTTTAAATGACTATGTGTTTGGATGGATGATGAGGTTGTGTCACTACTTGCTTACATATCTGAGTGAGTGTAGGAGTCCAGCTTTAGCAGTGCTAGGAGATTGTTGAGTAAATGTGCCAATATGTGATTGTCTTTTTTAGTACCTCAATAGTTTCTGAGTATGTGAGTGAATGGATATGTCACTCTGTGACTGGGAACTAAAAGAGGCTCCATGCTTTGGAAACATATATGTCGGTTGCACTATGGGTGGTATACTCTATGTAGTAATTGTCATGGTGTCTGCAAGTGCATGAGTGAGTTACTAAAACTCAAAAGGGTATCTCTCAATCTTATAAGCACACAGCACCTTCTTTTATAGTATGCTTACAGTGTATCTGACAAGTGAGTTATGTGTACTCAAAAGTACACTAAATACTTGCCAAACAGCTTTACATGCCATGTACACCTAGCAGCGAGAGTGCACCGACATTATTAGCACCATGGCCCTGGCCCATGTTCAAACGCTCTATTGTAAAAGTGCCTAGAACTCTCATACTAGACATGTAGCTCAGTATTAGTATAAAGGGCATGTTGTACCATCAAGGAACATACAAACCTGTTCTAAAATGTTTTAATACCAATCCTAAGGGCAAATAATACACAGCTGTCAAATTTCACAGGTTCACATGTTCTGTACTCCTACAGTGCGTGTTTCTTTCTTTCAATTCTGAGACTTGTAGTCCTTTTTTAAAATGGAATAAGTAGGACTTCAAGTCCCAGAGTTCCAAGAAAATATTCCTTGAGAGCAGCACTTCATGTATAGATTTGTAAAACTTTGCAGACCTTCAAATTCATTGTTAAGTATAAGCTTAACCCTTAGCAGCCAGGTTTGTTTTGTTTCTAACTAAGAATTACAGCATGCAGTAAAACAACATATTTGTAATATTCAATTCCTGGGCAGCACATTGTGAACTAACTTTTGACTGAACTACTCTCCATCTCGCACAAACTGTTCCATACTCATACACTTAGAAAGTGTCTTACTCACCTATTGATACATATATAAAATCTCTCACACTGCCACTTATACATCCTCTGATAAAGTTTCAAAACCTTTCTATATTTCATGCTCACTTTTATCAACCTCACATATACCTTTGCAATCATTTTTTCCTCTAAATAAAATTTACTTCACATACCTGGAAATTGAGTTCATTGGTGAAATCGTTTTCTTTGCTCTTATTAGATAGATTCAATAGTGGCAGGAAATGTGAAAACGAAACATAAGAATAGCACACCATTCTCATACAACCTTTTCAAATAGTGAGAAAGGCAGCAAATAAAACATATCTTTAATAGTTTAATTTTGTAACTCCACTTCTAACCCTTTCATGAGCTTTTAGAAAGAAGCCCGATATGGTATGGTGTTTGTGCATATTCGCAACTTATTCACGATCGTAGTAATGAATTTGCCAAAAAAAGTGAGTCCAAAAGCATATTTAGCTTGCTTGTTTAATGACATTACGAGTACAGTATACTTTATTAGCAAGCTCTTTTTAAAACATGTACTCCTTGGTACACAACATTGAGTCTAAACACCACTAATTTCTTAAAACAGACAACTCTCTATTTAACACCCATCCCCTAATACACTGTTAGCACAGACTCAGTAGCAACCCACTAGAACCAGTTGGTCAAAAGTTCGCATCACATTCTAGAAGGACCATACTCATTACAAAATGTACTGCAGCAGGTGCGGTTTATTGTACAGAATAAAAACATATCCAAGTCTTCATTACACTTTTTTATTTTTATCACAGCAAATCATAGATCCAGTTGCATGAGCTTTCAAGAAACTACCTAATTCTATTCACTTCCATATTCATAGCATACTATCAGCTATATTTAAATAAAAATGAAATCAGGAGCCTGCCTCCATTTTAACTACCTTTCATTTTCAAAAGAGTCTCGTTCAGCTCCAGCCTTCTCCTCCCTGCTACAGCTGCTTCATTTGGTTAAAGTATGGATTGTGGGCCACAGCTATGTGTTTTGGGTTAAAGAGGCTGCTAGAAAAATTGGTATGACAGGGACTTGGATTTGGCTTTAGTGAATAGTTCTTGGATTGGCCAGAGAGAGTTGAAGTTCCATGAATGTCTGCCTTTGATTAAAACTATTGTAGATTTCTAACCCCCTGACCTCATAATTGTGCACTGTGGTGGTAATGACCTAGGCACTCTGACTGGGGTAGGACTGGAAATCCTAGTGAAGGATACCATTGCACAATTTATGATACTTTTCCCTCCCACAGTAGTGGTGAACTTCATCATATGGGAAAGGCAGAAATAGAAGTGGCCTAATCAACTCTGTCCACAGATTGACAAATGCAAAAAACACAGTTGATGGACAGAATGTAGAACAATGTCCTACATTCACCCCAGTACAAGGATCTGGGCCTAAATCCATCGTTTTTTTGCACTCCACACCACCCTGGGTTAGACACTGGCTATATGCAAATCAGCTCTGACCCTGTGCCTCATGGGAACAGTCCAGTCCGAACTACCAAGCCATGTCTTTCCCAGACCGGAATCAAGCATCCAAGGACCGGTTTCTGGCTATCAGCCTTCATTCAGTGTGGATAGCTTGACTCCAGTGGTGTGGAGAGCCTGGGACTCACGTCTGAGCATACCCAGCCCACTCGGGGTGAAAATTGCAAAAAACACAGTTGATGGACAGAATGTAGAACAATGTCATACATTCACCCCAGTACAAGGATCTGGGCCTAAATCCATCGTTTGTTTGCACTCCACACCACCCTGGGTTAGACACTGGCTATATGCAAATCAGCTCTGACCCTGTGCCTCATGGGAACTGTCCAGTCCGAACTACCAAGCCATGTCTTTCCCAGACCGGAATCAAGCATCCAAGGACCGGTTTCTGGCTATCAGCTTCATTCAGCCTGGATAGCTTGACTCCAGTGGTGTGGAGAGCCTGGGACTCACGTCTGAGCATACCCAGCCCACTCGGGGTGAAAATTGCAAAAAACACAGTTGATGGACAGACTGTCCAGGCTGATGAAGGCTGATAGCCTTCAACCGGTCCTTGGATGCTTGATTCCGGTCTGGGAAAGACATGGCTTGGTAGTTCGGACTGGACTGTTCCCATGAGGCACAGGGTCAGAGCTGATTTGCATATAGCCGGTGCCTAACCCAGGGTGGTGTGGAGTGCAAAAAAACGATGGATTTAGGCCCAGATCCTTGTACTGGGGTGAATGTATGACATTGTTCTACATTCTGTCCATCAACTGTGTTTTTTGCAATTTTCACCCCGAGTGGGCTGGTATTGCTCAGATGTGAGTCCCAGGCTCTCCACACCACTGGAGTCAAGCTATCCAGGCTGATGAAGGCTGATAGCCAGAAACCGGTCCTTGGATGCTTGATTCCGGTCTGGGAAAGACATGGCTTGGTAGTTCGGACTGGACTGTTCCCATGAGGCACAGGGTCAGAGCTGATTTGCATATAGCCGGTGTCTAACCCAGGGTGGTGTGGAGTGCAAAAAAACGATGGATTTAGGCCCAGATCCTTGTACTGGGGTGAATGTATGACATTGTTCTACATATGCTCAGACGTGAGTCCCAGGCTCTCCACACCACTGGAGTCAAGCTATCCAGGCTGATGAAGGCTGATAGCCAGAAACCGGTCCTTGGATGCTTGATTCCGGTCTGGGAAAGACATGGCTTGGTAGTTCGGACTGGACTGTTCCCATGAGGCACAGGGTCAGAGCTGATTTGCATATAGCCGGTGTCTAACCCAGGATGGTGTGGAGTGCAAAAAACAATGGATTTAGGCCCAGATCCTTGTACTGGGGTGAATGTATGACATTGTTCTACATTCTGTCCATCAACTGTGTTTTTTGCAATTTTCACCCCGAGTGGGCTGGGTATGCTCAGACGTGAGTCCCAGGCTCTCCACACCACTGGAGTCAAGCTATCCAGGCTGATGAAGGCTGATAGCCAGAAACCGGTCCTTGGATGCTTGATTCCGGTCTGGGAAAGACATGACTTGGTAGTTCGGACTGGACTGTTCCCATGAGGCACAGGGTCAGAGCTGATTTGCATATAGCCGGTGTCTAACCCAGGGTGGTGTGGAGTGCAAAAAAACGATGGATTTAGGTCCAGATCCTTGTACTGGGGTGAATGTATGACATTGTTCTACATTCTGTCCATCAACTGTGTTTTTTGCAATTTTCACCCCGAGTGGGCTGGGTTTGCTCAGACGTGAGTCCCAGGCTCTCCACACCACTGGAGTCAAGCTATCCAGGCTGATGAAGGCTGATAGCCAGAAACCGGTCCTTGGATGCTTGATTCCGGTCTGGGAAAGACATGGCTTGGTAGTTCGGACTGGACTGTTCCCATGAGGCACAGGGTCAGAGCTGATTTGCATATAGCCGGTGTCTAACCCAGGGTGGTGTGGAGTGCAAAAAAACGATGGATTTAGGTCCAGATCCTTGTACTGGGGTGAATGTATGACATTGTTCTACATTCTGTCCATCAACTGTGTTTTTCACAGATTGACAAAGCCAGGAAACATGCTAATAAAACTGTATCTGCATTCCTCAGAGACCGTAATATGGGCTCTTTCTAGAAAAGCAACCTGTGTTTTGACATGCATGGAATCTATAGAAATGATGGCGTTCACTTCACAGATGAAGGCAACAGGGTGTTTCGCAGCAACCTGAAACTATACATCCGGTCTTATGTGTAGCTGTCTTATAATCATAAGGAACACAAAGGCTCTTCTCAGAGCCACCCTTTTGCCCAAAATGTTGTTCATTTTCTTTATAAATATCTTTTAAAAAATGTTTTGTAATTTTTGGAACAAAGTCACAATATTTGCAAATACATCATGAAATCGCAAAATCAAATCAGACATTCAATAGCCACAACACACATTAAAAATTCAGAACTATATAATTGATTCTATCACACTAAATACACTCTATCACAATATCACAATAAATACATCACTATATAAACATCACTATATAATAACTTTATCAAAAGATGTTTGAGTCCCTGAGTATGTCTGTGAGTGTGTGTATGAGAGTTTGAGTGGGTCTGTCAGTGGGTGCATAACTGTCTCAGAAGCTCTGTGAGAGGGTATATAAGAGTTTAACTGGGTCTATGTGAGTGTGTGAGAGTGACTGATTGAATATGTGAGTGGGTGTATGAGTCTCTGAGTGATTCTATCAGTGGGGGCATGAGCGTCTGAGTGGGTCTGTGAGTGGGTGTATCAGTGTCTGAGTGGGACTATGAGTGGGTATGTGAGTTTCTGAGTGAGTCTGTAAATGGGTGTATAAGTGTCCAAGTAGGTCTGTGAGTGGGTTCATGAGTGTCTGAGTGCATCTGTCAGTGGGTGCGTAAGTCTCAGAGTAGGTCTGTGAGTTGGTGTGTGAGTGTATGAGTGGATCTCTGAGTGAATACATGAGTCTCTGAGTGGGTCTGTCAGTGGGTGAATGAGTCTCTGAGTAGGTCTGTGACTGGGTGCATTAGTCTCTGAGTAGCTCTGTGAGTGGGAGTATGAGTCTCTGAGTGGGTCTCTGAGTGGGTGCATGAGAATATGAATGGGCCTGTGAGTAAGTGCATGAGTGTTTGAGTGGGTGTGTAAGTGGGTGTGTAAGTGTCTGAGTAGGTCTGTGAGTGGGTGCATGAGTCTCTGAGTGGATCTTTAAGTAGATACATGAGCTTCTGAATGGGTCTTTCAGTGGGTGAATGAGTCTCTGAAAAGGTCTGACAATTCAGGAGAATATGAGTGGGTGCATAAATTTCCCAGCGGGTCTGAGCATCCAGACATAAGTGTCTAAGAGGGTCTAGGACTGGGTGCATAAGTCTCTGAGTGAGTCTGTGAGTTGGTGTATGAGTGTCTAAGTGGGTCTATGAGTGAGTACATCAGAATATCTATAGGTCTGTGAGGGTTCAAGTTCAAGTTCAAGTTCAAGTTCGGGAATTTATATAGCGCACTACTCACCCAGAGGGTCTCAAGGCGCTTGGGGAAGGGGGTTCATTTTTTGTCGAATAGCCAGGTTTTAAGTTCTTTTCTGAAGGAGATGTGGTTTTGAGTAAGGCGGAGGTGAGTGGGGAGTGAGTTCCAGGTCTTGGCCGCCAGGAAGGAGAAGGATCTGCCACCCATGGTGGATTTTCGGATGCGCGGGACTGCGGCGAGGGCTTGATTGGACGATCTTAGTTGGCGGGTGGGTGTGTAGAAGGACAGTCGAGTGTTGAGGCATTCGGGTCCTAGTTTGTAGAGGGCCTTGTGTGCGTGGGTGAGAAGACGGAACGTAATTCTCTTGTTGACGGGAAGCCAGTGGAGGTCTTTTAGGTGTCCGGTGATGTGATCTTGGCGAGGGATGTCCAATATGAGTCGCGCTGATGCGTTTTGGATGCGTTGGAGTTTTTTCTGTAATTTTGCTGTGATTCCGGCGTATAGTGTGTTACCATAATCCAGTCGACTCGTGACCAGTGCGTGGGTGACAGTCTTTCTTGTCTCGAGGGGGATCCAGCGGAAGATCTTTTTGAGAATACAAAGTACGTTGAAGCAGGAGGATGAGACTGCGCTGACTTGTCTGGACATCGAGAGAGAGGAGTCTAGGATGAAGCCAAGGTTACGTGCGTGGTCTGTGGGTTTGGGTGCTGTGCCCAGAGCGGAAGGCCACCAAGAGTCGTCCCAGGCAGAGGGGGAGGATCCTAGGATGAGCACCTCCGTTTTGTCTGAGTTGCGTTTTAGGCAGCTATGTTTCATCCATTCGGCTACTTCTTTCATGCCTTCGTGAAGATTGGTTTTGGCGGTGTTAGGGTCTTTGGTGAGGGAAAGGATTAACTGGGTGTCGTCGGCGTAAGAGATGATGTTAAGGTTGTGTTGGCGCGCGATGGATGCGATTGGGCTCATGTAAACGTTGAAGAGGGTGGGACTGAGTGACGATCCCTGTGGTACTCCACAGATGACTTCAGTGGCCTCTGAGTTGAAAGGGGGAAGACGGACTCTTTGAGTTCTCCCGGCGAGGAATGAAATGATCCAGCCCAAGGCTTTTCCTTGTAGGCCGATGTTGCTGAGGCGTTGTATAAGGGTGTTGTGGCAGACTGTGTTGAAAGCGGCGGAGAGGTCGAGTAAAATGAGGGCCGCTGTTTCTCCGTTGTCCAGTAGTGTTCGGATGTCGTCTGTCGCTGCAATGAGCGCGGTTTCGGTGCTGTCTTTGGCTCGAAATCCGGATTGAGAGGGATCGAGAGAGTTGTTGGATTCAAGGAAGGCAGCGAGCTGGCTGTTGACGGCTTTCTCAATGACTTTGGCAGGGAATGGGAGGAGGGATATGGGTCGGTAGTTCTTAAGTTCAGAGGGGTCTGCTGTGGGTTTCTTTAAGAGGGCGCTGAGTTCGGCGTGTTTCCAGCTTTCTGGGAAGGTGGCAGAGTTGAACGAACAGTTGATGACATCATGGAGATGGGGTGCGATGATGGAGTCAGCTTTGTTGAAGATGTGGTGGGGGCAGGGGTCGGTTGGCGAGCCAGAGTGGATTGAGTTCATTAGGCGGATGGTGTCTTCGGTGGTGATTGGGTTCCAGGCGCTGAGGATGTTAGTTGGCGGTGAAGGGTCTGGGGGGGGTGGGGAGGGTTGTACGCTGGGAGTGTTCTCGAAGCTGTTGTGAATGTCGGCAATTTTGTTGAAGAAGAAGGAGGATAACACATCGTAGAGGTCTTGGGAGGGAGTGATGTCGTTAGATGCTGCGGTGGGGTTGGTGAATTCTTTGACGATGTTGAAAAGTTCCTTGCTGTTGTGGGCGTTGTTGTCGAGGCGATCCTTGAGTGCTGATTTCTTGGTGGAATGAATCAGTTGGTGGTGTTTGCGGGTGGCTGCCTTGAGGGTGGTCATGTTGTCGGTGCTTGGGTTTTTTCTCCATGTTTTCTCTAGGGTGCGGCATAGCTTCTTGGATTTTTTAAGGTCATCATTGAACCAGGGAGCCTTTTTGCTGCCTTATTTGTTCTGGTGCTTTTTCAGGGGTGCTAATTCGTCAGCACTGTGGGTGATCCATTGCTTGAGTTTGGTGGCCGCTTGGTTTGGGTCCAATGAGAGGGTGGGAGGGTTTTGGTTGAGTGATGTGAGGAGTTGGTCGGAGGTGATTTTGTTCCAGTTCCTCCGGGGAATAGGTTGTGGGCGGTTGTGGGTCAAGGTGGTTTTGTAGCTGAAGTGAACACAGCTGTGGTCCGTCCAATGGAGAGCTGTGGTGCGATCAAAGGAAATGTACTTGCTGGAGGTGAAGATAGGGTCAAGCGTGTGTCCGGCTACATGGGTGGGGGTGTCAACAAGTTGTTTGAGTCCAAGATTGGCCAGGTTGTCCAGAAGGGAGTTGGTGTTGCTGTCGTGTTTGTTTTCAAGGTGGAAGTTGAGGTCTCCTAAAAGAATGTAGTTCTCGGAGGCGAGGGCATGTGGGCTGACAAAGTCAGAGATGTCATTGCTGAATTGAGTGCGGGTTCCTGGAGGTCTGTAGATGAGGGTGCCTCTAAGTGTGGTCCTAGGGTCGGTGTGGATCTGGAAGTGGAGATGTTCGGCGGTTGCAAGATTATCGTCGGAGCTGATCATGATTTTGATGGTGTTCTTATGGACGATGGCGATGCCTCCTCCTGTTTGAGTGGTGCGGTCTTTTCGGGTGATCTTGTAGGCGTCCGGTATGTCTATGGCGATGTTGGGTGCTGATGATGTGTTCATCCATGTTTCTGTAAGGAAGGCGATGTCCAGTGACGCAGTGTCGAGTAGGTCCCAGAGTTCAGTTGCGTGTCTGTGGACCGAGCGGGTGTTCAGCAGGATGCACTTCAGGTGGTTAGAGTCGGAGCTATGTTTGGAGGAAGTGGATTTGGTGTGGGTCCTGAAGCAGGTGAACTTGCAGGTGTGGCAGGCGAAGGGGCCGTGGGTACGTCCTGGGGTGGCTTCGCAGCATAGTGGTGTGCGTCCGGGGTTGAGGTAGAGGGGAGTAGCGGCATCATATGTGAATCTAGTGGGCTGGGTACGGCGGGGGCCAGGGGGTCTGGCGCTGGGCGTGGTCCAGGCACGGACGGGCGTAGACGGGCTTACCTTTGGCGCACCTTCGGCGCGCATGGGGCGCGACCGCTGCGCGTGTACGCTGCGCGCAAAAGCATCTGTCATTAACGGAAGGTGGAGGGGGCGGGGGCGAGGGAGGGTCAGCAGGGAGGCCGAGGGCGGGGTGTAGGTCCGGGCAGGGAGGCACGACAACAAACGTGAAGATGGCTGCTGGCAACAAACCAAACTGGATTGGGGCAATACTACGCTATGCTATGCAATCACACATTCAATTGAAATAAAATAAATTAAGGCACAATGCGGACTCGCTGACTGCGCGCTTCAGAATTGTAGCTTTCTAATATCCGGCAGCAAACAGTTACAAATGAGCGTGTTCGAGTCTTAATTAATTAAATGAAATTGATTTTGCAGCGCGGATAAATAAGAGCAGCACAGTTCAAAAAGAAGAGCAATGCGAGGAGGCAGCAATCAGTTCAAATGCCAAGCGCTACGATACCACTGCAGTCGGGGTGGGGAGCTGCGTGGGGGAGCGACCGCCTCGTGAAGGATCAGGACGGTCACAGAGGAGATGGCGGAGGGTCGGGCCAGGAGATTCAGTGGGAGGGAGGGTCAGCTGGGAGGCCGAGGGCGGGGTGTAGGTCCGGGCAGGGAGGCACGACAACAAACGTGAAGATGGCTGCTGGCAACAAACCAAACTGGATTGGGGCAATACTACGCTATGCTATGCAATCATACATTCAATTGAAATAAAATAAATTAAGGCACAATGCGGACTCGCTGACTGCGCGCTTCAGAGTTGTAGCTTTCTAATATCCGACAGCAAACAGTTACAAATGAGCGTGTTCGAGTCTTAATTAATTAAATTAAATCGATTTTGCAGCGCGGATAAATAAGAGCAGCACAGTTTAAAAAGAAGAGCAATGCGAGGAGGTAGCAATCAGGTCAAATGCCAAGCGCTACGATACCACTGCAGTCGGGGTGGGCAGCTCGGTGGGGCTGCGACCGCCTCGTGAAGGATCAGGACGGTCACAGAGGAGATGGCGGAGGGTCGGGCCAGGAGATTCAGTGGGAGGGAGGGTCAGCTGGGAGGCCGAGGGCGGGGTGTAGGTCCGGGCAGGGAGGCACGACAACAAACGTGAAGATGGCTGCTGGCAACAAACCAAACTGGATTGGGGCAATACTACGCTATGCTATGCAATCATACATTCAATTGAAATAAAATAAATTAAGGCACAATGCGGACTCGCTGACTGCGCGCTTCAGAATTGTAGCTTTCTAATATCCGGCAGCAAACAGTTACAAATGAGCGTGTTCGAGTCTTAATTAATTAAATTAAATCGATTTTGCAGCGCGGATAAATAAGAGCAGCACAGTTCAAAAAGAAGAGCAATGCGAGGAGGCAGCAATCAGGTCAAATGCCAAGCGCTACGATACCACTGCAGTCGGGGTGGGGAGCTGCGTGGGGGAGCGACCGCCTCGTGAAGGATCAGGACGGTCACAGAGGAGATGGCGGAGGGTCGGGCCAGAAGATTCAGTGGGAGAGAGGGTCAGCTGGGAGGCCGAGGGAGGGGTGTAGGTCCGGGCAGGGAGGCACGACAACAAACGTGAAGATGGCTGCTGGCAACAAACCTAACTGGATTGGGGCAATACTACGCTATGCTATGCAATCATACATTCAATTGAAATAAAATAAATTTAGGCACAATGCGGACTCGCTGACTGCGCGCTTCAGAATTGTAGCTTTCTAATATCCGGCAGCAAACAGTTACAAATGAGCGTGTTCGAGTCTTAATTAATTAAATTAAATTGATTTTGCAGCGCGGATAAATAAGAGCAGCACAGTTCAAAAAGAAGAGCAATGCGAGGAGGCAGCAAGCAGGTCAAATGCCAAGCGCTACGATACCACTGCAGTCGGGGTGGGGAGCTGCGTGGGGGAGGGACCGCCTCGTGAAGGATCAGGACGGTGTGAGTGTCTGTATGGGTCTGTCAGTGAGTGCACAAGAATACGAGTGGGTCTCTGAAAGAGTGCATGAGTGTGTGAGTGGGTCTGTGAGTGAATGGGTCAGTCTCTGAGTGGGTCTGTGAGTGGGTGTCTGAGTGGATGTGTGAATGCCCATGAGTCTCTGAGTGGGTTTCTGAGTGGGTGTGTGACTGTCTAAGTGGGTCGGTGATGGATGCATGAGTCTATGATTGGGTTTGTGAGTAGGAGTCTCTGAGTGGGTCTGTGAGTCAGTGTGTGAGTATTTGAGTTGGTGTGTGAAAGGGTGAATGAGTATTTGAGTGCATCTTTGAGTGGGAACATCAGTTGCAGAGTAGGTCTGTAGTGTATGAGTGGATCTGTGAGTTGATGCTTGAGTCTCTAATTGGGTCTGTCAATGGGTGAATAAGTCTCTGAGTAGGTTGGTGACTGGGCTAAGTAGTCTCTGAGTGGCTCTGTGAGTGGGAACATGAGTGTCTGAGTGGCTCTGTGAGTAGGTGCATGAGAATATGAGTATGTCTGTGAGTAAATGCATGAGTGTCTGAGTGGCTCTGAGAGTGGGTGCATGGATGTCTGAGTGGGTGCCTGAGTGGGCATCTAAGTCTATGAGTAGGCCTGTGAGTAGGTGCATGAGTCTCTGACTGGGTCTGCCACTGGGTGAATGAGTCCCTGAGTAGGTCTGTGACTGGGTGCATCAGTCTCTGAGTGGCCCTGTGAGTGAGTACATGAGGATATGAGTGGGTGTGAGTGAGTGCATGCTTATTTGAGTGGGTCTGTGAATGAATGCATCAGTCCGTGAGATAGTCTTTAAGTGGGTGTTTGAGTGGGTCTGTGAGTTGGCATATGAGTCTCTGAATGGATCTGTGAGTAGATGCATGATTATCTGGGTGGATCTACCAGTGGGTGAATGAGTATCTGAGTAGTGAGTGCATGACAATATGAATGGATCTGTGTGCGAGTTCATGAGTGGGTCTGAGAGTTGAAGTGTAAGTGTCTGTCTGGGTTTCAGTGTGGGTGCATAAGTCTGTGAGTAAGTCTGTGAGTGGGTGCATGAATGTCTGAGTGGGTCTGTGAGTGACTATGTCAGAATATCAATGGGTCTGTGAGTGGGTGTGTGAGTGTCTATAAGGGTCTGTGAGTGAGTGCATGAGAATATGAGTGGGGCTGTGTGTGAGTGCATAAGTGAATCTGAGTGAATGTGTTAGTATCTGAATTGGTCTATGTGTGGGTGTCTGAGTGTCAGAGAGAGTCTGTGAGTGGTTGCATGAATCTCTCAGTGGGTCTCTGAGAGGGTGTGTGAGTGTCTGAGTGGGTCTATGAGTGGATGCACGAGTCTCTGATTGGGTCTGTGAATAGGAGTAGGAGTTTCTGAGTGGATCTATGAGTCAGTGTGTGAGTGTCTGAGAGGGTATGTACATGAGTCTTTAAGTGCATCTGTCAGTGGGAGGGTCAATCTCAGAATGGGTCTGTGAGTAGGTATGAGAGTATCTGAGACTGAGGATGGGTGTATAAACATAATTTTCATTTTTTTTTTACAGTGACGTATATTCGCAAACTCATCTCGATGTTACATGGGGCAGCACCGATGGTTGCGGCAAATTGACGAATTTCCGAAGTGAATAAAAAACTATGTTACAACATATTATGCTCATAAAGGGTTCTACAAAGACCCATATATTCCTCTCATGGAGTCAGGGCACATCCAACCTGATCCCCTTATGCCACTTTCTGCCATTTGGTTTGAGCCCCAGGAACTGTTCCGATGAGGTAAAATGGCAGCTGCAACTTTCTGATCAGGGTGCTGACAGCCAACCACAGCATTTCTGTTGGCTTGCGCATTCGAGATTAATCACAAAATCATCACGAATTATCCGCAATTGCAGATAAACACATTTGGAGAACCTTTAATTTCTCAACAACTACTGATCAGATGTACACCAAATAGAGAAATCATGATCTGCATAACAAAATCTATCTTCCTGCCAAATTCGGAGTAATTCCGTCCAGCAGTTCCGGCGGTAGTCATGTTCAAATCTCCTCTTGAAATTAACATGAGAAACACACATTTTTTTTACCCCCCCCCTTTTTTTCTGCCCCCACTTGACGGATCACCCCAAATCTTTCCATGCACGACAAGAATCACTGGAACACTTTTCGGGAAACTTTTGTAAAGATTCATCAAACGGCACAAAGATTTAGGCAGGGAAACAAAAAATGCTTTTTGGATGGAAGCATGGTCATATATATATATATATATATATATATATATATATATATATATATATACCTGCAGTTCCTCACGTTGTTACAAAGAACCCTATTGAGTCAGATGCAAAATCTTCAGTTACTAGAGGTCCTCACGAGTAAGATGTGAAAGAACTTCTGCCCAGAGTTATCAACATGCGGCGCTTCGCACACGAAGGAGTTCACAGAAGCGGCAAACATACAAACTAGATGCTGATTCTAGCGTCGGAAGTCTCCCTGACTACGAGGGTATGCTTATTGACTTCCATGCCTCGTTTTTTCAATGGAAATACTTATAACTGCCTAATCAATTACCGGCCGCCATTTTGATTTCCTCATATCGTTTTTTTTTATTCTAAATTTCGTTTTAAGCTAACTAGCTTATTCTGGCACCTTTTTCTTTTTGGACTTGTCATGTGGAATACCACATTTCATCTGAACACAATTGCCTCTTCAGTTTTCGGATACTGACCTCCACTTTCCCTGTGAAGATCTACCCGTGTGGTTTAAATTTCATAATAGGGAATATTATGGACTTGCTATATAAAACATTCATGCTGAACCTTAACCTACACAGGACAACATATGAAGCAGAGCAGATGAACCTTGAGGCAAACAAATAAAAAGTGGTGATCTACCAGTCAGGATAACGACCGCCATTTTATCTATTATCTATTAACTTTATTCTATCTGAAGCTGTATATCATTGAAGACGTTCTTCTCTCATTTAAATTGCCATGTTCTCATTCCCTCAACTTAACATTACTTCATGGTTTCTACATACCACATTTATTTGATACTTAGCCTGTTTTGAATATTGCATCTATTGACTTTGCTGCTCCTGTTTATTGAACTTGGATTAGAACAATCCCGTCACTGGTCTTCTTTTAGTTGTCACCTGCCCTCTTCACCTACACGCCTAATTCAGTCTGCTTTCAATTTAATCTCTTTTTAGTGACTCTCCTATCGCTTTAAAAAAAAATTATAAAAAAAAAAAAAAAAAAAACTCTGCCTTTTTCACAATGGAGCAGGCGCAGAGTTCTAAAGCCTCATCTGTGACTCCTGCATCTCGCAAAGAATCTGCTAATACCAGTAAACGCGTCAAGATATATACTCCTTCGCCTTCCAAATCTCCCCTCCCCATAACACTTGAGGATATTATGGAAGAACTTCGCCTTATTAGGCCTTTTATGGCAGACACTACTACCACATTACAGAAAATCGACGAAAAATGGTCCTCCTTAGACAAAAGAGTGACTGATGTTGAACAACATATTAGTGATGTTCAAGATGTTACTGCTAAGGTCGAAAGTCTCACTAAGGAAGTTGTACTGCTTAAAAAAACCACAGAGGATTTAGAAAATAGAAATAGGCGCAACAACCTGCGTATTTATGGTGTTCCAGAAAATTCAGAGGGATCTGACATCATCGCCTTTCTGAAATCTCAAGTTCTGCCAATCACAGGTATCCCTAAACATCTGGATGTTAACATACAGAGAGCACACCGCCTTGGTCCTAAACACTCTTCTGCTTCCTCGAAGCCCAGGGGCATAATTGCATACTTTCTTCTTTACTCCGACCTCATGGAAGTCCTCCATTTTGCTAAACAACATAAACAGTTAGTGTGGTCTGGTTATAAACTTTTTTTCACCCAAGATGTATCAAAGCCGACAGCCGACCGTCGCAAAGAATTTTTAGACTTAAGACCCACACTTCGAGCTATGAATGCCAGATATGGACTCATTCACCCATGCTTTTTCAAGGTTACATACAAAGAAAGATCCTACAGCTTCGACGATCCTGCAGACATTCGCAAGTTCATCGACACACATAGAGTGGACAACATGCACCACAATGGCTCTTAATGTTTCTCTCATTTTTATTTTTGTTGATTCTATTTTGTTATGGCCCGTTTCCTTTTCTTCTCATAACGTGATGTTTTGCTCCCTTCTTGTTTTTTAGATTGGGTGTTCCGGTCCTGGTTTGTTAGCCTCTCCCTTCCTCGGTTTTGTTAAGTCACTATTTGACTGTTTCTGTACTACCCCAGTACGCCGTCCTCCTTCATGATTATTTGGTAAGTCTCCTTCACTTGTATTAAATTGTCGGGCCTGGTCTCTATCCCTATTTTCTGTTATTCTTTTACTTCTAGCTTTTCTTTGAGTCCAGATTCCCGCATTATACTTATTTTATGAGGCTGTCTCTCTTTGCTGCTCCTGCTCTCACTCTATTGTTCGTTCTGTTCTCGTTGTGCGCAATTTATGGCTAAAGCTCTCCGACTTTTGGCCATCCTCTCTTTCCTATCTTTTTTCTCGGGAGGTTTCACCTCCCCTTTCCTCTTTCCTTTTTCCCTCTCTTCCTTCCCTCCTCCCTCTACCTCTCTTTCCCTTATTCTCTTCAACTCCTTTTTTCACTGCTCTTCATTCTGGATTATTCCTTCTCTTTTTTTCTTATCCTCTTCCCTCTTCTCACTCTGGCACTATGGCAATAAATTCCCCACTCCTTCCCTTTTTCGTACATATTTCCTCGTTTTACACGTTTATCTGCTACTCCTGCTTTGTTTTACTTGGTTTTCCTATTTCCAC
This sequence comes from Lissotriton helveticus, assembly GCF_964261635.1. Taxonomy (NCBI): domain Eukaryota; kingdom Metazoa; phylum Chordata; class Amphibia; order Caudata; family Salamandridae; genus Lissotriton; species Lissotriton helveticus. Next base: position 1,316,007,453 of record NC_136063.1, read on the forward strand.
TTTGCTTGCTGTCTTACTTATTCAATCTTCCTGTCTACTTTGTATGCTTCTCATTTCTTCCAATTATTCCTTTGTCTATTTTCTCCTCTTACTTGTCTTGCCTCCTTTCCCTATTTCTCTTTTACTCTCTCCTCATGAAAGGTTTCCGATTCATTTCTTGGAATATTAAAGGTCTTCGAAACCCTATTAAGAAACAACGAGTATTATCCCACCTTGCCCGGTTACAATGTCAAATTGCCTTTCTTCAAGAGACACATCTCTCTACACAAGATTTATCAATGTTACGTCGACAATGGGTTGGCAAAGTTTTCTGTTCTCCTGCTGTTAATCATAAAAATGGTGTGGTTATACTCTTTCATAAAACTTTATCTGTTCAAATACAAAAAGAAACTGTTGACACTGATGGTAGATGGTTGTTCCTAGACTGTACTGTAAATAATGTTCATCTCTCCCTCTGTAATGTTTATGGTCCGAATGGTAATGATCTCTCCTTTTGGCACAAATTTTCCTCCCTTATCTCCTCCAATGCTAATGAGGACATGATTGTTGGGGGAGACTGCAATCAATTGATGGACCCATTTTTGGATCGCAAATCACAAACACGTTATGTCCCTAATAAAATGCAGAAATCCTTCCATAAATCCGTCTCCTCCAGAGGTCTCATAGATTCTTGGAGAATCTCTCACCCTGACTCCCTGGAATTTTCTTTTTTTTCTCCTGTACATAATTCCCTTTCCCGTATCGATTATATCTTTCTAACACAACACGCTTTTCAATTCATGACTAACTCCGAAATAGCCTCCATCCTCATTTCTGACCATGCCCCCGTTATTCTGGATATGGACTACCCTTCCCCTATACCTCAGTCTTCCCGATGGCGTTTTAATAACTCCCTTTTACTAGATCCTGCCTTTACAACACACTTCACTCAATTTATGGATGAGTTCTTTACAAATAACTCACACACTTCCTCTGATTTTCACTTCCTTTGGGATGCTTTTAAAGCTACTGCTCGTGGCTGTATTATCGATTATGTGTCACGCAAAAAGAAGAAAACACACTCCCAAGCTTCTTCCTTTCTTACACGCATTAAAGAACTTGAACATCTCTATTATACCTCCAATTCCCCCGATCCTTTTTCTTCTCTCATCTCTGCTAAAATGCAATTTAATAAACACACCTGGGACTCTGCTTCTAATCAACTTCTCCAATTCAATGCAAAAATTTACGGTGGTCGAAATAAAGCCGGTAGAGCTCTTGCGAACTATCTTAAAATCAAAAAACAAAAATCTAAAATAGTCTCCATCAAAGACCCACAAGGTTCTATTCACTCCTCTGATGCTAAAATCCTCGACTGCTTTGTACAGTTCTATTCCTCTCTTTACACCCCTGAATCCACTCCCTCTACTGATCAATTAGATGCTTTTTTTCAGTCAATTCCCAAACCCCCTACTCCGTTGATTGACTTTTCCTCTCTTGATGCTCCACTTTCAGAAAAAGAAATTCTTGCTGCCCTCTCCCTCTTACCCAAAGATAAAACTCCTGGTCCTGATGGTTTTACAGTTCGCTTTTTTTTCATTTCAAATCTGTTTTACTTCCCTATCTACTCCAGTTACTCAATCACTTTTTCATCACCGGCGAGTCCAAAGGCTCTTTCACACAGGCTATGCTTGTCCTTCTACCCAAAAAAGATAAGGATCCCTCCATGTGCAAGAATTATAGACCTATTTCATTAATCAACACTGATTGTAAGATCCTTGCGAAACTCTTAGCTCTTCGCATCAATTCCATTATTCCTGAACTAATTAATATCCACCAATCCGGTTTCATTAAAGGTAGATCCATCACCGATAACTCAAGAACTTTTCTCAATATTATTCACCTCTCCGCTAAAATGAATACCCCACTTGCTGCAATTACTCTTGATGCTGAAAAGGCCTTTGATCGGGTTAATTGGGACTTCATGTTTGGCGCTGTGCGTTGGCATGGCTTTAGCCCTACTTTCCTTAAATATGTCCAACTCCTCTATTCTGCTCCATCTACCTCTATCTGGATCAACGGTATGCAGTCCAAATACTTTCCCCTTTATAGAGGTACCAGACAGGGATGTCCTCTTTCCCCTCTTCTTTTCATTTTAGCATTAGAACCCTTCCTCGTAAAGATTCGTCAATCCTCTTCTTATTCTGGTTTTATTTTTAAGAATGTGGAAATTAAGTTCACCGCCTATGCGGATGATATTTTGCTCTACATTTCTAACCCTTCGGTCTCCCTTCCCGCTTTTTTTTCTCTACTACACGACTATTCCTCTGTTTCTGGATATAAATTGAACATCGACAAAACAGAAATTCTCCCTCTCAATAAATCTTGTCTCCCACACATGTTCCATGGTTCTGGTTTCCAATGGACCTCTAGCCATATCAAGTGCCTTGGTATTCTTTACGCTAACTCTATTAGAGAGACTGTTAGAATCAATCATTCTGATATTCTAAAAAAACTCTCCTCACTTATTGATCACTGGTCTCCTCTTTTTCTCTCTTGGTGGGGTCGTCTCTCTACTATTAAAATGATGCTCCTTCCCATTGCGAATTTCTATCTCTCTATGCTTCCCATTCCCCTTCCTCATTTCTTCTTTAAATCCATCAACAGTCTCTTCTCTAAATTTCTATGGAATAATCATAAAGCCAGAGTTGCCTTATCCCGTCTTCAACAACCTAAACATCTCGGTGGAGTCAATTTTCCAAACATTTCACGTTTCCATTCTGCATTTTCCCTTAAACAAATCTGGCCTTCTTTACTTGACTCTTCTTCGCAACATATTACATCCTGGAGCTCTTTAGAATCAACACAAATCTCCCCTTTCTCCCTTCTCACCGCTTCTAACCTTACTCAGCCACCTTCAAAATTCTCTTCGCCTATTTTCAAACATTCGAAAGCCCTTATAGTTGCTCTTTTCCGCTCCTTCTCCTCGTCCTCTACTCTTCACTTGAATACCCCATTGTGGTACAATAAATCTCTTAAATTTCGCAACCGTGCCCTTTTTTGGAAGGAATGGATTGATAAAGGAATCCTTACTTATAGTCATCTTCTTCTTAATAATTCTCTAGCGACTTTTCAGATACTTCGTGACTCTTTTGGTATCTCCAATAAATTCTCTTCACAGTTTCTCACACTTACTCCTTCACTACACTCTAATATCATACAAGATGCACCCACTTCCTGCACTCCCCCTCTCTTATCCTCCCCTCCCAATTTTCACATTCCCCTCAAAGCCTCAGCCATTTATAAAATACTTTCTCCCTCACCTTTAGTGAGGCCCAAAACAAAACTTGAACTTTCTTGGGAATTAGACCTTGGCCAAACCTTCCTCGAGTCCACCTGGGATTCTATTTGGTCTAAACTCCATTCAACTTCCCGCTCCACTAGTACCACACAGACCCTATACTATTTTTACAATAGACTGTTTTACACTCCTTGTGATCTTTTTAAATTTAAACTAATAAATTCCCAAAAATGTTGGTCCTGTTCCTGTATTACAAGTGATCTTAAACATATGTTCTTTCTATGCCCTAAAGTACAACTGTTATGGTCACATATTTGGTCTTCCCTGAACAAAATTTTATCTAATAATATACCCTTTGATATTTCTCTAGTTTTTCTGGGCGGTTTAGCTCCAGTCTGGGAAGTTCCACCATTTACTCGCAAATTCATTGACTTATGTATTGCAATTGCTTTTCAAATCATTACTACCAATTGGAAAGATACCAAGAATGTCAAATATGCTGCGTGGTGAAATTTAATTTGTCATCACCATAGATTAGATCGTGCATACGCCTCTTCTACCTCACTTCTAATTAAACGTGATTTATTATGGTCCCCTTTAACAGATTACCTATCCAAATGTGCCATTTAACTTCATATTCATTTGTCTGCTATAAGATATAAATATATATATATTTTTTCTTTTACATACTATTAATATAATTACATTATGTAATAGCTTTATTATTGCTCTATTATTGATGTTTCTTTCCCCTCCCTTTCCTCCCTCCCCTCTCTCTCTTTTCCTTCCTCTTCTTTCTGTTCCCCCCCAAAATTCTAAAAAGTTATAAAAACATTTTTCCTTGGTATATTCCTTACCTCTTTGAGGTTATTATTTATACACACAAAGCTTATTTTTGTTTCTATTAATACTGTAATTTATCTTCCTGCAGTTGTACTGATGTTTTACATTGTCTTCATTTACTCAATAAAGCTTTTCAAACTTAATAAAAAAAGAGTTATCAACATTCGGCACAGTGTCAAATGAAGAGAGCAGGAATGCACCATATTTAGTGAGATATGGCGCATTCCTGTACATTTTCTGTGCCATGGTGCATGAGTGCCTGCATTACAGAAAGGATTATTTTTGTGCAGGAAGGAGCACGTTCCTGCATTATAACAATCCTCAGAGGCTGCCACCTACAGCATCACTAGCAAAGCGTGGGGGGCAGAGACGCACAACGATAATGATGGTGTTGGCAGGCAGGAAGCTGCTTTGACATTCTAGTTGTTAGATAGCAGCCTATTCATTGCTTGCATTCTTGACTTAAGTGTTCTTCCTTATTGCTCTCGGCACCCTGGTGGGCTCCTCGCATTGGGCGGGTGTTCCGTTTTGCCTTGTTGTGTTCAGTCTCTGTGGAACTCCATCTCCTGCTTCACATGACATGTTTCACTATCCTGGCAAAAAGAAACAAGTAAAGGAGCAAGCTTCTATACCCGAACTTGGCCTGTAAACGCAGGGGCGGACTAACTTTCAAATCCCTGTAATATATCCAAGCAATACTTATCTGATTGATTACTTTTGTTCAGCCTTAGATGTTCTGATGCTCTGCATTTTCATTTCCTGGAAGAGAAACAAGTATTAACAACTGTGTCTGTTTGGTAATCAACCCATATGCCTCTATGAAATATTGCAAGCACACTTTATTTTTTTATTTGTAAGGCTTATTTTTGTTTTGTGTTTTTACCCTGATTATATATATATTCACTGAAAAAACGATAGGTTTCACACCAGTTATAGTTAGGAATTAGCATTAAAAAAACCTATTAAATTCACTGAAAAAACCATAGGTTTTACACCAGTTATAGTTAGCTGGAAGTTTTACTCGCATAAAACCATTGAAATTCCCACGTTATAGTTAGTTGGACTCACTATAACTTGCGCGTGCAATGCATTGCTGATGACGTCACATATTACATCACTCATGACATGGTCTAACTATAACTGGTGTGAAACCTATGGTTTTTTCAGTGAATTTCAATGGTTTTTTAATAGCAAATCTTTATAGGTATAAAAAATAATACATTTTAAAGCGAATTTTATATTGTATAAATATGTCATTTTTTGTATTTTTTTTGTATTTTTCATCCCGGGGCGCCCGGGTAAGCGCAATGTTACGGCGCGCCCCGGGGCGCGTACAGGTGAGCGTCCCGATAGCGCTATTGCCGCGAACGAAAACAACATCGTGACGTATCGCGTAGCCGCCACGTCTTGCGTCATAAGACACGTATCGCGTAGCCGCGAGATGCGTCTTATGACGCACCGCGTAAGCGCACCCGGAAGCGCATACGATCGCGCAACGTAAGCGCACCGATGCGCTTACGATACACGCCCCGGGACGCGCCCCAGGGCGCGTAGCGTAAGCGCGTCAAGCCAACGGACTTTAAAATAACACTTTTCATTGGTTCAGAACTTTTTTTTTCCAAATTGTGTGAAACCCACCCATTTCTCTCACTATTGCTTTGTACTTGGAGAGAGCAAGAGCTGTTCTGTGTACTGTCTTCATCTCCTACTTTCCTGATCTACAGCAATGTCTGCAAGGGAGTCATCCAGCAGTGATTCCGACGGATTTTTGGATGAGGACCCTCCTCAACAGAAGAAAAAAGACCACTTCATCTGGAAATTCTATGACATCCCTGAAGGACATAAAAAGTCAATGCTCCAAAAGTAACCTGCAAAATATGTGGCAGTACTTTATCCAGAGGCAATCCTCTAAAAAAATATAGTTTCGGAAATGCCAATTTAATCAGGCATGTCAAAAGAAGACACCCAAAGATTTTTGCCAGGGAGAGTGTCAGGGAGCTGGCACGCAATTTACCCACAGATGGCGGCAGCACCTCCACTGGTGGAGCAACACCTTCGGGACCACTCCGTAGAAGAATGGTCCCTAACATACAGCCGGTGTTTGCAGGCATCAAATTTCTGTGCACGCAGTGTGACGAACTGCTCTGCTATGGGGAGCAGAGTGTTGAACTCATTGCCATAAAGAAACAAGAACACCGCTGCCCTGCCAGTCCCTAAATTTTCACATTTTTTTGCTCCTGTTGAGCAGTTTTGGAATCCCTGTTTTTGTTTTTCCCCTGAATAAAATCCCCCAAAAATATAAAATCGTTTTAAAAAATCTAAAAAAATATAAAACAACAAAAAGAAGAAAAAAAACAGTTCTTTTTAGAACTACCTTTACTTTATAAAAATAAACCTATATTTTTAAAGAATCTGTATCAATCTTTTTTCTGCAGGGTACGCGTACCGGTACGTGCACCGGGGCACGCACCGGGGAGCGCACAAAAAAAAAAAGAAAAAAAAAATGAATGAAGGAGTTAGCATGAGGGAAGAACACAAAGAGAGTAATTTTAAGAGAAAGAGAGCTAGAGGGAGAAACACAGAGGGATTGTTTACTATATAGTGAAAAACAGACAATGTGTAATAGGGTGAAAATGAGAAAAGTAAAATCACTAAACAGGTGAAAAAAGGGAAGAGAGCGTAAGAACACTAAACTAGAGATAGTGGGAGAATGTGAGTGGGTGTTGAAAGAAAACGATAGGACAGAAAATAATTGAGAATAAACGGTAGTGGCGTAACTGGGATAAATGAATAACGGTGAGGGAGGGTAAGAAAAGACCAGTTAGTATAAGTAAAGAGGGGTGAAAGACAGTGAAAAATTGAATTAGGATAAGAGATGGGGAGTGACAAACACAAAAGACAGAGAAAATAAAGGTAACAGTACCTGAATGGGATGTGTGTGTGTATATGAAGTTTGTGTGTGGGGGGATTTTTTTCTGTGTATGAGGTGTGTGTGTGATGTGTGTGTGTGGTGTATGTCAGAGGTGTGTGTATGTGTTGGGACAGGGATGAGGCGTGTGTGTAGGAGTAAGGTAAATAATTAAGAAAAACAGAATGAGTGAAGAAGCAAAGGAAGAGAACAGAGGGTAAGTGAAGTAAAGAATAGGGACTGAAAAAAGTTGAATATGAGAGGGGAAATAGGGAAATTGGAGTAAACATGGAGAATAAGAATAAGTGAGGGAAGCAGAGTAAAGAAACAGGAGTGAGGTTGGTTGAGAAAATATTAGTGAGCTTAAAGCAAAGGGCGATGACAAACTACATTTTTTTAGTCACACTTACCATATAATAAATGTAACTTTAATTACATTTTTTTAGTACATTTTATATCTGTGAAAGAGAGCAGAAAAAAAAGTTATAATTAGTAAAATATGTATTTTAAATTAAAAGATACAAATGAAGAGGTTAAACATCATAACAGTGTGAAACATAGGAAATGAGAGATAGTAATGGAACCAGAGTAAAAGAAATGGGATGAAGAACGATGAGAGAGGAGCAGTGAAGTTGTTGTAAAAGAAATGATAGAAGGTAGATAAACACAAGTGAACATAACACAAGAAGAGTGAGGCACTGAGGACATAGAAGTAGTGAACGAAAAATAGATAGAAAAGGTCAAAAGTAAGGAGCAAACAAAGATAAGCGAGGGAGAGTGGGTGATTTATAGTGATAGAGTGCGATAATAGTGCTGAGTGAGTAAACAGGAATTACTAAAAGAGCAAAGGAGGAAAATACGGAAAAGGGAAGTAAAGCAGAGAGACTGAAAGCTGAAAAGTTATGCAAGGGAGAGAGGTGATGCAGACAGTTGAAATGAAAATGAGGGGTTGTCTAAGAAGTGGAGTAAGGGAACGGGGGTTACAGAGAGTGAGAGAAAGACATTATAAGTGAGTTAAAAGAGCTGAAAGAGGACGGAAAAAGGAAAGTGAGTGTCAGAGAATGGGAATACAATTTAATTTACACAATCCAAGGTATAGAATAACTTGTACAACATGTTACATAGTTCATTTTTGCTGTTCTCAGAATATATTGAATTTTACTTAAAACAGTGAGTTCAAATTACTCATCATATGACAGCGGGAAAAAAAAACACAATCTAAAAGATTGTGTTTTAAAAAAACCTTAGATACTAACAAATGACACTAATCTTTGATTGACTTACTTTTCCTTGAGGCCAAATAGTATATCATGGAGGTCCTTTTCTCGTTGCAAAGTACTTTGCTGTTCAGTAAAAAATCCATTTCATCGACTTTCTAGAAGAAAAACTCCAAGAACATCTGAAATATTTTCAATATTTTCATATACTCCTTTTTTTCAGTCATGACTCTTTACTCATTCCTGCACCATTCCATTTGGCCAAATAGTGTCAGATGTATGAGTATATATCAGTACTCCTCCCGTCTTCATAGGCCAATTACCTTTACCTAAATTTTGGCTGTAAAAACACTAGGTATGAATTTATAAAGCCAAAAGGCAAACGTTGTTTGAAAGTCAAATGAGTGTCGTTACATTGGGTCCAACCTTTAGAAGTTTTTAAATAGCATGTGTAATGCCCTGATGTAGAAGGACCGTCATGAAAAATAATAGCTACAGTTGCAAAGGTTCTTCCTGATATCGATAATTGAGAAGCCACGAAATTTTTAATAGAAGTTGTCAATTTAGTTCCATCAGGTCTACATCGTTGGAACATTAAAATGACATAGTGACCATAATTTTGTAGAAATAATGTGGACAGCATTGTAGACTTACATTGGGTACACACCATATTGTGATCAGCTGCTTTAACTAGATTATTAAAAGGCACTGATTTGCAGTCTGGTAAAATGTCAAATATATAAATCTTTCACTGTCTATTCTAGTAGTACTTGATGAAGCACAGTTATCACAGTCATGTTGCCATTGATAAGAAAGGTTAAAAAGATTTTTTTATATCTACTCCTTCATCTTCCAATACATCAAACATATACATTAAAAATTCCTGACAATCCTGCTGAATTATCTGTGAAAATTGATTTTGACCTGAACATATGTCTACAAGATTCCTAATTTCTGAAACACTTTCTATTTTTCCTCTATCACTACTACATTTCTCTAACACAGAATTCAATAAACAGCACAATGTTTGTTCCCGATTTTCGACAATCTATTTTTGTACATTTTGAAGAAAAAAACAACATTAACTACTACATTAGCATAGCAGTTGACACCAGAACTGTTTTCAAACTGAAATCCAACAACATTCTCAACAGAATCCTTTTTCCTTTTGCTTACAATTACAGTTTCATCTACTTTTTGTCTTTTTGCTACTACCTCACTGCAATTACTCTCATTTCTTCTTTCTCGGCCTACCACACGTTTTTCAATCAGAGGATATTGAGGCAAATGTGGAGCATACTCTCTTTTTAACCTATTGTATTCTTTAACACAATCTAGATCTGCTCAAATCTTTGTTTCGTCACACTTAATCAAGTACAATCCTGATAAAGTTCTGACTCGTGATAAAGCCACATATGCCATACCCTCTTTAAACACAGAACTTCCAATGTTCACCAAAGCGCTATCTACACTTAAACCTTGAGATTTATGAATTGTCACCGCATATGCCAAACAAATAGGAAACTGTTTTCGGCGAACATATAAATCTTTCACGAGCAGAAATCTAGCTGAACAACGACAAATTTGTTCTATTTCATCAATGGCATCAAATTTAATTTTTATAATTTCAATTCCATCTCTATTCACAAAACCAACAACATGACCCATTGCTCCATTTACCAGACCTCTTTCAACATTTAAATTCCTTCTCAAAATGACACGACAATTCAAACAAACATTCAGAGTCTTTTCAAAACCAGCAGTTTTAGATATAGTCTTCTCCAATGAATCCAATTTTGATTTCAAATTTTCTGACAAAATAATTGTTGCTCCCATATGCTTTATTTTATCAATAGCTTCCAGTTTCACTATCTCTTCATTTTCTAACTTCAGCATTTTGATGTTGAACATAGAACATTCTTTCAGAGTAGGCATCAAACATATGGCAGATTTCTTCTCGTTAATTTTCTTAAAAATATTCTCTGGAAGAATGTTTTCATTTGGGTACAAATTAGAAATTAACCGTCCATGTAAAGCTTCTTTCCCTTGCTGACTTATTTTTCCTACTCTTACATCTTGTAAAATATTTTTATAATCTTCATCCTTTGCCTGCCGCATATTTTGAAGCAGTTCTGCATATTTGAAGTTTAACCATACATTAACGTTTCCAATGCTTCCTAGGCACTTCCTGGTATCTTCATGCGTGAGCATTTTGAACACAGGTTGTCCTTTCACTGGAGTCAACTGCAGTAGATCTCCAAAAACAATAATATGTTTTCCTCCAAATAAGACATCATAGTCTGTTCTAAGAATTTCTTGCATTCTCAAATGCACAAAAGCAAGCATTATATTTGACACCATGCTTACTTCATCAATGATAAGAAGTTTCATTTTCTTCAGGACTCTCGAAACTTCGAAACACGCATCTCCAGATAGCTTGTGATATTGCAATTTGTTATCATGCTCCACTGGCAGCATCAGTAAACGATGTAAAGTAATCCCGTTAATGTTATGTGCTGCCAGCCCAGTTGGAGCAGTAACAACACAAGACAGCGATGATTCAGTCCTTTTCTGCAGATAAGTTGCAATGGCTTTAATCAGAAAACTTTTTCCAGTTCCCGCTTCTCCACTCACGTACAGTTGGACAGGCTTAAATGATGTACTTAGGGCACTCTTTTTTCTCATGACTGAATCCATGTTCAACCTGTTCTCTGACTTCGTCATATATCTGTTTCTGCTCAAGGTTTAGTTGTTTCACCAAATCTTCTAAGTTAACTTCATCATCTTGAGCTTGTTCCATAGCTCTTTCCACCTCATCCATGGCAGTAGCAGCTTCATTTTGGATAATTGGTCCTCCTAGTGGATCCTGACTCAATGAAGCAGAACTCTGACTACCTTGAGAACTGTCTCTCGCAATCTCTGCAGCAATTATGGCTTCTTGCTCTATTTCTTCATTCAACATTTGCAGATAATTTGGAAAAACAGGACATTCTATGGTATCCTTCGTTGCATTAAAGGAGTCTTCATAACAGAGAAAATCTCCAAGAAGTTCCTCTTCTTCACGCCATGGTTTAAACAGTTGCAAAAGAGCCAAATATTAAAATTCTCTTTTATCTGGATTATCACAACTCAATTTGCGATGATTAATCAAATGACCTTTTTTCTGTTTCACTAGACATCCTTCACATCCAATGACTCCATATATTCCATTATTGATATCTTCTCTGATGTTCCTCTTATAAATATATCTTTGCAGAACTTCATAGAGACAAGCGTTCTCAAGGTGGTGACTTCTATTTGGATAGTATGTATCCAACATGTTTGTCTTCAAAATATCTGTACTTTCTGGTTCTTTCTCCGCCAAATACTCTATCTCTTGTACAGATTTCAAAACTCGATTTCGTGTTGCAGCAAGACCTAGACTCACCCAAATGATGGTTCTAGATTTGGCATAGAGACTTGCTGACGACAATCGATCAGAACATTCATATGCTCCAATTTCTCGATGCGACAACATCTTCAGACTGTAACTGTACAATTTCTTGCTTAGACTCTTTTCATGTGAAATGTCCTCCCACATTTCCTTCAGTTCTGTCTTTTCTTTTTTTGTGATGTAAGACGTCACATATCGAGCTACAGCAATAGAGTTGTCAGCAACGAATTGAATATCCATGTTAGCATTCCACATGGACAAAATCACTGGATTGTAGTCGTTGATGTACTTGGACTCTTCGTCTCTTTTTAAATTGTATGTATTTTTTGGTGATTTCCTCGTCACAGTATGTCGCAGAGAAGACATTAAATTATTTACTCTTCCTTTAGAAATCACTGGTCGTGGAAAAGCGAAACGACATTTTGTGTAGAACGTCCTTGTTTCTGAATTTTCGAGACAGTACTTTCCACAACGATGGGATTGAAAGCGTAAAACTTGTTGCCTTAAACTGTTTTCTTCCGTAGTTTTCGGAACAGCACATGTTGAATACTCTTCAATGAAACTCATGACTGTCTCATCTGAATCTGTTCCAAATTTGGGTGCATCTTTAATCCATAACAACATATGTATGTGAAGAGCACCTCTCGCTTGATACTCCTTTCTCCAAAAGAAATCCAAAACCTCTCCAAGGGGAGGATTTTTTTTGTTGGTAATAAAAGACATCATAGCTTCAAATCTATGATTGAAATATCTGCATACATTCACTGGATCCAAAGAACACAGTTCTCCAGGTGTTTTGAATTCTATATTTTGTATATTAGCATTGGCCTCTCGTAGAAATTGAAGTAAGTCCTCCCATGCATACTCGGCACAGCTAAGAGTGAGGAACCATGTAGGAGTTCCTAAGTTTCTTAGCATACATTTCAATTCCCCATGGCGACGGTACCAATACTCATTTGTACCACGCTGACATGCCATGAGATTGATTAGATGAGATTCTAAAATATTATCTTGCAGATTCACTTTCTCCATAAAGTCCCTCGCCGAAACATTTTGTAGATGTGCTCCACTTTTCAGAATATGGTTTACTGCACAAGAAAGCCCAGACAAGTCACTTTCATACAGTAGATGAAACAAATAGGGAATGCATTGACGAAACCTTGCATCTTCAGCATATAATCTTACAGTTCGATATTCAGATGCAGGAATTTGAAGTGGTCGATCGTCATATCGTCCACCTCGACCTGTTGGAAATAGCTGTGGAAAACAACGAGCTTCCAAACTTTCTTCCCATACACTAATGGTACTTCCTTTTGCTGTTTTCATTTGAAACAATTCAATTGCATTCCCCATTACTTCTTTGGAATGCAAAGGATGAACAGTATAATGTTCATATATTTCTTCACTTCTAGACACATCAACTTTTTCAATTTGGCCGCCTGAACAATCGCTGTCTTCATCTGCAGCTGTTTCCTCTGCTGCAACACATACATCTTTGTAGTACTCATTGTTTTTGACTAAATAAAATGTTGCCTTTTTGACTTTCCTAACATTCACTAAATCTTGCCAGATTTTTTTACTCTTTGTTGGAACCCCATTAACTAGAATAACTAAAGGTTCCTCTTCTACTTTTTCTATACCAATTGTATCAATATTTTTTTCAAATCTAGGGGCAAATAAACAACTTTTCCCTTTAATCCTCTCTGCAAATCTGTAGGAGGCAATTTCCCTATCTTAGGCTCCATGCGAACAATTGCCTGAAAAGGATGAACACATTGAATCAAAATAGACTCATATGTATTTAAATCCATCAATTCACGGGGAATGTCTATCAACTCCAGATTATTATGAACAGCTCTAGCAGGCATCCTGTTTTGATTTGATTTGTCATAACAATATTTACAAATACGCTGATCAGAACTCAAATCAAAAGAATTCTCCACCCACAAATAAGTTGCTAAATCTTTCCACTCATAATTATCCATCTTTTCACTTTTTGCATATAAATCAACTAACCTAGTCTGAATCTTATAATGACTTTGTCGACAACACACACAAGTAAAATTCGGCCTTTCACTTGATTTCACCTTAAACCTGGTAATTTCCTGCTCAAACTTTTCTGTATTCAAAATCTGTACATTGTCTTCCACATTACCTTGAATTGCTGTCTCAATTTCTACACTGTCCTCTTGTTCACGAAAATAACAAATCTCAATTTCTTCACAAATCTTCTTCACATCTAATTCTGTTCCATGCAAAAGAGCACTGTTTAATTGTTTAAGCTTAAGTGCTGGACTTTTTGCATAATACAACATTCTCACTAATTTCCTCATTTTGGTATGATGCACTGCTAACATCCTAAAATGATGAAAAACACTCTGACAGACTTTTCTAGAAAGACAAGCCAGTGAATGGCCTTGCAAACCTGTGATTCCTCTCACTCTGCAAGGATCTAAGTCTTGCAACAACTTCACTTTCTGCTTTATACTTTTTTTACTATATGTACGTAAGAAATTACAAAACAAATCAATTGTTTCCTGTCGCACACTACAAATACTACTACACTTCCAAGTGTACACTGGACCCTTAGTACGTCTCCCTAAAACTCCATCAGATAACACCCCTTCTGGTTCTCTAGGCACAAGTTTCTCTTTTTCAATCGGACAACCGTCTTTCACTTCATACGCTCGACCACTGGTGTCAACTGCATGCACTAAATCATTCTCCTGGAAGTAACTCTCCTCATTAAAAAATGGCTCACAACTTGAACTGTGCATCCATTCTCCAGAAAAAACTTTACAAAAATTAGTCCGATTAATTACTCTTTTCCATCTACTGTTTGATTTGAAAACATCAATTGTCTTGTTAAGTGTCCTAATTCTATTGATTATTAAAATAAATAATTTTTTCTTAACTTCAAAAGCCTGATCAACAATCTTCTCTACACTTTTCTTTTTCTTATAAAAAGCAGCTCTCTGTTTACCTTTCCTAATGTTTTTTAACAAATTTAAAACCACTCTATTGCGAAACATTCGTCTACGAATGTCTCTAAACTGATTCTGCCTTCTATTCCTATACATATTATTCTCTCCTGCTCCAGTTTTAGGATTCTTTGAAGTTCTCTCCTTCCTTTTCAATTTTACTCTCTCGTTTTCTTTTTCTACATGGTGTCCATCATTTTTTTTGGATGTACATATGTTACATAAAAAAGACTTAGTTGTCTTACCAGGAGCTTTGTTCCTGTTTTTTGAAGTATCTGTTGTGGAAGAATGCTGTAATTCCGTTGCTGTTTTTGATTTTTCCCGGTTACGTTGTTTCTTTGTCCTTTCCTTTGTGGGCATCTTTGCTTTTTCTTCAAATAACGATTTCAATCTGTGTTAAAGAAAAACAGTAGCACATTATAGACCACTATTACCAAACAACAAAGCACCGACAAAAAACAAACGATCTATACAGGGTTACAGATCAGGTGAGGATTCTCCAGTGGTGCACAAAAGGTGAGGCCTGTATTGAAAAGTATAGTGGAAGACAGCTCTGTCCACAAGTACAAAGAAGATCAGACCTATGTCTAGGTCCACTGCACTCTTATACACAGGCTTCACCACCTAGGCTTCCCGAGAAAATATTGAGTTATATAGTTATATAGAATTGTATTTTATAAAATTGTGAAGCTCCATGAGAAAGCGTTTGCCTCAGTCTTATTCCTGTTGTGAGGCAGGTGCAAGATTTTGCCTCAGTCTTATCCCTGCTGTGAGGCAGATGATTGTAAATAGGATCTGTGCTGTGTTTCCTAAATGTGATGTCAAAAACGATTTTGGAGAAAATGATTGGTTTTTACATTTTTGATTATAATGTGGCGCAGAGGTTTAAAAAGTGACGCATCTACCTACATGCATCAATTTTTAAATATGGAGCAAAAAGGTACTTGTTTGGGTTTTCCTGGGGAGCGTAGGTGGTGAAGCTTGTGTCTAAGAGTGCAGTGGACTAGGCTTCATGAAGCATATACCTGTCTGCATTTTTAAATGCAGGTGTCAATTTGACTCTTTACAGTGATGTTAGCTGTGTTTTAAATCAGTGTAGGAAGCATATTGAGTTTGTTTACATAGAGGAATTGTATTTTGTAAAATTGTGAAGCTCCATGAGAAAGCGTGTGCCTCAGTCTTATTCCTGTTGTAAGACAAGTGCAAGATTTTGCCTCAAAACACCTGTGTCTAAGAATGCAGCAGAGATAGGCTTCATGAAGCCTAGTCCACTGCATTCTTAGACACAAGCCTCAACACCTATGCTCCCCAGGAAAGCCCAAACAAGTACCTTTTTTGCCCCATATTTAAAAATTAACGCATGTAGGTAGATGCATCACTTTTTAAACCTCTGCGCCACATTATACTCAAAAATGTAAAAACCATTTATTTTCCCCAAAATCGTTTTTGACATTACATTTAGAAAACACAGCACAGATCCTATTTACAATAATCTGCCAAAATCTTGCACCTGCCTCACAACAGGAATAAGAGTGAGGCAAACGCTTTCTCAAGGAGCTTCACAATTTTACAAAATACAATTCCTCTATGCAAACAAACTCAATATGCTTCCTACACTGTTTTAAAACACAGCTAACATCATTGTAAAGAGTCAAATTGACACCTATGTCTAAGAATGCATTTATTTTCCCCAAAATCGTTTTTGACATCACATTTAGGAAACACAACACAGATCATATTTACAACCATCTGCCTCACAGCAGGGATAAGACTGAGGCTAAATCTTGCACATGAAGCTTCACAATTTTACAAAATACAATTCCTCTATGCAAACAAACTCAATATGCTTCCTACACTGAGTTAACACAGGTAACATCATTGTAAAGAGTCAAATGTATTTCTATTAAACATGCCCACATTCTTTATTCCTTTTAAAAAATGTAAAAACTATTTATTTTCCCCAAAATCGTTTTTTACATCACATTTACAAAACACAGCACAGGTCCTATGTAGAAGCATTCCATGTCACGACTAAAAATTCACAATTTTACAAAATACAATTAACGCTTTCACATGAAGCTTCACAATTTTACAAAATACAATTCCTCTATGCAACCAAATGCAAACAAACTAAATATGCTTCCTACACTGAGTTAACACAGGTAACATCATTGTAAAGAGTCAAATATATTTCTTTAAACATGCACACATTCTTTATTCCCTTTAAAAAATGTAAAATTCATTTATTTTCCCCAAAATCGTTTTTGACATCACATTTAGGAAACACAGCACAGGTCCCAAATAAAAGCATTCCATATCACTACTAAAACTTCACAATTTTACAAAATACAATTCCTCTATGCAGTAAAAACTTTTTACCAAGCATTATCAAAAAGCATGACACAAAGCAACATTAAAAAAACACAATTTGCTTCCAAATCTTCTCCATAGAGTATACAAGTCTCTATTTATATTAAATGAATCATAACTCACCTTTACAAATGCTTTAGGAGATTCAGAACAGTGTCAGATACACACACCAATATTTCTTTAGCAGAGCAAAAGGTATGTTCTCCAGGCACTGCAAACCATAAAGGCACAGAAATCCTCTAATTGTACACACATATTCCTCATGGTAACCAATCAAAACTCTTCCCTCTGTATTTTCAAACCAACACCCTTCCCCCCCTCAGCCTTTTCTACCTGTTACCATAGCAACTCCCTCCTCACTGAGCTGCCAGGGTTAAAAGTTTATTCTACAATGTTGCAAATCACCTCTGTAAGGATGTTTGACCTGCAAATACACCAGCATGTTTCTTGAAATGACTTTTTTTTAACCATTCAAATTACTTCTTACACAGAACACAACCATGCACCCTAACTTTCAGTTTTCACCTATCTCATTCTACCAATCATTGCAAAGCACTGAAACTCCACAGGTTTTTTTTTGCAACCTCCTATTGTTCCAACTGCCATTTCTTTTCCACACTTCATCTGACTGCATCAGAATCTCCTCTCACCATGTATTCTGTCTGGATTATAGGACAGAGCTATATCCACTGGGCTCAAATGTATGCTAGTACCAGAAATTGTCACAACCTTGATTTATCAAACGTGAACATCAAATGGATTGGCCAGAGAGGATTAAAATGTCACCAATTGATTCCATTGGTGAAAACCTTTTTGCATTTGCCACACCCTGACCTGTTAATTGTGCACTGTGGAGGAAATGACTTGGGCACTTTGACTGGTGTAGGTCTGGAAATGCTTCTAAAGGACACCTTTGATCAATTGATGGCACTTTTTCCACAAACTGCCTTGGTATATTCCAATATATGCCAAAGGCAGCAATGGAAGTGGTCCAACCAATTTTGTCCACAATTTGAAAAAGCACGGAAACATGTGAATAAATCTGTTTCTGCTTACATGAGAGACTATGGAATGGGTTCAATATACAACAACAACTTGCGTTACAACATGCAAGATATTTACAGAGAAGATGGTGTGCACTTCTCAGATGAAGGGAATAGAATATTCCTCCTGAATTTAAGACTGTGCATTGGTACCTACTTGTAGGTACCTAAATCAGCCACAGAACCCAAAAGCCCTTTTCAGGGCTACCCTATCTCTGATCACTCCAAATGATTATCTTTTTCTAACTTTTTTCACTATTTTTCACTATAGTACGCTCCCCGGGACGCTTCCCGGTGCGCGTACCGGGCGCTCCCCCCGCGAAAAATAAAAACTTTTTTTTTCTTGTTTGCCTATTTCGGCCTCCTAAGACCCCCTCAGAAAACCTAGAGGGTCAAGGAGTGCCTACGATGCCCCCTTATACCCATTCCCAACGTTGTTTGTCCTCCATTTTCTCTCTCAAATCTACCGAAACACAAAATGGAGGACTCCCGTAGCGCTGCCGGTGCGCGTACCGGGGCGCGCACCGGGAAGCGCTCCCAAAAATGTTAGAAGTTAATTTACATAAAAACCACTGGAGACACTTTCACCAAATATAGAATAGCTCATACTACATACCAATCCCTACCATTTTCCCAAATTCGATGGAATTCCATTGAGCCATTTAGCCTGTAGACCTCTCTAAATACC
Source organism: Lissotriton helveticus (assembly GCF_964261635.1). Classification (NCBI taxonomy): domain Eukaryota; kingdom Metazoa; phylum Chordata; class Amphibia; order Caudata; family Salamandridae; genus Lissotriton; species Lissotriton helveticus. The sequence continues at coordinate 1,316,026,216 of NC_136063.1, forward strand.
CTGAGGTAAATTACTTCACAAAAACACATCTGAAGTGTTAGAATTGACAACCAATTAAAATGTTATTTTCATTTTCTACTTTTTTTACCTGACATTTGATTGGTGATGTACCTGAATATATATAAAGAAAGAGAGGGAAACACAGCCATTTTGACTACTACTTCCTGGTGTACATTTCAAAAGGATTTTCACTAATAACTTCAACTTCTTTTTAAAGGTAAGTTGGTATTTTGAAAAATGAAGTATATTGTGCACTTTAAGTTAATATGGAAAACTTTTTCTGATAGTTATATACTATCCCTCTGTAATAGTTATAGATTTAGATAGACTTCTCTGTTATAGTTATGGATGGATTTAGGCTTGTCTTGTATAATTATGAATTTACTTAGGTTTCATCACATACACTTTTTTATATTTCTACTTCCAGCCTGATACCATACACTGCCCAAAGATAACTTCACTGTTAAAAAATCAAAACTACCTGTCTGAACTTAAACCCAACAGTGCCCTATCTCTACTGATATATTTATTTTTTATGCAATTTACAGCAACATAATGGAAGGAGATCAAAATAAATGTAATATTTCATTCGAACTTGATCTTCAGGACAATCCAGAGGAAGAGAATAACGATTCCGATTTTTTGGATCAGTCTCTTGATGAAGAGTTTCTGAAATATGTGGAAGAAATGTAATCATGTAATCCAAATGAGGACATTCCCGACGACATAATGTTGGAAGTCTTATTAAATTTTGAAAAATCAGAGCAATAAATTTATATTTAATAATTAAAAATTGTTCCAGACATTATTCTTTTTTATATGTAATCAATGAAATAGTACCAAAATGAATATAATATAATGTGAGACTTATAGTATACTGTGCAACTTTTTTGTTTTACAAAGTAATTTTCCTCATAGATACTTCCTTTCTCCCACTATATTATCTCCAAAGTGTATTTGACATCTCTTTTTCATCTCCTGCCTCCATGTTCTTTATGTTTTCCTGACAGACTATGGTATGCATTCCATATACCACAATAACTTCTATAACAACATGCAAAATATCTACAGAGTAAACGGTGTACATTGAATTTAAGACTCTGCATTGGTACCTACATGTTGGTACTTAAATCACCCACACAACACAACGACTCTATTCAGAGATACCCTACCTCTAAGCACTTTAAATTATTATTTTAGTGTTTCACTGAGTTTTCCCCATGTGTGGGGGTGGGGGAGGTGTGTGTGGGGGATGTGCGGGGTGTGTCTGTGAGGTGTGTATGTGTGTGTGTGTGTGTCTGGGGGGATGAGGTGTATATCTGTGTGGGGTATGTGGGTGTGGGTGGGGATGTGGGTGTGTAAAGTGTGTGTGTGGGTGTGTGGGGTGTTTCGGTGTAGATAGAAGTGTGGGTGTGTGAGGTGTGTTTGGAGTCTGTGTGGGTGTGGGGAGTATGTGTATAGGATGTGTGTGTATGTGTCAGATGTGTGGATGTATCTGTGAGGTGTGCATGTGTGTGTGGGGGGGAGGTGTGTGGGATGTGTGAGGTGTGTCTGTGAGGTATCTGTGTGTGCGTGTGTGTGTTGGGGGGGTGAGGTGTGTGTGTGTGTCTAGGTGTGTGGGATGTGTGGTTGTGGGTGTGGATGTATAAGGTGTCGGTGTAGGGCTGTGGGGTGTTTGGGTGTGGGTGGAGGTGTGCGTGTGTAAGGTGTGTGTGGGGAGTGTGTGACTGTGGGGGTGTAGGGTTGTGTGCGTGTGGGTGTGTGTGGGACGTACTTGTAGGTACCTAAAACAGCCACAGAACCCAAAAGCTCTTTTCAGAGCTACCCTACCTGTAATCACTCAAAATGAATATTTTACACTATTATTTTCACTATTTTTCACCAAAGTACGCTCCCCGGTACGCTCCCCGGTGCGCGTACCAGGCGCTCCCCCCGTGAAAATCGAAAAAAAATTATTTTATTTTTTTTACCCGAGGGACCCTTTTATGGCCCCCACATCAAACCTAGGGGGCCAGGGGGGGTCTACCCTGCCCCCTTTTCATTATTTTCCCTTTTGTTTTTACCACCTCTTGTGTCTCGATCCTACCGAGACACAAGATGGCGGCCGCTGCGGACTGTTTCGAATGTTTACAGACACCCGAGAGCCAATCAGCTTGCCGTGCGCAAGTCGCGTGGCGTGCCCGGAGCGCTCCCCGGTACGCGTACCGGGGCGCAGCTCTAGATATATACATTTTTTTGAAACTAAATTACTCAAAATCCTCTGGAGCACATATCTTGAGACATAGCAAAGGCACATCGGGCTACCAGTCCCTACAATTTTGCCAAGTTTGGTGAAAATCCATTCAGCCGTTCGAGCTAAAAGTGCGACAGACCGCCCTATGAAAATTAACATGGGGAAAACACGTTTTGGGACCCCCCTTTTATCTCGGCCCCCACTTGACGAATGCCCCCCAAACTTTCAGGGAAGGAGCGGAGCGCCGCGAGGCAAAGTTGCTGATTCCTCAACCGACGCCAAAGTTATTCCAAATAGAATGTTGCGATTTCTCTATGGAAATCGATCCTAACTATAACAGCCTACTGGCGACCGCCAGTAGGTAATATATATATATATATATATATATATATATATATATATATATATATATATATATATACACAGCATTAAGTAATGCACTAATAGCATATGCATTAGTATGTTGTTCTTTAATATTTAATATGCTCATCAGCCATGCCATAAGCCTGCATTCAAAGTACATTGCTATACACTTAGGGTATGATGTGTAACCATATGTTGATTAGGTTTGAATACTCCTAATTGAATAGGGGAGACATTACACACGTTTCTCCATTTTTCTTTCTAAATTATCTAGACGAGTGTTAGTGCCTATAGACCTCAGTATCTCCTACACCTGACAGAAGAGGGGTTGCACTCAGGTACATGACAGTATTTGATATAACGAGCGGATATAAGTAGCGGATTACCCATCTAGGAACCCTCTCTCATACACTGTTTGTTTATTCACACAGGGTGAGCCTAGACAGACCCCGATAGACATGACACCAGTAGTGCAGTTATCAACAGACGTCTCCTGTTTCTCTTCCCTTCCCCTCTTACCTTCAGTTGGGTTTGACTTTGACCTCTGTTGGGTCGTCTCAAATTGTTAGGTAAGTTTGAACCTATCATCGCGACCTCCTCTTGCTCCTGCGGTAAAGATCCAAGTGAGATTCCGACAGAGGAATTTTCTGCTTTTTAAGTGAAGAAAGTGGAAATAACAGGAGAAATATACATATTTCTCTGCGTTACGCCTCATCTGGGAAAGCGTAGCATTTTGACACATTACCAAGTTCACTAGTCTTAGTAAATCTGGGAATGCGCCAAAAACTATGAGTGGATGCTTTTGAACACCCATGCACCACCCATGGAACTACTTCCAAATGTAGAGTAATGTAAGACAGTGACTAGCACTGCCTTGAGTTACTCCAGAGTTACTAAGCCACTGTGCGGCTTAGTAGAAAACGTAAGGATTTACGTGCCCTTGATAAATCTGGAACTTCTAATATTTAATGAAGCTGCAGTTCCTCAGTCAATACTAGAGGTCCCTTTTGAGTCGGATGCAAAATCTTCAAACTTGTTTCACAGAGCTGCAGTTCCTCCAGGTGTTACTAGAGGTCCCTCTTGAGTCTGATGCAAACGCATTGACATTATTTCCAGAAGGTGCAGGTCTGCAAGTTGATACTAGTGGTCTGTCATACGGAATAAAAAGTTAATGTGTGCAATCCAGCGCTGCTTACAGGGGTTTATTTCCAATATGCGGATATGGTCTGTACCAGTCTTATGTAAAACTGTACACTTAACTGGGCAGCCCCTGGTAATAGCCTGTAATTATTAAAACGTGTGTGTAAAATAGGGGTGTCAGAGGGACAGCTATTTCTTTTAACTGTGAGGGCTCAAGGACCTCTGTTGTCGTTTAAGGAACGGTAAGTGAAGCATGTTGTTTGTTTTATTGTGTTGCATTTGCTTAGGCTGCAGGCTGCATTTGAATCTGCGTTTACATAATGTATAAAATAAAATCTGCTGTTTAAACCACGATTTGCCAGGGGTTAAAGGTTGACTACAGGCTTTGAACCGGGCTGCAATGAAGGCTGTGGCAGGCACGCCTCAGCGAGGTTGTGAACAGGATAGGAACATGGGTAGCTGAAGGCTGAGGGGTTTAGGGTTGAGCAGGTTCTATAGTCAAAGTTGAGCTAATTCCAAGGGCTGGAGCAAATGCGGTTTAGAAACAGAGCCATGTATACACCATCCTCAAACAGCTGCAACTGTAAGGATTTCAAAGATAAAAGGGCTGTGTTGTTTTATTTTTTGCACAGAAGACTCTTGAATGTTTACTTTTAAATGTTTAATGGTTTGTGTAATAGTACAAATTGTTCAGAGGTAAATTGTGTGTTGACTTTTAATATGCTTTGCACAATTCTGTAAGGGGTTTTAAAGATTTAACGCAGCCCTTGGGCTTAGATGTCTGAACTGTTTAGCAAAGTTTCAAAGCACCAACATTAATTACCCTTGGGGCTACACAGTTTGCTAAGAATGCCAGTTCCAGCAACTTTAAAAGATATGTAAAAGTGAAAGAGAGAGTGAGAGAGAGAGGGAGAGAGAGAGGGAGAGTGAGAGAGAGTGTGTGTGTGTGTGTAAAACGGAGGCGTCTCAAAGCCACTGTTGTGACTTGTTTTAAAACAAAAAATATAGTTTAGCGCTCTGTCACTGGACCATGTTGTTTGTTTTATTGGGTTTCTTAGCATATGACGATCCAGGCTCGGTGGAAATCGGCATTTTTCAAAAATGTACAAATAAAATGTGTTGTTTAAACCAAGGGTTTGCCAGGGGTTAAGGGTCAGCAGCAGGCTTTGGAATGTGTTTTAAAAGTCCTGAGCAAAAGGCCTGGCAGGAGGGATTGTGGGTAGAAAAAGGATTCATCATGTCAGAGGGCATAGCAGAGAGGGGGGGAGCAGGTTCTATAGTCAGATTTGAGCTAGTTCCAAGTATTGGACCGAATGTGGTTTAGAAACAGAGCCATATTTACACCATCCCCAACACAGGCAACTCTAGGGATTTAAAAAAAAAGGTTTTGCTGGTTTACTTTTACGCAGAAGACTCTAGCTCTTGAAAATGTACTTGTACTTGCACATGAGCCTGCCTTATCCTCCATTCCTTCTGGCACTCCAAGGATTCTCACATTTCCTCTTCTTGCCCTGTCATCCTGCTCCGCAAGTTGTTTTTGTATGGCTTTTGTTGCTTTTTGACATTCCGCTATTACTTTGGAGTTCTCTGCATTGGTGTCCTCCACGGAGCTGATGCGGCCTTCAGCTGCTTCCATTCTCATATTGGTGCTGTGCAGGTCGGCCCTGATTGCCGCCAGTTCGAGCTGCATATTGTCTATCTTTAGTTTAGTTTCCTTAGCCACAGCGTTGCCTTCATTAATCTTCCTGAGGATTGTCTCCAGGGTTGCTGTTTCGCCTTTTGTCTTCAAAGGAGAGTCCGGTGTCTCTTTCTTTGCTTTTTTTGGGTCCCCTGCTGTTTTCCCATCAATGTTAGCCATTGCTCCGATCCCTCTCCTTGACAGGATACTACCCAGGCGTCCTTCTTTCTGAGCGTGGGTTGGGTTGTTCGTTGGGGGTGCCCTGGACGGGTGGTCCCCTGCGTAGGTTCTATACCTACTCGGTTCTCTTATTTGCCTTGTTCGTGTCTTAGCCTTAGGTCCTGCCAGCGTGTGCTTTGTCTCGTCCGCGGCCGGTTTCGGCTGCCCTTGCTGAGTCTGGCCCACCTACGCGTGCCCCTGCGGGCCACTGTGGCTCCTGGCTGCTTGACCTCTTGCTCTCGGGGTCTGTTGCTAGTATGTCGAGTGCTGTGTGTGCCTGCAGGCGCCTATTCAAAAGCTCGCTTGTCTTGGCCTTCTGGCACTTCCCCTTCGGACACCATCACTGCGAGACACTCACCCAAAACACACAGACAGTCAAGCATGTGGGAGTCCCTAGACAGGTACCTCTCATCATACAAACCGCCATAGGCAGCAAGGCCAACCACCCACCACCAGTAGCCAGGCAACAGACCTCCGAATAGACACACACCAGGGAAACGCAATACTGCCACTCCTCCTTGCCTATCTCCTCTAGCTATCTCTGTCGCTTGGGACCGAGGGCGGGAAAGAGAAGGACAACCAACGCAACCCCGAGATGGGGAACCGAGGGACAAACAGCGCTCGCACGACGAGAAATGGACTAACGTCATAGAACTGAAGCAGGAAACGAACAATTGGACAAACTCCCCCCCCCCCCGGGCGTTTTTTCTCTCCTCCTTTCTTTCCTCCTTTTTTCTCTCTCTTTTTCTCTTCCACCCATGTATATGTTATGCTCCATGTAAATATATATTTTTTCTACAATAAAAAATTACAGAAAAAAAAAAAAAAAGAAAATGTACTTGTACATTTTAATGGTCTGTATAATAACACAAAGTGTCTCAGGTAAAATGTGTATATTCACATTTGCTAAACCATGATGTGGTTATTTTGAATAGGGTTTGGTGCAATTCTTAAAGAAGGTTAAAGATCTAACGCAATCCACAGGGATTAGATGCAGAAACTGTTTAGTGCTGTTTTTACAGCCCCTGCTTTAATTAACCGTTCTGGCCACGCAGCTTTTTAAGAATGCCTGTTCCAAACAACTGTAAATTATTTTATTATATTGTGAACAACACGTCCAGAATTGTTTTTAAATGACTCAATCAACTAGGACAGGGAATGTTTATTAGAGCTGTTTTAAACCAAATCTGTCTGCTCTGCACACAGGATCACACAGAATTAACAAAGACCCATGAGAAAACAGTTGAATTTCAGCAAAGTACAGATATTTAGAGCACTATAGTTCAGAGACCTTTGCTAACCTTATTGTCTCAACAGCGCAGACTTATAATTTCTTTTTCTTGTTCATGTGTTTTTACAGGCTATGAGGCACAAGTGCAGCTACCTACGGAAGAACTAAAAAAATCTTAGAGTCTAAAGACGTATCAGATAGCATCTAGAATAATTCTGCTGTTACAGGTGAATAAAGGAATGGCCTTCTTGTATAAAGGATGTCTAATGATTAACCTGTACAGTCCAAAGGTCCCAATATTCAAGCGTGCCCTCAGAGAGTGTGCTAAATCAGTGTATTATATTGGAAATATGACAAAGATACTTTTCCATCACTGCAAACACGTAATTATACCAAACCTCAGCAAAAGGTAGGCCCATGAGCAAGAGTGATGGTTGGAGCCACAATGAGTCCTGGAAGGATCGCAACCTCATTCAAAAAGGAAGTCTTATGAGCCTATAGACAGACTTTCTACACAGAAAGGGGTTCAACAAAGGGGCAAAGCAGGGGGGGTTTACAAAATGTAGCACCAAATGAAGCCTAATGTATTTTTGTCTCAAGCATCATGCTCTTCTAGCATCTAGCATGGGCTATAAAAATGTAAAGCAATAGTTATACAGGTGGTTCAAATCATTTTGTAAGGAGCCATTCATCCATTTTGAATTGTTTTTTTACTAATGTATATATATTATTTGTTTCCCTCGCAGAGCAAACACAAAAGACTGGTGCCAGAGTACCACGAAAGGTGAAGCGTATGTCAACGCTGCTAAAGGACATCACAAAGATCCGTCAAAACGACCCTACGCCAGCAACCGGTGAGAGATGCCCAGTGAGTCATTACAGACCATGCGTGGACTCTTAATACTCTAACCCCTACACTGCTTTATCAGCAAAACCCACAATCAGTGTGGCGAACACGTAAACAGGAAGGCCATTTTTAACTAGGGGTGTAGACCTTAATGGTGCACACTTCTAGCTGCAGACATACAACAGCCATGGTCATGAAAAAACCAGGAAGTAGATCTCATGCTAAACAAACCAAAATCAAGTTGACTTTCCTCAAAGAAGAAGAAACCCACAGGTCTAGAACTACAAACTGTCCCTATAGATCTATCCTTAAAACCACAGTTACCTCGCAGCCATGTCCCCATAATCTTCATGCAGGGAAATGTTCACCATCTGAGAGGGTGACTGTCAATGTGGTCCTTAGAGGACCCCTTAAAAAACGACTATAAATATCTCACATAGCCTCTGGGACAAAGGGCTTGAAAGTTATCATCTAAAAGCAGACACAAATATAAAAATCACATATACTCTATTTGACGAAGGGCTTGAAAACGATCATCCAGACTGGAACCCGTATTTTGCATATATAGAGCTTCTCAGGGGCCTAACCGGTGAGCCACAACCGCACATGAAAATCTGACGAACCCTAGTTGATGAAGGGCTTGACAGTGAACATTCCCAAATGGCCACATCTTATGTAGATAGGAGGTTTCTCAAGGGTCTGACAGGGGTGCCAGCGAGTTCTGAAACACCAGCCTGCGCTGCTGCTGCTCACACTGTTCCTTCTAATGTAGACCCGCGGGACAGACGCCACCTTTTCACAGCTCCAGTGCTTTCTACACTGCTACTGTACACTTAAATACATCATATCCTATATCACTGGTTGCACCTCAAGGTGTGTACAATACCATCAGCCCTTTTTTTGATCCCCCACCCAGACATAGGGGTTATTTCAGGCAGACGAGGTCTGCGGCACTCCTTACAGAACAGGAGTTCCAACTTTATTATTAACTCAGTCCAAAGTTCCAAATATAAAAAGAAAGTGCAAGACATCCTGACTAAATTGAGACGGTTTTTACGAGTCTTCAAGGACAAAAAGAAGTCAGAACTCCGCAGACAGGGCCTTAAAGTTCCAAATACCATAACAGTGCATTCTAAAATGGCAGATTAGACCCCCCCAAACACAAATTTAGGAGAGGGCTGCAGTTGCTCCAGGCATTTCAAGCGTTCACAGGGTAAAGCTGAGAGACCCGGATAAACCGAACACAAAGACGGAAGGCTGTAGTATGGAAATCTTCATGAGGGCATTTTCAGCAAATACTCCCAAGACCGTTCAAACCAGCTCTGGGGGGGCTGTCAACAAACGGGTGGGCTAGTAAGAAACAAAAGTGAGCTAATAAAGGCAAGTAGCATTGGCTTTTAATCAGTAAATTAAAGAATGCCAGAATTTGCGCTACAAGGAGGGCTTAAAAATGGACTGCCTCTTAATCACAGTCAGCCCCCCCACAATGATACGCCGGAGAGCTCAACATCCAACACAACCCCCCAATCTGAGGATTCAGAGATGGTGTTTTAGAAGAGCATCAGAAGTTACCTGTGAAATGTAGAGAGGTTTAACGCTAGAGTATTACGAAGAATTCAGGTCTTTTAACACATAAACTCATCTGACCATGGGCTTTTAGCAAATGCTTGTATAGCGGTTGTTACATGACAAGGGGCTGAATGGTTTCTAACCAGTTCCGCTTCCATGGGCAGGGTATTGACAGCCCCTTATTCACCAGACAAACAGCCCGGGATGTGTATGACCATGTGGAAGTTTTAGAAAATCTCTCTAAACTTTTACACAGTACAGCAGAAATAGTAGCATTTGGGACCTTCTTAATTGTTGCCCTTGTTATTTAGGGTCGCAAAGGGGGCATTTCCAGACCTTTAAAGAGTGTCTTTTGCAGTAAAATTATTGAAAAAAACAGTGGTGGTAGATCAACCTTATCACCGGCACAACCAATACATGCCTGGCGGCTAGCACCGCAAAGTTACTAATGGATAGCAGCTCCACCAATGTGGTAGTCCTGTCTAGAGCAGTTGAAGTCCATGCTGCGCTTGAAATACCTCCTGACAGACTGGAAGGCTTTGGAGAACTGGGTCTTTTTGAGAACTATTTTGCCGTCATGGTAAAAGTTCTTTACAACAGCGGATTATGGAAGTACTTCGCATCCGGAGAGCCTGTGAAAAGTAAGATGGTTTACATTTTCAATCATAAAAATCACTTTTACAGTATCTTGAACCTGAAAGTTTTTTTTAGGAGCCAAGTAGATTTGCATCCATTGCAATCACATCTACAACACACAGACAGGTCATCAGTGTGAAATGCATTGAGAAATTCATTGCAAAATGATTCAAAGGGACGGTTGCCTCGTAGTTGCGTATCAGAAAGTGAGATGGCCTAGAGTTATTCTATTCTGTTGTTTGCAAAACTGCTTGAGCATGCACACTGGGGTTACAAAGTGCATCCCTAAAACAAAGTGTGTGTTGTGTGGGTGCTACGCAGCCATCGATCACTAATGCAAAGGTACAAAATGTCCCCAGTGTAAGATATCTTTTTCTCCTAGAACAGAAAACATTTGCTGCATGACTAAAGGCTGGACCCAGACTAAAACAGAAGAGTACATAGTGTTCGGTATGGAGTGTACCCAAGAGACTGTATTGCACCAGCCTAATCATATTTACGCGTACCATCTAACTTCCGATGAAAACTGAGAGTTTGAAGCCACTTCAAACTAATTCCTTAGCACATCATGCAGAAAAAATTCAAAGCCTACACCCTGATGGCCCATAACTCAAAAGTGTATGACTTGTTATTTATTTTGCAACATTTGATTAGTGAAAATATGCCTCTTGAACTCATCAGCCAGGGCTCCAAACTGAAGCTGTACCTTTACATATAAGGTTCATAGAAACATAGTAATTTTCTACCCATGAAACTGAGCAAGAAGCCAAAAGCCTTTGGTTATCCAGGTTGTAAAGGTTATTTCACCTGCTTTTTTTTTAACGACTTGGTGAATCAGAATTATGAGGGTCCCATGCCTCTGCCCGACAGCTAGGGTGTTTAGTATATGATGCCGGAGGAGAAAGAGAGTTTTCTACAGTGGTATGGTGAAAATAGCAAAAATATGTTTCTTTTTCAAACCAAGTTCAAAGCTTACTGTCAGGCAGATGTAATGATCTTGAGAAAAGCTTGCCAACTCTATGGAGATGTTCTTGTAGAGATGACAAAACAAGAAAAGGTTCTGGAAACCAGTACCGCCAAGAGGACAAAATCCATAGAGTACACTAACCATTTTCAACATGTCACTCTGGCTTCAATATGTATGTCTATCTACAAACACATGTTTTTACAACCTGAAAGCATAGCTCTAGTGCTGCCATTCCTCTATATCGGTAAGCAGAAGCGTTATTCTACCTTCTCTATTCAATGGCTCATGTACATCTCTGACAAGGAAAACATCATCATCCAACATGCCTTGCAGGTTGGTGAATACCATGTGGGCCCCTATTTCCTAGATGGGTATGCTGTAATTAATGGCATGTCAACAGCCTTTGAATACAACAGTTGCTTTTACCGCAGTTGTCCCCACTGCTACAAACCGCAAAAGTTTAATAAGCTCTTGGGTACTACATTTGAGCACTTGCACAGGCGTACTCTGTTACAGGCGCAATATGTTGAAAACTGTGGTCCCTCTAGGTCCATGGATGGCTAGATATGTTAACATTGGATGCAGAACTCTGCTCCTTCATTAAGAGCAATGAGTTACTCGAACATTTGGAGCCCTGCAACACCTTGGGGGTCGTGCAAACACTTCCAAGTATACAGAGGTTGTGAAAATACATTACTACGATTTCACAAGTCTGTATCTATTTGTGACAAGATGAATTTATACCATCCAAAGGTCACCCAGCATCATATATAGGGACTTTAAAGCCGTAGATTAATACTTTGGATTAAGGGACAGATGTAAGGTGCTTTTTAACTTGTGCAAACAGGTCTTAGCCCCGTTTGCACATGCTAAAAAGCAGGGGCCCATGTACAAATAGTATTTTGCAAGACGCAAATAAATTGCGTTTGCGACTCGCTATTAGGAAGGAGCGTTCCTTTCCTAATAGTGACCGCAATGTTTTGCGACCTCAATTTACCAACTACTTCAAGTAGGTGGTAATGCATTCACAAATGGGAAGGGGTACAAATGCATGCAATATTACTTTTTGAGGGCAAGCAGTGGTCCCAGGGACCACTGCCTGCCCTAAAAAAATGAAATGAAAACATATTGTTTGGTTTTATAACTGCATCCCGTTTTGCGTCAAGGAAAATGGGCTACATTAAAAAAAAGCTGCTTTATTTAAAAGCAGTCCCAGACATGGTGGTCTGCTGAGCCCAGCAGGCCACCATCCTTGGGAGAGCCTGTCATTCCGAACGGGGTTGCAAATCGCAAGAGGCTCATTAATATTCATGAGCCTCACAATTTGCGACCCCTTTGGGAATCACAAACAGTGTTAAACACACTGTTGTACATGCCAAATAGAGCCTCGCAAATTGCGAGTCGAAAATGCAATGCAATTTGCGAGGCGCTATTTGCAGACCGTACATCTGGCCCCAGATGTCAAGTCTACCCACCCTAAAGGCTTTACTTCCCCGTACTACTGTACAGAGCCACTGGTAAGCTAATTTTACCCCTCTGTCGAACATGCTCTGAAAGTAAAGAGACTAGTGAGTGCAGAACAATGACAAACAAAGGGTGCTCACTGGGACCTGGTGTAGTATTTAGGTACAGGCGGCCATAGAGAAGAAAAGCCGACTTGGAAAAAATACAAAAAATTTGACACTTTGAGAGGACTACAATCCAACTCTTTTCTGAGTATGACCAAAGAGAAGAACAAGATGCCAGTAGTAAATTGCAAGCTGCCAGCACCTCTGCCGAGTTTCTAGGTGAGTACAAAGTAAGAATAATTATTCTGCGCTCAAATGGATAAACACTATGCCATCATAGTAGTGTACATTAATATATGAAAAACTGGATTTTCACATATATATATAAATGTTTAACAGTCCAGAACACTATACAAAAAAAGTGGTTTTGAGCCATCAATGTAGTAGATTTAATTTTAATTTGTCAAGCACGTCAAACCAGTGCAAATCTGTACAAAAGTCCATGTATATAAAGCGTTAACAACCAAAATACTGTTGACATTCAGGTCAATGAATGAAGCACACAGCCGACACGTGTTTCTTCATGTTGATGACTTTTTCAAGGCTGTTAACAAAGGTAAATACAGTACCTTAGAAGCAATTGGAACTGCTGTTAAAATTCCTATTTGGTATCAGTTATAAAAAAGTTTCTTGATACCGCACAAAAAGTAATAAATAGTTTTACAGTGCCCATAAGGTAAAAGTATCTTGTGCAAGCACAGCCAGAAAAACATTGAATAAATACTCACTGTGACATAGAACTGAATTTATTGGAAAAAGTAGGGAAAGGGAACCAAACAAAACACTCAGTGATATCATATCAAAACCAAAGATTGTGTATGTAACGCATAAAAAATAAAAGTTTCTCCCGCACATATACTGTCAAAAACGAGTGTTACGAACACCACCGTTGTCGTATTGGTTAAGTTTATAAAAATCTGCCTTACAACCTGGAGAACAATAAAAAACCTTGTAAAGTCTCCTCAAGTCAGTGGTATAAGCAGGAGCATTTTCCTCATATTAAAGCAAAGTGAGCAAGGAGTACAACCCTTGTGGTTCCAAGACCTAGATGAACTGGATGTGAATTCTACTTAGGACCTCCGGTAAGGTATCCGGTACCAGAAGAGGAGGGAAAAAATCTTTCATTTATACGACTCATAAGAGTCTAAGTGGCTTTAAAAAACACAACCATCGCTCAAAATGTTTGTGTAGCTGGACCAACCACTACCATTGACCACCACCAAATAACATAACTGTCGTAAATAAAGTGGTATCTTGCTCTGAAACTAGGTCCCTAGTTGGCAGAGTTAGGTACCTTTGAACAAATAGGGACCCTTGCATCTAGTCAGGGTAAGGGGGAAACACACTGTTGATAACCCCTTGGTAGCTTGGCATGAGCAGACCGGCTTATCCTCAAGGCAGTGTGTAAAATATTTGCAACAACACCCACAGTAACACAGTGAAACACCACAAATGGACACTGCACCGGTTATTTATCAAAATATGAATATCTTTATCTGATTTTAGGCAAGACCAATAACGACAAAATCTCACATGCATTGGTCATTTTTCTTAGAAATGTTCTTTGTGAAAATGAACTTGTAGACTCAGTATCTCCCTTCAAGCAATTAAATAAAATATCGCTAATACTGTTCTCGTAGCACCTGCACAGTCCTTCTGTTATCTGAACAGATCTTTTGTTGGTAACAAACAGTACCCGACAGGCCTGCTGAGTGAACTAGAGCTCCGGTCCGCCCCGCCGATTCCTAACCCGCTCAAATGCAAACAGAGCAGCAGTACGGCCAGGCGGTTACCTTGGGATCTGGTTTAAGGCGACAGCCAATGCCGGTGGAAAGTGCTGACAAGAGTCCTCCTTTCTTGAGGTCGCTTTGCTGGGGTTAGGGGGCGAAGCAGTCCTCCGAGACTCAAACGCTACTCCTGCCGGTGACGTCTCTATTCATTGCTAGGCGAAGCCTCGGAGCTTCCAGACATCAATGCAACTCCTGCTGGTGACGAGCCCCCACGTTCCTAGGTGACGCCTCGGGCTTCTTCTCTCTCAGTGCGGCTCTTCCTCCCGACTCGGGCCACGCGTTGAAACTGACACAGTGCTCCCTAGGTTCCCGGGCCGGCGGTGGTGATTTACAGGCACACAGTGCTTATCTTCGGTCACGGCCGGCAGTACCCTCAGCGCTTTCAGGCTCCCTGGTCGACGGCGGTGATTCTGGCCCTTTTGAATGTCTCGGGCAGTGTGCTGACTCTCACTCTCGAACGCAGAGTCGATCTTGGGACGAGTCATGCTGAACACAAGGCAGACCTCACGCTGGGCATCCGCTGTGTGCCGACCATCACACCGAGCTAACCAAAACATGGGCAGATGTAACAAAGGTCAGGAGGCAACAGTCTGTGTGTGAACACACAAACACAGCGATGATGGTATTTTCCTCTGAGAAACTTTTGTATCCCTGAGTTTCTGAAACAGGAGGCCAGCTCTTCTCAGACCCTTGGAGATGCTAGTCTTCAGAACAACAAAGCACACAGCACAGTTCCTCTTCAAGTAGGGGGACACAGCACACAGCAGAAAGTCCCTTAGTCCTCTTCCTCAGCAGAAACAGCAACTCCAGGTCAGCCCCAAGACACACAGCAATGGCAGCACTTTTCCTCACTCTTCTTCAGCTGTTCTCTTTGGCAGGGATTCCCTCTTGATCACAAACTTTCCTAGTCTAAAGTTATGGGGTTTCAGCTCTGATATGTATACCCCAAAAGTCTTTCTTCTCCATGTGTGAGGGGTCCTGGTCACAGTTCAAACCAGTTCTGGGTGCACACTGCCGGTGCACATCTTCTTCCTTTGTGAGTGTGGGCCAGGGCCATCAGACACACCACAGAAGGTGGAGCCAGCATTGTGAATGGCAGGCACAGCCCTATTCAGACCCAAGTGCTACTCCTCCCACCACTCCAAATGCAGATAGGTCTATTCAGCCTAGTGCTGACTCACCCAGCCTCCTGGAGCCACCTCAGCCCCTGACACTCACAAACCAGACAGTCAATTCACAAACAGGCAGATGCACACAGAAAGGTTGAACAAGAAAATAGCCACTTACTAAAAGTGCTATTTTCAAACATTGACTTTAAAAACCATCCTCCCTAAAAGATGTGTTATTAAATTCTGAGTTCAGGTATACCAAATTCCAGATTTCCATCTTGCTGCTATGGGAAGACATGCAGGTAAACATGTTACACAGCATTCCCCATTCTGTCCTATGGGTAAGATAGCCTTTCGATAATGAAAAATGAAATTGGCAGTATTTCACTATCAGGACATGTTACCCACACTAGTATATGTCCTAACTTTCACAAACACTGCACCCTGCCCAGGGGGTTACCTTGGGCCTACCATAGGGGTGTCCTATGTGTAAGAAAAAGGGAATGGTCAGGCCTGGCAAGTGTGTACACTGGCCAGGCCAACATGGCAGTTAACAAACTGTGCACAGGCACTGCGGTGGCAGGCCTAATACACCATCTTAGGGCTACTCCTGTGGGTGGCACAATCAGTGCTGCAGGCCCACTAGTAGCATTTGAATCACCAGCCCTGGCACACTCAGTGCACTTTACTAGGGACCTACTGGTAAAACAAATAAGCCAATCATGGATAACCAATCACGATAACAATTTACACAGAGAGCATATGCACTTTAGCACTGATCAGCAGTGGTAAAGTGCCCAGAGTCCTATAGCCAACAACCACAGGTCAGCAAAGGAAGAAGCAAAACGTTTGGAGATAAACCTGCAAAAAGGGCCATTTCCAACAGAAATATTGAGACCAACTGCACCCTGATGTACCGCAATATGCATATCTGGACTGTGAAACCTTTGCCAAAACACTTCCTGCAGACATGCCTCTACTCGTGCAACAAAGACCAAAAAGCAATAAATGTTCATCTCAGAAACTGTCTTACTTCACATGTGTTACGCTACTCATTATAGAGGGAAAATTAGAAAATGGCCCGCTGTCCAGTAAGGAAAATCCTGCAATAGAACATTAATACCACAGTTATTCAAAATAAATACAACTAGCTTTGGGTGTGCAGTAAAAACACTGATAAAAGCTAGAGAAGGAGGGACTCACCTGTAGTGGCTCTGTAGGTAGTTTAGCAAGTCAGTATGTTGTAGCCCGCACTGAGAGCTCTTTTCTGAGTATATTAACTTATTTCTCAGAGACAAACAGGAGGCATTGGGGTTTCCAGAATGGTGCATTAATGAAGCCTCAAAGCAAAAATACTTGAGTGATTACTGCGCTGATGAGGGTATATGCTTGAGAACCGAGTTCATCAAAGTCAACCCCACCAGATGACAGCTAGCCAAGTTGTGCCTCAATTCCTTATGGGGACAATTTGCATGATGACAAACTTGTCAAACACAACCATCGGCAAGATCCTGATGAACTGTTTTAATATATTTTTGCACCGTGTCACAATGCATGCAGCTGCAAGTTTATCGATGACGAAACCGCTGCGATGTGCTGGAAAAACACAAAAGAGTACCCCACAACTTGTAACAATACAAACATCTTCATTGCCTGTTTCACAACTGCTCACGATCATTTAGAGCTTTACAATGCAATTGATAAACCACGCCAGGCTCCAGGAATTTTTATTTTAATGGGTGCGCACCCAATTGGTACTTATGTGCCAGGCCTGCTTCATAGCCCTACTTTATCTCGCCTTAGTCTTACAAGGGCCCAGTAAAACCCAATATTTTCTTGCCAAATCCCTTTCTTAATGTTATCGCTCTCAAAAAGTGTTTTTTTCTTTGTAATGTCCCTTTGATGGGACGAGGAGGTTTCTGAGGTGGGAGTACCATGCAAGTGACAAATTTCTCGGGCTCTCCCTTGTGACCTCCTCCTTGGATTCCCTCACTGTCACCCTCCACCAGCGCCCCTCATCTCTCCGTAACTCCCAATTGACCTCCTCCTCGGATTCCCTCACTGCCATGCACCACAAGCACCCCTCATCTCTCCGTAGCCCCACCTATTGACCTCCTCTTCGGATTCCCTCACTGCCACCCTCCTCCAGTGCCCCTCATCTCTATGTAGCCCCCCCCCTATTGACCTCCTTCATGGACACCCTCACTACCACCCTCCACCAGCGCCCCTTATCTCTCCATAGCTACTCTCTCATATGGATTTCATTTGTTGTATAGTTCTACTCATATCAGTGTAGGGTGTAACTGTACTTTACATCACACACACATTATACAGAGACAATCAATCATGCAAGTATGTAAATCAATCTACAGGGAATGTCACATAAGTCAATGAGGATCACACGGTTTAGGAATCAAATGTCATCCATACTGGCGGACAATATATTTTAAGATGGTGTGGTCTGGAGAAGTTCACACTCAGGATTTAAAGTATATCCCAATGGTTAGGGGTTAGCTTTACTGATAAACATTTATATCTGCCCAAACAAACTATTTTTAGCAACATTAGAATAATGAAAAACTGGAGAAGTTCTAACTATATTACAACACACAAAAAAGCTAAGTTCTAACTATACCAGTCAGGTTGGCATGCACCTCTTTGGTGAAAGTTCGTAGGTCACTGTCCTATGATAGGATTGTAACTTCTGAATTACAAGTAACACAGGAATCTGTGACAAAGGCAGTAACCCACTGAGCTATCCACATAAAATACAGTTTATCTTCATTTCAAAACTACTGACACACAAAGGATTGACAGGATGATTAATTACCAGTTATCTGGACATTTGTATTGTTGTCTTACATCCATAGCAGAACCACCCTTGATAATGATAACAACTGCTTAAATAAAGTTTAAAGGAAGTATATGTCTTGCTGAGCCTTCCCTGATGATTTTAAAAAGAAGAACAAATAGCCAGACATTCTCTCACCTGCTCGGTTCCACGTCACATCCAATCTGATAAGCAGCTGCAGGGGCCAGGAAAGGTGAATCCGGAGAAACAAACTTTTATTTCGCCAACGTGGAATAGAAAAGGAAATATTCACACAGCAGAACAGTTAAGGTTACCCGGTGTCAACGAAAGGATTCCCATGCACCTATTTTACCTGCGCAAGTGGGCGGGGACACAGTCTACCTTTCTAAAATTAGATGTGTGATTGTGGGTGCCTTTGAGAAAGAGCCCAGGCCCAATCACGCAACTCCTAGAACAGGAAGAAAAACAACGTTCAGAGGAACTTTTAAATTAAGGTGGCCATTTACTACTGGCCTTCGTGCCGTCACTGCCAGGGCTAAGGCTCATGTTTGGGTGGGCCAGGCTTATACGTGGGTGGGCCTGGACCACCCGGCCGACCCGCTAGAGGGCCTGGGATAATCCTCAGGAACGGTGTCTGTATCACAATACCGACTCTGTTATTTTTGTGAGCAAATCAGGGGAAGAAGATCTCCAACTCTGTGCTTTTCTAGACGATTTGACCAGCAAGCTAGTTGAGGATGAGTACATTGTCAACTTCACGTCATCCAAATCAAAACCCTATTCTTACAGAATATCTAAATATGCATTATCTATGAAAGTCAAAGACATCACCTTGAATGTAAACAACAGTGTCAAAATCAATTTTGACAGTATTAAGGATCTAGTGAACGAATACTCTACCTCGAGCAACCATGAAAATGATAAAACAATTGTTATAAAACAACATATCATAGTACGGTCCAAAAGGCGGTGGGAAATTACAACAAAGCATTGCATAAAACCTTGTGCGTAGTGTTTGATAAACGGTTCCTGACTGAAGACTACAAAGCTCTCCTGTACAGTTATTGAAGGTGCATTTGAGTCTTGCAACCCCGACTATGGACACCAGGTTGCAGCACCTGTTCTCCTGTATTTTGGCAGGCCCATCACATTGGGTTAAAAGCTATTTTAAAATGGAAACTATTAGAAAATGCTCCCAGTGTCTTATCCCAAACCCCTATCAATATTGTTTGGCTTTAATCATGCTAGCAAGATCTTTATATGGAACTATCCCTATGGTTCCCACACATCAAATTTATAGAAGTTATACTGAATAATCTCAACTACGATGTATTGTTGTCTACAGGCCTTGTACACATGGTGATTAAAGATGACCTAATAAGCAAAGGTGGGGATCAAACTGAGATAGAGAAAGCTTTTACTCAATATTCACACCATTGCATCTAAGCATATATTACATCATGCAGAATTTATTTTACGAGGGTAAAAACAGTCGTTCTATACCTCTCGATGCCTCCTACCTGGGTTTATTTAACCAGACAAAGCACACAATAGATATCCATTATAGCTAAACTGTTGTATACCAGAAACACCCAGTTTTTCTTGGAAGCCTTCAACAACTCCAATGAGAAACCCCACGGTTACTTACTGGTAGACTTAAAACACAGTACTCTAGAAGGCTATAGACTGTGTGCAGGTATTTTCCCACCTAATCTTACAGTTGCTTACCGCTTAAAAACAAGCCCAAAGACTCTAAATTTTTTTTATTAAAGAGTCTCCCGTAAGATTTACACTCTAGTCCTTATAAAACTAGGTTTTGAACCATGTTGGCGCGTCTACGCCCTTATCTAGCCCTCCTAAAAATGCTTGTCAAAGTTACCCCACAGCAAAGAAAGGCCATCCTGTGTGCGGCTTTGAACGATTTAGTGGCTGCCATTTCAGAAATCATCTATAACACCCTAAAAGGTAATGTCCCTATGTCAGAGTGCCAGTTCCATGTTTTGAAGAAGAAGCACCACCAAATCAAGAAGCTCAGTAATAAAAGGGCTTTCCTCGTTTCTAAGACAAAACTGGTAAAACAGTCAGGAGATTTTATAGGTTCTTTGTTAGGCATAGCTATACCTCTAATTACCAGCCTCCTAACCGGGAACTGATGGATTATGCCCAAAAGATGTATTTAGTACCATGGTAGCAGCTGGAGCAGTTGGAGACATCTACAGGGAATGCCTGGGATATCCAGAAAAATTAAACGCAGTACCTGGATGTTGAGATTAAAGGCCCTTTGAACCGCACTGATTTAAAACCTTATGACAAAGCAGGTTTTTACTCCAGAACTCTTCAAAACATTTTAAACCATTGCAGGCAGGGGAATGCTGAAAGAAACAGGTTGACTCCATATGCCGCAGACTCTGAACAGCCTCCACCACCATCTTCAACACCTCAAGAACCACCACCATCCTCATATATCAGTGCTGAAGAACTTAAAAAAATATAAGTCAACGGTATAGAGGGGACACGCAAATGTTGCTACATGAAATGTAAGCTGCTAAAGACCTGTCCTCATGGAATGAGAGAGCAGAGTTCCTCTACAAAGGTCAACCGGTTGTTGAATCTCACATGTACGACCTTGTCAAAGGTCTTACGCACCCACAAACACTATCACTCCAGAAATTGCCTAGAGGTTTAGAACTGTTTCTGTGGCGAGCCTCTCCAGAACTCAACATTCCTTCAATGTCATTGGTAATGCTGAACACAGTTGGCTGCTTCAAAGTTTGAAATAACTGACTTACAGCCCTCAAGTAGTCCAACACCTGTTCTTTTCAACACCCCTTCTTTCCCCGGCTATCCCCAGCTTGGAGCACCGAGGCTCTGCCTCTGGAATCTAAAAAAAGACAGTGTCAAAAATGAACACTTGGTTAAATGTCTGATGTTTCTTCTGACTTTTGTAGCTATGTATATGACTGCCTGTGTTTGTGTGTATATTTTTGCCACAGTTAACATTTTGATGTTTTTCTTCTTTATTTCTTTAGTAAGTTTATCAGTGTGATACCTGTACTATGAACAAACTGTTTTGTAAATAAATCTTTTAACTTTCAAAGTGTTTCTGTCATCTTTTAAAAACTTTTCAAATGTGTGTCCTTGCATCAAAATAAAGATACTGAGTCTGCCTTCAAGTTTTTATTCTTTTATTTTAGACAGTTGCCATTACACATAAGAGGTGTTACACAACCTTACACTTTTGCCACACTGCGACCTAGAGCTTTCATTCACATTTTATAATAATTCTGTCATTGTTAACTAGATCATTCGAATATAGATTTAAATAGTTCTAAAAGTGATACCCTCACACATTTTACTAATAAAATATACACAATGCTCCCTGTATGTGACAGCGAGAGAATCCTGTACCTGTATTTTATTATACTCCACCCTCGCAGCAGCTTCTTTTACATACTTGAATATAGCTTTTGTATAGATGCTAAGCTGGGGAACACCAATGCACTGTCAAACACTGAAGCCTTGTAATTGTCTAAAAACAGGGCTACCCAGTGAGTTCCTTCCATGTAGTGCAGATACATGTTAGAGTTGAGCTTGCAAGCGTCGCCTGTACCTGTATTTTATTATACTCCACCCTCGCAGCAGCTTCTTTTACATACTTGAATATAGCTTTTGTATAGATGCTAAGCTGGGGAACACCGCTGCACTGTCAAACACTGAAGCCTTGTAATTGTCTAAAAACAGGGCTACCCAGTGAGTTCCTTCCATGTAGTGCAGATACATGTTAGAGTTGAGCTTGCAAGCGTCGCTTGGAAAAACACCTAAAACTTATTTCGTAGCATATTTATGGTGGCTTAAGAAATCCCAGTTCTGAACAGTGTTCATTTTACAATATTTTGAAGATAGTCAAACAAAATCTGCCAGCCGTGGTTGAGCTGAATAACGTTGTTGAATACAGGGAATGTAACCATGTTCACATTTGTAGCCATGGGCTGATGAAAATGTCTTTCTGCTTTTAGATTTCCATTTTTGATCAAGCTGTAGTGGTCGCCGTTCCAATGTCAGGTGTCACATCAAAAGCGAACAGCGTGTAGCCTGTCACATATCCTTCTCTTGACATGATAACTCCCGAGTCATACAGGTGCCTCCCAGTTATCAAAACATGCCCAGATATTCCCTAATGAAATTAGCGTCTCCACAGCTGGGTATGTATGGTTTTGCAGGAATCACAGCCCCCTCATGGAACAGCACCACATAGATTATGTCGTAGTGTTTGAAACTGAAAGGGTTTCAGGCATAGAAACCGCTAAAAGCTGTATTGTCAACAAAACCTATGATTATCAGTTTCAGTAGTTGCCCCAAATAATTATTTTGTTGATAGGTTAATCTGGTAGTGGATGGGCTGCTGAATATATTCAGAGCTACTCTTTCAAGGGCGTACATTTCGTTCAATTGCTGTAAGAGACGAACACTCGAGTGTCACTTGGAAAAACACCTAAAACTTATTTCTTAGCATATTTATGGTGGCTTAAGAAATCCCGATTCTGAACAGTGTCCATTTTCTAATATTTTAAAGATAGTCAAACAAAATCTGCCAGGCGTTGTTGAGCTGAATAACGTTGTTGAATACAGAGACTATAACCATGTCCACATTCGTAGCCATGGGATGACGAAATTCATTTCTGTTTTTAGATTTCCATTTTTTTATCAAGCTGCAGTGGTCGCCGTCTTCCATGTCAGGGGTCAGATCGAAAGTGAACAGCATGTAGCCTGCCACATATCCTTCTCTTGACATGACGATGCCTCCCGGTTATCGAAACCATGCCCAGATAGTCCCTGAAAGTCTTAAAGTTAGGATTTTTCTCAGTTTAGGAGTCCTAAAGTTAGGAGCTCTAACTTTACTACTCCTAAATTGAGAAAATTCCTAACTTTAAGACTTTCGGTATTCACAGAAGGCATTTAGGAGTCCTAAAGTTAGGACTCCTAACTTCTGTGAATACCGAAATGAATAAGTGCCTTCTGTGAATACCAAAATGAGTAAGTGCCTTCTGTGAACACCAAAATGGTAGTAAGTTTAGGATTTTGTCTTAAGTTAGTTCTGTGAATCGGGCCCAAGGTCTTCACCTGCGCTATCTTTATCAGCTCATTTTCAACTATAGAACTTTTAAACAGAGCTTTGGCACTTCCAAAGCTTCCGACCCCCGTTTGTATTGTAATAAAGCTTCTTTAACCTGCCCTCAACAGGTTATCAGCCCCTGTACCTTTTAAATGAGAGAAAATGTTTTGTGTGAGGACATTTAATCTATATATATAAAAACGAATGTATGTCTGTCTGTCTCTCTGTTTGTCCTTTATGCATTACCACACCATTCATCCGATCGCCATGAAACTTTGGGAAGTTGTTGAGTACACTCCCGCGAAGGTTTCTGGCTTATGCATTACTACACCATTCATCCGATCGCCATGAAACTTTGGGAAGTTGTTGAGTACACTCCCGCGAAGGTTTCTGGCATATTTTCTTTTTTTTATATCGGCCCCCCAGGGCCCTTATAATCTTTCGAATATTGAATTTTTCCATTTATGTATCCACAAGCACTCGAATAAATAAATATAATTAAAATAACACTTTGAAATGTTTTCCATATTAAAATGAATACGTTTCAATAAAAATGACACAATGTAAATTGAATGTAATCATAACAAGTTTCCTTGAATTTCCTTTCTTCTGAGATCGCAATCAACGCGCGACGCGTAAGCTAGTTAAAAATAAAGAATGTTAGCAACACATAATTGGGGCATACTTTACAGTTTCGTGGTACACGTCTTGCAATGGACAGTTTGCTAACTTTTCACTACGTTTACATAATATGACACATGCTACACACATTACTAGTGGTCCAGCAGATAATTTTCCTCAGCATCATAACTTTTGATATTTTTAGAGTTATAATCTCAATGGCTCTAGACAGTACTTACCACTGTCCCCTCCTATAACTCTGTACACTCAGGATACCAATGACATTTAAAAGATTTTACTATTATTTTGTCGTACAATACAAAACCTTTATTTCTGAAATAATCTTTGTCAGACACTCCAAGCAGATATGTAAGCTAGTTGTCGGTGATAGGATTAACTACCTCAGTATTAATCCGCTGTAGGAAGCCACACATTGATACACCAGTTGGCTATCTACGTAGGACTGTCACACTGCATTGCTGTGAGCGGTTCATCAAGCTTCAGATAGCATGTAGTTACAGGTTTTATTTCAGCTATTCTTCTTTTAAGTAACCCATATACCAATCTGGAAATACATATGTCTCCAGGACATAACTCAGAAGCATCTTGTGCACTGACATTCTGATGCTTTACCTTAAAGTGAGTCAGTACGTAAGGTTAAATAATAGAATATTTATATGATACCAGGAGACTCATCATTCTTGAAAATTGCTTTCATGGGGCTAAAGAGCCGACTCATCAATTTTTAAAATAAATATTGCACATGCGTCTTTCTATAGCCCTTTCTGCCATCCATCTAACAAAACACGTGCAGGAACCTTGCATACAACAGAATTTTGAGCTTGTCTCGCTCAAGCATCAGATCTCTTTGAGCATGGCCAACAAGACAATAATTATATCAGGGTGGACATTTTTCTTTTCCTCAGACAAACCATACACCAACCTTAGCAGTTTATATACTTTGCTTGGGTCTAGCAAGCTACATATATGATGGATTGTTCTTGAAGTGTATGAGTCATATGGACACTCATGAGCCTCCTATTAATAATCAATAATCAATAATTTTTTGGCCATAACAGAGGTCCCAATACACAATCCATGACACATGCGCTCCCAACAATCGCAGCAAAACCTTTAACAGTCCATCTGGCATTATAGGGTACGACTGGAGCTTCCTTTTCAAAATCTGTGATTTCATAGGTACAAACATATTTCTTATGTGGCTCATTGTTAAGGATTGTGGCACTTTCAGTCTGTTTTGAACAGCATAAGCAGTAAATATTTATGGTGTTAACATTTGGTGCGCCCCTTCTACCATCGCTCTTTTTGCTGATGCTTTCTTCGGCTAAAAAGAGGAAGAAAGTAAGACAGCCTATTATTAAAAAATGAAACATAGCTGTATATATGACATAAGTAAGACTCTATATCGATTTTTATTAATCACATCATTTTCAAGGGACTCAGCGGCAACTCTGAAATCTTGAGAGTTGCTGAGTTCTATCGAGGCATATCCGGCGTCGGAGTTTGTGTGAGGCAGTTGCACAACGATAGCCTCTGGAGTCGATTTCTCCACAAACTCCATATCTTCATAGATAGTTAGGAGCTATTATAGATTCTTCACCATCTTCCATGTCGATGAACAGCATTTGCTTCGTTACTCATCGCTTCGCTGCTGGAGCCATTGATAGGGGGTATCAGTTGCAGCAAATCCTTGAGGCTGAGCTTTTCTAACTGCCGGCAGGGCTCCTCGTGAAAACCGGTAATGTTGTGACTAGTCTCTTTAAGGTCACACTGCTGTGTATGCTGCTCCTTTACTGCTGGCTTCAGGCTCCAATAATACCTATTGATAGCGTTCAAACCACCGTCAGAGGGCGTCTTTTTGATGAGGTGGCTGTATTTCTTTAAATGACTGAGCGATTCCTTTCTGGAGGGTGGCTCCTGGGTTTGGCATAGGCTACTTGGGGGCTCATATGTATTCTAAGCATAAAAAGGGGTGTTCTGCTCTACATTACATCGTGGCCACCTGAGCCCCAGGAGCTCTGATTCGTTACGCACTGCCGCATAACCATACCCACATGGTAGAACTATGAGCATGTGACTACCACTTGATTAGGGTGATGTCACTACACACTTGACCTGACACGTTCACAGGACCTCCCCCCCCCCTTTCCCGGAAGTGAAGTCACCCAGGGGCCAGCAAGTCCCGGCAACTGAAGTGACGTCACTTCCAGAGCAGGACAACTGTCCCTTCTTTTCTTGATGTGGAAGGTATCCACCATTAGTATTTGCATTTTTTTGTATGAGATTTCTTGGTATACATGAAGCTGGAACAAGAGCTTAGGTCAGATCTAAAAAGTTCATATGTTCATACATATGTTTGCAGCATGGCATCACTACTTCCAATATCAGTGACAGGCTGCAATGCCCTTTTTTAGCCAATAATGGAAGGCTTTCTGTTTGCAAAGCCAGCCAGTTGCGTACAGGTTACTCAACCTCGTTGAAATAGTCTGTCTAGGTGGCATCCTTACAGCTGAAATGTCTGCATCATTGTCACACAAAATGGACTCAGCACCACACACACTCCCCCACAGTAAAGCGCTGCTTTTAGTGGATGAGCTCAGCCCGTTGCTTATCAGAAGATAACACTTGGAACAAGGATACGGCTCAAAAGACATCTTCTTTACATAATGTGCCGCAGTATTCTCTCCACGTTGAAAAGAAAGTGTTTTCCTCGGAGTGTGGGAATAATAGGGCGAGGCGTTCTTTCAAAGAAAACAGCGCAAGGTCTGTCGAGCTTTGGCGGGAATGAAAGAGCTGTATGAAGATTAATTAAAATATCGCCTTTCTTTCAAAGAAAAGCCATGTGCATTTTAATTGAAACATCGCACTTCTCTTTAAAAGACTCTGCAAAACAGAGACTTGCATTCTCTCTTGAAAGAGAGCTTCTTGTGGAGGACATAAAGGGTCCCATAATACTTCATTTGGCAAAAACAGATTTTTCGAGCTGCAGGAATCCTGGTGCCTGCCATAGAAAGTGGGGAAAGCAGCATGGTGGATGGACCTGCTCACCCAGGAGGAGAAAAATATGAAATGCCACGTTAGGTTCTTCTGTCTCAAGCTGTAAGCATGTGAAATGTAATGTAAATGTTTGTGATTGTGTACGGTAATGCAAGTATGTCTAAATAGATACAAAGCAAATGGCTGAAAAACAACATTACCTTTGTCCAGTACTTTCTCCAGCAGATACTATCCGAATTTTGCTTTCCCCGACCATAGTTTTCTATTACCTTGTCTCTACGGAAGGGCTTTAAGTGTGGCGGGTCCCTCTGGCTGCTGGACACATTGACTGGTTTGCAGACAATGATTGTAAAAAACGTTAAAGTAATGCACGTTAGCGATGTAGTTCCTTCCAATATTTTGCATTTCCTAAAAGTGTTTGTTTTTACCAGGATGCAGGGTTCCTGTAATGTTTCCATGTAGCTTATTACTCTTCTATAGTGCCTACTGTGAACAGAGACGCCTCTAGGTGCCTGTGTGTGTTCAGGTTTGGGTGGGAGTTTATAATGGGCCACAACTGAGACATTTGGAGTTGAGGTTGAAGTCAGGGCAAGCTTCTCACGGTGCCTGTCAGTGGGACATAAAGATGTTCAGAACACATGCTCATCCAATCCTTGGTCTGAAAAGCAGTCACATACAGCAATTGTAATTGGGACCCCATGCAAAAGGTTGTGAAGGAGCTCCACAGCTGTTGAAATATTGGTAGAACAAAGTGAAAGACAACTCTGTGTTAATGGGTGGGAGGGTGTGTTGTTTGGGTGAGGGGGATGATCAAGTAAAGAAGATGCAATGAAGGACATGTAGGTTATAGTGAAAAGAGGGTTATGAATAGGAAAGATGAGGTATGTGATATGCAGATGCTGTATTTCAGAAAGATTAGTGAGTAAAAGTGGCACGTTTGAAAGAGTGAGAGACTGCAGAGTTAAGAGGTGTTAAAGGTAAGAAAGAGAGTGATTGAGACACTCTGAAGACCATTAACCCTTCCACAGACCTCAGAAATGTTTCTTTTAAAATCTCTTATTTTCAGAAATGATTATTCACAAAAAATATCATAATTGTTACTCATTTATTTGATACTGCTAATAGGCATTGGCAATGGCAATAGACCTCACTTGTTTTAGGCACAAGTCCGTTATTGTGTGATAGGTCTAAATGCAATAACAGAAAACTCTCAGAGAGGTACCAAAGGACTGGTCGGATGGCCACACTATGGGAGGTATAGAGTTCTAGTTTTTATGTTTTAAGCCACACCCTTATTTCCATAGGCCACACCTCTTGGAAAGAATTCCTAGATATGCTTCTTAGGTGATGTTCTTTTTAGAGACCATCCACTTTTTTCATCACGCTATGCAAAGTGCAGGCTTTTAGTTTACAAGGCACACCCTCATTTACAACAGACCAAGCCTCTTGGAAAGAATTCCTAGATATGCTTCTTAGGTGATGGCCCTTTTAGAGACCACCTGCTTTTTTCATTCCACTTAAACCCTATTCTACGGATTCCGCAGACAATATAGCATTACAGATGTGATTATAGGGATCAATTGCGGGGTTGTTTTCTATAAAAGACTCCTAGAGATATCATAGACACAAAGAGCAACGAACAAGGGGTCGGATCACAAAACATTTTTGACTGGTGCTATTTTATGTCCATGGTGGAAAATAAAGGAGTCTTTGCTCCATGTGTAGCAAGAACATTTGGGCACATTTGTTTTGGGATTTTCTTGTTGTGGAGATAACCTGTTCTGTTGGTTTTTATGTTGCTGTATTTTGTGCATTATTGCAGTGTGATTTGTTTGTGTTCTGCTGCAGTTGTTGTGTTGCGTTCTGTTTAGGCTGTCCTGTTGTGATGTGCTGTTTGTGTATGCGTGGTGTTGTTATGTTACTAAATGTATGTTATTGTGTTATGTTATGTTTTTTACTTTAGATATGCCAGCAAAAGATGCTGTATTCCGAGCCAAAAGCAGCCGGGGAAGCTGGGTTTCTTATCTAGATTTTTCCTTACCAGTCTCCAGAATCCTAGGACAGGCCGATCACATCTTTGTATCTGCTAAGAAGTGTAGAGGGAAGATTTTCCAATTTCATAACTCCAAAAGCTTTGTAAACCAACAACCAAATCTATTTTAAAGAATCGCTAATTACGAACTAAAGTTTAAAGATTTATTACAAAGCCAAAAATAGTTGAACATACAGACACCTCAACAAGAGGTTCAGAAAATAAACCGGCACCAATACAAACATAATCCTACGCAGGAGTGTCAGGCGACTCAAGATAAAGAGCAAAGTCAATTCAAGAAGCATCAGACATACGATGACAGTCCCCACTTGAAGTCTGGACTGCATTTACAGAGAGGGAAATGAAAATGGTTAGTCTGTCCCTACACTAACTCTAAGGTGACATCCCTACTTAGTGTTTTCTCCCAGGCAAGAGTAAAAGGTGTCAGCAGTGAAGACTTCCTAAGAAGTACACTCACTATTCATAGGTAAACTACTTAAGCTCCTGAGCTCGTTCTAAGATGCTCCTTCCTACACCCCACTCTTCCCTGAGTTCCCTAAAATCTACTCTAAGACTGCCTACATCCAGCTCTTCCAAACTCCTGACCAAGTCTGTCCTCCACCCTCGGGCACCCTCCCTAATACAAAATCCCAAAACCGTAGGCACGCCCTAAGGCACACCCCTTTCAGGCAGGTGCATCCCCTCGTAATTTTCCAGCTCATGTCGATCTTCTTCCAAAAACCGTTGCTGTGTCCTTGGGTCCCAGGCACCTTCTGCGCCAAATGTTGCAGTTGTGCATTCCATCTGCCTCTCCTCGTCCTCACTCCTACGGGCCTAACTCCTAAACAATGGATCATTCTACCTAACGAGCTACATGACCTTGCATCTGAAAATAGAAGCACATGAGAACATCCTTGCACAGGTTCCAAGTTACATTTCAATATCTGCTGAGAACAGGGCCTTTCCCAAGGAGAGAATCATTCCACTTCCAACTAAGGCTAACTAAAGAAATTACAGTGAGGCTTCTTCATGTCCCCGACCTTTACACATTCAAAAGCATTTCTAATTCTACATTATAAACAATACATTCTAAAGCATTATTACATTTCGATTCTGAAACCTAAATCCTACTCACGTTAATGCATTACAGTTTGTCTCCCTACGCATGCAACTCTTAATATGGCACGTCTCTCCTAATGCAACATTTCTCATAATAAACATCTTTTCTACGTTATTCAAAGCATCACACTTCTGTTAAAGCTCTACATTAGTCTACAACAGTTAGGAATACATTTCTACTTATCACCCTGATCCCTGGCCTACTGTTAAATTTTTTAAAATATCCCATTAGTAAGGTCCTCTAAATATGCGTGTGCTGACTACTCATGATTATGATGTACCCCTACAATTTTAAGATAACATGGCGCTCTCTCAGTTTCCCCCTTTGATGACCTGTGTCATCACACACCACACCATCCCCAGGGAAAGAACCAAGTTAAACAGAGCTCATTGCCATTCTTCCTCTCTTGAGCAATTCCATGCTCTTAAAATTTTGATACTGACTGTCCTGCAGTCTCTCCATTCGTCTCTCTTGCACTCTCAACGATCTCTCCAGTCTACTTGACCTGTACCACTTGTAGGCCCTAATCAGACCCCACAATCCAATCACACATGCCACAGCTATAATAAGAGGTTTTAACACAAAACCAAGAAAACCCTTTCCAGGGTTGGCAAACCAACTCCCTACCTTGCCAAATCCTTTACCAATCTTTTCCCACACAGTTTCTTCAGTCAAATCCTCAATCCCATGGTGAATCGCAGTAATGTTACTTATATATTTCTCCAGATCCTTGCTATTGTCTGGTATATAAGTACAGCATTCCTGCACCTTTTAAAGTTTACAGACTCCTCCCTCTTTTGCCAGAAGAACATCTAAAGCAAGACGATTTTGCAAAACCATAGTCCTTATCGTCATCTCACCTTCAGCCAACACCAACGACTTACCTGTATTCATTGACAACTCATCCACAACAGTTGCCAATCTTCTGATCTTCACATCATTCGGAATCACTCCCAAAGTTGGTATAATTGCTCCAAAGATATCTCCAACCACAGCTCCTGCACTTTCACCTCGCTTCACTCTTACATGCTGTCCTCCTTCCAAAAGCTCAAGGTCTTCTGTATGATAAATCTTAGGGAAAATGATCACTAAATAACACGTTCCATACCATTTCTCAGGCAATCGCACATATGCATTCCTCCCACAAGCGAAATACACCGTAGGAATTACTTGCACCACACCTTGGAGAAAGTCCTTTGCATAATAATCCAAAGTGAAAGTATGCTCACACGCGGTATGACCTCCATACACATTCTCATAATAGGTCTGGTCTATGAATGCACAGCTTGCCTTTTTGCACTTCATCTAGAGCTATTGGACCATAACTTCCCTTTGACCTGTGTAGTTTTTCTTCATCTATCCAATCCACTTCAGCCTGTCCTGAATCTCGCAACTGCTTTTGTCTCCTGTATCTATCTTCTACTTGATCTATGAATTTCTTATCCGTATCTGACAACTAATATGTCAGATTATGGCGATGAGCATAAGAAGTGTCCAACTCTTGAGTCGGACTAAAGTACGTTCTAAGTCTGTCTTCTGATTTGAAATAATCATACTTATTCAAATGTTTATAGGCTGGCACTTCAGGAAGTACAGCATCATAATTCGAAAAGAAATACTCAAAATGATTTCGTCCATAGAAAATGCTAAGTAGCAAACTACATGAAATTCCATAAGTCAATGGAAGGTGATTGTATCCAATACCTTCAACTACAGAAGCAGGCAACGGCATACACACATAACAGTCTTTCGCATTCATGGCCTCAATATACTTATACAACAAGTTTGCATACGCATTAAGCTTGAGCTTTCCTCTAGACAGATCTGCATGCAATCTACGGCTCTCCTCTACTGGCAAAGCTCTTTCGTCTCCTGTTTTGACCTCTTTCTTGCTAGGAGTAGTAGGTGTAGGTGTTCCCTCTACCTCACTACCTGCTCATGTGGTCCTAAATACGAAACTACAACTACTAAAATGATGAAGAGTATCACTCCTCCTACAAGTGTGCCTACAGTGCACCTAGCTCTACGATTCGGGTTTCCAGCCTCCATGGTCTCAGGACTATTTCAATTCGCTTGTTCGGCACGAGCACTCAAGAGTCACTTCCTTCTTCTTTTATTTGCTTCTAGCACTCGAACCACACCTCAGAGCCTGAAAGTCCCCTTTGTTTTCAGTTCCTTATTTACAGCAACCCTAACCCTTTTCTGTCCTCCATGGGAAGTCCCTAAGTTTCTTCTTCTTCCACTTAGACCAAGGTTGTCAAAAGCAATTTTATTTACAGCAATGTCTCTGTAAGTCCATAATAAGATTTGTTCCAGCGACTTCTAATACATACTCCAAAAGTTTGAGATGAAGAACAATCTATTCATGAGATGGTATCTCGGGCCCAAACGCTGGAAAAATCAGCCTACTCAAGATCAGATGGCGAATTCCGCTCAATATCGGGGGATTCGGAACAGTGATGGTCAATATTCCTTCAATCTCAAGTCCTGGCACCAATAGCAGCACATCCAGCTTGATGTTAGGACTGGTACTAATCACTGTCACTGCCCTCACCCTCACCGATCTCAGAACACCTGGCATCAGTCACAGGGTATGTCCACTCAGGAGTCGCGTACCTTCGGCAAGGCACCCTTGTGCGCCTTGATCTCCTTAGACCTCCTAGAGCTTGCCCCCCTTCGCCTTTATCCGATTCAGATTCTTCAGACACCGGAGCAAGATCTCTTTCGGATACCAGTTTCAAGTTCAGTCGCTGCTGCCTCTCTGGCCACTGCTCCTCTGATCGACTGGTTCTCGTACCTTCTTCTTGCTCTCCCTGCTTATGTCTGTCTTCAGCTGAGTTTGACTCTGGACCACTTTTACAGCAACTTCCTCTTTCAGAGTCAGTTTCGGAGTCGCTACCATTGTGACCCTCCTCAGCTTGGTCTTGTGAGCAACCAGCTTCATCAGACACCCTCACAGCTTGGCTTGTCCCATCATGTGGCCCTGCCACACCAGCCAGATTTTCATTCGGGAAAGAAGCTTTTTCTTCCAAGGGTGCTGAAACTCGACGAGTATGGGAAGCATGTATCCAGTTCAGCAGCCCTCCACACTACACATCTGTGTTCATGACTAGGATGACTTGGTAAGGGCCTCTCCAGCTAACATCCAAGCAGCTCCTTCATGCGTGCTTCAAACCAGCACCCAGTCTCCCGGACTAAGGTAATGACAGAGATCACTGGAAGCCGGGACCACAGCAGCCTGGACCTGATGAGACACAGAACGGACGACATCAGCGAGTCCCTTGCAATAATCGAGGATCAGATCATCTGTGATATTAATCTGGGCCGCTGATGGCACCGCTGGCAATCTCATAACCCTTCCCATCAGCACTTCATAAGGTGAAAGACCTGTTCTCCTGTCTGGGGTACTGTGCATACTCATCAACACCAAGGGCAAAGCATCAGGCCATTTCAGAGACGTAATTGGACACACTTTCACCATTCGAGCTTGCAAAGTCCCATTGATCTGCTCCACTATCCCAGAAGCCTCTGGACAATAACTACAATGAAGTCTCTGATCAATATTCAGTGCTGTGCAAAGCATCTTCATGATTTCACTATGGAAATGCTTTACTCTGTCCGATTCCAAAGAGGTAAGGATCCCGAATCTAGGGATAAGCTCCCCAACAACAACTTAGCCACTGTGAGTATGTCACACCTGCGTGTCGGGTACGCCTCCACCCACCTTGAAAACACACACACCACTACCAGAATGTACCTCAACTGGTTGCACCTAGACAACTCGATGAAGTCCAAGTGCATTCTGTTGAAGGGTCCCCTTGACCTCCTAATGTGACTCATTGTTACTGCAGTTCTATTGCCGACATTCATTTGTTGGCACGTAACACACCTCTGACACACAGCTTCTGCCACCGCACAAAATCGCGGATTATATCACGTTTGTCTTAACACTCGCACCATAGCATCTCTTCCCAGGTGTACTGCACCATGGATCTGTCTTGCCATTAGGCTCAGCAACTCATCCGGCAACACCGCTCTCCCATCAGCTGAGACCCAAATGTCCACATCCCCTTTCACGCAGCCTGAATTGATCCACACATTCTTTTCCTGGTCTGAAACCTGTTCCTGCAGGCACTTGAGCTCATCCCAAGTATCTGCCATGGCCAACATCGTTTTGAACTCGTTTTTTTTTTTACTCTCATCTACATGTTTCTCAGTAAAGGAACAACCTTGTTCGACACAGAAACGTGCAACCTCAGCCGCATAGCGGTTTCCAAGTGACACGAAATCTGTCCCCTTTCCATGAGCCGTGCATTTTACAACTGCAATTTCTTTTGGGCACTGCAAGGCCTCTAGAAGCAACCTCACAAACACCCCATTGTGAAGGGGTGATCCAGACGATGTCATACAACCTCTCTGGGACCATAACTGTCCGAAGTCATGAACCACACCAAACTCATACTGGCTGTCGGTAGAAAATGGTGATTCGAATCTGATCTGCTGCTAAGCAGGCACGAGTCAAAGCAATGATCTCAGCCACCTGAGCGGAGTATACTCCTTCCAGGCATGCAGCTTCAGCTACTCCTGTAATGGTACATACAGCAAAAGCTGCTCTCAACTGACCAACACTGTCTGTTAGGCATTAACCACCAACAAAGAAAATTTCATCAGGGTTAGTCAACGGTTCATCAACAATGTCCGCAACAAAAACTCCCTACCCCTATGGATGAAACGTGGCCCCAGAAAGGGGTCCTTAATTAAACCCAATGTCACCGGAGTAAGATAAGTGCACGGAAGATCAGTCACTCCCAATAATACAAAAATATAAAGTTTATTAACAAATATTTCAAAAGGATATCATTCAGCTTCCCCTTCGTCTTCTATGTCTGTGTGAATGTGATTAATAGGTTGATTGAGGTATTGAGTTGTGTGCTGAGTGTTGGTTACCATGAAGGAATGAATGTGCAAATTGAAAGTAGAGTGTGGGATGATTTATTTTGTTATTCTCTGTTGTTGATGTTTTTATATGTATCATGTTAAACAAGATATCCTTTTGAAATATTTGTTAAAAACCAAATAAAATGTATATTTTTGTATTATGGGGAGTGACTGATCTTCTGTGCACTTATCTTGCTCCGGTGACATTGGGTTTATTTAAGGACCCCTTTCTGGGGCCGCGTTTCATCCATAGGGGCAGGGAGTTTTTGTTGTAGGCTTTCTTGTTGTTCCCCTGTCTACCTGCCCTCTTTTTTTCAGGGGTCCTCCTTCTTAGTAGTTCCATCAACAATGTCTGGTCTCGGTTTGGTGCAAAGTTCAGTCACGTCAAGACAATCATAATCCACACAATCTTCATCAAGTCTATTAGGCAACGGCATCAATGTAGCAGGATTCAACACAGAACACATCTTAAGGGTCACATTCTCCGCAGTAAGTATGACCTGCTCGTAGCGTGTGAGCCTCCTATTTGTCAGGTGTTGTGTCTTGGTCCTAGTCATCAGTAATTCAACAGAATGCGGAACATGTACGGTAAGCTGGTGACCCATGACAATGCTCTCGCACCTTTCAATGCTGACACCCGTTGCAGCAACGGATTTGAGACATCCGGGCAACGCTGAAGCTACTGGATCTAAAGTAGCTGATAAATAAGCAACTGGTCTACGGACACCTCCATGGTCCTGCGCTAAGACTGCTAAAGCACAAACTTCTCGTTCACAGCAAAGTAATGAAAAAGGCTTATTGTAATCAGGCATTCCCAGTGATGGAGCACGACAGAGATCCTCTCGCAGCTCAAGGAAAGCCTTCATACATTCGTTGTCCCATGGTACAGGATCACTCAAGTCCTTGTGCTTCAGTCTCTGCAAAGGCTACGCCTTCAAGGAGAAGTTGGCAATCCACTGGCGACAGTAGCCAACCATACCCAAGAACATCCTGACCTCTCTCTGAGTAGAAGGAACCATCATGTTCATAATTGCCTCAATCCTGTCAGGTGACACCTTCCCCTTGCCTTTTTCTATTCGGTGACCCAGATACTGCACCTCATTCAAACAGTTCTGCAACTTGTTTGGCGACACCTTGTGCCCATTTTCTGCCAAAGGATTCAGTAAAGCAATGGTATCAATCCTACATGC
Organism: Lissotriton helveticus; assembly: GCF_964261635.1. Lineage (NCBI taxonomy): Eukaryota > Metazoa > Chordata > Amphibia > Caudata > Salamandridae > Lissotriton > Lissotriton helveticus. The sequence continues at coordinate 1,316,062,410 of NC_136063.1, forward strand.
ATCCTCAGTCTCTGACGCCACAAGGAGGTCGTCAATGTACTGGCAAGAACAGAGTTCTGCGACAGTACAAGGTTCTCAAGATTCTTTTTTAGGATCTGATTAAAGATCGATGGGCTCTCTGTGTACCCCTGAGGGATATAACACCATGTTAGGACACGACTTTCCAGCTTGAAAGCAAAAAGAAATTGGCTCTCCTCATGCAGAGGCATTGAGAAGAAAGCCTGACATAGATCAATCACAGTGAACCATTCAGCCTGGCACGGGATTTGAAATAATATTTCAGATGAATTCGGTACCATTGGACAGCAGGGAACAACTATGTTGTTCACCTGGCGCAAATCCTGCACAATCCTGAATTTCCCACTCGGTTTTTGCAATCCCATAACAGGTGAGTTACATGGACTGCCCATTATCTCTTTCAGAATTCCTTGCTTAATCATTGACTCAATCACAGGCTTTATCTTTGCGATTGTTTCTGGTGTCCAATTGTATTGGGGCGTTCTGGGGAATTCATCATTCTGCTTAACTTGAATCTTAACTGGCTCAACTCCTTTGATCAGTCCTATGTCTTCACCAGTTAAGTCCCACACTTCCTGTGAGACTGAATCTCTCAGGTCAAGTGGAAGCTCCGTCACTGTCAAAGCAGGGTACATTTCTATCCACAAATGCTGATTTGCGACTTTGAAGGTAGCATCATCATCATTAGTCTGTAATTCAACTGCTTTGGGGGTGCAATAGATGGTACAATTGAGTATACACAGGAGATCCCTCCCTAGCAAACAAACAGGACTCGAATCGCATACCACAAATTGATGACGATCTCGAAACGTTCCTATCTTTACAGGAATTGGTTCTGTCAAAGGATTTGTCATCCTCCTATTCGCAACACCTACAACTTGGATTGTCTGTCCGGAGAGAGGTAGGTTGGGGACTACTGCAGATCTCACAGTAGAACGGGAAGCACCGGTGTCAACCAAATAGGTTGTAGAGTGACCATCGACATCCGCCTCCACAAATGGTCCCCTCTGGTCTACCTCCAAGACTGCCCCAAGAGTGCAGTCTTCCTCCCCTCTCAGGCACCGTCATGCCAACGGGTCCAGGTAACTATCATCGCTCTCATCAAAAAGAGGCATCTGCTGATAAGTCCGAGTCCCTGACGGGATCCTCGTGGCTGGGAAACCTGCACACAAGGAGCCTAAGTCCCCCCTTTGACCGGTTTTGGCTTTGACACCATCGTCATCACCTGAGGCACCTGTACCTGAACTACCTCTTCCTCCTGCTGCACTTGATTTGCAGGATTAAAGGGACACTCGCGTCTCCAGTGTCCAATCTGATGACACTGGTGACACTCAGTAGTCTTTTTCAGAGTTGTCAAGTCTACCCTCGGCTTGGAGTCAACTCCACTTCCCTTTTTCTGACAATTCTGTTTCCTTCCCAGAGTACCTCCTCCTGACTGTGCATGATCTCCCTTGCCGGCCGTTTGCATTTGGACTAGCATCAGCTTGTCTTTAAGCTTTTTTGTTTTTGAGTCTATTACATCACTACAGTACCTAGCATACCTCAAAATTTTATCTAGCGGCTTGTTCTGCCAACAAAACAAATGCAGCTAAATCCTAAGACAGATATCAGGTCTCAACCCTAAAACGAATTTCAAAACAAACTGTCCCATGTCCCTAGGGTCCATCACATCCAGCCCGCTATACTACTTAAAGACTTGCAGTAGCCTCTCATAATACTCATGCACTGTCTCCTTAGGCTCCTGAACCGTCCGATCTATTTTCACCCAGTCAATATCCTGGGGTGGTACTTTGGATTTCAGCCATGTGATCACTTGCTCATACTTCTTCATATCTAAAGGTGACTGCCCACTTGTGGCAACGTCTCGGTCTGGCTCAGAAGTGGGCCATTCAATAGCAACCTTACATGCCACCCACAAATCTCCCGGAACGACAATGTCAAACAATATATTCAAATGAATTCATAGCACTTTAGAGATCTTAACAAACCTCTCGACCTGTTTGTACCACTTAACTGGGCTCTCTCTCAGCTTTGGGAAGTCATTCATTAATGCCGTCAAGTCCCCTCGACTCCACGGCACATGTACGTAACCTCCGTTGGCCACTTTCCATAAAGAGTATGCTCCAACTCCTACCATTCCCACTCCTGGAGGAGGTGTCTCTGCCACACTCCCTTTGACATTCTTTTTCTTTGACCATCTTTCTTCCCATTTGTCAAGTGGGCTCCAGGCTCGTATCCCTATAATCAGCTCTCTAATGTCGGTCTTTACGCCAATTACCCTCTTCTCTTCTAGATCTTGATCGATGTATTGCAACCTGTGGTTACCATGTAACATTTTAGTCCTAGACAAGTCCACTTCATATTTGTTCGCCAATTCGGTCAGTTTCTCATGTGTCGACCTTGGTTTGCGAGTCACATCCTTTGCCACAAACAACAACTCATTTGGTTCATAAAGTTCCACTCTCTACAAAGGCAAATTTCCCTCAATTATCTCGTCCACTTCTGCTTTCAACCGTATTACATCCAATCTCTTCGCCTTTACCGCTGCAGACAGGGTACCTCTACTGGATGCACCACTCAATTCCCTACAAACACTGTCTTGTTCTCTGCATCTGTTCACCTCAGATGTGTCCCTAAAAGCTGTCCTGTTATCCGCACTCCCATGGTCCCAGTCCTCTCTCATCCTGTCTCTCTGACCCCCTTCAACTGTCTCCCATGTCTTTAAATCTAACTTCAATTCACCAAGAGATTTTGGCCTTGGTCCCCTCAAATCCATCGGCCCTCTTGACGAACCTGCTGTAGCTGGTAACGGGGTACTTGATTCCACAGGCCTTGGTATTTGACTCAAACCACCCACTACACTATTCATGCCATAGCTAGTGCTCCCTTTTATCCCTGTCTGTGGTGGGTTTCTACTCCTCACTTGCCCTGGATTGTACACTGATGCTATGGGACCAATGGTAACCGGTACCGTAAGAGCATCCGGCAACATCTGGGAACTGACACTTTGAACATTCTGTTTTTCCCCTGTTGAGAGCTTTCCCACTACTTCAGCACTAGGCGGGACTTGCGGTTCCCTTTCTCTTCTATCGGAGCTGATTTCTCTCCTTCTGACTCTGGATTATATGGAGGTGGTCTCTCTGCTAACATTCTTTCTATCAAGCTGTCATCCGTATCACTGTCGTCTTCTTCAACATTCTTTTTCTGCATGTCCCCTGTCTTAACCAACAGCGGATACAATTTGTCCTCCTCAATGGTCTGTACTCTCCAGCTCTTCTCTAATGCGTCCCACCTCGCATCTTGGAATGCGCGGACTGACCGTTTTACTCTTTCCTGCCTCCTGTCCCTGTTTCATTCTGTGCCGCCCTAATCCAAGCATGTAATGCCACAAATTGCGTCGGTCTAGGCAAAGGTCGCAAGGAAGCCATAATCGATTTCAACTGATATAACACTTCCAATCTAAAAGTTTCATATCTGGGAAAGGTCAACTCCCCATTTCCTTCAGTCATCTTGGCCCAATTCTCAAGCCACAATATAGTATGCAAACCCACATTCGTAGCCATATAATGAGCTGGAGATTCTTTGGGCGGAGCCTCTTCGCCCCCTCAGGATCTAATTTCCTTTCTTTTTTGTACAAATCTCACAAAACCTTAAAACATTTCATGATGAAAACAACGCTTCTCCTTTCGCAATGCGCTTTACTTCATGATGACAATCCACCAATCCCAGTGCGGCTTCACACCAACCGCCCTATCACAGTGCGGCACCTTTTGACGTCACTCCCCTCCGCTCTGCAGCAGTTCCCCTCCTTTGCAATTCAACTCTCACTCACGCATACGTCCCAATCATACACTGAAATGATCACTTACGACCAAGCAATCACAACCTGACTGTATGTCCACAGTTATGTAATTGTCTACCGATAACTGGCAACTGTGTGTCCACGAAACGACCGGATAATCACCTCAACTGATAGGTTACAAACACTCAGCAACCCACGACCAGTGTTGATTACTCACGCATTCACACATTCATTCCCCCTATCTCGGTCCAGCGGGCGATCAATGTTACCTCAGGATCCCCTTAACAATGGTTGACAATTACTTTTGGGTGTATGGTACACCCGACCCACTTAAGCTTCTCCTTGAGCCTAAGATTTTCCCGCACTCACAGCCTAATCTCCTTTCACACAACAGGCATTCTAACTCTGCAAGACATTACAACACAACACATACACCGCAATCTAACAACCTATAACCCTGTTCAAACTCACACTCCACGAACTGCTGCTTTCGCCGCACCGTCACTCTCCGTCGGTTTGCATGAAACGCCGTCTTCCGCCGACAATCCACTGGGTAATCATTACCTAATTTTCTATGGGCCTTGGAATTTTTTTATCCTAATCTAGATCTCCCCTCACTCTAAAGAGAAACCATCCTACTCTGCTACCAACTGGGGAAGCTGGGATTCTTATCTATATTTTTCCTTACAAATCTCCAGAATCCCAGGTCAGGCAGATTGAATCTTTTTATCTGCTAAGAAGTGTAGAGGGAAGATTTTCCAATTTCATAACTCCAACAGCTTTGTAAACCAACAACCAAATCCAAATTACAGAATCACTGACTACGAACTAAAGTTTAAAGATTTATTACAAAGCCAAAAATAGTTGAACATACAGACACCTCAACAAGAGGTTCAGAAAATAAACTGGCACTAATATAAACATCATCCTATGCAGGAGTCTCAGACGACTCAAGATAAAGAGCAAAGTCAATTCAAGAAGCATTAGACATATGATGACAGTCCCCACTTGAAGTCTGGACTGCATTTACAGAAACGGAAAAGAAAATGGTTAGTCTGTCCCTACACTAACTCTAAGGTGACATCCCTACTTAACGTTTTCTCTCAGGCAAGAGTAAAAGGTGTCAGCAGTGAAGACTTCCTAAGAAGTACACTCACTATTCATAGGTAAACTACTTAAGCTCCTGAGCTCATTCTAAGACCCCACTCTTCCCTGAGTTCCCTAAAATCTACTCTAAGACTGCCTACATCCTGCTCTTCCAAACTTCTGACCAAGTCTGCCCTCCTTCCTCGGGCACTGTCCCTAATACAAAATCCCAAAACCGTAGGCACGCCCTAAGGCACACCCCTTTCAGGCAGGTGCAGCCCCTCGTAATTTTCCAGCTCAGGTCCATCTTCGTCCAAAAACCATTGCTGTGTCCTTGGGTCCCAGGCACCTTCCTCGCCAAATATTGCAGTTGTGCATTCCATCTGCCTCTCCTCGTCCTCACTCCTACGGGCCTAACTCCTAAACAATGGATCATTCTACCTAACGAGCTACATGACCCAGCACCTGCAAACAGAAGCGCATGAGAACATCCTTGCACAGGTTCCAAGTTACATCTCAATATCTGCTGAGAACAGGGCCTTTCCCAAGGAGAGACTCATTCCACTTTCAATTAAGGCTAACTAAAGAAATTACAGTGAGGCCTCTACTGGCTTCTTCATGTCCCAGGCCTTTACACATTCAAAAGCATTTCTAATTCTACATTATAAGCAATACATTCTAAACCATTATAAAGCATTATTACATTTCGATTCTGAAACCTAAATCCTACTCACGTTAATGCATTACAGTTTGTCTCCCTACACGTGCAACTCTTAATATGGTACGTCTATCCTAATGCAACATTTCACATAATAAACAGCATTTCTACGTTATTCAAAGCATCACACTTCTATTAAAGCTCTACATTAGTCTGCAAAAGTTAGGAATACAGTTCTACTTATCGCCCTGGTCCCTGGCCTACTGTTACATTTGTTAAATTCTCCCATTAGTAAGGTCCTCTAAATATGCGGGTGCTGACTACTCGTGATTATGATGCACCCCTACAATTTTAAGATAACATGGTGCTCTCTCACAGCCTGTCTTGAAAGTTCCTGTGACAAGCAATCACTTAACACTGCCTAAAGCAGCAAAACAGTGCTGGTTTAGTTCATCAATTACTTAACATACCAGTGAGTTCAAAACTGTGGCAGAGGCTAAGGCTAAACTTAGCAAACACACTGCTCTCTTTATGTGATGCAGCTAGAGATGTCTATCATGTCATCTGGAACCCCCATGAGAGAAAACTCCCCATTATTGATACTATGCTCATCTAAAATGTTATGTTGGTGCCCATACTCAAGGTTGACTCACTGGTTCAGTTGTTTAAGGTGAGAGGAGTCATGGGGTGAGACAACCCCAATATGAACAATTCATCCTTATTCACCTCCATTATGCACCCTCAACTTTATTAAATAAAAATACACGGTCCTAAATCCAGATAAGGTACATTGCCAGGTCTGTGCCGCAACACATATTTAACCGGGTGTGCCATTCACAGTGTACCCCTTTGCAATGAATGTACTGTATCTAGCACACTTGTGAATTCATGCCTACCCTATTGGCAGTGCTCTCATAAAAGATGGGCCTCTTGTTTAAAGCCATTGGTCCACGTTTCACTGTGCAGGTGGCAACAGGCCCTCATTGGAAAGAGAGACAGAGATCTCCGTGGAGACTGGTGCAGTGAGTGACTGCATCCACCTCCAGGGAGGTGTCTGAGGGATCCATGGGATTCCATTTACCACTTCCAAGGCGTACCATTGTGGTGCACAGTGACAGCTCATTTGCCTCTGCAGCCATTACAGTAATATGGCACAGGCGCAAAGATTCCGTCAGTTAACCGATTCCTGCATTTGAAATAGGCCTCCCCCTTGAGATGGTGCCTGTGCTACAGGTTTGACAGCATGAAGTGTGTTATAGATGGGGCATGCAAGTGTTTGTTGCCTGTTCTGTAATACCAAACTGCACGTTGGGTGGTAGAAAGTGGGCGCACATGAGCATTGCACCCCTGTGACACTTTTGAAAATACGCCCTCTGGAGTTCATGCATCTTTCCTCACTTCCCCCATTTCCCTCTAAAATGTATAAAATCATACCTTGCATCCATCAGTAGCACTCCATTTCTTTTAAATATGTGTTTTATCCACTGTGCCAACCTCCCTATGGCATATCCCCCTCCTGGATGGCCCTGGGAGCAGGTGCGGCTCAAACAGCAGTTTTGATTAAGCCACTCCTGAGCATAGTTGAGAGCCATGAATTTTTGCACATCTCTCCAGACCTCCCAACACGTAGTGGAGAAGAAAATGTTGCCACATTTTCCCTCCCTTCAGTGGGCTTCGAACGATTCATGGGTGGCTTGGAAGTCAGGGGAAGTGACTACCTCTGCAATATAAATAAGAGCTGTGAAAAACAAGTTACATTTTTTGTTCCATGTACCCCAGGGTAGTGAATAACTGAGATTTTAAATATTTGTTTTGAATAATGGCTTCCAGTGGAATCACTGCAGAAATACATCTACAAATTGAACTGTACTTGGATCAAGTACCAGATATCCTTCTGCTGCAGAGTTTTAAGTGACATCATAGACAAGAGCATGGCTCACATTGAGCCTCAAGGGGGACAATACCAAGGGCCTCATTTACTATATTTTGATGCAAGACAGCACAGCAAGCCTTTCTGCTGTGCTGCCGTGTGTCAAAATAAAAGGTAGGAATGTGTTGTAGCTACAAGATACAGTGCGTTACTGTCCTTCTACCCTATGCCGGCGCACAAACAGCAGCCGTATGCCAGTGCAGACACCCTTGCTTCATGCTGAAAAGGTGCCTGCGCTGAGGGGTTGATTTTTTGTGTGCAAGGAGGGACACCATCCTGCACAAAAACACTCATTAAAGGCATTTTCCTTCTTCTATGCGTGCTGCAGAATGCAGTGCGCATAGAAAGGTGAAAAAACTAGGACAAGTAGAAGTATTTTTCCTAGTTTAGCCTCCTTTTGCCTTCCCTGTGGAGGGGTAGGATTCTGGCGCATTCTCAGGTTTACACACACAGCAACACCCGTGGAACACCACTTTCACATATTTGCAAGCCCATGAGAAGTCACGTAGGGTGACTTTACATGGCCTTGTTAATATGGGGAAGACCATTGCGCTGTCGGTGCGTCAATAAAAGTGATGCGACGCTCCGGCTGCGCAATGGCCCCCCTAGTATATATCGGTTGAGTTGTCATGTCAAGTCCTGCCTTGTGAAGAACAGGTGTACCCTGGAGTTTTGTTTGGAATACTACCACAACATTGTGAGTGGAAGGTGGGAGATTCCAGCTCCTTCATTGGTACAGATGATAAATCCCAGTGTCAAGAAAATCACGGTTCAGACACAACGATTCCTTCGTTGATACCTATATATGCACACTTTTATGTTGATGTATGTCCCCCAATGAACCAGCTTTTAATAGAGAGAGCATTTATTTAGGGCTCAAATAAATTATGGCCTGGGCTTAAAATGGAGATTTCCCCAAAATCACGCCTGCTGCTGTTATTCGACTGCTTCGGGTGTCCTATCTCTTACCATCAATATAATTCATATAAATATATACTTACCACCAACTCCCACCTATCTCTGGTATTTTACTTAATTACTCCCAAAGTGAGCTGCTTTCAAAGAGAGAATTGGGAGCAGGCACTGTGCTTGGCAGCAGCTGTGTCACACTTAGTCCTGGCAAGCATTGCAGTGATCACTGTCTGTACAGATCTGTGGAAGGGAAGGAAAGTGCAGTTAATAATATAACAGTGGAAGGCTGCCATGCCCATCTGGTCTTTCGCGGCTTGGGACAGGTGGGGAAAGGGCAGATCACCATCTGCCAGTTAACTTAGGCACCAGGACATTTAGGGCACTGCAGGCCCTTGGGGTGCAGTGAATTATCCTTGACCCTTCGATCACTTACCTCTGTTCTCAGTAGACCCAGTGGAGGAAGCAATTAGTGAGCCACTGCCCAATGCTATGACATTACAGCAGGGCAAATCAAGTTTTGATTTACAATGCTATGACATAATGGCAATAAGTAACAAGGACCAGATTTCCAAGATAAGTATAGAAATCATACAAAACATCTTTCTATGCGCCTTATTCAATCTTTTAGATGCTTCTATGACAATATATTCATGTTCTCTAACTAGTGTTCAATTGTCCCTTGGACCTTGTTCAGGGAATATCAAAATTCTAACATTAAAATGAAAAGATGTTTATGCAGTATAAACTCAAATTATATGGCATGGTGTGTTACATAATTATCTAGCTATTATGACATTTAATATATGAGTAGATACAAATTGAATGCCAATGCTTTTCAAAATACTGATGTTTTCATTCAGCAAGTCTTTAGAAAGTGTTGAAGGCAGAGTTCAGAAATATGATACAGAAACAAGTGTTATTCACAAAGTGATTCAAAAATAATAATGAGTTTGCCTTGCATGTTAGCAAAGGAACATCATTTTTATTAATTATATGTTCTCTGTCTCTCAGAGAAAACTAGTTTAGGAAAAGCATATACACTGTTGTACTCAGATCACAAATGTACCTGGGAAACTATGTAATAAGTTAATAAGTGTAGCAAATCAATAATTACCCAGAAAGGAAGCAGTGACTGAATCACAGCACCGCAGTGGCCGTGGCAATTGATTATCTAGGGAAACAAATCCAAAAGTCATACTTTAAGTTCTCGAGATCACTGTGTGCAAGTCAATTGACTCACCATTAGACAAGACATATCGCTCTCTTACTGCCTTTCTCTTCTCTTCTCTTCTCTTCTCTTCTCTTCTCTTCTCTTCTCTTCTCTTCTCTTCTCTTCTCTTCTCTTCTCTTCTCTTCTCTTCTTTTCTCTTTCCCATATATGCCACTGACATATTACTGTAGCTTTATCCTATATTATTATGTACACCAAGTATATGTATTGCTTTAATTCTATGTTAATAACTCCTTTTGTGCCTATTATAAATAATGCATTTTTGGAATAATCCTTCTCTTTTAACTTGAAAAAGACACTACATATAGTGCATGTAAAAGTTCAAATGGAAGCAGACACACTGCTCCGTCCATTGGAGATTATGGCTCATTATGGCTCATTCAACCAGAAGGCGACTGTTGACATCGGACAGGCGCCCCCATAAGAAGAAACAAGAAAGCTCCATGAGGCAACAGATGTTCTACTGTATGACCCTGTGTCTAGAGCCCTGTGTCTAGGGCAGGGGGAGTATCCAATGTCCCATTATCATTTTGCCAGGGGCTTCGACACTCCTGGTAATCTAACTAGTCAGCACCCGGTCTGCCCTGGTGCCAACCGCAACCAGTCGAATGAGATACAGAAAACAATTTTACCTGTCAAAGAATCAGCCAGTCAGCTTGTTTCAAGAATGAGTCACTTCTTTTGTTTTGATTATGTCAATTCATCAAAACTGCGACCCAGACCCCTGCTGTGTGGTTCCTTATGTAGCACGGAATAGCTGCATATAAATTGCTTAGAAAATAGATGAATTGCTGCATTTAAATTTGTTCTCGAGTTCGTGACATTTTAAATACGGGCTCCTTAAAATATGTCTCAAGTTGTACACCATCTGATGCCTTGTAGGAAAGGTGGGCTGTCACTCCTCTCCAGAAACAGCAGACTCGGTAGCAGGTTACAAATGTTATCAAAATGGGTCCCCTCGGCGTCTCCCTTCATCTGCACAAGATACTGATTTAAAGCAGTCTTTACATTATATTTCCTTATGGGATATCTGATGTACGAGGGAGGCGGGTGTTACCAGACCGCAAAAGATTTTTTTAAATGTGGTCCAGCTCCAAGAGTTTCAAATACATTGGCTAAAGGGCTTTGGATTTTAGATGGGATAAAGAGGAGATTGCGAGTTTTTTGCTTTATTTTCATTTTCCACATAAACGTGCACCAATACAACCTAAAACTGTATGGTATCTCACATTTAGAAATCGATGCATTATTCACAAGGCCTGAGTTAGATTATGGAAGACTGGTTACCCCATCACAATCGCGACAGACATCCTGTCCGCTTTATTATAGGTGCATTACAGCCTATGGCACTTGTAATAAGAAGGGCGGGATATCCCTCACGTTGTGACGGTGTAACCTTTCCGGATACTCTAAATTAGGCCCAGAGTCTCATCTATTACTTGGTAGATCCTACAAAACTTTAAACCTGCGAACAGCTTTGGCAGAGTGACAGGCAGTCTGCGTGGCGACTAGAGCATCGACCTCGAAGCTGGGGAACCGGGTTCGAGTGTTGGAAGGGACACTCAACATCCTGGTGATTCTGGGCAAATCGTTTAATCCCTAGTGCCTAACAAAATGAATGTGTCCATTTTAACTCAAATGGTGCTCTTGCTACAAACTGTTTCTTGGAAATATTAAGAAGTTTCTATTATGTTTCTTGATACTATGATGCTCTACTGTTGAAATTGACTTACATCGCTATCCCCTTTTTTCTCTACTTATCTTGTTCTTCTTTTTGTATACTTTTTAAGAGAATGAGACGATAGCAGGAATGGAAATGATGGTTGTACCTTTCCTATTTAATTGCAGCTCTTAGACTATTCGGAAGGACGTGTAAACGTCAACTGTTTGACAATCTATGGCCATATATGTGCCTATTGTATATAATCTTATCCCTATTCTTTTTGTGGTAACTTAAACAATATGGGCACTTTATGACATTATTTATTTATATGAGGTGATGAACCTATGATGATATCATTCACCACATACATTGATTTTATTTCTCGCGAGACCTCGTTCGTGTCACTCTACCAAAGTTACCAAGCATTTATAACTAGACAGATATCGATCATTATTTCTCTCTTTTTTACTTATACGATTGCAATTAGATATGCACTTGCCTTTATCAATATAGGATTAATATTCTTATAATATGCCTATTTCCGGGGGCCTTTTATCAACACAAATTGTGAGCATATACAACATGGTGATATTATACACCTTATGTGTTGTCTATATCCTGTCTGTGGTCCGTGATACAAACGGTACCTCTCTGCTATTAACTCTTGAGCTTTTGATACCGTTTTAAGATGTCCGCCACATTTCCCCTAATGTTCCATTATGACATATTTCACCGCACACTTCAATCTGCTCCTTTGTAAGATTTCATCTGTAACATTTTGCCTGATTTTCGTATATTTTACAACTAGACGTAGATTGGTTTGTTTGTCTTATTTTGGCGATTTTCCGTCGGGCAATGATTTGGCAATACCAACTTAGGTTTTTTCAAAATTAACCACTTGTCTATTTTAGGCTGCCTCCTAGTATGATATAATTAGGAAGGGATAATATGGTGATATCATAAACCCTTGAATCAACTGTATTTGTTCATGATCCGTGGACCCTTATGGCACTTTCTGCTATCGACTTATGAGCCACTGACACCGCTCTAAGATGGCCGCCACATTTCCTTGAATCTACACTAAGCCCGGGCGTAGCGGGCGTAGTGGGGCTCCGCGGAGCTACGCGGAGTGGGCGAGAAGCTACGCCCACTCCCGCACTCCGCGTAGCCCCACTACGCACCTCCCTCCCGCTCTCCTCTACATACATTATTTAAGCAAAATACCCTTAATAAAGCAATTTTAAAGCATTTACCGTGTCCGGGGCTCGTCCGGGGCTCCCTCTTGGAATCGCGTTGTCATGGATACCAATGCGCATGTGCGGGCGGCCGCGCATGCGCATTTCTCCCGAGAAATGCGCATGCGCGGCCGCCCGCGCATGCGCATTGGTATCCATGACGACGCAATTCCAAGAGGGAGCCCCGGACGAGCCCCGGACACGGTAAATGCTTTAAAATTGCTTTATTAAGGGTATTTTGCTTAAATAATGTATGTAGGGGAGGGCAGGAGGGAGGCGGGTGGCGGCCGACTCGGCTACGCACACGGAGTGGGCGTAGTGTTGCCGGCTACGCTGTCTACGCAAAATGCGTAGGAGGCAACACTACGCCTACTCCGTGGGCGTAGCCGATTCGGACGCCCAGGGTTAATCTACACACATCGGGAAAGGTGTGACGGCTACCGACTGCGTGTGTTGTTTCTGCCGACAACGCAGGCAATTGTTTACCTTTTAAATATGTCGCCCCACGCTAGGTGCCTTGTGTCTCGACTTGCTGAGTTATGGGAATCTGGTGCCATATCACAGGTATTAGGGGGGACATAGGCAAAATTGTGAGGGGCATCATTTAACGCTGTTCTTTCTGAAGGACCTTTTTTCCTTTCATTCGTTTTTTACTATAGGCACTGGGAACTTGCTTTCACCGTCATTACGGGTACAACCCCGACGGGAGAAACGTCAAATCATATTGTGGGGAAGTATATTTTTCGGTCCTCATATATTTTTGGGGGAATTGCAACTAGAATTTAGGTATGCCTCATGAATTGTTTCGTATTATATGTTGTGTTCCCTTACTCATTATACTTGCTATTAAATGTGTTCCAAAATGTTAGATGATATTAGATAATGGGTGGAACACAATGCCATGCCCAATGCCTGTGACTCTCATTTTTATGTGTGAGGGGTAAGCAATGATCTTTCTTCCTCTAAAAGCTGCTCTAGACACTTTAGACGTGTTTGCTTATTAGCCTCGGGCAGTACCGTGGTGCAACTAATTAATACATTTAACCTCTATATTGTAGAAACAATTTATATTGAGGCAAACTACCCAATGATTCAACTGTTCAGAATTCAATTTGGAACTGATATAAAGGTGAAGAGGGACTCTACTTTGGGTGTCTATTGTTTGAATATTTTGTCCATTTATTGTTCATCTTCGAATCTTTAAGGCATGGCACAGGATTGAGCCGTTTTTATTCTTTACAGCTTGAACACCTACTTGGATCATTGCTTGGGGGCTTGAAAACTGGTGGCCATTGCCAGGTACGATTGTTGTAGAATTTGGGTTTCATAATTCGAGCAGGAATTATGTGGGACCCTACTGATATCAGAAGTGACCTTAATCTTGGAACAGTTTCCATCTTACTAGTATTGCACACACAAATAGCACTCATTATTTTCTTATATGATGACACAGTATGTGTGAATCCATCTATGCTAAGGAGGACAGATTCTGTGAATCAGTGTAACTGGCAAATATCTTGAAATCTATTATGTAATTGCCTTTTCTGAACTTTCAGGAGGACCCCTTATAAAAGAAGATAATAGTCATCGTTCTATAAATAGGATTATACGTCCTGGGAACGCTATTGGTGCTAACCATAAGACTATCTTGAGGTATATATATATATATATATATATATATATATGGTTTTCAATCTGATTCGTACCCAATTAGTGTTTCCATTATAGCTATCTTATGGCTTTTTCACACCAATAAAGAATTTGATTTTTCATTGTTGGTTGTGGTTGTGAACTTTGGTATGGACTACTTTTTTCACCTTTATGGGTATATGTATTTTGGTGATATTATCTGTGGATAAAGAATTTCCCTTTCTTAATATTAGAACCTGAATACCTGGGACAATACAACCTTGATGTCAGTTTATTGAGGAACTTTACTCACCTGACACAGATCACCATATTTACATGTTCTCCATATATGGTGAGCTGACATTGAATGATATTCTAATTTTCTTTCTTTCTTTAGAGATTACAAATATTTATAAATCATAATTAGGTTATTTTTCTTTCCTTTTTTGAATTGCTCGTTCTCTCCTTTTCTCCTTTCTTCTCCTGCTATGATCTCAACTAGATTCATCTGTTTGAGAAAAGCAACTGTATCATTGTATTATCAACATGTTTTTAAGCTAATATGTTTTTGTAATGTGCAATCCTGAAGAGGTATTCTGCCTTTGCTGACATTATTCTCAACCAAATTTTTCTTCTATTTTGTGGTTTTTAATAATTCTAAATGTTATTACTTTTATGTATATTTTATGTATTTGTGAACAAACTCTTGTTTTGGGTCTATCGATATGTTGTGTTACGTGTTAATGTGAGAAAATATAAAAACATCTTTTGTATTGTATATTTATTTTTTATATATGTATATTTATGTTTGTATTTGTTATATCTTTTGCAGCCCTGACGAAGTTCCCGTGGCACTAGGGGAACGAAACGCGTTGGCTGTGCCCTTGTTTTAGGAAAACGAAAGAATATAAATAAAGAGAAGACATTTTTTAAATATTGTTCTGTGCTATCGACTTCACTGGAGTGCACCTTCAATTTTTTCATGTACATTTTGTAGTTGATATATCTCGGGGCAGCGGATGTCGGAAGTGGTTGCATTAATTGATAAATGAAACAGAGGGAACTAATGTGGATCACCTTGGTCTGCTGCTGTGTGCTTTTGGTATCTTTCTCAAATGGTGCTCTTGTAAAGCGCTCAGATACCTTTGGGTTGAGTTTGCGCTATAAAAATAAATAAATTAGGGTATTATCATTAAGTCTTACTAGCGTTTCACAATTCCATGTATCTTGCGAAAATCTTCCAATTGCATCTATTTATTTCAGTCTCCTTAAAGTTACCTTAATGATGCCTTGCATGGGAGTCTCACTAGTTACGTAACTAGAAGCCACATGTATCAAGAATCTTTGTGTTCGCAAACAGGCCGATTCAAAGAATTGGCCCGTTTGCGAACGCAAAACATGCTTTTGGCATTTATCAACCCTATTTTGCGATTCGGTAACCTGTTACCAAATCGAAAAATGGGTTTGCGATTTGCTATTTGGAACGGTTGTTTTTACGGCGCCCCTTCCAAAAAGCGAATCCTAATGGTATGTATGAATGTTTTGTGACCCTGAATTCAGTCACACAAAAAATTTGCATTTTATCATCTACTTCCAGTAGGTGGGAACCCATTCGCAAATGAGAAGGGGTCCCCAAGGGTCCCCTTTCCCTTTGGGAATGGCAGCCAAAATGTTTTTCCTTTAAAAAAGCGTGCTTCATTTAAAAAAAAAAGAAATTCCTTTATTTAAAAGCAATCAGAGACATGGAGGTCTGCTGACCCCAGCAGGTCGCCATCCCTGTGATTTTAGTGAATCCTAGGGGGTCGCAAATTGTGACCTATCTCATTAATATTCATGAGGTAGGTAATTTGAGACCACCTATGAATCACAGAAAGTGTTCAACACACTTTCATACATGCCTTTTTAAAATAGAACAATTGTTCAGTAGGAACAGTGCGCACTGCAACCAGGTTCTTAGTAAGCCCGGGCGTAGTGGGCGTAGTGGGGCTCCGCGGAGCTACGCGGAGTGGGCGAGAACCTACGCCCACTCCCGCACTCCGCGTAGCCCCACTACGCACCTCCCTCCCGCTCTCCTCTACATACATTATTTAAGCAAAATACCCTTAATAAAGCAATTTTAAAGCATTTACCGTGTCCGGGGCTCGTCCGGGGCTCCCTCTTGGAATCGCGTCGTCATGGATACCAAAGCGCATGCGCGGCCGCCCGCGCATGCGCATTGGTATCTATGAAGGGACGCGTTTCCAAGAGGGAGCCCCGGACGAGCCCCGGACACGTTAAATGCTTTAAAATTGCTTTATTAAGGGTATTTTGCTTAAATAATGTATGTAGGGGAGGGCGGGAGGGAGGCGGGTGGCGGCCGACTCGGCTACGCACACGGAGTGGGCGTAGTGTTGCCGGCTACGCTGTCTACGCAAAATGCGTAGGAGGCAACACTACGCCTACTCCGTGGGCGTAGCCGATTCGGACGCCCAGGGTTAGTTCTTAGCCTGTTAGACCACTAGTTTAATTCTGCATGTGATGTCAGCTCATGTAGCAGTGCAGCATCCTTTGTTTATTATTATTTCAATTAATAAGAAATATTTCATTTTAGTTGCTCCTCCATTTCCTAGATTTTCTTATAGTACTCACTTGACAAACCAGGAGGTAGCACCACTTGATTCCATTAGATTAAAAATAAACAATGATGTAATTTGATTCAATCACAAGCATTACCGAGAATCAGGCATCAACACTTGCTTACACTAATGAACAAGCTACAGATATATACACTTTAATCTGTTTAGGCAGTTTGTGTACAAAATTATGTGACAGAATACAGCAAACATCAAATGCATTGAATTGAAATACATGATTTATTGTCAAATAACAATATTTTGGAAAAAGAAGTTGTACATTTGTTAGATTGCAGAAATTGAAAAATTGCACATTAAAAAGGTTATAAAATAAAACAATTGTTCAGTAGGAACAGTGCGCACTGCAACAGGTACTTAGCCTGCTAGACCACTAGTTTCATTCTGCATGTGATGTCAGCACATGCAGCAGTGCAGCACCCTTTGTTTATTATGCATTCAATTAATGAAAAATATTTAATTTTGAGTGCTCCTCCATTCCCTAGATTTTCCTATAGACCCCAACAGTTTGCCATACCCGTGATTTTAAAGAATCCTTGGTCGTCACAAGTTGTGACCTACCTCATTAATAAACATGAGGTAGGTAATTTGTGACCACCTATGGATCACAAAAAGTGTTCAACACATACATTCATACATGCCTTTTTGAGATTTCCTAATTGTGAATCGCAAGGATTCACGATTAGGGAATTGCAAAACGGTTCCTGCATACATCTGGCCCGGTATCATCTACTCATTTTAGTACGTATGTATATAATGGGCCCAATATACCCCCAGGCCGTGAACATCACAAGTAGTAAAGAGATATATGTCTCTGCCTTGTCATTGAATATCGTAAGGTCCTTAAGCCAATCTACTGTTTTGTGGCATATCCCTGTAACCATCTAATTGCAACTATTCTCTTGGCAATAAATGATGGCAGAAAACAAGTATCACCATTATATTAGCAGGGTGTTAAGTCATATTTTCAAGCCTAGCATTTGTGACGGTAATGAATGTACATCAACCCAGTACTGTGTCACCCATGGGCATTGCCATGCTTGGTGCATAAAGTCTGCTTACCTCTAGCATTTCATTTCCACTTCTAATCCCATATCGATAAAATGTTGTGGAGCCTAATCATTTATATGCATGTACTTATAATGAAAAACATTAAGTTTTTGCCTCCCATTTAGCGAAATGTCTTTCATTTGGAGACAGCAAAACTGCCACCAGCTGCTCCGCGTCGTGTTTCCGACGCTGCTCGTGGGGTAGGTGCTTCGGCTAGGACTGCTGCCGCCGAAGGTACCATACCTTCTCAGCCGGTCCCACGGGAGCAGACTGTGAGGTACCTCAGGGATCCAGTTAGGGTAACTACACTGCAACAGGACCAATCGGCCTGTACCCTGGTATTACTGACCAAATAAGGTTGTATACCACATTGCAAGTTTTACCCTTCACAAACATATTTATTATTTTTTCACTGTGTGGTACTATCTATTAAGGTCCTGAAGAATTGCCATCAGGCATGAAACATGTCGACCATAATTGAGGGTAGTAGTTGAAATTTGCTCTAATAGTTTTAGGGTACTTTTTTCTCCCCGCATACACCACCTTCCTGGTTTTTAACCAAGGGAGTCTACCACGAGAATAAAACTAAACAGTGGACTGACTTACCTTTTTTAAATTTCTCTTTCACGTCACGACCACACTCCCCACGCCCTCACACACGCATGCACCATATGGCGGGAACAAAAGATCTCCGTTAAAGAGCCCCGGTTTCGGGAGCCCGTCAGACATTGCAGCGCCAGTCTGACGAGGAGCAGAACCCATATAATGAAGCATGACACCTAGCTTGCTGGGTGTGTGAGGGTTCTAGTTCCAACTGGGGAATCCCCCACTCACTAGCACACACCCCTCTCCATCACTCTTCCCGGGGAACTTTGTACACTCCCTTTGTGTCACAAGTCATATTTTCAAGCCTAGCATTTGTGAGGGTAATGAATGTACATCAACCCAGTACTGTGTCACCCATGGGCATTGCCATGCTTGGTGCATAAAGTCTGCTTACCTCTAGCATTTCATTTCCACTTCTAATCCCATATCGATAAAATGTTGTGGAGCCTAATCGTTTATATGCATGTACTTATAATGAAAAACATTAAGTTCATGCCTCCCATTTAGCGAAATGTCTTTCATTTGGAGACAGCAAAACTGCCACTGAGCATCTAATTACGCTTCCCAAATCTCTTTCTCAGTCCCTCAATAATAATCATTCTGGGGGGAGCAGGCCTTTGAACTGACTGAATGATGGATACATTTTTCTAAAGATGCTTTTTATGTCTGTATGTCTTGCAGTGCAGATGGTCCTAGCCTTAGGGCCTGATTTAGATATGGCGGACGGGTTACTCCATCACACCCGGGAACGATAGCCCATTCGCTTAAATTTAGATCCCATACGATATTATCGTATTTATTTTTCAGAGGACGGGAATTCTGTCCCCGTTGTGACGGAGTAACCTATCTGCTGATATCTGAATCAGGCCCTTAGACATATGCAAAGTCATGCATTTGCCTTCTTCATACACATCCTTCCATTGTCTATGTGCAGTTTGCTCAGTTGTTGCCCAAGGGCTGGATTGTCCCCTAGACAAAATAATAGTGAGTTCACCTGATCTATTTTACACAGTTGGACCAGTCTATGCCATGCCCTAGGAGTCTTCTATGAGGTATTGTCACAGGGTTGTTGAACATTACACAAATATGTCTGGGGTGTTTTGAAAAATGTTCAGTAATTTAGACAATGCTATCATTTTCATCGTTGCAATGCAAAATTCCTTTGATAGTGGAAAGGAAATCCATTTATCCACATTTCCTCTAATTTGACCAATTGTAGCTCAATAGTTTTTATTAAAAATCCACAGTATCAAAAAATACATAAATACAAATCTCTTAGATCAGAGCACAGTAGTAATTCAATTAATTCCCCTGTGCAAACATCAATAGGGGTCCATCATACGGTCAATCAGTGTCCCCCCCAAAAATGTCATACTTAAATACACATCAAAAAATCTTAACCCAGAGGACAGTAGCAATTCATATCCATTCCACCGTTCACAGATTAATGTCAACCCGTCATATGATCAATCATTGCCCCCACACATGAAGACCAATTTTTCGTTTTCTGGGCCCTTTAACAGAATACAGACTAAACTCCAGATTGTAGGTGTTGTAAAACTTGTCACGACACATAGGTGGTGCTTCGGGCTGTACCCAAGTGGATGCTGAACATAAGCGTGCTACTGCCATAGCAATAAAAATTTAATAACAAAATTTGTACATTGGCGTCCCTTGGCGCAGATCTTCCCCAATCCCTAGCAACATGATTTATATTTATATATTTTTATTTATTTATTATTAAACTTATAGAGCGCACTATCACCTTACAGGCATCCTGGCTCTAAGGCTCCAAATGAGTGGCAAAGAGGGTGTAGTTAGGAACCTAAAGGCTAAACCTTAGGAAACAGCCAGGATTTCACACGTTTCCTGAAAGGGAGAAGTTCCTCAATTTGTCTAATCTCCCAAGGTAGACTGTTCAAAAGTTTGGCCGCTGCAACTCCAAAAGATCTTCCCCCTGTCCTGATTTTCTTAAATCTAGGTACTGTCACCAGACGAGCCGATGCTGAATGAAGCACTCTGGTTGGGGTGTACCAGACAAATTTAGATTGCATTGATCTAGGACCAAACCCATGAAGGGCCTTAAAAACAAGGCAGAGGGACTTAAATTGTACTCTCTGCCTAAGAGGGAGCCAGTGGAGTTCGGCCAAAACTGCTGATGCGGACGATCTTCTAGGCCAACCTAAGACCAGTCTAGCGGCGGCAGACTGGATTCTTTGAAGTCTATCAATCAGAAAGCTAGGAGACTCGAGTAACAGGGCGTTACAATAATCGAGTCTACTCAAGATTGTGCACCTAGCCACTAAAGCCCGAGCATGAGAGGGTAGTAGCGGTAGGATTTTACGAAGGGACCTAATAAGGGCGAAGCAACAGGACACAGTTTTCGCAACCTGAGCTTCCATGCTCAGCTTACTGTCCATCATGATGCCCAGGTTGCGGACAGTTTTTACCGGTTGAACTTTTATTGATGTTTCTGGAGGCCAGAAATTATCCGTAAAAGGGCGAGGAATCCGACTCCCTGCACAGAACAGCACCTCGGTCTTGTCAGCGTTGAATTGCAGGGAGTTATTTTGTAACCAGCTGCAGTGTTCCACAGACATTCATGAAATACCTCCAGCGGGGTCGAGTCCTCACCCTCCCAGGACTGAATCAGTTGGGTGCCATCCGCGTAGTTGATCGTATTGATCTTATAAGATTTGATCAGTGTAATCAAGGTTTTTAAATAAAGGTTGAACAAGATAGGGCTAACTGCCGAGCCTTGAGGAACCCCT
Source organism: Lissotriton helveticus (assembly GCF_964261635.1). Lineage (NCBI taxonomy): Eukaryota > Metazoa > Chordata > Amphibia > Caudata > Salamandridae > Lissotriton > Lissotriton helveticus. The sequence goes on from NC_136063.1 coordinate 1,316,083,631, forward strand.
TGTGGCACAGGAAGAAACGCAGATTGAATAGGGGGAAGGGACACCGCCTGCTGTCTGTCCCGTAAAAAAGAGCGGAGCCAGCGCAAAGCACAGCCCCTCACCCCGGCCTCGCTCAATCTTCTCAGGAGGATCCCATGGTTTACCGTATCAAATGCGGCAGACAGGTCAAGCAGGATCAAAGCTGCAACCTGTCCCCTGTCTGCACGCCTTTGAAGTTCATCCATAGCGGTAACCAGCGCCGTCTCGGTCCCATGGGCCGGGCGAATGCCAAATTGCGAGTCCTCCAGCAGCTGATGCTGCTCCAAATGTTTGGAGGGGACTGAGCTAACCGAGCGTTCAACAATTTTTGCAGGGAAAGGTAACATGGAGATCGGTCTATAATTCTTTGAGCATTCTGGATCCAAAGATGTTTTTTTCAACAGCGGGGATACCAGGGCCTGTTTCCAATGCATGGGTACTATACCACTGGCCAGAGATTGATTGCAAATCATGCGAAGGGTAGGAAATAATTCCTCTCCATAGTCTTTCCAGATCTTATGAGGGATCGGATCCATGGGCGAGCCAGAAGAAATACCCCGTGCGAGCCTGCTGAAGTCCCCCTCCATAATGGAAGGAAACTCCAAGAGTAGGTCAGCAGGCTGCCAACAGAGGCACTCACCCCCACCCTCCATGGCCTGATCCCCTAGACCATGGGAGCAGCTGGACTCGGTGGCTGTATTGAGATCCTTATTAATAGTCTCATTTTTTTCTCTGAAAAACTTAGCCAGGTTATCACAAAGTTACTGCGAGGGGGGTATCGACTTCTTAGAGCAGTCAGGACTAGTTAGACTGTTTAAAATGTTAAAAATGCTCCTAGAGCTGTTTGCGGCATTGCAGATCGTGGAGCAGAAATAGTCGGCTTTGGATTTGTGAATCAAGGTCTTATATTCTACAAGTTTGGTCTTCCAAAGCAGTCTGCCTGAGTCTTTATAACCCTTCCTCCATTTCCTCTCGGCCTGTTTACATGCTAGTTTTGAGGCCCTTAAAGTTTCATTAAACCAAGGGGCAGAAGCTCTGCCCTTATAACTACGTTTTTTGAGAGGGTCATAGGAATCTACCATCGCAGTTATCCTAAGGCACAGCGAGGCATAGTTCTCGTCGGATTGTTTATCCAGGGAACAACAATCTCCAACCTTAAATACCGAGTCAGAGGATCCCAGCCGTGCAAGGGCTTTCCAGTCCCTACACAGAAATTCTGTAGTAGTATACGGGCCTGGGTTAAAGCAACATTAAAATTAACATAAAATTTGATTAAGAAATGATCTGTCCAGTCCATGGGCAGAGTTTCCCCTATCATGGAGGCCGAGATTTTTATAGACACACCAGTAACCTCTGATAAAAACCTTTCTATATATCCTATAAAAGGAGACAAATTAGAACAAGAATAGAATATATGAAGGATATCATCTTTGTCTGCTCCACACCAAAAACATTTCCCATCGTTTCCTCCCTCCATTTCATCATTTTTGCAGGGGTGTGGTACAGATTGAGCACTGTTTAATAGTGCTGGGCTTTTAAGTTAGCTGCAAGGAGAATTTCCCCTGCAATATTGATCGACTTCTCTAGAGTCACTGACTGTTCTCCGAGCCAATTTTCCCATTTAGAGTTATACTTGTCAAATTCATCCATCCTAGAAGCTAACAATATCTTAGAGACCCTTTTTTTCCTGACGTCGGAAAGCTTCTACTATTACGTGTGGTGTCATAATTGTTGACTGTTTACCTAGGAAATCCCGTATTTGTAGGAATTTAAAAAATTGAGTTTTAGGTAAATCGTATTTATCCACCAAGGTTGAAAAGGAGCAGTATAACCCCCCAGCCTGATAAAAATCACCAATTTGGGTAATGCACTTCAATCTCCAATTACCTACCACGTTATCCCAGAAAATCGATGAGAGTAACCCTTCTGCGGAGGTAGGTGTATAGAATGATAGCCCTGGAATCTGCAAGTTTTTCCGCACTGTAATCCAGACTTTAAAAACTGAACCCATAGTTTTAAAGTGGGTTCTTTTAAACAGGCAATTTTTAACCTCGGTTCCCACGACCATCTGATATATTGAAGGGGCCTTGGCTAGACTTTTTACTTCCTCTCCAGTCAGTAAAATACGTATATTCGATAAAATACACGCATAATAACAGAGTGCGAGATCAGGAACCGACCACCCACCTCTGTCCCGAGGAAAAGTCATGAAGCGGACCGCTCTACGTGGTTTCCCTGGGACCCACAGAAATCTGGCTCACATTAAACCTCTAGGAGGACAATACCAAGGGCCTCATTTACCATATTTTGATGCAAGACAGCACAGCAAGCCTTTCTGCTGTGCTGCCTTTTGTCAAAATAAAAAGGGCAGGAATGTGTTGTATCTATAAAATACACGCGTTACTGTCCTTGTGTCCTATGCCGGCGCACAAACAGCAGCCGTGTGCCAGTGCAGAAACCCTTGCTTCATGTTGAAAAGGTGCCTGCGATGAGGGGTTGATTCTTTTTGTGCAGGGAGGGACACCCTCCTGCACAAAACAATCATTAAAGGCATTTTCGTCATTCTATGCGTGCTGCAGAATGCAGCGCACATAGAAAGGTGAAAAACTAGGAGAAATAAAAGTATTTCTCCTAGTTGCGCCTCCTTTTGCCTTCCCTGTGGAGGGGTAGGATTCTGGCACATTCTCAGGTTAACACACACAGCAACACCCATGGAACACCCCTTTCACGCATTTTTGCATGAAAGGGAAACATATTTGCAAGCCCATGAAAAGTCATGCAGGGTGACTTTACATGGTATTGTAAATATAGGGAAGACCATTGCGCTGCCGGTGTGTCAATAAAAGTGACGCACCGGCAGTGCAATGGCCCCCCTAATATTTATTGCTTGAGTTGTCATGTCAAGTACTTCCTTGTGAAGAACAAGTGTACCCTGGAGTTTTGGTTAGAATACTACGACAACATTGTGGGTGGACGGTGGGAGATTCCAGCTCCTTCATTGGTACAGATGATAAATCCCAGTGTCAAGCCAATCACAGGTCAGACACATCGATTCCGTCGTTGATACCTATATATGCACACTTTTATGTTGATGTGGGTCCCCCAAATAACCAGCTGTTGTATAATAAACAGGAACAACTTGTAGCTTTAAGGAGGATTTAATAGCAGCACAGCAACAGAGTATCCAACTCCTTGGCATCCAGGAAGCAAGTAACTGACCTCAAGCCAAGTAGCCAGGAGTGTTCTAACAGAACATGTAAAGCATAACAAAGGGAAATTAAAGGTACAGTGTGAATGAATATAAATTAACATGTAAATGAAAATGTAACACATCTCTTTTCATTAAACAAAAAAAGAATAAAAAGTAACAGGTTACGAAACATAGTCATCAAATTTCTTGGGAACACATTTATGTCGAAGAGACATCTTGACTCTAGATGCAATTGATTCCTTCGCAACTCGTTGTGAAATAGGATACATGGTATGATGAACACTGGGACATTTAGCAACACGTTTGATGTTCCACAACTTGCCATCTTGGGTTATAACACTGTTGCTAAACACTCTCACCACTTTTATTGGCTTGCCAAATTTATCAGAACATTTAGATATCAAACCTGGTCTTTTGATCCTAACCAAATCTCCCACTGCGAAATTAGGAGTTCTGACATGCCATTTATTATCATACCATAATTTAGTTTTAGCCTGTTTACTTTCAACCTTCTGAGAAGCCTGTTCAACCAATTCCCTTGAAAATGATTTATTTGAACCACCTCGGACAAATGGTTGAAGCAGGATCACGACCTTTGAGAAGGCGGAAAGGACTAACTTCTGTGGTTGAATGAGTGGTAATTCTATACCACCAAAGTTTTTCTCTCAACACAGTTTTCCAATTACTACCAGACTTACAAACCTCAGCAATAAACCCTTTCAAACCCCTATTAAAACGTTCCACTAAACCGTTTTCATGAGGTTCATAGAAAGACACAGTATGATGTTCCATACTCTGTAATTCAAGGAAATTCTTCATTTCCACAGAAGTAAGTTGAACTCCGTTATCTGTGACAATAGACGAAGGACAACCTTCTCTGGAATAAACTTCCTTAAAAAACTCTACAACCATATTGGTTGAGGCAGAAGAAACAAACTTAACTTCGGGCCATTTAGAATGGTAGTCCACAAGTACAAAAGCATAACGAGAATCACTTGGAAGACACATAAACGGGCCAGAGATATCAAACGCTAATTTTTTCTGAGGAACAGTTGGCCATGAAGTATTTTTCAAAGGAGGGACACTAACTTTTAACATTTTGTCATTTCCCATACAAACAGTACATTCTCTTACTTTGTGATCAACCATTCGATCTAAAACTGGCCACCAGAAATAATTCCTTATTAACCTTTTCATGTCCGACATTCCTGGATGAGACTTATGTGCCAAATCTAAAATTACATTCCGTATGGTAAAAGGTGGAACACATTTTCCAGATTTAAAAACCAAATTGTTCTCAAGTTCCAGTTCACTAAACACATTAAACATAGGCATAAGATCTTCTTTCAAAAACTTCTTATCAGGCCATCCCTCTAAGATATATTTCTTAATATTCTGTAAAGAAAGATCTTGGTTATCTGCAGATTCCCACAACTCCTCCGAGATATCATCAAAAGAAGTTGATAAAACATCTTGTAAACAAGTGACAACTTCAGTATCATCAAAACTTTTACTACCAGAAGTTGAACAAGGATGACCAGACATAAAATCTGCAACCGCATTTTTTTTTCCTGGAACATACTCAGGAGTGAAAGAATACTCTTGTAATCTTGAAGTTAACCTGGAAATACGTGCCGTGGAATTCCACCCCCCACCTGGAGAAAGAATATTTACCAACGGCTTATGATCTGTTCTCAACACAAACTTATTGCCCCATATAAAGTTCCTCAAATGTTCGATCGCCCATATACAAGCCAAAAGCTCTTTCTCTATGACTGCATACCTACGCTCCATTTCATTAAGGGTGCGAGATGCGAAACACACATTCCACTCCTCCTTACCACACACTTGAGACAATACAGAACCAATAATATACATACTAGCATCAACTGTGATTACACACATTTTGTTCAAACAGAAAGGTCTAAGTGTTGGAGCATGCAAGATGTCCGACTTAACAATCTCAAAAGCAGCTTGTTGTTCATTCCCCCAAACAAAAGAATTACCTCGTCTTAGAAGTTTCCTGAGCGTTTCCATCTTGGTTGAAAAATTGTTGACAAACTTACTATAATATTCACACATTCCTGCAAATGACAGTAGCTGATCTTTGTTAGTAGGAGGAGGAGCTTCACTTATGCCCTCTACATTCGATCTTTTGGGTACAACACCATCTCCTGACAATGTGTGACCAAGATATTCAACCGAAGTTTAAAATAACTTGCATTTACTAGACTTCAAAGTCAAACCATTTTCTCTCAATTTCTCACACACACAGCGCAAATGTAGCACATGTTCTTCATTATTACCAGAGAAAATTAAAATGTCATCTTGAAAACACTTAACAAAATGATTCACATCTCTGAAAATATTATACATAACCCTTTGAAATACAGAAGCCGCCGAAGCTAGCCCAAACGGCATTCTTGTATATTGAAAAAGTCCCTGGGGAGTAATAAAGGCTGTGAGACACTTTGAATCATCGGTAAGGGGAATTTGGTGATAAGCCGATCATAAATCGAGGGTTGAAAAAACTTTGGCACCCTCCAACATAGAAACTACTTCGTTTATGTTAGGAAGGGGATGACAGTCCACAATAATAGCCAAATTTAGAGCCCTGAGATCTACACACATTCTCAAAGATTTATCAGGTTTCCTAACCAAAACAATGGGAGAAACCCATTCCGCTGAATCTATGGGTTCAATAATTTTTTCTGAAACTAATTCATCTAGAGTTTTTTTAAGATCTTCCCTAACATTAATAGGCACACCCCTTAATTTTTGTTTTACCGGAATAACACAAGGTTTAAGCTTAATTTTGTGGGAATAGTTTTGAATCATACCCAACTTATCTGAAAAGACATCCTTAAATTCAGATTTTATAAGATCAGTCTTCTTTTCACTAACTAAAGAAGAGACATTCTCAACATCAATAGATTCATCTAGCATAACCGGATCTTTAGCACGAGGATTGAGTATAATCCCAAACTTCCATTGATCTTTCCAACCAATTACATGCACCCCTTTTACTGCTACATAAAGTTTAACCTCAACACACCTTGTTTTGAAAGTAATATTTACAACAAAATAACCTAACATATCTACCCTTGAACCATTAAAACTCACAGCACAAATTTCAGATGGAAGTATATCCGAGAAATTCAACACACGTCCCAAACGCTCATCAAAATATTCCTTGGTAATGATCGTCCAAGGCGAACCTGAATCAGCCATAAGGTCAAGACTTACACCTAAAACAAACATTTCACAAATGGGTTTCTTAATAAATTGACAATCCACCCAATCATCAACAATTGAAATCTCTTCACTAAGATAAACAACAAACCCCTTATTCTTCGTAGTACAAATATCACCACCATCACAAGAACAACTGCAAACTCAACAACAAAAGCTATCTTATTTTTTGGATTATGGACACATTTCCTTACATCTCTACACATTGTTGAAAAATGTCCTAATCTCCCACATTTCCTGCACTCTTTATTAATAGCAGGACACCCAGCATATGAAGCAACATGTGTTCTACTGCCACATTTATAACAAATCACTGATTTCTCAAACCTCTTTAAATAACCTGAATTATTCGACCTATTAAAATTTATGGCAGAATGTGGATTTTCATTAACTTGTCCATCCTTATGTTTAACCATACAAACTTCATCAGAAGCTTTCGATTTGCTTACACTATGTTTTTTAACAGTGAGCATCCATTTCTCAGACTGCTCTAAAGATTTCGCAATAGCAATGGCCTCAGACAACTTGGGATCACCAAGTTCCCAAAGACATTCTTGTGTCTTCTTATTCTTAACATGAACAATGATTTGGTCTCTCAACATCTCATCGCACATGCTTCCAAAATTACAATGTATAGATAAAGACCTTAAAGCAGTCATAAATTCATCAAACGATTCCATATCTTTTTGAGCACGGGTGTAAAACTTATATCTATTAAGAGCTATAGTGGAAACTGGTTTAAATCTTTTATCAATCCTAAGAAGAGCTTCTTTATATACATTACTACCTTCACCTTCACCATCCGCAGGTGGAATGGGAGGTAAAGCCCCAAAGACCATTTGTCCTTCAGACCCTAAACAGTGTAAAAGTATACTTTTCTTCCTCTCCGCTCCCATAGGTTCGCCATCAATTGCCTTCATATAGTTGAAGAACTCCTCCTTCCAACGTGTCCAAGGAATTGGAGGATCACCCTTGTTTTGTAAAAACTTCTCTGGAGGATCAAATTGCATATTGCAAATAAAAAAAAAATAAATAAATAAATAAAAAATATAGATATGAATTAAAAAAAATGTAAATTCGTTGACAAACTGTAGAAATCCAAAATATAGATCTGTAGAAAATCTGTAGGAATCCTCACTGAAGAGCAAACACAGGATTTATGAATTGGTGCTTACAGCCACATGCATCAATCTTGCCGCTTGCGAATCCTAAATTGCGAAAATTAGGGAATCGCAATTAAGAATTCACAAACGGCAATGCATGAATAATTCACATTTTTTTTAGCGATTTCTTATTTTTCCTTAATTGCGATTCACAATTTGCGAATCCCAATTAAGGAAAACCCTTCCCATTGATTCCTATGGGCCAAGAGGCCCATAGGAATCAATGGGAAGGCATTTACAATTTGCGATTTTCAATTTGCGAATCGCAACTTGAAAATGTAATTTCAAGGGTGCCGGGGGGGTCCAAAGAACCTCTCCCTGCACCCCTGAAATTAAACGTAAGTGCAATTTACACACACACATGTCCCAATGACATGTGTGTGTGTAAAATGCAACTTTCAAAAATGCATTTTTGTGCATGTTTGAAGATTTTCGGTAAATTAGCATGAGGTTCAACCTCATGCTAATTTAGCAATTCCAAACAGGAAAATCGCAATTTAAAAATGATCATGCATTGCATTTAAGAAATCTGAAATTGCGATTTCTTAAATGCAATCGCAATTTTAGAAATCGCAACATGATTGCGATTCCTAAAATTTTGATAATTGCATTCGCAAACGGCCGAAAATTGCGATTCGCACCGTTTGCGAATGCAATTACCGTTGATGCATGTGCCCGCAAGTCTTTTAAATTGTAAGCAGTTTCCAAAGAACCATCTCCTTTTCAAATGACCAAAAATAAATTACTCTCTTGACCCTTGTCAAAGTTCAGTTCTTCCTTTATGAGTTTTAGTCACAAAACAAGTGAAAAAAATACTTACATCCAGCGAAATGCGTTTAAAAAAATTATACATCGGAGTAATCCGGCGTCAAAATCACTGCCTCTCGTTAAATGGTTGCTAAGGTAACCAAAATGCCATCAAAATGGCCACCACGCAGCGCTATTGCGTCACGCCGCACTCAGCGCGAATGCGTAATACCGGGGTTGCCACTCTACTCCTGCGATACTTCAGGCTCTTGCTGGTGACCTTTAATCCCTCCGTGACGTTCTTCCTATTGTTGAGAAGACGCGTGAGATGAGCGGCAATGATGGATGTCCTTCTACGTGCCGTCAGCCTACGAGCACGCTACGAAGCCAGTACGGGTTATTTAAAGATAAACAAAAGTTCCCAATGCCTTAAAATGTTGAAATCCAATCTTTCAATGTTGGTAGGAGTCTCCGAAACGGCGTTTTCTTCGGAAAAACTAAGATCACTTCTAGTAGATGAAAAAAACAAAAAACGCTCGTTAGCAGTCTGGTTTGGGAAACCAACATTTTTCAAAAAATAACTCCACACCTGTGCTGCTGTCAGTCCAAAAGGAACAAGTGGTTTCTCCCTCATCACCAAATTTGTTGTATAATAAACAGGAACAACTTGTAGCTTTAAGGAGGATTTAATATCAGCAGCACAGCAACAGAGAATCCAACTCCTTGGCATCCAGGAGGCAAGTAACTGACCTCAAGCCAAGTAGCCAGGAGTGTTCTAACAGAACACTTAAAGCATAACAAAGGGAAATTAAAGGTACAGTGTGAATGAATATAAATTAACATGTAAATGAAAATGTAACACCAGCTTTTAATAGCGAGAGTATTTTTTTACAGCTCAAATAAAATATGGCATGGGCTTAAAATGGAGATTTCCCAAAAATCAAAATCACGCCTGCTGCTATAATTCGACTGCTTTGGGTGTCCTATCTCTTACCATCAATATAATTCATATGCATATATATTTACCACTAACTCCCACCTCTCTCTGGTATTTGCCTTCATTACTCCCAAAGTGAGCTGCTTTCAAAGAGAGAATTGGGAGCAGGCACTGTGCTTGGCAGCAGCTGTGTCACACTGAGCCCTGGCATGCATTGCAGTGATCACTGTCTGTACAGATCTGTGGAAGGGAGGGAAAGTGCAGTTAATAATATAACAGTGGAAGGCTACCATGCCCATCTGGTATTTCGCGGCTTGGGACAGGTGGCGAAAGGGCAGATCACCATATGCCAGTTCACTTTGGCACCAGGGCATTTAGGGCACTGCAGGCCCTGGGGATGCAGTGAATTGTCCTTGACCCTTCCATCACTTCCCTCTGTTCTCAGAAGACCCAGTGGAGGAAGCAATTAGTGAGCCACTGCCTAATGCTATGACATTACAGTAGTGCAAAGTAAGTTTTGATTTACAATGCTATGACATCATGGCAATAAGTAACCAGGACCAGATTTCCTGGATAAGTACAGAAATCATACAAAGCATCTTTCTATGCACCTTATTCAATCTTTTAGATGCTTCTGTGACAATATATTCATGTTCTCTATCTAGGGTTCAATTGCCCCTTGGACCTTGTTCAGGGAATATCAAAATTCTAACATTAAAATGAAAAGATGTTTATGCAGTATAAACTCAAATTATGTGGCATGGTCTGTTACCTAATTATCTAGCCATTATGACATTTAATATATGAGTAGATACAAAATGAATGCCAATGCTTTGCAAAACATTGAGGTTTTTATTCAGCAAGTCTTTAGAAAGTGTTGAAGGTATTGTTCAGAAATATGATACAGAAACAAGTGTTATTCACAATGTGATTCAAAAATAATAATGAGTTTGCCTTGCATGGTAGCAAAGGAACATAATTTTTATTAATTAAATGTTCTCCATCTCTCAGGGTAAACTAGTTTAGGAAAAACACATACACTGTTGTACTCAGATAACAAATGTACCTGGGAAACTATGTAATAAGTTAATAAGTGTAGCAAATCAATAATTACCCAGAAAGGAAGCAGTGATTGGATCACAGCATCGCAGTGGCCGTGGCAATTGATTATCTAGGGAGACAAATACAAAAGTCATACTTCAAGTTCTCGAGATCACTGTGTGCAAGTCAATCGACTCAGAATTAGACAAGACATATCGCTCGCTCACTGCCTTTCTCTTCTTCTCTTCTCTTCTCTTCTCTTCTCTTCTCTTCTCTTCTCTTCTCTTCTCTTCTCTTCTCTTCTCTTCTCTTCTCTTCTCTTCTCTTCTCTTCTCTTCTCTTCTCTTCTCTTATATGTCACTGACATATTACTGTAGCTTTATCCTATATTATTATATACACCAAGCATAGGTATTGCTTAATTCTATGTTAATAACTCATTTTGTGGCTATTATAAATGATGTATTTTTGGAAATAATCCTTCTCTTTAAACTTGAAAAAGACACAACATATAGTGCATGTAAAAGTTCAAATGGAAGCAGACACACAGCTCCGTCCATTGGAGATTATGGCTCATTATGGCTCATTCAACCTCAAGGCGACTGTTGACATCGGACAGACGCCCCCATAAGAAGAAACAAGAAAGCTCCATGATGCATCAGATGTTCTAATAGATGACCCTGTGTCTAGAGCCCTGTGTCTTCTAGGGCAGGGTGAGTATCCAATGGCCCACTATCATTTTGCCAGGGGCTTCGAAACTCCTGGTAATCTAACTAGTCAGCACCCGGTCTGCCCTGGTGCCAACCGCAACCAGTCGAATGAGATACAGAAAACAATTTTACCTGTCAAAGAATCAGCCAGTCAGCTTGTTTCAAGAATGAGTCACTTCTTTTGTTTTGATTATGTCAATTCATCAAAACAGCAACCCAGACCCCTGCTGTGTGGCTGCTTATGTAGCACGGAATAGCTGCATATAAATTGCTTAGAAAATAGATGAATTGCTGCATTTAAATTTGTTCTCGAGCTCGTGACATTATTAAATACGGGCTCTTTAAAATATGTCTCAAGGTGTACACCATCTGATGCCTTGTAGGAAAGGTGGGCTGTCACTCCTCTCCAGAAACAGCAGACTCGGTAGCAGGTTACAAATGTCATCAAAAATGGGTCCCCTCGGCGTCTCCCTTCATCTGCACAAGATACTAATTTAAAGCAGTATTTACATTATATTTCCTTATGGGATATCTGATGTACGAGGAAGGCGGGTGTTACCAGACCGCAATTTTTTTTTTTTAATGTGGTCGAGCTCCAAGAGTTTCAAACACATTGGCTAAATGGCTTTGCCTTTTAGATCGGATAAAGAGGAGATTGCGAGTTTTTAGCTTTATTTTCATTTTCCACATAAACGTGCACCAATACAACCTAAAACTGTATGGTATCTCACATTTAGAAATCGATGCATTATACACAAGGCCTGAGTTACAGTTGGGGGCGCTAGAGGGCGCGCGCACACAGCATGGCTGCCTTTTGGTGAGGCTCCTGTTCCCTGGCACATAAATCCGATCATAATCCTGACTTGCTGGAAGACAACTGCACCCAAACTCCGTCTTCGGGTTGCTAACATATCCCCCCAGACTCGATCTGATTTTGGTGTGGCTGCGACCTACGGTGCCTGAGAAAAACGGCGTGGTATTTCCTCCGAGGACGCCGCTGGAGCCCCTGCTGCTGAGAGATACAGACTACGGCACTAAGAAAGCCCGGGGTTTACCACGAGGCGACAGGCCCAAGACAGGGACCTTGACTGGAAGTTTTGTGGCGATTGCCACCTTTGCCGAATTAGTGGCGCTGCCCCCCCCCCCTACCTGGTGGGAGCTAGGGGAGCAATGGAGGACATGTGCGGAGCGGCGAAATCACAACCTTAAGGCTCCGACCCGTGAGTACTGGACCTTCCCCCTCCCCCACCCGCTGCATTAAGATCTACAGTGGCCCGGGCGGGAGAGCGCTCGACCTGGTGCTTCGAACTCAGGGACAAGGGTGTGTGCCGGACTCTTGTATGGGCGAAGGCACATGTGATCTGCACACCATTGACCCCCCCTGTGGAACCGTTTGATCTGCGGCAGTGCGAGCGCGCTGTGAGGCTGCGAGAGACACTGGGGCATTGTGTTGGAGCTGCGCACTGACTTGCTTCGGTCACGGCGATGGGACACTAGTGCTTCCAGGGGTCTGGAAGGTGCGGGACGTGCAGCATAGACTCTCCTCACGCGCCAAGATCATTAGGCGCCCCCCTTGATTCTTTCGCGGGCTGAAGAGCACGGAGCGACCCGCTGGCAGGATTCGGGGAGGAAAATCGCCATTGCCCTGCTGAGTTACCGCGCTGCTCACCTCCAAAGAGTGCCTGGTGCAGCGGTTGATTCCATTAGGAAGACCCTACTTACCTCTGCACGCATGCTGACGACCTAAGGACACTCCTGATTTGATACTCGTACCCTGTAGGATAACAGGCCTGAACCGCCGGACAGAGTGGATGGGTACAGTTGCACAGGAAGAGCGAACTCTCCGCCACCCACAAGACCAGGCCGCCACTTGCACCTAATAGTAGGCCATCTTCAGCGCAGGCCCTCCCAGTATTTATGTGCTCCTATTTACAACAGTACTAAATCCTTATTGCACAGTGGAACATCTGCATCTCTTTCACTGTGCTACACCGGTGCTGTCAAGAGTGCGACGGGCAGTCTGCGACTCGGAGGCCCAGCGGATCCCGGTGCTAAAGGGGCGACATGGTGCGACCGGACAATCGACAAACAAAACTTACCTTCGACGCTTCCCAAAAAAATAAGCCCAAGACTGTAACGCCTGATCCTAAAACAACTGGTGTGGGTGCAACATGCAGTGATTCTCCTCCTGGTGACCTAGACATGCAACAAATACTACAAGAGATGCGGCAAGGATTCGCCACAGTAGTTGATAAAGTCGACAGGCTGACCTCCAGAATGGATGCCCTGGTGCACAAAGTGGACCAACAAGAGGTAATTACGGAAACTGAGAGGCGGATATCAGACAACTGCGACACCACTGCTGTCCACACAAATCAGCTGGCCCGGATGGATAACCTACTGAGAGTTACTGCTGCAAAGAATGAGGATTTGGAGGCCCGCAGTAGACGCAATAACATCCGCGTCACGGGCATTCCAGAATCCACAGACACAGGGCGGATGGAGGAATATGTGGAAAAGCTTCTCCTTACGTCCATCAGAGCTGAGGCCTTCTCTGCACAGTTCATTGTTGAATGGGCACAAAGGTCGTTGGCTCCTGTGCCCAAACCTGGAGCTCCGCCACGGCCCATTATAGCGCGCCTCTTGAATTATCGCGACCGTGATGTAGCTCTGCGCGCTGCTCGTACCAAACAAAGCTTGAACTACAACGGAGTGGCGTTCTCCATTTTCCCTTATTTCACACCGCTTGTACAAGAGGAGAGACGAAAATTCTTGGAGGTCAAAAGGAAACTTTGTGCCCCACAAATTGACTACGCCTTATTGTATCCTGCAAAACTTCGTGTTACTCAACAAGGGAAACAACGTTTTTTCACCAAACCACAGCAGGTGGAAGACTATAAAAAGGCCATAAAAAAAGCACAGCGAGGAGGCAACGGTAGGGAAGTGGCACGCCAAGAGAATCCACCAGAAACTGATGATGAGGCCTGAGACGGACAGCAAGGCCACCACTTACTGGTCTACGGGACCGTGAGAACTTGAGGCCTGTATGTGGATGAATAACAGGGACACTGGACAATCACTTGACGAGGCTTCGTGCCTCTAATCCAGCGGTAATGTATACCAGGGACCACTATCCCTCCTCGGCCATCTCTGATGGTAGTACAGAAACTGCGGCTAGAGGGGGGAGACGTGGCTGTGCGCTCTCTATATGTCTCCCCGTATGGGCATACCCCAATGTTAAGACATGTCTACTGGGGTTTGTTTATACCCCGGGGAAGGTATTTGGGAGGGGGGTGGGAGGACTATTCTGGCAAGTTGGGGTTTCTGCAGTGGGTGGGGGAGGGGGGGAAGGGACAAACTGTACAATGTTTAACTGCTCTACTGTTAGCGGATGGGGGTGGAGAGCAGGACAGTTATGGCGTTGGAGTAGGTTGGGGGTCTTTTTCTTTTAGAAAGATGCTGTTTGGAGATATTTACCTTGGTACTACTGGTTATCCTCGTAAGTCAAACTATTGTAAACGATGCCGTGTGACAGGACACCAGATGTCGGTGACTATTGATAAAAATGTGTTGTGGATAATGGGAGTATGGCAGTTCCAGCGAGTACCCATTTATTACCCTTGCTCACTAGTATGCAACAAAGGACGCGCAATAGTTTAAATTTCATAACGTGGAACGTGCGGGGGCTGGGGGATCCGAGAAAAAGAAGGCATGTATTATCATATCTGGATAGGCATAACATACATTTTCTACAGGAAACGCACCTCAAACCACTAAGCGATCACACATTCGATTGTAAATGGGCTTCCCATGCTATCTTCTCTTCATACTCAAATTATGCCGGGGCACGGCAATCCTTGTTAAACCAGGTGCCCCGTTCGCTCTAGTGGGCCACAAGAGCAGCACATGTGGGCGGTATTGTATGGTATGGGGACGATTGGGCCATATATCGGTCACCCTGATTTGTTGTTACGGCCCGAATGTAGATGATCCCCAATTTTTTACAGAACTATGGGCGGTGGTGATAGCCTCAGGACCAGATAATATAATATGGGGTGGAGATTTTAACATGTCGTTTGATCCACTGGTGGATAGATCTAATCCATCTCCCCATCATTACACCAAAGCCCGTACTGCGATGCACGACATATTGGAAGATTACAATCTCACTGATACCTGGAGACATATACACCCCACTACGTTAGAAGGCACTCATTTTACCGCACATGCAGCAACATGGGCACGTATAAATTATCTGTTGATGTTGAAGGCCATATGCCCGGCGATATCGGACGTGACACACTTAGCTAGAACGTATTTGGACCATGCACCAGTACGTCTCACTTTGACCGCAGACGATATGTGCCCCTCAAGCTCTGTTTGGCGATTGCAACTTACCATCCTGTTAGACGCTGTTTTTCAGGAGGAATTACTAGAAGAAATCCTGGGATTTTTTTAACGTAACAAGGGCACTGTTGCAGAGGTAGAGACTATTTGGGAGGCCTTCAAGGTCACATTACGTGGGATTTGCATTGCTAAAGGTTCAGGGGTCCTTAAGAGTATTAGAAGTACACTTAATAAATTCGAAACTGAACTCAAGACACTTGAACACTCCCTGGCCCTGCACCCCGACGGAGATACCCGTTCTAAAATTAGGGATAAAATCACGGCATACACCGAAGAAGCTGATAGAGAAGCTAAATTTAAAGGGCGGTATTGGACAGCTAGGCGATATAGCGTGCTAGAGCGGCCTGGAAAGGCTTTGGCTGCAGTGGTCAGGATGACTCAACAGCCGAATACTATCCTAGAACTTGAGGGGGTAGACGGGGTAGTGTACAGAGACACCACGCAAATACTGAACACCTTTGTTCAACATTACACTGCATTATATACTACCTCTCGGATTGAAGCTCTCGACCTGCATGACTACTTAAAGGACGTTGCACTAGTGTGGCTTAGTGACGCACAGCGGCAGTTTCTGGCTGCCCCATTTGAAATTGATGAGGTCCGAGACGCTATTATGAGCATGCAGGGCAAGGCCACTGGACTGAATGGTATACCAGTTGAACTATACAAAACCTACATTGACTTTATGCCCCCAGTGCTTAAAGAAATATATGAGGAAGCTCTCGAAGTAGGACATCTCCCCCCGTCTATGAGAACTGCTCCTATTACGTCCCTGTTAAAACCCGGGAAGCCCCCAAAAAGCTGCGACTCATAAAGACCCCTATCACTTCTTAACACGTCAAAATCCTAGCCAAACTTATTGCCACTCGACTAAATCTCCTTATGACCAATCTAGTTTTGCCTGACCAGTCGGGCTTTGTCCCTGGCAGGGCGACATCCCATAATTTGCGGACTTTCTTTTCTATCACGAATAATGTATCTGAAGATTTGCCCCTTGCAGCTATCTTTTTAGACGCCACCAAGGCCTTTGATTCATTAGAATGGGACTACGTACTAGCAATAATGGCACGTGTGGGATTTCCTCCGGTCTTCCTATCATGGATTAAACTTCTATATGAAGCGCCTGTGGCCAAGGTCCTTATCAATGGAAAACTGTCCCAAGGTATACTTATAACTAGGGGCACGAGGCAGGGATGTCTCGCCTCTGCTTTTTGCTTTGGCGGTCGAACCACTCGCTTCAAAATTAAGGCAACATCATAATGACAAAGGGTTGCAATGCCCATTGAGGCAAATGTTGGTGTCCATGTACGCAGACGACATAACACTTTATATCCGTGACCCCCAAACCAACTTGAACGCCGTACTTCGAGAATTTATACGGTTTGGCAGGCTATCTGGTATACATATCAATTGGAGCAAATCTTACATACTCCCTCTAACGCCCGCGACTGTTAAATTTGCCATGGACTACCCTATAACTTGGTGTGACGATGTACTTAAATACTTGGGAATTCGCATTTCCAGAGACAAGGACGAACTTATGCGACTCAATTATGGCACCGCTGTGTCCCACCTCACTGACAAAATCACCAGATGGATTACACTCCCCCTCTCTATGGCGGGCAGGATCTCCCTGATCAAAATGGTGGTATTGCCACAACTACTTATTTATTTTTAAATATCCCCTTCTTTCCTGGACGATACTTCTTCCAGCAACTCCCATCCAAGCTCACTCGCTTAGTTTGGGGAGGTAAACATCCACGGTTGAAATGGGAGGTTATGACTAGACCCTATGCACAGGGAGGGTTCGGCATACCGGACTTCGAACTATACTATTATAGTGCTCAAGCTCACTTCGCTTTGTTTTGGGTCCTTCCATCTCGATATATGCCACAGATTGCGGCAGAACAATGGCTTGCACAGCCTGTTCCAATAGAAGGCGCACTGTATCTACAAAACCCAAACAGAGACAAGACACAGACGACGGTCTTGAGCACAGTCAATGCATGGAACCAGCTAGGTAAAATGCTTGATACCTCCTTGCTGTACTCGCCACTCCTACCTCTGGTTTATCACCCACGTATGCCTCTACTACAGGAGGCTATCTTCCACAAGCTCATGGAGCGCATGCATGTTACGAAGTGGGGGGACTTATATAAAGATGGAAAGTTACGCTCCTTAGATGACTTGTCTCTTGGCGCACAGCGATCAGCACTCGACACCTTTTTATATATTCGGCTTCGCCAGGGGCTCAGGGCACTTACGCCCGATTTTCCCAAGGAACCCCAGGTGTTCGCACCATTGCACAGACTACTTCTTAATGCCACGCCTAGAATACTGGTGTCCACCATATATAGGACGGTTCACTCCTTTAGAAATGTATGCCCTCTGGATGCAAAAACGCGTTGCGAACATGAACTAGGAATAGCACTGACGGACGAGCAGTGGACTTTCTGCATGCTACAAACTGAGTGTATCTCTTCTAGTAGTAGGCTTAGAATACTGCATTATAAATTTATACACAGACTGTATTACACACCTGCGCGATTGTATAGGTATAAACTGCATGACTCGGACGAGTGTGAAAGATGCCAAGCCCCTGGCGCTGATTTCTTCCATTTATCATGGAATTGTGCAGCTGTGCAGGTATATTGGCAGCAGGTGTTTGGCGCCCTATCTACAATGATCAATGTTGAACTGGAACCATCACTTACTCTGGCACTGTTGGGGTGGGTGGAACCTATCTGTGTGTCACACCGCAAATTTGTTGCACTAGCGCTACTCCTGGCCAAACGAAGACTGGCGTGTAGATGGGGTAGGGGGAGAGCGCCCAAATTTAAGATCTGGCTGACTGACCTTGTATATTGTCAAGAACAGATCACATCGTATGCTGAGTTAATGCCGCCGACTTCGCAGCCTGCTGATATATGGGCCCCGTTTGTTATTTATTGAATCATACTGACTCTGGCATTGAGGACATGGAACGTCCGTCACAGGAGAATTGATGGGATGCATCTCCTGACTATCTATTCACTGTCTTGACTAGCAATACGCGATGAATGAGAGATACTATTTAGGTCAACTGTGAAGTACTCCTTGGACTATGTACATAATGATATGCATTGCTGAGAAGCCACTTTATTGACACATGAAGCCCACATGTAGTGGGCTATTCTATTGAATATGAATAGACGCAAATGGTTCTTTGGATGATACGTGCATGTCTATTTGAAAGCCAACGTGTGTTAAACTGCCTCCACATTGTCCAACACAACATGTAGCTCGTGGAGATATCGTTTTTTGGGCGATATCCTGCTGACTGTCTTATTTGGCATATGATATGATATTGTAACCTGTACTGAGAAATTGATTCTGCTTTATATTCTTATGTCATCACTGCAGCTTTCTGTGTAACTGTACCCCCCTTGAACTTTGGTTGTTTAACAAAACTTGAAAAATAAAGTTAAAAAAAAAAAAAAGGCCTGAGTTAGAGTTTGGAAGACTGGTTACCCATCACAATCGCAACAGACATCCTGTCCGCTTTATTATAAGTGTATTACAGCCTATGGCACTTGTAATAAGAAGGGCGGTATATCCTGCACGTTGTGACATAGTAACCTTTCAGGAAGCTCTAAATTAGGCCCAGAGTCTCATATATTACTTGGTAGTTCCTACCAAACATTAAACCAGCGGACAGCTTGGGCAGAGTGACAGGCAGTCAGCGTGGCGACTAGAGCGTCACCCTCGAAGCTGGGGAACTGGGTTCCATTGTTGGAAGTGACGCTCAACATCCTGTGATTCTGGGCAAATCGTTTAATCCCTAGTGCCTAACAAAATGAATGTGCTCATCTGTAACTCAATTGGTGCTCATTTAAAGCGCCCTGATGCCTTCAGGTTGAGTTTGCGCTATATAAAACTAAAAAAGGGTATTATCATTAAGTCTTACTGCGTTTTACAATTCCAAGTATCTTGCAAAAATCTTCCAATTGCATCTATTTATTTCAGTCCCCTTAAAGCTACCGCGATGATGCCTTGCATGGGAGTCTCACTAGTTATGTAACTAGGAGCCACATGTATCAATAATTTTGGTGTTCGCAAACAGGCCGATTCAAAGAATCGGCCCGTTTGCGAACGCAAAACATGCTTCTCGCATGTATCAACCCTATTTTGCGATTCGGTAAGCAGTTACTGAATCGAAAAATGGGTTTGCGATTAGCTATTTGGAGGGGGCGTGTTTAGGGCGTCCCTTCCAAAAAGCGGATCCTAATGGTATGTATGAATGTTTTGTGACCCTGAATGCGGTCACAAAACATTTGCATTTTATCAATCACTTCAAGTAGGTGGGAACCCATTCGCAAATGAGATGGGGTCCCCAAGGGTCCCCTTCCCCTTTGGGAATGGCAGCAAGAACGTTTTTTTTAGAGCAGGCAGTGGTCCCACTGACCAATGCCTGCTCTTAGAAAATAAAAAGAAAACTTTTTATTTTCCTTTTTTAAATGCAACCTGTTTTCTTTTTAAAAAGCGGGCTGCATTTAAAAAAATGTTTGCTTTATGTAAAAGCAATCACAGACATGGGGGTCTGCTGACCCCAGCAGGTCGCCATCCTCGTGATTTTAGCGAATCCTAGGGAGTCGCAAATTGTGACCTAGCTTATTAATATTCATGAGGTAGGTCATTTGCCACCGCCTATGAATCACAGAAAGTGTTCAACACACTTTCATGCATGCCTTTTTGAGATTTCCAAATTGTGAATCGCAAGGATTCACAATTAGGGAATTTCAAAACGGTGCTACGTACATCTGGACCAGTATCATCTGCTCATTTTAGTAAGCACATATATAATGAGCCCAATATACCCCCAGCCCCTGGACAAAACAAGTAGTAAAGAGATATATGTCTCTGCCTTGTCATTGCATATCGAAAGGTCCTTAAGCCAATCTACTATTTTGTGGCATGTCCCTCTAACCATCTAATTGCAACTATTCTCTTGGCAATTAATAATGGCAGAAAACAAGTATCATCATTATATTTGCATGGTGTTAAGTCATATTTTCAAGCCTAGCATTTGTGAGGGTAATGAATGCACATCAAACCAGTACTGAGTCACCCCTGGGCATTGCCACGCTTGGTGCATAAAATCTGCTGCAAACGGTGCTTACCTCTTGCATTTCATTTCCACTTCTAATCCCATATCGATAACATTTATATGCATGTACTTATAATGAAAAACATTACGTCCATGCCTCCCATTTAGCGAAATGTCTTTCATTTGGAGATAGCAAAACTGCCACTGAGCACCTAATTACGCTCCCCAAATCTCTTTCCACTCCCTCAATAATTGTCATTTTGGGGAGAGCAGGCCTTTGAACTGACTGAATGATGGATACAATTTTCTGAAGATATTTTTTATGTCTGTATGTCTTGCAGTTGATTGAGACAAAGAGGAGCCCCTAAGAACCAAAGGACTAGGGCACTATACAGTGAAAAAAGGGCGGTATCCTTTGGACTCAATAACAATCTTTAATATTATACCAATCTACACATTGCATTCAACCATTATATCACATGCACACTTAAGAGAATTATGCCATATATCTCCCACAAAATGCCATAAACCATCCGGTGTATAAAAATATATAAATCGACTTATTGGTTAAAAACAAGAATTGCTAAAATAATATTTAAAAATAGGGAGAAAAAAACAACCCTATACCTTGCGAACACAATATATAATGTTTCTAAATCAGCAATAATCACATAGGCTAAAAAAAACAATCACATATTGATACACAATTAAATAAAAAACACAATACAATGACAGAAGAGAGTACATAGCACAGACAATCTCAATATGTCATTTGCTTGTTACACATCCATATTACAACAATAGTTTAGGCGTAGATCTTGGTACCAAATACACGTAGACCTCTGACTTTTTGTGGGAGATATATAGCATAATTCTCATAAGTGTGCATGTGATATAATGGTTGAATGCAATGAGTAGATTGGTGGAATACTGCTCTTTTTTCACTGTATGTCTTGCAGTGCAGATGGTTCTAGCCTTAGGGCCAGATTTAAATATGGCAGACGGGTTACGCCATCACACCCGGGAAGGATAGCCCATTCACTGAAATATAAATCCCATAGGATATGATCGGATTTATTTTTTGGAGGACGGGATATATGTCCCCATTGTGACGGCGTAACCTGTCTGCTGATATCTAAATCAGGCCCTTAAACATAGGCAAGTCATGCATTTGCCTTCTTCATACACATCCTTCCATTGTCTATGTGCAGTTTGCTCAGTTGTTGCCCAAGGGCTTCGGTGTAAGTGAGAATGCTGGATTGTACCCTAGATGAAATAATGGTGAGTTCGCCTAATCTATTTTACACTGTTGTGCCAATCTATGCCATGCCCTAGCAGTGTTCTATGAAGTATTGTCACAGGGTTGGTAAACATCACACAACTATGTCTGGGGTGTTTTGAAAAATGTTCAGCAATTTAGACAATACTACCATTTTCATTGTTGCAATACAGAAGTCCTTTGATAGTGGAAAGGAAATCCATTTATCTACATTTGCTCTAATTTGATCAATTGTAGCTCAATAGTTTTCTTTTTTTTAAATTAGAAATCCACAGTATCAAAAAATACATGAATACAAATCTCTTAGATCAGAGCACAGTAGTAATTTAATTCATTCCCCTGTGCGAACATCAATATCAGTCCATCATATGGTCAATCAGTGTCCCCCCCAAAAATGTCAAACCTAAATACACACCAACAAATCTTAACCCAGTGGACAGTAGCAATTCATAGCCATTCCACTGTTCACAGATTAATGTCAACCCGTCATATGATCAATCATTGCCCCCACACACAAAGAGACATTTTTCGTTTTCTAGGCCCTTTAACAGAATACAGACAAAACTCCAGATTGTAGGTGTTCTAAAACTTGGCACGCCACATAGATGGTGCTTCGGGCTGTAGCCCAGTGAATGCTGCACATAAGCGCGCTACTGCCTTAGCAATAACAATTTAATAACAACATTGCTACATTGGCATCTCTTGGCGTAGATCTTCCCCAATCCCTAGCAACATAATGGAGCTTGAGATTTTTATAGACACTCCAGTAACCTTTGATAAAAACCTTTCTATATATCCTATAAAAGGAAATAAATTAGCACAACAATAGAATATATGAAGGGTAGAAGCATTGTCTGCTTCACACCGAAAACATTTCCCATTGTTTCCTTCCCCCCATTTTATCATTTTTGCAGGGGTGTGGTACAGATTTAACGATGTTTTATAGTGCTGGGCTTTTAAGTTAGCTACAAGGAGAATTTTCCCTGCAATATTGATCGACTTCTCTAGAGACACCGATTGTTCTCCAAGCCAATTTCTCATTTAGGGGCCGATTTCGATCTTGCTCGGAAGGGCACTGAACGCGATCCGGCTGTAAAATGTATGATCCGTACGCGTGTTTTCGCCTGACTCGTACAGCTGTACGAGCGAACAAGTACGATGCGAGCAACGTGAAATTCACCGACACAGTCATTTCCGGGTCCGAACCGTTCCGTACGTCTCATCCGTAAGTAAACCGTGCCGTGCAATGGATGCGATTTGCGACCGTTCCAGTACGATGCATGTGCCGGACAGCCGATGCGAGCAGAAGTTTTTGGCTTGCAAAATGTCCGGGAAGTTGCCTTTGGGGGTCCGTGTCGGACCCCCTGTCACCCGCAGCATTACGTCTCGAACACAGGGGGAGACCAAAGGGTCTTCCCAACACAGGCATGTACTGTGCAGATGGCACCGATGTGTAACCACTGTAGGGGGAGCCCTTGTGCGAAACAAACCAATTCAGTCAATTGGAGCCCATGGTCTGTGACTGGGGGTGAATGTGTGACAATGTTCAACATTCCGTCCATCAACTTTTTGTGTTGCATTTGCACCCTAAGTGGGAAGGGTATGCCCAGATGTGGGTCCCGTGCTCACTACGCCACTGGAGTCAAGCTATCCTGGCTGAAGAGGGCTGAAAGCCCAAAACCGGCCCTAGGATGCTTTATTCCTGTCCAGGGGAGACATGGCCTGGCAGTTCGGTCTGGACTGTTCCCATGAGGCACAGGGTCAAGACTGATTTGCATATGGCTATGTCTGAACTGGGGTGGCGTGGTGAGCAAAATAACAATGGATTAAACCCAGATCAGTGACTGATGGTGAATGTTTGACAATGTTCAACATTCCACCCATCAACTTTTTGTGTTGTATTTTCACCCTAAGTGGGAAGGGTATGCCCAGACATGGGTCCCGTGCTCACTACGCCACTGGAGTCAAGCTATCCTGGCTGATGAGGGCTGAAAGCCCAAAACCGGTACTAGGATGCTTGACTCCTGTCCAGGGAAGACATGGCCTGGCAGTTCGGTCTGGACTGTTCCTGTGAGGCACGGGGTCAAGACTGATTTACATATGGCTATGTCTGAACTGGAGTGACATGGTGAGAAAAATAATGATGGATTAAACCAAGATCTGTGACTGGGGGTAAATGTTTGACAATGCTCAACATTCCGTCCATCAACTTCTTGTGTTGTTCTTTTATAGTAAGTACCATCTATTCTTTAAACAGGTAATTTTTAACCTCGGTCCTCAAGACCATCTGATATATTGAAGGGGCCCCGGCTAGATTATCCACTTCCTCTCCAGTCAGTAAAATATGTATATTCGATAAAATACACACACAATAATAGAGTGCAAGATCGGGAACCGACCACCCACCTCTGTCCCGAGGAAGAGTCATGAAGCGGACAGCTCTACGTGGTTTCCCTGGGGCCCACAGAAATCTCGCACACAATGATTGCAAATATTGAAGTTGCTCGCGGGATACTTCCAATGGAACTGCTCTGAAAAAGTACAGTACCCTGGGCAATATAATCATTTTAAGGACATTAGATCTGCCCACTAAAGAAAGATGTAAACACCCCCATCTCTCTAGTGATTGCTTAACATTGCCAATAATAGCACCCCAGTTAATTTCGACCAGCAATTTTAGACAAACCTGTATCTTAATGCCCAAATAGGTAACTTCCTTGACTGCTCTGGAATCATTAACCAAGATTGAGTTCTTACAAATAAACTGTGTTTTTGACATGTTCAGTTTATAGCCTGAAACAGAACCAAAGTTATGTGCCAAATATTCAATTTCAGGTAAAGCCGCGACAGGGTCAGACGTTACAATCGCAATGTCAGTGGCGTAATCCAAAACACAAAAACAATCCTGGCAAAAAACGAAAGTTTTAATCTGGTCACTCCGCTCTGGCATGTTTAGGAAGGGGTTAATATAAAGAGCGAACAAGAGCAGGGAGCAAGGACACCCCTACCGTGTACGTCTGGAGATCTATATTGCTTCAGATGCAAGCCCCATTGAGCATATCTTGGCCACAGGAGATTGATATAAAACCCGTAAAGTCTGAATATACCCTTGGCGAAACCCCATTTTCTGTAGGACCCCCCAAAGGAAGCCCCACTCGGTCGAACGCCTTTTCGGCGTTGAGTAGGATCAATCCTAGGTCCCTAGCCTCAACCTGCGCAATATCAAATAGAGTCACTACCCTACTAATATGGTTCACTGTCCCCCTTACTGGTATAAAAACGCTTTGTCTTAAAGAGACCAGGGGGGAGATGACTTTAGCCAATCTATTCACAAGAATCTTGGCGTAAATTTTCTCGTCACAATTAACAAGAGAGATCGGATGATAGGAACCCTGGCAGGTCCGATGGTTTATCCTTCTTCTTAAATATGACAATATTAGCCTCATCCCAAGACCACGGTGTGTCTCCCAATTGTGTTGCTTGAAAAACAGCAAGCATTTCCATTTTGAGATCTTCAAAAAAGGTCCTATAGACCTCCGAAAGAAGCTTATCCGGGCCTGCAGCTTTTCCAATCGCGATACTATTGATGGCCTGCTCAAATTCATCAATAGTGATAGGGGTGTCCAGCATCTCGGCTTCCTCCAGATCCAACCGCTCAAATGATACATTTTGGAGCCTCAGAACCTTAGGGTGTCGCCCCGTATCTTGCTCTGTGTAGAGTTCTGTATAGAAGTCAAAGAAAACCTTAAGGATCTCCTGAGGATCATGAACTTTACTACCCAAATCATTCGTCTTACCATTTATTCTCTGTACAGCCTCCTTCGTACATAATGTCTGAGCTAGGCAACTCCCTGTGGCCTCTCCATACTCATAGCAATCCTTTTTGTAAATTTGTCATTTTAGCGCAATTTCCTTACTCCATAACAAATTGATATTGGCCTTGTATCTGGCCACACCAGTTTGCAGATGAATAATATCATTGCCAACCAAAATCCCTCCCGCCAGATTCTCTTCTGCTGTTTTAAGTTTATTATATCATTCCTGCACTGCTAGTTTAGCTGGCTTTTGTTTATGTAGTCCATAGCTCAGGACTTATTCTAAAACAAGCTTTAAATGTGGCCCAAACAACCTCATGTGAAGTGGAATTCCGATTAGTTTGAAGGAAGTCCTTTATCCAAACCTTCATAGGGTCAAAAAAATATTGTCCAGATGGAATTTCCTATCAAAAGTCAACCCCCTTGGAGCTATACATGTACCAAGTGCGGGAATATCCAATAATACTGGCGCAAGATCGGAACTGATTCTCGGAAAAACTCGAATCTTCATACCTGTAAGTAGTAAAGGAGATACAAAGAAATGATCAAGCCGACCTAGCTTGCTATGCGGGTGAGACTAAACATAAACGCAGGATCTTGTACGTGGAAAGTGCCCCAAACAACCTTCAGGCCATGATCAGACAACAGATGATATAATACCTTAAAAACCCTAGGTTTCCTACCTTTATAATTCTGAATACTAGATTGGAGTTCTTTCCCCCTCAAATTGATATTAAAGTCCCCACACAGCACCAATGGAGTAGGCCATAGAGCAAGTTCCAAATTTAATTGCTCAAGAACGAGGGCCTCATCAGAGTTAGAGCCATATAATGTACACAGAGTGAATATCACTCCCTCCAGAGTACATTCCAGAATAGCACAACGACACCACAACCCCCTTTTCCTAATTGATTGGTTTGAGGCTGCATGACCACATAACCCAATTCTGACAAGATCTTTCGCTTTCCCCAAGATGTATGCTTTTCCTGCAAACACACTAGATCGGGCTGGATCACGCAGAGCTCTGCAGCAACTCCTTGTCTCTTATTATAATTATTTAACCCACAGACATTTAGAGAACATATTCGAAGACCTATCTTAACCATTGATTGAACATGGGTACCAATGCTTGGTCTATTGTCATATAATAAAACCTTGAATCTTTCAACTTCAACACTTTAATGATAATGCAAATTGATTTTCTCATTTTATCCCAACCCACCCCCCAGCTACCCCCTGATACCCCCGCCCAAACTCCCCTCCCACCCCACCCTCCAGAACCAACCCCACGCCTTCAAAAAGGCTTTAGAACCAATGTTCCCTATGATGACGAGCTTCTGCCACCCAGATGTTCCCTCGCACCTATAGCTCTCCCCATGTGCAAAAAGATGCAGCAAATACCACAGTGAAATGCAAAGCATCCCAATACACCATATCAAAAATGCAAATGTAGTAATCAACTTTTATGCATAAGAAGAAAACTTTGCACATGGGGTGCACTAAAACAAGAAAACACAGAGGAAGTGTGCATATCACAACTAAGCAATCAACGTAATGACCAAGAAGAGACCTAGACATATAGAAGCTTACACATCTTGAAAAGACTTAAACAAGATACATCATGACTAGAATAACAATAGCCTACTTTTCTCTAACAAAGATTGAAAAACTCATTGGCTTGCACCTCGGAGATGAAAAATCGAGTATGCTCTTTATGAAGGACTTTTAGCGTAGCTGGGTTTAATAGAAAAGCTTGAGCACCTTTGGCCTGAAATGGTGCAATAAGCTGGCGTAGCTGCCAGCGCCTTTTCTACAGTTTGATGACAAAAGTCTGGCCTGATGAAAAACTCCACCCCTTTCCCGGCTCTCTTGTTATCAGGACGTGCTAGCTCAAATAACACTTCCAGAGCAAGAAAATTATTGAGAGATATCAAAATCGCTCTATGCCTAGTTACTGTTTCACCAGATCGAGGACGGAGGGAAAACGGAAAATGGTGTGCCCTCTGTATATCTCGCTGCCAGTCCCACTGCGAAAGTTCCGGGAAGGCCTCCGTAAACAGATCAATAATAAACTTGCGCGGATCCTGCCCTTCCGTGCCCTCAGGAATTTGTAGAACTCTCAGATTATATTCTGCGGGACCGATTTTCTAAGTCAACCAAATTCCACTGAGTGTCCTCTTTTAGAGCTCGCAGAGTCTCAGTCATAGCCTTCTGGGTTGCCAAATCGTCTTCTAGGCACTAGATGCGAGCTTCAGCTTCATTGAACCTAGTAGTAAACTCTGTGCAAGTCTTGGCTATACAACATACTGAGTCCTGCAATTTGCGGCATGAGCTTTGGGCCCTCTGACTCGCTGCACGATGGTTTGATAGATCAGAGCCAGTGAACCTCTTTTGATGAAGATTCTGCCGCTTTTTCTTTAACAATATCCCAGTTATCTCCATTGCCAGTACCTATCTCTGTTGAAAAGGAGTAATCCCATTGTAAAGCACTGCTGCCATGTTTACCATCTGTCCAATTAGCTCCTTCTGTGGCTTCTGGGTTCCTATCTACTGTCCGAGGACTATCATCCGATGTATCACCTCCAGGGTCCTCCGGCAGCGTGCTGCTAAGGTTGCTGCCCCCGCAACCATGCACCCTGGACTTAGCCTGAACCTTCAAAATTGACTTTAATTAATCGCTAGAAGAATCCGAGTGATCTGAGAGGGAATAAAAGTGAACCCCTGAGTCTATCTCCTTCAAAGGAGATTTAATGCTTTGGCAATCCTTCTTCTTGCCAGAACCAGAATTCTCAATGTTTTCCGCGTTTGAGGCATGAGCTGTCTCCGGGCCACTATCATTTAGTATATGTTCAGGGGTAGGTACACTGCCTAAAGTGATCTGTTGAATGCCCCCGCATGGAGCGCCTCCCATCATTTGTATTACATTCAGAATAAATAATACTCCAGAGTCACTATCGCCTGTAGCCACATTCTTTGTCCCCAAGGTCCTGTTCTGTTGAGGGGTCAAGTATCTTCCTACCCCCTGTTTCTTGAAACGGAGAGTCAACCTGAGAGGGGTGTACACGTTTTTTTTATCCTTCCCCTAAGAAAACAAAAGGGGAATAATGCGCGTACCCGAGCGGTCCTTAGGAAATTTTTCTTCTGTTGCTGTAGCATCTTTTTTTAGTCGTTTTCCCATTAGTACTCACATTCATCGCATTCTTGACACCCATAGCACCGGCTCCAGCTCCAGAGGGGTCACCAAGAGGAAGCAACCTCCCTCTCCCAGCCTTGGGAGGCATCGTCAGCGCAGTGCAACCTTCCCTCTCGTCTTCTGTCCAGCGTAACAGCCGTATAGCAGCCCCAGCGCCGGCTACTTGCTACGCTCCAGTAAACTCTGTGGAGACGCCGCAGTGTCACTGCAAAAGCAGTAGCAGCGGATCCTAACATGCCGAGAGAACAACTCAGATGAATTACTGAAGGTCTTCTCGCCCGTCTAGCTGGTCCTTTCGGTATGTTCATTTTTCCTACTTCACACTAAAGCACGTCAAAATTCCATGCAGGTGCAGGAGTCCGGCAGCAGCCTGCTCACACGTCTGTGCTTGCGGACTCCATCTTGACAGGTTTCAGCTCAATAGTTTTCTGGGAGAATCTCATTTATGCCTTTTCACTTTTTTAAGAACTTTAAGTTCTTTCACTTTTTTTATGTGAAAATATATGCCCATGAAGCTGACTGGTGTTTCTTGCCACTGTAAGTGAACAGTAATCACTGGTAGCTTTATATGTGGTGTCAGTGGCACCAGTAAAGATTTGGAGAAGTTAATTGATAGGTCTATGCAGTGTTCCTATTCAGTATGGCTGGATCTAGGGCTAGATGTATGTTCAACTGGTCGCAAAATACTGGTCAGAATTTTTAAATTCCCTCTTTCTTTATCTCCTCGGAGTAAGACACATTAATGTGGCACAACAGAATCATCAGGGTGGTGGTGCCCGATGATTCTGTTGTGCCACATTAATGTGTCTTACTCCGAGGAGATAAAGAAAGAGGGAATTTTAAAATTCTGATCACATCCTGATCACATCCTGATCACATCCTAAATTCATAAGCAGAAGTGCTGCTTCAGGTCAGAGAGAACCTGGGAAGGCATATCAGTTTCTGAATGGTAAGTTGAAACTGTGGCTGGACAGGTGAGGCTGTACTCAGGCGTGAGATGTAGTACTGGGACTTTGAGGAAATGTCTGGGCATTTGAGGCAGAGCCTAGGAACTGGATTCTGCACTTGGGCATTTAAAGCATGGCAGAGGAGTTTCATTGCTGATTGTAGATTGAGTCTGTATCTCGACATTTTTGTGAATGGGTATTTGAACCAATGACCTATGTGGTATCCTCCTCGAAGGTGACAGTGTGGTAAAGAGATTAAACTTCAGCTCTACTCCACTGCGCTCAGTGGTGGGAAAAGGAAAACCTTTTTTATACAACCCTCATCCACTCTAATAGTGGCATGTTTCATCATTGGGCTCACCGGGTTCATTGGCTATTTAATAGGGAGTAAGTATCCCCTTTACCTTTTATATACTAAAAGACCGCTCTACCTTTCTGGGTCAAGGAGGCCCACTCCTGCTCCTAAGAGTTTAAGGGCATTTGAGGCTACATCTGGTCATTCAAGACTGGGCATTTGAAGGTAAGCTTGACCCTTCAAAGGTAGTATCAAATAACAATTCATGCTTCTATTGGGTATCTGATTCAGTGCCTAGGATTTTTATTTTATGCCCAAGTATTGGTCCTATGAGCATGGGAATTTGAAGCTGTGTCTAGGTGTATATTGGTTGTGCCTTCGTAGTTGAGATTATACACAGGTACTTTGATTTGTTCCTGGGTATTTAAATCACTATCTTTTGATGTGAGGCTGTAAATGAACACTTTAGGCCTTGCACTGGTATTTGATGACTGCACTTGTGTATGCAATGGATGCATCATTTGCATATCATGACTGTAATGCTGCCATATTTAGACTATATCCCTGACATTTCACAGGCTCATCCAAATTGTTGTCATTTCCTGTGATGTAATCAGGGCTATTTCACACAACACAGATCAACATCAAACTCCAATTGTTCATCCTTTCTGCCTTTATGAACCATATTATGAACACTACTCACACCCATCAGAACCCATAAGCAATCATACCTGAAAATTGTAAACCAAGCAACTGATGAATTGTAATTCTTCATTTTGCAAATTAATCTCCTTTTATTAACAGAAGTGTAATTTACCATATTAAAGTATGTGCACATTTAGAAATGTAATTTGTAGCAGGTAGCCACACCTATTTATTATAAGCACTTGAGTTAACATGTCATAATGAAATAAGTTGATCTAATCAATGTTGTTTTGAATGTCGACTTTACAAGTAATGCTAAGAGGCCTGCCCACATATATGCACTGTTGTTTTGCATTAGATGTTTTTCATTTTTTCCCACTGCAGATGCTGTAGTTTTCCAGAAGTCTTCTCTTTGCTAGTGAATAGCTATTTGTTATGTACTGTAAAACTGATAGTGAGTTTCTCATCGAGAGGAGAGGAAGATGCCACGAAGTGCGATTTGTGGAAAGAGCTGACTGAACCACAAGATTTTGTCTAGCGTAACTTCTAAAGTCATGTTTTCACCATTGTCATAGCCTGAGAAATACAGGAGTTTACCGTCTCCCAGAATTTGGTAGAATACGATTGGTTAACAAGAGTGGGAACAAACTGAAATGTTATAAGTAATGTTTTGTTGAAATATATTAGTGTGTGTTAGACTAGAGGAGGACTCCCTTTCTTACAATCCCTCACACACTTTATGCATTACAGCGATGCTCACTTACTTCAAATGAGAAAATCTTTTCCACCTCTGTAAATCTTCTCAATCTGAGCACAAAGGCTTCATGCCTAAACAGTCCGATTCTCTTATCAGAAACCTTAATTGGGTTTTCTACAGCTGACACCTTACCCTATTTGCTTAATCCAGATGGCTTTTTCAATTTAACTTTACCTAATTTAGTATAGGGATTATCCTTTACGGAACACACTTTTTTTATTCTGCACCCTATTTGTAAATCATACAAATATTCTATTTTGTCTTTTTTTGAAATATCCACTTCTACATTATCTAAATCTTTAACAATTACGCCTGAACTTTGAATATTTATTGAACTAATAATCTGATTTGGACTAATTTTATTAATGATCCCTTTAAACACACTTCAATTCTCTTTGTTGTGGTCCTGTGAAGTCCCAATTGGCCTACACTGTCTACGTAAATCAATGTAAATTATAGCACTGTTATACACTCTCTTAATTGATTAACAAAGATCCATATGAGCAACGGTGGGGGTTATATGATGATTATACCCGACTTTTGAGATACAAGAATCCCCACTCTAGCAAGTAGTAGCAGAGTGACGGTCATTGTTACAGGAGAAAAGGAGCTAGGATAGTCTGGAAATCTTGAATGATTAAACGTGTCCTAGTTTAGAATTGCCCATGTCCTTAAAGTTCATGGCCGAACTTTGAAGACTGGAGGAGTTTTGGTGGTTCAGAAGGCATATGTTGCGGTGGTGGAGTGAGTATTTATAGGGGCGTGTGTCACCTTTGTCTATGTTGAGCTATTGGTGATTTGTTGTCGTTATGTGTTTTGCAGTATAGTGACACGTGGTTTAGTTGTGAAAATGTGTATAAACCTTTCGATGTTGAGCAGTTGACATTGTTATCAGGCTTGTCACAGGACAAGATCCTGAGATAGTTACGAGAATATTATTGTTTTACTTGTCTGCTATGTTTTGTGATATTGGTTTGTGAGGTATCATTGAGGTATACAACCTTTACAACGAAACTTTTACAACGACCTACCATTACAACGCAACTTTTACAACGCAAACTATTACAACGCATTCCGCTGGGGGGCGCTCTAGGATAGGGAATAGGTTAATTTACTATCCAATAACCTTCCCTACTATCCACGGGGACTGGAGTTGGAATAGTAAATTAAACTATTCACTATCCAGCACCCCACAGCGCTATGCGTTGTAATGGTATGCGTGGTAAAAACCGCGTTGTAAAGGTAGGCGTTGTAAAAGTATGCGTTGTAACGTCATACATCCATCATTGATCGCACAATTGAGATAGGGACCTATAACTGACTTTTGTGATTGCACTAATAATGATTGGTGCTGGTAGACCCTATTGCACAAAGGGAAAGCTGCATTAGTCAGGGTGATCTCCACTGGTCAATATTTCATCTGCGTACATGTGGAAGTATTATTTCTGACTGATTCTTGTATGAGTGCTTAGTTTGAATTCTTTAGCAGAGCAGGCAAGAGTTAATATGTTCACTGTGCTTGCTTAGAGTTTGTGAAAAGTTGACAAGACAATTGTAAAGGAGTGTGAACCGCTACAAAGAGTGAGATTTGTGTTAGAAAGTACCGCTCTGGGATTGGTCACTTGGTCCTAAGTGACTCGCTAAGATTGGTTTTGGTATCGTCAGGTGTAGCCATGTGATAAATTCAAGGAGAAAAGGATTGTGTTGAGATTGAGTGTGAATATTGAACTGTATGGAAATGTGACTCGGACAAAACATTGAATATATATTATACTGAATTTCGCTTATTTGCATTGTTGAATTGCTAGGATCATGAAATGTTTCAGAGCCCTTAGAGACATGAGACCAGAGTCCTTAGGGGCGACACAGCCAGTGTGTGAGTAGTGTGCGACCCCACCCCCATTTGTACCCTTAGAGACATGAGATGGGGGGATGTGCGAGTTTCCTTTCCGTGCGGGTGAGGAAACTCCATTGTAAAGTATGCAGGCCATTACATGGCGACAAAGATAGATCTTCACATGTGTCTGTGGCTTCGTCAAAGGCATAAGTACACCAAAAAGAAGGGGGCATTAAGATTTCCATAACTATGGCATATTTGACCTAAGGATTATTGAGAATCTAAGGGGAATATTATATGACATGAAATCACTTCTTATACCTGAACAGTATGAAGCACTAAATACTTGGGAGCATGTAACACATGCAAAACAAAGAGAAGAATATCAGAATAGAGCAAAGAGAGCACTGATGCTAAATGCAACGAAGAACAGCATAGTTGGGGTAAAAGTATAGTTGAGGGATCTAGAATGTTCCCTGCATTGACTACGGAGAAGTTTAAAAGAATCAAAGACACAGAAATTAAGATGCCAATGTTGCAGAAAAGTCTAGTACTGATAGTGATTCTGGATATGATCTCTTTGATGCTCTGTTGTTTTTATGTCCACCGCCTTACGTTGATCCGTCTCCATCTCCAGGTGGTGCTACAGCATATATTAGTAATGTTGCCACAGTCCCTGTTGATCCAAATGTGACTCAGACTGGGAGACCACTTCCAACTTTTTCAGTTACAGCAGTACCTGTTGAGACAGCCACTACTGTAGCTGCCCTGATTGTTTCTGCCTCTGTTCTGATTGTTCCTGCACCAAGGTCACAAGTCATTTCAGCTCAGACTTTAGCTATTCCTGTTGTATCTACACCAGTAACAATTGCCCCGAGTGCTACTGTTCCAGGAGCTGTCGGAGGAGTAGCCACAATAAGGTTTATCCCAACGTCACAGAATTCAGAGATTGTTGCTTGGAGCCCACCACAAAATGTCTAATCTTTGGGAGAAGAGAGGAAAATCATTTTCCCATCTCAAGTTAATAAAGGGTAAATAGGAACATTTGATAATGAGTTTTGCCTTAGTGGTTTGAGGAAACCCAGGAGAGTAGAGGGACAAGAGAGACTGAGGGGCATATTACCAAGAAGTGCGTTAGTAAACGCACAACGCACATCTCCATATCGTCGGCTATCGTCGGATTTCATCGCCGTTTTAACGCGCAATTATCAATGCGCATCACGTAGGCGAATTGAAATCCGGCGATAGTCGGCGATATGGTACATTAGCGCATGAAAACAAACGTTGTTTTCATGCACTAATGTGCGCCTTGATAATATGGGGGGAGTGGAATCAGCGTTATGATCCACTTCCCCATGTTATTAATGCCCTAACACCTGGTCAGAAAAGGCGTTGGGAGACCTGCGATAAACGAGTTTATCGCAGGTCTCCCTCTCCCAACGCCTGCCTAGGTAATAGGGTGTTCCCACCTCCAACCACATTTTACATGTGGTTGGACATGGGAACGCCCACTTTGCATGTCATTAGCAATGTTTATCGCTGACATGCAAAGTGGGCTTGCGCCAGGCTTTAAAATGCCCTTGTTAATAGGGCTCTAGCAGTATCACCGCTTTCTCGGCACAATTCGCCGAAAAAGCCGCGATACTTGCCCTTGGTAATATGCCCCTGAGTCACCATCCAGTGGATGGAATCAGAAGAAATCATTATGGGACATGTAGACATCTCATATCTGAATCAATACCAGGAAAACAAGCTGATATATCTGAGTAAAGAGATTACTAGGCACACAGCTATTACGCATGAGAAATTAACAGAATTGGCAGGGAAGTATGCGTTAAACCTCTCTAAGAGTCTTTCTTTGCAGAAAAGTTTTATAGCACATCTAGATGATGAAGTGTTTGTCAGTATGAAATCTTTAGGGATAATATTACACATTGATGAATTAGTTAAATATATTTTGAAAAGGAACAATTTTGACAGGTTAGAGAGCAAGTGGATGAAAAAACAAGGAAAGAAAAAGAAACAAACAAACAGTGTAGAGGTAAATGATCAACCACTTCCTGCACCCCCACAGGAAAATGAGGCTCTAACATTCCCTACGAGGAAAGTTCCAGGTGGAGGGTATGTTCATGTGAGATGTTATTATAACATTATTGAACAATTTCCCAAGATTCTTTCTACCCAATGGTACACCCAGCTTGACAGATTTGTTAGAATTTTGAAGGATTTGTGGACATGTTTGAATACCTTCCCCAACATTGTGGTACAGAGTGATGTATGGGCTGAGAGTAAAATAGCTATGCAATGGCCATGTGCAGAACCCCCCAGGGATCCACATACTCATCCACCATCTCCAACGGTAATGATCAAGTATGAAAAGGTGATCACTTTCCTGGAGTTCAAGTTCCTGGCAAGGGATATTGTTTGGCTACTATTGTTAAGCAACTCAGGTAGCTAAGTAATCAGTGTATGCCTATTATGAGAGATTGTTACAGGTGTCTAAACAGCAGTGACGAAGATCTTGAAAGAAGAGATACAGGAAGCTTCATGCCACAGTTTGTTCTTGGGTTGTGCCCAGAGACCAGTATGCATATAGAACAAAATGTGATATGCTAGCAGACTAAACAGTTAGATTACATCCTGAGGGATGCTAAGTACTACAGTGACGAGCAAGAGATGAAGCAGAAAAAACTCAAGGAAAGGTTTACCCAAATGAAGTTGGCACAGAAAGGGTTTTAAAATCAGCCATATGTGGGAAATTTTAGTGGAATGCACGGTGTCAGTTACTAGAGTGGAAGTAAGATGATGCAAGGTGGAACTGGTGTTTCACAAGGCAGAGGTCGAGGTGTTCTGGTTGAACCAAATTCTGGTGTTGAAGAAATCGATTTTTGTCATTATTGTGATGGGATTGGGCATTGGAAGAGGGAGTGTTAATGCAACTCAAATGAAGAATGTCCCAGTTCAGTGATTACATATTCCAATTCAGAGACAAGAACTGATGCTGCAAGTCCCACAATCTCCAATGCTTTCACAGAACTTGGGGTAACACTAGGGTTAATGTGAATCAAGTTCCAAGAGCGAACCGGAATCCTTTCCAAAATCAGAACCCATTTTAATAGTTATGCATACTTGAGAATGAGAGTTTTGACTCTGACAATTTACAATGATGGTGGCTGACTGGGGAAGAAAATTGTATCCTCTGCGCAGTCTTAGAGGTAGACCAGAGTGGACCATTTATAGAAGGTGAGGTGAATGGGCAGCAAGTGTCATTATCAGAACAGTGGATGTTCCTGACATTCCCCTCTAGGAGAAGATGATCCAAGTTGTAGGTGCTACACATAAAACATAACTAACCCTGTGTCAAAGAAGGTCCCCGTAAAAATAGATTCATTTGAAGAGGATCACCAATTCTTTTATATGTGATTTGAGTCCGGTAAACCTGCTGGGGAGGGACCTTTTGTTCAAATTAATATGCACAATATACTGGTGTTGAGTTCCGAATGCATGTGGATGTTGAATTTAAGATGGCCAGACAAGGGAAAGAAGTTTAACTGTTCCCTGTGAGAATGGTAGAGGAAACTAGGAAATGTACAAGATACTGTGATACCCAGAATGTGAGATTGTTGAGGTTAAGACATCAGACTTTTTAAAGGTGTAGAGCCTGTCTTAATAAAGGTCAAACCTATTGCTGTATTTCTAAGAACATCACCATACAAACTCACACCTCAGACAGTGACTTGAATCACTCCGGCGATTGAATCAATTCTATGACAAGGAATTCCGAAAGAGATAGATGAAAGCCAATGCAACTTGCCGATCATGGGCTTGCAAAAGCTGAACTGCAAGTATAGAACAGTGCAGGGCTTACAAAAAATGAACAGTAGAGTCATTCCATGTTGTCTTGTGATACTGAATCCAGATACAATATTGTTTTAGATCCCCTGGGTTTCTGAATGGTTAACAGTGGTTGATCTTTACCAAGCCTTCTTTTCAGTTTCGTTGCATGAGGATAGCCAATGCTTAATTTCCTTTCTGTTCCAAAATTGAATTTTGGCATGGTGCAGAGTTCAACAAGGGTATATAGAGAGCCCATCGATCTTTAATCAGATCTTGAAAAAGAATCTTGTGTCATTACAAATGCCATGTAATTCTGTTCTTGTACAGTATATTGATGACCTGCTTTCTGCATCAAGTACACAAGAAGCCTGTAAACAGGATAAGATTGCTCTGCCAAATCGTTTACCTGAAAATGGACACAAGATGTCCCAGAGAAAGTTGCAGTACTGTCAAAAGAAGCCCTATACCTAGGACATCTCTTGAGAAAGGAGCAAAGAAGGTGTCACAAGAGGGAATTACTTCTATTTTGAAAATGTATTCATGTACAATGCAGAGATAAGTTTGAATGTTTGTGGGAATGGTGGGCTACTGTAGACAGTGGATATCCAATGTTTCTGTAATGGCCATGCCACAAAAATGTGCCTGATCCACTTCCATGGGACACCAATTGCTGTCATTCCCCCGCACTAGGAATGCCTGATTACAGTCAAATGTTCACTGTGTTTTTCAGTGAGAGAGATGACTGCCGTCTCTCAGTACTTACTAAATTGGATGTTGACTCTTGAAGACATGTGGTGCATTTCTCGACTACAATTGTGCGTATAGCTGCAGGGAGGCCTGGCTACCTTAAAACGGTTAGGGCGGTTGGTGTCTGTATTGAGAGAATAGTCATAGGGCATCTTCTTACAGTGATGCTCTCACACTCAGCTGAGATTTTGCTTACCCACTCTTAGGCTCAATATATGTCACACAATAAACTTTAAAAAGATGTCAGACTCTTAGTCCAGCTACACTGTCACCATTGCCTGCAAATTAAATTGATGCGGAAATGGTTGGGCATGACTGTCTCAATGTCACAGATTTGTGCACAATGCCAAGACCTGATATTAAGGATGAATAACTTGATGAGTCTGATTATGTAATGGTTATTGGTGGCTCATGTTTAAGGGATAATGAGGGGAATGCAAGGGTACCTTATGCTGTCTGCACAATTCAGGATGTGGTAGAAGCCTCCTGCTCATGTAGACCAACTGGTCGCCCTTACCAGAGCTTGTTATCTTTAAGACCAATTGACAGTGACAATATTTACCGACAGTCCATATGGATTTGGTGTGGTCCATGTCTTTAGACAGTTATGGCCGCAGATGGGATTTATGACCTCGTCATGTGATGAGATTATTGGATGCTTTACATTTGCCACAAGAAATTGCAGTTGTTAAATGCACAGCCCACAGGAGTGGAAATGAGTATGTAACCATTGGAAACAGATACGTCAATGACGTTTTTCAGTCTTGTGGAACTGTGGCATGCACATTTAACGGAGGGAATATAAATGAATTGGATTAGGATGCTTTTTTCTATACAGATGTCTGTAGCTGATACTTGGGAGGAAATTAAGAGATTGCAGGAGGAAGTGTCAGAAGTGCAACTCCAATGATGGGTCAGAGCAGGATGTGTTAAGAATGCAAATGAGATTTGTGTCTTAGCCGATGGAAGAACTGTGGGGCATATTACCAAGCCCGCGATAAATGCGTTAGCGACTTTTTAAAGTCGCTAACGCATTTTTTTTTAATCGCACTATTACCAATACGTCTCTAACCTGAGTTAGAGACGTATTCTTGACGTCATCTATCGCCCCGCGCTGGGGGCGATAGATAACGCTAATGGGATGCAGGGTGGGCGTTCCCACGTCCAACCACATGTATAATGTGGTTGGAGGTGTTAACACCCTATTATCAAGGCAGGCGTTGGGAGAAGGAGACCTGTGATAAACTCGTTTATCGCAGGTCTCCCAACGCCTGCTTTGATCAAGTGTTAGGCATTGATAACATGGGGGTGTGGATCATAAAGCTGAATCCACCCCCCCCATATTATCAAGGCACACATTAGCGCGTGAAAACAACGCTTGTTTTCATGCGCTAATGTTCCCTATTGCCGACTATCGCCGGATTTAATTGCGCCTACGTGTTGCGCGTTGATAATTACGCGCTAACACGGCGATTAAATCCGGCGATAGGTTGTGATATGGAAATGTGCATCTTGTTAATATGCCCCCCAGTTGCCTGATAATTTGTTATTTCCAATGACTAGAAAGTTACATGGAGCTACTCACATAGTGAGGGAAATCATGGTAAGGTTGTTCAGGCAGAATTGTTACAATCCCTGATTTTAGAGTTGTCGCTGAGAATTTGTGTCACAGATGTGTGACTTGTCAGCAAATAGATCTAGGGTGAAGAACCCCTGTAACCATGAGTCACATAGGTAGATAGGGGGGACCCTTTAGCAGAATGCAATTGGACTTTATCGAGATGCCTGTTTGTACTGTGCTGAGATATGTGCTGGTCATAGTGTGCAATATCTCCCAATCAGTGGAAGCCTACCTAACAACAAGAAATGACAGTCTTACTGTAGCCAAACTGCTGTTGTGAGAATTCATACCACGGTTTAGATTTACAGGTTCTCTGGAGTCAGACAGAGGGACTCAATTTAATAATGAGATCCTTAGAATGTTGTGTGTGGCACTACAAGTAGATAATAGATTACATTGTAAGTACAGACCAGAAGCTTCAGGAATTGTTGAACAAATTAATGGGACACTGAAATCTTGTTTGGTTAAAGTATGTACATCCACTTCTCTAGAATGACCAGCTGCTTTGTCTTTAGTAATGATGAGTTTCCGAAGTACTTCTAAAAGAAGAACAGGACTCTCGACTTCTGCAAAGGACTGGCTGATGTGGTGTGTTCTGTGTCTCATGAGGATGGAGTTGGATTAACATCCTGTATCAAGAGAAGTTTCACAACTGTAGCCATGGTGATTGGGTCCTAGTGAAAAAAGTATGCTTGGAAGCCATGGAAAGGTGGAAAGGCCCCTACCAGATGATCCTGATCACTGACACGGCTGTTAAATTTGGTGGACTGCCTGACTGGATACATGCCTTCCATATCCAAAGAGTGAGATGCCTGCTTGATGAGGTGGTGATCCATTAAACAGATCCAAGACCTCCTGTGCCTGGACGATTTGAAGGATCTGTGGGGGTTCTTGTACATCAGAGTTCTCCAGCTATCCAAATACCAAACATCTTGCAGAGAGGTGTAGAAGCTACTCTCGGGGGTAAAGATCTGAGTTTAGAAAGGGATGATGCTGTAAAGCAACCACAGGTGCAAATGAGTGACCGTGGCAAAGGAATGATTGAGAGGGGTTGGAGAGATCGAATGAAAGAGAATAGCCAAAGAACCAGAATTAAGTGGTGTGAGAGACATAGAAGAAGATCAACAGAGACCCAGGATATTTAAAAGAGCAGGAGTATTCTGCACCTGAGTGGACTTATTATACTGACAGTGTGTCAATTACACAGCCTATGAGCCAAATGAAATGAGAACAGAACCACTTGAACCTGCATGATAGATGCCACACCATCACAGCATACAATTCAAAATCTTTGAACTGATTTGTCATTTAACTCGACTCATTTCATTTCATAAAGCTTTATTCGGAACATAAAAAACATGTCCATAAAAGCACATACAATTTCAAATGCAAACATTTCATTAATTAAAAAGAAAGAAAACACATAATACATTTGTTATCCAGTGCGGGATGGAATAAATAATTAAAATAGTTCGAAACACATACTTTTCCTAACACCAATAGCCTTGAGTAGGAAAGTAGCCGTAAAAAAGCAAATGTCCGGATGGTGCAGATTAAAAAGCAGTTTCATAGAGTCAGTAATTGTTCTTACTCCAAATCTTTTCAAGATGGGCTTTAGGAAGATTTTCCGTAATTCGCTATACAATTGGCAAGATAAAAGAAAGTGCGTAGTGCTCTGTTCCGTATTGTTATCACGAGCACAGGGTCCAGTAGGGCGTATTTTTACATTAGGGCACGCAACCAGATAATGTACTGTCCCCATCCTCATTCTGGTTAGTACAAACTGGTGTGAAACTCTGGTCACCTGTGTCAGGTAAGGATGAAATCCAATAAACACATTCATGCAATTGTACAGCTTACAGGTAAATATTTTTGATTCTTCCAAAGCACGCCTCTCTATACAAAAGTTCAAAAACATAATTTTCAGATTTGACTTGGAGATATCAGAGGCACAATACCGATCATTGATCACATTACATCCAAAGACTTTTTGAAAATTATCGATATTATATTTGATCCAGGGGATCTTCAGGTGCTGGTCCAAGGAAAGGCAATCCTCAATAATAGCTCTATTCAATGAGGTGCCTTCATTCAGCCAAACAGAGCGCCACAATAATAAGGGTCTTAACATGATTAGATCATTCAAAAAATGAGTCCCTGTTTCCTTATGAACCAAGATGTTGGAGGTAGATTTGGGTAAGCACAGGAGCCTTTTCAAAAATGTATTCTCCTCCACCTGTAGGCTCCCGGCAGGTGTCACACCCCAAACTCCTGCCCCATAAAGGGCCGCCGATAGACATCTGGATTGAAAGATTTTTAGCATGTCCATAACGCGTCTATTCCCCAGCTTCTTGGCAAGTACAAAAACCCCATTGGCACTCCTAATCATCTTAGTTTTTACTGCTTTATGTTCAATATCCCAGCTACCATTTTTAGAAAAATTGATCCCCAGATAGCAGAAGTTGTCAACTTTTAGAACCTGTTCGCCTTCTATAAAATAATGAGAATTAACTTTCGTTTTAGCTCGACCTGGCCCACACTCCATCACATAGGTTTTTGACCTATTAATCACCAGTTTCCTATTTTTGATGAACTGCACAAACCTGTCCATCAAACGTTGGAGACCCAGGGGGGTCCTGGACAGCAGCACAGCGTCGTCCACATAGAGTAACACAGGGATGTTAAGGTTGTTAACTCTAGGTACGTCTGCCGTAACTGTCTGCAGGACAGAATCCACCTCATTTATAAAGAGTGTAAAAAGTAGAGGTGCTAAAACACACCCCTGCCTGATTCCCCTCCCGATCCTGAACTTGCTCGTACATTCCCCATTAGGCCCATACCGAACGCTGGTACTAAGTTTTTCATACAGGCGGGCCAAAAAATAGACTATACCGTCGGGAGCTCCCATTTCAATCAGTTTAGCCCACAATATGGCGTGGTCTACCATATCAAAAGCACTGCTTAAGTCAGCAAAGCATAAATATAGTGACCCTTTTTTAGCCTGGGTATATTTCCCGACCAAAAGTTCTAAATTCAGGCACTGCTCAATTGTGCCACGTCCTTTTCTGAACCCAAACTGACTATTAGTTAAAATCTCATTTGTCTCTGCCCATTCCTCTAATCTGACTAGAAGGACCAGGCTCATAACTTTAATAGATGAGTCCAGTAGGGATATTGGTCGATAATTTTTAGCATCGCCCCGGTCTCCTTTCTTATAGATAGGGATAATTATTGATTCTGCCCAAGTAGATGGTATTTTAGCTGCATTAAAGATCTTGACCAACAATGGGCCCCAGATCTCCGGGGCCGTCTTATAAACATCTATGGGTACCCCATCGGGTCCTTGGGCCTTCCCTCCCTCACTGGCTCCTATGCTGACCATAACCTCATCTATGGTGATGTTTAAGGCAGCGATAGGCCAGCCTTTTTCATAGGAGGCTAGTCTGTTACCAGAGTCAAATATGATAGAAAAGTGTTGAATCCATGACTCCATGCTCACATTTGATGTGAGCTCTGGCACCTTCTCGTCCTTGAGGAATGGGCTATTCACCGTGGACCAGAACAAAGTACAATTCCTTAGTTCTGCTGCTTGGCTTAGATTGTCCCACGCTTCCTGCTGTAGTTCAGCCTTTCTGTGTTTAAGGACCAGTTTAAAATCCTGCCTAAGTTGGATCACTAGACTCTTATCTCTTGGTTTGGCTGCTAAGGCTTCTTTAAGATCTCTCCGGGCATTAGAACAAGCATGGTCAAACCACCCCCTATTTTGTCTATTCTTGTGCCCTACCTCTTTAGTAAACTTCTTACT
The DNA here is from genome assembly GCF_964261635.1 of Lissotriton helveticus. Taxonomy (NCBI): domain Eukaryota; kingdom Metazoa; phylum Chordata; class Amphibia; order Caudata; family Salamandridae; genus Lissotriton; species Lissotriton helveticus. The sequence continues at coordinate 1,316,126,981 of NC_136063.1, forward strand.
GATGGTTGAATTAATTCTATCAAAGTGATCAATACTGGCAACCACAGTTTCATCCTGTTCGAGGATTGCCGAAATTTCCATCAAACAACTATTGATGATAGAATCAGATGTTACATCGGCTTTTTCTCCTTTCCACCTCAACCTGACACCGTTTGTTCTGTGGGGTTCGATATTAACGATAGAACCCGTATCGGGTGTGGTGGCAGGTTTCCAGATCTTGGCTTCAGTAATTAAACAGTTATGGTCACTAAGCATTACGTCAACCACCTTGGGCTCAGAGCACATGGGGATTAGATTGGATGACATGCATATAAAATCAATTACAGTATTAGCCCCCCTCCCTTTTAAAGTCGGTATGCTTTCTCCCAGATCGTTCTTTACATTTTCCATGATTTCCATGTCATAATCTAGCAGAAAGTTATTCAGGGTTTCACCATACAAATGATGAGGAAAATGAACTTCGGCATCCCCTGAATGATTATAGACACCACATAACTTCTGGGATGATAAGGGGCAAACTGAAACATTAAAATCCCCCACAAAAATAAATTCATAAACACCGTTAAAATTTTTCACAAGATTACACACTGCTTTATCTAAATCGTTAATAGCTATGTGCCTAGTGCCGTCAAATATATTATTGTAGAAATTAATCAGAAGTGTGTTTCTACCTGCTTCTTGTGCTAGCCATAGGATTTGGGAATGAACCCCCACTTTTACATACTTTTTCACTAAGATAGATAACTTAACTGAAATCAAAACTAGCAGCCCTCCTTTTGAACTGCCATGAGGCGAAGCCAAGGCAGGGAGCTCATAGGATACAAAGCCATCACTGCCCTTAAAGTTTTTACACCATGTTTCCTGTAGGCAAATGATGTCAAATAAACCAATAAAATCTTTCCATCCCAGCATTTCCTCCTTGGTCATCAGCCCTGCAATATTCCAGCTAGCAATATAGCAAGTTACCCTATCCCTATCATGGCTGACAATAGGCGTTCGGTCAATATATACGGACATGTTATCATCTGAGTTAAAAAGCTCTATGTTGTACATTAAATTCTCCTCTTCTCCCCCAACAGACATACAATCCACATTCGCATTATTAACCGGTTCAATTACGGACATGGTTGATTCTCCAGTATCATCTCTCACCTGGACTGAATTAATCTTATGTCAGTCATTTTGATCCAGGAAACTCAGCGACTGGTACCTATTCTGGGTTGGGACTTGATAAAACATCCCATTAACAGGTGACAAGGTACTATCACATGCTGAAGAAAAATTGGGGGCGTGTGTTATAAATCTATTCCCACCAGGGGCCGAATTCAGCATATACATCGGCGGGATAGGTGTGCCATCCTGGGGACCGAAACAAAAGGTAGGTAACCCAGGTCTGTTTACACTAGATTGATGGTTGTTATTGTTCTTTGGCCCCTCCCAACTATTTACAGAGGGCAACCTGTTAAGATGGTTGTAGAAATATCCCAATGGCCTTGCAACGACATCTGTCTCGGACTGCGTGAGTGAGGCCGCTCTGAGTAGGACCGTTGCAACGTGTTGCGGGTGTTTAAAGTTAATAATCACGCAGTCACCCCCACAGGTCTTTCTAGTGTTACCAATCCAATTGACTCTTCTGATAGAAATGATTTGATCAGAGTAGCCAACTGGATAACCACAGTGTCTATTTAGCCAAGAGATTGCTTTATTTTTTAGAGTCCGCCGACTCTTGGGTATATGGGGCCTGAATTATAGTCGGGACATTAGTTAGGACTACAACATAGGGTACACATTCAGGTGGAAGGTCTACGGGGCGCTTACTTATCCTTACCGGTGCCCTATTAGTCCCCCCTGTGGCAGCTGGTGTAGCTGACACAGCTGGCACCAGAACAGTCTTCTCCCTATTTGAAGATGATGGTGGTCTTACATCCTGATTAGGGATAGTCTGCACTACACTAGTTGACCCCGCTCCCTGCAGCTGAGATGGTTGACCCATATCCTGAGCTAATGGGCATGTCAATACAGGTAGCTCTTTGGGTAGTTGTTTCCCAGTAGTAGCAATAGCAGGGGAACTATTTGTATTTCGTGGTTGCGCCCTTTCCTGTGTTGGTGCTAAGATTGGGCGCGTTGTATCTTTAATAATTGATAAGGTTTTATCCAGAGTAACAGAATGTTGGTCCACCACATCCCTTAATCTCAAAACTTCCACGCACAGACCCTCAATTTTAGCTAACAAGGGCTCTACAATCATTTTACATTTATTATCGATAGTGCTCACTAGCAAGTCTATTTGGTCGGACTTGATAGAAACACAGCTGTCTTTCATTAGTGCCCCTATGTCCTCAATGTTCTCCTTGTGAGTAATATCCTTTTTGTTTTTTCTGCCAGAATGATGATTTCCCCATTTGGGAGCTGTTTTCCTGCATGCTCTCATAAGTCTTGTGGCCCTGATGGACTGTTTAGGAGTACCTTCATAGGTCTCACCCAGATCATCTTCCACTACAGTCACATTATCGGGAGCCTCAATAGATTCTACATTGATACTAGTATTATCAGTCTCAACTGCTGTAACAATATCATTAGTCGTATTAATAACAACAATATTAGGATCCAGAGGCATAACCAAAGGGGAGTCTTGCATGGTACTTTTCCCTAGCGATTTCCTTCTGTCAGTATTAATTCTGTTGACTACTTTCAGTAAATAGTTATCTGGTAAAGTGGATTGGATAGACATATTGGGTGGTAGTACAGAAGACCCGAACAGCAAATGTAAAATAAGGTTAAATCCTCAGTTTACCACTTGGCCGTACTCACAAGTGGTGCCAAGGGGGGTGGCCCGTCCCGTCCTTGGTCGTCCCCGGACGGCCACAGACGGCCCGCCCTCTGCCCGGGCTCAGCCCGGCGACGCCCGCGCGCGTCCGCGATGCGGAGAGAGCCTCCGCCTTTTACAGCGCCTCCGGGCGCGTGGTGACAGGAAGCGGCTGGGCTGGACTCGCGAAGCCTGCTTGGAGCTGCAGTTCCACCTCGCAGCGTCAGGGACCCAGCGGCTTCAATGGCAGCAGCAGCGGTAACAGCGGTGACCCCCCGGCGTCAGGTAGGTGTTCCAGAAAATGCCCCCGCTCTCCAGTGAGAGCCTCCGCCTTTTACAGCGCCTCCGGGCGCGTCGTGACAGGAAGCGGCTGGGCTGGACTCGCAAAGCCTGCTGGGAGCTACAGTTCCACCTCGCAGCGTCAGGGACCCAGCGGCTTCAATGGCGGCAGCAGCGGTAACAGCGGTGACCCCCCGGCGTCAGGTAGGTGTTCCAGAAAATGCCCCCGCTCTCCAGTGAGAGCCTCCGCCTTTTACAGCGCCTCCGGGCGAGTGGTGACAGGAAGCGGCTGGGCTGGACTCGCGAAGCCTGCTGGGAGCTGCAGTTCCACCTCGCAGCGTCAGGGACCCAGCGGCTTCAATGGCGGCAGCAGCGGTAACAGCGGTGACCCCCCGGCGTCAGGTAGGTGTTCCAGAAAATGCCCCCGCTCTCCAGTGAGAGCCTCCGCCTTTTACAGCGCCTCCGGGCGTGTGGTGACAGGAAGCGGCTGGGCTGGACTCGCGAAGCCTGCTGGGAGCTGCAGTTCCACCTCGCAGCGTCAGGGACCCAGCGGCTTCAATGGCGGCAGCAGCGGTAACAGCGGTGACCCCCCGGCGTCAGGTAGGTGTTCCAGAAAATGCCCTCGACTCATTTGATGTTTGATTGATCCAATGAGGCAATACAATTGCTTGTTCAACAAGGAACTGTGTCTGAACTGAGTTATTGACTAGACTATGACATATGACATGTGAACTCTACAATTATTGCTTAATAAAAGCTTAAAATAAAAAAAAGATTTAAAAGATTTCCTAGGTCCAAAGCCACAGTAGAAAAGTGGGGTTGCCATTTTTAGAAAAAGATGGAGTAGTGCTCATGAAGTGTTACTTTTTGACTAGCCCATCATGGGACACAGCATTTTCTCTACCTGCATATGTGTGTGCAGGGAAACTTGTGTTTGCTCCTACCTGGCTGGAGCATTTCTAAAACGTCTTAGGGGATGTTGTGTGCGGCACAGTCCTCAAATAGTTCCAGACCCTACAGGAGGAATATCAGCCCCACTTTAGCCAATTCCACAGATAACTTCAGCTTCACCATGCACTGACTCCATACATATTCACCCTGTCAGACCTGCCCGATTTCAGTCTACTGGAGGGTAAACTCCTCATGGGCAACATAGATGATCACAAAATCACCACAATTTATCAGTCACGAATCCCCAATCAGCCAGGCTTGGGAGGCTGACGTTGGGGCCTTGGAGAATGAGGACTATACAGAGGTACTGGAACACCATGCATGGCTGCAGTAGCAGCCAAACTCCGAATGATATAGCTCAATAACTATATATTGTATACTTTATGCGCCAAAGACTGTGGCGGATGGGAGTGGTTGCCTCCCAGTCCTGTCTTAGATGTGGTATAGAAGATGGCACATTTATCCACACAGTGTAGAGCGGCCCGGAACTGAGCTGATACTAGAGCGGGGTGGTAGAGTTTTGTCATGGCAGATCCTGGTGAACCCGAAACTTGCCCCCCCTACACATTACCGATGATCTGGGTGGCGATAGATATAAATGAACCCTCTTATCATTAGGCTTGACACTTATTAAACAGAATATAGCATTAGAGGGAAAGACTGCGACTCTCCCTTCGGTGGCTATGTGGAAAAGGGGGATGGACCACTGTATGGGCAAGGAAGTATCAATTTACAAAGCGAGGGGCTGCCCCTAGAAACACCCAAGGATTTGGAAGGCTTGGGCAGATTATCGGGGCATAGCGTTGGAACTGGTCCACCCTCAACACTACCTGATTTTTTATGAACTCCAGTCATTTAAGGGAAAGGGGTGGGTTAGGAGAGTGTGGGTCAAACAATTTAATAATTGATTTTGGTTTATTTTTCCATGATGGTCTATGGGCAGTGGGCGGGAAGGGTAAAGGTGATCAGGTATTTGGTTTTGTATTTGGTTTATTGTTGAAAATTCTGTGTTACATTTGGGCCCATCAAGCCATGTTGTGTATCTCAACTTCAAACCCAATAAAATATGTTTAAAAAAATAAAGTCACTGCACACTCATCCCACATGGCTTTCAAATAGACAGATATGAAATGTGTGCGGCTAACTGAAATGACCTCCTTGGTTAACCCAATCATCGTGAGGATACCAAGTAGAGCTCTAGGCATTGCAGGAGCAGTAACTGTTCTAAGGGGAATATCTTCGGGGTATCTGGTGGCATGGTCTGCTACCACCAAGATGAACTTATTGCCAGAGGAAGTAAATGGGTATAGGGGACCAACGATATCAATTCCTTCCCTCTCAAAGAGGGCACCCACCACAGGTAGTAGTAATAGGGGAGTCTTTAGGTTGCCATCTGTCTTGCAACTGGAGCGACAAAACTCCTTCACCTTTACTGGACCAGTAAAAGTGGTTGACCAACCTTTCCCAAGTCTTGGTCTGCCCCTGATACCGAGCTAAAGGGATGTCATGGGTTAGGTTATGGAGGAATTCTCTGTACCGCTGAAGGACCACCACTCTCCTGGTTGCCCCTGGTTTGGGGTTCCTTGCCTCAAAGTGTACAGGATTCCGTCCTCCCAGTACACTTATGGGTTCCAGTCACATCTCCTCCCTCCTGTTCGACAACCAGCTGGATGAGGCACTCAAGTGTTGGACAAGTCTTTTGTGCTTGGCTCAACTCCTCTCTGGAGGGTCCACCTGCTCCTTGGAGCTCTGCCAGGTTAAGCACATCTCTCAAAGTAGCAGCCTCCTGTTCGTTCAGACACCTGGTCTTCACCGAGGGTTAGAATCCTCCTGGGCCTGTAGACTTTGTAAAGGGGTCTTGCCAGACTGCCTGCCCTTCCTCTTGGAACTTAGACCATGGGCTATTTGTCTAGACTCCAAAATCCCTTGACTTTCCTTTAAGGCCTATTCTGCTCTAGTAGATACAAATACCCACTCATGGAGATCCAGAATAGCTGCATTAGTCTTTCTCTCCATCTCTGCCCAGGCAGAAGTTTCAAGGTCGTTGCCCAGCAGAAACTCCTCAGGGATGGCAGTGGACACAGTTACCTTCTTAGGGTCGATAACCCCTCCCCACTCAAAATCTACAATAGCTTTGGGATGATTCTTTATAACATTGGCAGAGTTAACTACCTGGTCCACCTCATCAGGTGTGATCTGACATGGTAAAACCAGTTTGGCCATGACCTTTGTGTTGCTGGCACCTGTATCCCTCAGGGCCTGAACTTCTATCTTGAGGATTTTGGCAAAGGATTCAACTTCCTCCCCACCCATGGGGCCAAATGTGGCTTAATAGTATCTGTTGCAATCCCCAGAGACAACTTCTACCCCATCACTAATCTTACCATGCCTTTGGGACGGTCAGCAGTTGGTGACGTTTAGGTGCACAAAGGATCTACCCTCTTAGGCTCTGGCTGTTTACAGTCATAGCACACTGACCCTTTGTGGGGTCAAATTTCTTTCCCCGGTACCCCCTCACCTTTACATGGAATGTTGCTTTGGCCTCCCACTTGGGCATCTTTTGGGGACTCTTTGGATATTTCTGAATATTTATGTTTAGCCCCACCTTTCCCCTTAAGAGGGCATGTCCTCTTTTCTAATGATCACAACCTTGGGACTTAATAGACACCATAGTGCACACCCATTTATCAGCTACCTTCCCATCTCTCTAGGGCTACATAGCTTAGAATCTACTAGGTGCTGGTGTAAATTCACTGAGATAACATTTGTAAGTAAGTGTTCTTTGAAAACCAACTCATAGAGGCCCTCATAGGTATATACCTTGTTACCTTTAATTCAGCCTTCCAGTCACTTCTCAGGAGCATCTACAAAGTCCATCCGTGTGAGTATTTCAGAACTTTTGCCTATATTCACCAGGTGTTAGACCTAACAGATCAATGAAGGCCTCCTTCATGTGTGCGTAACACTCTGCCACATCATCTTCCAGTGTCAGCAGCCTATCCCTCCACACTATTGGAATCAGTTCCCACAACAAGGATCCTCAATGATTGCCACCCACCCTTCTCATACTGAGAGCTCCGTCGTAGGATGCTGGTTATTTGTCTATATCATTCCCTTCAGCAAAGCTTGGCACAATACATGTGGACAACCTAGAATCATGGGCAAATCCTGCCTTTACTTCTATGTCTCTGCGGCTACCACTATGTCCTTGGAAGTCTCAGCCACAGCATGACACTCCACTTCTCCAGGGCCAGTTTCCTCTCTTCTAGGGCCAGCTTTCTCTCTTGAATCTCTAAGAGGCCGAGATGGGCCTCTAGGTTCGTGCTTCTTCTCAAAGAGGTGGAACTCTTTTCACTTCCAGATGTGGAGGCATGCCTTGAACGAACTGTGAGGGCCACACTCTTGTTGTCCCTCTCAACTTCTATATCATGGAGATCTCTGTCATCATCCTCATTCCCACTGTCAGGGGTAATCTCCTTTTCAAGTTGAGCTTCAGCTCTTCTGGCTTCCTCCAAGGCTCTGATGACCTTTCCCATGTCCTCTTGGCATTAATCCCCAGACTTATTTCCTGGCCCTGAATAGCAGCCTCAAATCATTGATTTTAAGTTTGGGCAGGATGGCAAAGTCGATTTCCATTTTTTACATCCTTTGGAGACTCAGAAAAAACTTTAACCAAGCTTTTTGTGGCTTTTGTCAACTTGGACCTCTTTATTTGTAAGTTGGTAAAGCTCCTGGAAAACAGTGTTGGATATATAGAACTTGGCAACAACTTTTGGAACGTGTACTCAGCATCTACTTGGTGGGGTCTAGTCAGGCTCATTTGTAAAACCTTTAGGTCAACCTTAGGTAGCTGTGGCTTCAAGTAGTAAGACTTAAACAAAGGAACTTGAGTAAAGCATTTAGAAGCACCAAACAATGAAATAAGAAAATCACACAACATTGAATGTCCAGACATTAAGATTAACATAACCCAACAAAGGTTTCTGGAGATATCAATTTAAGAACTAAACGTAAATATCAAATTTTTAGTCCAAAGCCCAAACAAGCATTGGTAACCACTAAGTTTATAAACTTTCAAAAAGATTGAAATCGTTTTTTTTACTACTCTGACCAGATTGGGATGCTGAGAACCAACAGGAAGAAGGTCTGGAGGACAACTAAAAAGTATTTGGACAGTTACCTGGTCTCCAAAGAAGTCTCAAGTCCACTTCCACGTGTTACATAAAAATCGCAAGTGACTTTAATGTAGTGGTCCTGACACTGGGTATACAATATGCTGAGGATGCTCTGGGTGCTGTGTGGTGCACGAGGGTGCCCTTACAATTATTCCTCAGCCAACTTACATAAATTGCTAAGGGAAGTGGGGGCTTTGCCATTGGTTTAAATGGCAAAGTGAATCTAGCAATTTAAAACTGCCGTCCAGGCTGTGGTGGCAGGCTGGGAGACATTTTGTACTTAGTCCAACACAGGGTGGCACAACCAGTGGTGGAAGTCCTGGAGGGACACTCTGTTTTACCTGTACTGTGTACCTTTGTACCATATAGTAAGGACTTATAAATAAGACAGCTATGTCAATTGGGGGAGCCAATTCAACATACATTTTGTGTGGCACTGAGGTCTGGTTAGCAGGCCTCTGTGCATTCTCAGAGTAAAAAATACAGCAGTATCAGTCAAAAACATTTGGGGTGATCATGCAAAAGGAGGCATTTCCTTACAAAAATGTTAGCAGTAAAGCCAATCTTCAAAGTCCATCAACTAATGTGTGAATTTTGCAATTGACCCTCGAGTATCCACTCCATGGAAAATGTTATATTAATCTCAACCTTTTCAAAGACAAGATAGATAAGATCCACCAACACTTTAACAGCACACCAAGATTTGATAGCTCCATAAAGATCACTCTATGCTGTTGATCTAGATAGTCTTCCTTTCACAGCCTCTCTTCAAAAGTTCTGGCAAGCATCCTGTGGGCCATGACGCCCACTAACGTGTTGATGGTTTTATCCAGTCCTGAAGAAAGAAGCAGGTGTCAGATGAAGTGCAAACTTTAATGCTGAACATTATCAGTAAATCTTTTCGTCAAGGTGCCTCTCCTAACAGTCTCAAGACCAGACAATGCTGCTTCTTCTCAAAAAGCCAAAGCTAGACCCTCACTATGTCATAAACTACCAGTTGATTACACACTTTTGGATTTCTGAGAAAGATCATTAAGAAGGTTATCAGTAACCAGAGAAATTTCTCCTGCAGGATTATAAATCTAAATTCAGGCCAGGCGGTAGCACAGATCAGTCACAATCTAGATCTCAGATAATCGTGACACATGAATTCAAGTCTTACTTTTCTTCTCCATAGCAATTAACACTGTCTAAAAGTCTACCATGTATGGTCATTTCTTACTCCAGATTGCCTTCAACAGCATTTTATTGAACAGACTTGAGAATTACATGAAGACCAATGTTCATTAAACTGTGATGATAAACAATTCTACCTAGTAGTTTAATTGGCCATAAATATTATATTTCGGGAGATATATCAGTAAATGTACCCAGTACTAAGATATGTGGGAAAGAAGATTGAATGGATCAATGGATTAAGTACAGCCAAGGCCACTGGAATTATGCGTCAGGAGCGGTCAAAATTATGCGTCAGGGTTGAGTAAATTATTCGACAAGAAAAAGAAAAATTATGCACCAGAATGTGGCACATTTTGTAATAGTATTAGTTCATTATTTCATCATTTCTAAACTTAGTTGGTTGCACCTCATTAATACTAGGTTAACATTCAAATATAGCAATAAGCAACAGGAAGCTGACCAGTTCAGCTTTACAAAGAGCCTTCCACTATGCAGCGACACATATTGCTGCATTTGTAGTAACTTTTGAACTGTTTGAGCTAGGCACAACATTTATTTTGTTAAAATCTGAAGACTATGTTGCAGATGATGGATTATGTGTGAAATATGACAATTCTACAATTATGTGAGAATTGCTGTTACCACATCATTGCTTAATTTCAGTGGCCCTGAGTAAAGCTTGTTTTCTTTATAGAAAGATATTTCCAATATTGCACAGTTCATGTTTATGGAAACTTGGTGAAGTCTCACAATTGTTGCTAGGGAAAGAAGCGTAGTCTGAGCACAGCTCAGCAACTCTAAGTTCACTGGTGTCAATATATTTAACAGGATACAGCAATCATAGTCTCTCAGTAATGTGCCCCGTAATGGGAGCCTGGTCATTTTAGGGAGTCATAACAAAAGCAGAGAGTGCAGCAATAACAACCTAGGGTGCACTATTGCCTTCACAAATCACAGTTCTTATGAACGCAACAATTCTGAAGGTATCTAGGATCAGTCATCCTCTCGTTGGCAGCTCACCATTAAGTGATTTGTTTCAGCCCTGCCAGGCTCTTCTTGGCACAGAAATAAGTTACCCACTGAGCTTGCCATTCAGATATCAGTAAAAAGATAAGTGAAAATGAAGGGAAGCATTCACTGAAAGCATAGACTTGTATGTGGAGACAGGTGATCATCTCCCAAGCTGAAGATAATAAGGTGATACACTCACCATAGAGGGCCTGGGAAATAATATATAGACTACTGATAGTAAGATGATTGTAGGTCAAAGGACAACAGTAGGAATTCTTAGTGCATAGCCTTGTAAGTAACAATGTTTTTTTTTTTTATAAAACCTTTATTATATTTATGCATAATACACAGCTGTCAGCCTACAACCCAATGGGCCGGCCGCTATGACATCGGACAGTACCCATTTCACGCAAGCGAAACTCCCCGGCTGCCTACTCAGGGGTAGGCGGCGTAGCATTAGAACCGCGCACATGGCGTAAAATCAAGAATCAAATATTGTAGGTTTTGAATTTGAATTTTCGTTGAAATTAAACTAACAACATAAAACACATTCACATGGCGAATAAACATGTACAGGGAGTCTAAGGGACAGGGTGGAAGGATCCGAACAGCATAGTATGATAGAACATATGTCTCGGTATGAAGGGCGACAAGGAGATAGCTCAGTATACACTAATAGCAAATAGGAGCCTGGAACGCCAACTAAGGAGACAACTGGACGTCAAAGGTGTATTCTAGTGGGAGAGTGCAAACATTCCCTCTGTAAGTGTTCCACAGGGACCAAATTCTACCCCATTTCTTGGGTTTGCCCTGGGCCACATACACCGTCTTTTCTCTGAACATACACCAGTCCATGTTCTCCTTCCAAGCCGCTATAGTAGGTGATCTGTGGGAGCCCCAGAGCTGTGCAATGTCCCTCTTGGCCACCATGTTACCAAGAGTCGCCCAAAGAGTCTGGGTCGTGTTGTAGTCCGTAGGTTCCCAGACATTGAGAAGACATGACTCCGTCAGAGTCCCAGCTCTCGCGAGAACTCCGTGGAGTCTCCTGAGATTAAGGGCGGTATTCCGGTGTGGGATGAAGCCGGACTGATCCGGATGGATCAAGTCGCCTACAACCTTAATCAGCCGATTAGCTAGCAATTTAGCGAGTATCTTGGGTTCAGCATTGAGTAATGAAATGGGCCTGTATGAAGCACAGCGGTCGCGTGGCTTACCCTCCTTGTGAATCACAACAATGGTGGCCAGGCGCTGATCAACAGGAAGGAGACCAGTTTCGAGTGCTTCGAGAAACATATCTCTCAGATAGGGCGCCATTTTGTCGGGTCGCAGTTTGTAAAGCTCAATGGGCAAGCCATTGGGCCCCATAGCCTTACCAGATCGAAGGGAGCGAATGGCTCCAGCGACCTCATCCACTGTAAGGGGCGCATCCATCAGGGTCCTATCCTCCTCAGAAAGGCAGGGCAACGCGATATCGCGCAGCAACAAACGGGAATCACACTCATCTCTATCGCTCACCGAAGCATAGACAGTCTGGAAATGGTCCACAAAACAATCAACAATCCCAATCGGGTCAGACACACGTTCACCACTCAACCGTTCGATCACCGGCACAACCCGATTCGCTCTCTCCTTCCTATCCAACCACGCAATGAGCTTACCCGCCTTATCACCCACATCATATATTCGACCCTGTTGCTCTCTATTCATAACTTTAGCAGCATCAGTCACCAGGGCTCTGTAATCGGCCTGCTTTAAAGCAAGGGAGTGTAAAGTTGCAGGGGTATCATTTCCACCTAGGTCACTCTCAAGTACTGATATCTCATCTTCGAGACGCGCCAGTTCTACATGTTTGGCCTTCTTAGCCGCAGCAATCAATGACAGTGAATAACCACGAACAACAGTCTTGAAAGCCTCCCACAATGAAACAGAGGAAGAAACTGACCCCACATTTTCAGCAAAGTAACAATGGCCTTGATCAGTTCTGAGCGCGTCTTGGGGTTTTGCAAATGCCATGGATTTATAGGAGCAACTCTCCCCACACAACCGACCCCAGCCTCAACACTTAGCCACAATGGGAAATGATCCGAAATGCCCCTAGGGAGGTGACGGACCTCTCGCACAGAGGAAGACTGGGCAAACGGCAATAAGAAATAATCAATTCTAGAGAGACTACCATGGGCCCCAGAATGGAACGTGTATTGTAGTTGTGCGGGATGTAGCATTCTCCAACTATCAACAAGCCCGAAGCTTTCAAGGAGCTCAGCAAGCCACATCTGGGAGTTCGGTAAATCTCTGGGCGGGTATCGATCCAAGTTGCCAGAGACCACGGAATTAAAATCCCCCCCAAGGATAAGGAGACCATCAGGGAGCCCTAGCAAAAGCCGCCCAAGGTCAGCGTAGGTAGTAGCTTGTAGACCCGGGGGGACATATAGACTAACTACTGAAAGCATCTTACCCTCACATCTCCCCGAAATTGCGAAATATCGGCCGCTGTCGTCCCGTGTTATCTCGTCAATCTCAAGGGGCAGAGAGGACCGAATCAGAATGCCCACCCCTCTAGAACCGGAGGTGAACCCGGCGTGAGCGACCAGTCGGTACCCACGTCTATTCAGAGCCTGGCAAGCATTCCCTATCAAATGGGTCTCCTGCAATAAAACAATATCAGGGGAATGGCGTCGGAGGAACTGAGACACTACTCCGCGTTTTATCCTGTCTCCCAATCCATTAACGTTCCAGGACAACAATCGCAACTCACCCCCCATCCCAAAAAAGGACCGCTGCCCTCCCCCCCCGGAAACCCAGTCACAGCAGGATGAGCGCAAAGAATACAGTGCCATATGAAAGAAACAAATACAAAAACAATAACAATCCCCCCCCACCCCCCAACAACCCCCCGTTACAACACCCCCCACCCTGCACCCCTGCTTACGACTTTAAAGCCACCCCAACTTGCAGTGTGCCTGTCGCCCTCTCATAACTACACTACACAAAGAACCCAGGAGGAGGAAGAGTCCCCTTACGCCCGAACCACCCTCGGGCTCAACCATATAAATAGTAAAACAATAGGCATAACTCAGCTGATAGGCAAGTAATAAGAAACCGGACGTCAAGAACCACAATGTCACTCCTGATCCGATGCGCCCCCCTCGGCTCCACCGGGGCGTCCGCCAAGATCATCTCTTTTTGGCAATGTATCAAGCCAGTCACTGGCGCAGTCTGGTCGGTCAAAGAAAAGGGTTTGTTCCTCATATTCGATGCACAGTCGAGCTGGAAACAGCATCGCATACTTGAGGCCCAAGTCCCGCAGTCGCCTCTTCACTCCCTGGAACCCCATTCTTTGTCTCTGGACCTGCGGAGTGAAATCCGGGTAGATGTTGATAGTACTGTTGTCGATCTTCAAGGGGCCACGACCACGGGAGGCCTGAAGGATAGCATCCCGATCCCGAAAGTGGAAAAGTCTTGCAATAATAGGCCTCGTGGGGGCCCCCGGTTTAATCTTCCCACCCGGGAAGCGATAAGCACGTTCAACAGCAAAGAATTTGCTGAGTCCAGCGGGGCAAGATGCTTGAGGATCAAGTCCTCCACAAGAAGGTCGACAGTAGTGCCCTCGGGATTTTCCGGCACCCCCACCAGGCGTATGTTGTTTCGCCGGGCCCTATTTTCATGCTCGTCCAGCTGTCGGGCCATCAAGCCGTGCGACGATCTTAGGTTACCGATCTCCGACTGTGCATCCGCCACATCAGTAACAAGGCTGGAGGTCTTCAAATCCAAGGCCTTGACCCTCTCATTAGTTTTGGCCAAGTCGGCTCTGATAAGTGTGACTTCAACAGCCACGATATCGATTTTGGCGGCGAGGGCCTCATACTGTTGTCCCATATCAGCTTTCATTCCAGTAATGGCACTCATGAGGTCCTGGAGAGAAACCTCCGTTGGCACAGTGGAGTCCGTCATGGGGTCTGCAAGAGTACGGCCAGTACCGCCGGGGGACCCCTTCGGTTGCGTATAACGGTCCATAACATTAGACTGAGTAGGTCCCCCGCGGACCGGTGTCTTTGTCTTGCGCTTCTCAAACTCAGGTTTAAAGGCCATGTTGGGAGCTGCGCCCCGAAGGGGCCCTCGGGACCTGGTGAAAATGGCCGACGTTGGTGGGATCCAGAATTCAAAAGTCAGGGCCAAAACAGTACAAAGTCAGTTGAGGGGTAGGCCAAGGATAAACCGATGTGGCAGGACACTGCAGCGGGTCGGAATCGCACCATTTTGGGAGCCGATCCGCTCGTTGAATAGTTACTCAAGAGTCCGAGGAGAAATCGAAACCAAAAGCGAGACTGAGGCCGACTGGGGAGATGTCCCTCCGGCCGTTGTTGTTGACTTACTCCCCGGCCCAAGAAGCAGCAGAGTCCCCGGTCTCGTCAGGGGTGGGCCCAGAAAGTAGAAGTCGGCGTAGAATCGGTTTCCGATGTCCAAACTCAAATTTTAAAAGGATGATAAAATCAGCGAGAGTAGGTCTTCAAAAGCCCATAATCATAAACAGGATATCTTGAGGATATTCGCAAGAGGGCGGCGTGGGTCTCGGGAGCTCTCTGCTCCCGCGACCATCTGAGACGCCCGCGTAGCGCCTCCCTGTAAGTAACAATGTTATTCATGAACAGCTGGTCGCATGTGTCATTTCACCACTATGCTGGTGGAAACAGCCAATCCCTGGTGCAAAAATGTTAGCAAGAGCTAATGGTTGCCACAGCCACAGGAGTGAAACTCAAATTAACCAGGGTTTTCTTGGTGTGAGGAGAATTACCTGAAAATACCCTGTCACGTTTCACTTCTCAGCTGTAAATTGGTATGAAATACATAAATTTAATCTCAGTACAGAAGACGTTACCTGCCAAAGGTATTATTCTGGCAGTAGACTAGGTGCTTTTCCACAAGGAAGGTGAATGGAGCTGCACTGGCGCATGTTAAGCCCCTCAAGCAGGCCTGGTGCAGATAGGTGCATATACTGATAGCAGTGATCCCCTCAACATACTCCGAGCCGAGGAGATGGCATAGACTTGGCCTATTGGCTGAGCCCTGTGGCCAGAGGCATTATGCCCAATATCATGACTTTACTTGTATCACTGGATGCAACTATTCTCTATTATCAAATTCTCTTCTCAAATGGGAGAGGCTCCCATCCTTCACTCCATGTCTAATCCAACCTGTGCTAAAGTGCTGTGCAATGGGGTTTGGACCTGGCCAAGCATATCAGAAGTGGAAGGTGAAAGCATCCCCACTCCTACATATCAATATGATTTCACTGATATGATTGGAATACTGGGTGACAACATTTGTGCCAGGAACAAATTGGATGTGTTCTACTGCATTTCAGGAATAGGCCCAGGAGTATCAGCTGCCCAAACTATCCTCTTCTTAAGGTCATCACTGGTATAGCAAGAGCCCACAGAGGGGAATGAGGGATGAACTGACATGGTGCCCTAGATTAGCAATCACACACACAGAAACAGAAGTGGTTGGTATAGTGGGCAAAGTATAGCTAAAATGACAACTTAGGTTCTCCCCTCTTGGAAGTAAGACACCTTTCAGCAAACCTATAACGTTATCTTGTGAGGGAATGCTCTTACACTCCACTCCTTCCATGTCAAAGGGATCTGTCAGGCATTGAGAAATATGATATCTGTGCACTATTGCATCATGTATAACACACACAATACAAGCATGCATGCACTGTACATCCTGCATTTGGTACAAAAGTGTTATGTTAGGATCTTACAGCACCTTAGGGAATTGAAGAACGAAAACAAGTCATAACCCGTAGCCCGTCACATAAATGATATCCATGCAGGAAGAGTTAGAGAATGAAGTACTTTGTAGTGGATTCTGTCCCCAAAAGAAGATGAGGCGGGAATCGAGAGGGCAAACTTAGGGAGCTAGAATCCTGATACATACTTATGTTCAACTGTAAGACACCTAGAGGTCTAAATTCTGATGAAGATTTGCATGTTCACCTAGTGTACAACTAATGCATAAATGATTGATCCATAAAGTAGAAAAAGGAAATCCATGCAACAAAAGATAATTACGAATTATATCCATATTTGTACATTGTTTGAATTTTTTGAATGTTTTTTATGTGATTCAGGGCCGAGGTGAAAAAATCTTTTATGTAAAAAACTTAACTCGAAGATTAGGTCCCAATGTTATTTTCCCTTTTATATGAAGTGTATTAGGCATGCAGATTTGCATGACATTTGAGCAATTGATATACACAGGAGAGGTTGTTAATGCTATGCCCAGATTAGATGGACTACAATTGAACAAAAGGTGATCCTGTGCACTTGTACTTTATGTCAAATTCCAGAAACATTTTGCAGTTAGTCATTTGCACTTTAGAACAATGATTTGCACAGAAGCACTTGCACTTTACTATATACGAGACTATATGACATTTTATCTCTCAATAAGCTTTATGTTATGAGACATGGGTCTTGTGTGCATTTTATTAGTTCTTATAAAGTAGAAGCATTTTCACTTTACTCAAAGACTGATTTGCACAAAAGCACTTGCACTTTGATAGTTATGTGACTGGAATTCGAAATTTCGATTTGGAATAGACACTAAGGGCCAGATGTAGGTAGACAAATTGCGATCGCAAATGTGGAAATTCGCAGAAATTCCACGTATGCGATCGCAAATAACCCATGTGTAATGTAGAGACAGAAAAACCAAATTGCTAAATAAAAAATCGCTAACAATAAAGGAAAACAGTTAGCGAGTCTTGTTTTAGAGAATAAGCCACACCTACTCACTATTTTGCGAGTCGCTAAATAAGGAATCACAATATAAGGTCGCAAACCAATGTACATAAAATCGCAAATAGCGATTTTTTGAAAACACTGACTCAATGCAGGTGGTAACCAGGTGCACTGCATATAAACAGCCCTAGAATGCATCTGCGTGAACACAATGGTGGCCCTCTACGTCATTGCAAGGCGGATGCGAATGAAAGCAGCAGCACTGAGGATCTGGAGACGACAGGAATGCGTATACAGATTGCGCATCACACTATTCCAACTCACAGAGGTAGAAATCCATGAGAGGTACAGGCTTCACCCCACCACCATCCTAGACCTGAGACGTGACCTGCAACCAATCCTGGAGCACCAGACACAAAGGGCGCACGCAATACCACCACATGTGCAGGTCCTTTTTTTACCTGCACCAACGTGCATCAGATAGTAATCAGGGGGTCATGGCTGTGGCTAGTGGTGTCTCATAGAGTTGCCTGTCACGCTTCTTCAACACATTCTTGGATGCCATGATGCAAAGAATGCACCACTACATCCGGTTCCCCCTGCACGCAGACGGAACTGCATAAGACATAGATGGATTTTTATCAGAAGGCCCAGTTTCCACGTCATCGGGTGCATCGATGGGACACATATTCCAATCTGCCCTCCCTCTGCTACTGAGTACATATATCGGAACCGCAAATCAACGCATTGAATCAACGTACAGGTCATTTATGAGGCGTCTCACATCATCACCGATATTGTAGCAAAATTTCCAAGGAGCACGCATGACTCCTACAGCTTCAGGAACAATGGGATCTATACACATCTTGCTGGGGTGAATTTGGAGAAGGATACCTGCTAGGTAAATCAATGTGACACACCCTGGTGTATACCTTGAATGTATCTGTTGCTGACTGTGAATGATGTTTGTTCCTTTACCACTTAGGTGACAGAGCATATGGGGTGAAGTCATTTATCCTGACTCCATACCTCAACCCATCTACCCCGAGTGAGATGAGATTTAATGTGGCGCATAAATCAATGCGGAATGTGGTGAAGCGTACATTTGGACTCCTGAAAAGCAGGTTCCGCTACCTACTCAAAAGTGGAGGTGCACGGAAGTACCCCCCTCTGATCTACTGCAAGATAATAGCAACATGTGCCATGCTACATAACCTAGCCACAAAGAAGGGAACACCCGTGGAACTCACTGAATCAGAGGATGATGATGAGGAATGTCCACAGCCACTGCACTGCGCAGCAGGCTTCACAGCAGCGCTAGATGGGAGACACAGATGGGTTGAGATCACACGCAACTATTTCTGAGTAAGTAATTTGACAAAGCGAGTAATTGCAAATGTGTAACAGTGTGTTATTTACCTTACGTCAGGTAATAGGAATGCACATTGCAATAGCATAATGGCCCCTCAGTGCCTCGACAATCCCAGCATGGCATTGATACACTTCATGCTCATTATCATCCCTCATAATTTGGTTACATGGGTTACCTCACCCATCTCCCGATGTCAGCTGAAGCATGCTTCATTTCCTACACCCACGCACAGCACTGCTCCGATCACTCTGCACACTGCCCTCCCTAGAGGACTGTCCTGTGGCTCGACCGTGCCTTGCACTGCACCTCCTGGACATTCCTTTTGGTGGAGTGATGCTGCTGCGGCTTGTTACCTCCTCACTTTCACCACCATCCCCAGACCCTCTGGCAGCGATGTGTGCTGTGTGGAGCTCTTCCAACGCAGTGGTGACAGTAACCAACCCACTAGCCACATCACGGCTGCAGTGGGCCATCTCCAACTGCATGGCCACTGAGTGCCTGCTGAGGACAGAGGTGGCATTGCATAGCCGGTTCACCACCTTTGTGTGCCCGTCCATGTGCGGTTTCTCCCTGCATCTCGTCCCATGTTCAATGTCCATTTTGCTGCACAACAGCCTTACGGCATCGGCCATGTCCCGCGTGCCCTCTGCAACAGTGGTAATTAGAGCATTCATGTCCCTCATATGTCTGTTCTTGTACACCATCTGGCATTGCATTGACCACATTATTTTACCTTATAGCCGCTGCACCTTCAACATGTTTCCCTCCAGACCTGCAAATACACTGGAATCTTATCCCTGTGCATCTGGACTATGTGCCCTTGGTCTGCGTCGTCAGGCACTTGTGTGGCAACACTTCATGGGTGACTGCGTCCCTGGAGATTGTCCTGCCTCTTCCTGCATGGCCTGTGGGGCCCACATGCTCTCCTCCTCTGGACCTCCCTCTCCCGAAGGCTACCCACTGTATACCTCCTGTGTCTTGGTGGTGTTGGTGGTGGCATGACACCTGCAGGTGTCAGGGCCTCATCATCCTGAGTGTTGTGTTCCCTAGGAGCCTCTTCTGTCTCCTCTCAGCAGTCTGGGGCGCATGTTCGCCTTTGGATACAGAATGTCAATTTACTGACTTGCATGGCGGCACTTGTGTTCCATTAAATTACATGTTTGCCATTCAAACTGACAGTCCCCAGCTTGCTTATTTACTGATATGGGTCACATGCACTTGGGCTCATTGGAATAACTGGTTTGCCAGGTGTTAATTATGACTACATCTCCCAAGATGCATTGCTGGTTGTTAGCAAGTCATGGACTGGAGTGGGATTCATACTTGTTTATTGGGGATTGTGGAGGGGGTGGGCACAGCATGCTGAGCATTCTTCTTACCTTGTCTGTTTTTTCCTCTGGCTGAGCTGTACGTGTCTCCAATGCCAATGAGGCTCTCTGGCTGGAGGGTGGACTCCACCATTTCCTCCTGGGGTGTTGGTACTGGCGCAGTGGATGTTTCGCCACCTGTCTGATTGGCTTGCTTGAGCCTGTCAGCCAACCTCTCCTTGGCACATTTGCAGAGGTCATACCAGTGTTTCTTAAGTTTCTTCAATGGAGATCTGGGTGACACCAATGGCATTCATTTTTGCCTGTATTATGAGCCATATCTTCAGTTTCTGCGATTCCGGAACGTGCAAGGAGTTCTTGCCAAACAACTGGTCGTGATCCTTTACCACCTCCTCAATTGAGACCGCAAACTCCTTCTCTGAGAATTTGTGTTTCCTCTTCCTCTCTGCCTGCTCCGTTCCCTTATCCTGTGTGTCCTTGCTTGTTTTTTGTGTCTGCTTGGGGATTACTGTGCAGCTTTTGAGTCTGTGCTCCTGCTCACTGCCTCTCCCACAGCTTCAGGCTCAGTGAAAAAGCATGTGTCAGGCCACTTCCTAGTTGTGAGATCATCAGGCTGCACCCGATTAGCAGATTCGCTAATTTGCGATGTTTTTAAATTGCGATTTCGCAAATACGCATTCGGTAATGCAGATTCGGTATTTTTTTTGTGATTATTACCGAATCACTAACTTTTAGCAAGTTTTTTTCTACATCCGATTTTGCAAGTTCTTAATAGCGATTCGGTAATAATCGCTATTAAGAACTCGCAATTTGTTTTTTTCCTACATATGGGTCTAAGTTTGAATATGGTGGGCAGTCGAAAGTTCTAAAAGAAGGAACATCTCTGTACCCTCATTGCGCAATGGCACGTTAAGAGGCTAAACTAGCCAGGGTTAGCCTAAATTTTACAGACAAAATCCATAATTAAAGTCACCCTGCTTAATGGGTGGGGTGACTTTGACTCACCATCTTAGATGGCAGCTAGGGCACTGGCACTTTATGTGAAAAACATGACGTAGCTGCACTCGCACTTTATGGGAATCATTAATGAAGAAATTCTTACAAAGATACACACAAGAAGGGGCCTTAGGATGAAGCAAATAATGGATACACTGTTACACGTGTTGTTTTGGGTAGAAGGGAATTTTACTTATTTGCACATAAAATAAAATAAAATAAAAAGGGTAAAATAAAATTTAATAAAGAACAAACATAGAAACTAACACAAAATAAAAACAATAAAAATAGGTTCATAAAAAATATTAAAAATGAGGAAATAAAAATTTGAAAATGAAGTATTGTACCAACAAAGTTCTAAAAAGTATGATGAAATTCAATGCATGTGCAAAGGATATAAAAAACAAGAAATGGTTTGACACAATAAGATAATCCAGTATGTGTCTGTTGAAGTATTTTGTCTATGTCCAAGAGATCATGTGACTGTTTTTCCAAACGATATAAAAGTGATTGCAGTGTGATAGTTCGCTGTGTGAACAAGGCAGAGGATCCTGCTGAAACGCCTTACAGCCCTATAACAAAATAAATAAAAAACGTACTTGGAATACTGGAACTGCAGTGTCAGTGTTTGGCGTATGGGATTTGTATGCCGGATGATGTTGGTGATATATATATATATATAAATTCACTGAAAAAACCATAGGTTATAGACCATATATAGTTAGGAATTAGCATTTAAAAAACCTTATTTTACTCACACAAAACCAT
Organism: Lissotriton helveticus; assembly: GCF_964261635.1. NCBI lineage: Eukaryota > Metazoa > Chordata > Amphibia > Caudata > Salamandridae > Lissotriton > Lissotriton helveticus. Next base: position 1,316,148,592 of record NC_136063.1, read on the forward strand.
TGAAATTCCATATATAGTTAGTTGCACTAACTATATATCGCGCACCCGCAATCCACTGCTGATCATGTCACATATTACATCATTCATGACATGGTCAGTGACATCACTGATGACATCACTGATGACATCTCAAATGACATTACTGATGACATCACTGATGACATCTCAAATGACATCACTGATGACAACATCCAGTGACTGTGTATTTCTGTAAAGTTAAAATATGTCTTACATATTGAAGAATGAGTGGATGTATAAGTGTCTGGATGAAGGATTTAGTAGGTGCGTGACTGACTGTATGAGTGAGTGATTAAATGTGTCTCACTAAGTGCATGGGTTAGCGACTAAACTGTCTTAATTTGTGCATCATTATGTCTGTTGTTCTGTAAACTGCTGCATGTGTTGATCAGTAGCTATATGAGTAACTATATGGGTTATTGATTGGTTGCTCAAGTATTTGTATGGGAGACTGAGTGTGTGTGTGGGTGGCTGGGAGGTGTATGACTCTGTGGATAGATGTGTGAGCAGTTGATTCACTAGATGTATGGGTTCAAAAGTGCATGTGGAAACAGCTGTATGGGCGGTTGACTGTGTGCATGAGTGTATTGGTGTGTGAATGGATATCTCAGTGCTACATGTCAAAGTACGTACATATGTAAAACACAGTACATGTGAGAGTTGACATATATAAATAACTGTGCATAAGAGCCAGTGAATGTGTGAGTGGCTGTATGGATCATTGTGAACTTGTATCCGTGATTGTATAAGAGAGTATAAGTGTTAGTATATGTTTGAATAAGTAAGGTGTGTATAACTGTATAGTTGAGAAAATGGAGGTGTGATTGATTCTTTGCATGACTGAGTAGGTGTGTGTGTAACTTCATGGATGAGTGACAGTCTGTGAGTGTCTGTTTACACTGAGTGTATCTAAGGTTATATTAGAGTCTGAAGAGGTTCATCGTATTATCACATGAATGATGTCATCAGTAATGTGATCAGTAATGTCAACTGAGATGTCATCAGTGATGTCATCAGTGATGTCATTTGAGATGTCATCAGTGATGTCATCAGTGATGTCATTTGAGATGTCATCAGTGATGTCATCAGTGATGTCACTGACCATGTCATGAATGATGTAATATGTGACATGATCAGCAGTGGATTGCGGGTGCGCGATATATAGTTAGTGCAACTAACTATATATGGAATTTCAATGGTTTTGTGTGAGTAAAATAAGGTTTTTTAAATGCTAATTCCTAACTATATATGGTCTATAACCTATGGTCTTTTCAGTGAATTTTCAAGGTTTTGTAAATGCTAATTCCTAACTATATATGGTCTATAACCTATGGTTTTTTCAGTGAATTTTCAAGGTTTTGTAAATGCTAATTCCTAACTATATATGGTCTACAACCTATGGTTTTTTCAGTGAATTTCAATGTTTTTTTAATAGCAAATATCAAAAGCTTTAAAATGTATTCTTCTTTAAATCGAAAAATATATTTTATATGTTTTTAATATAATTTTTTTATGTATATATATACATTTTTAAAAAACATTTTTTGTTTCGCTACCTGTCCGCACTGGGTAGCTTCCCGTTAGCTCAGTTTGGTGCCGCGACCCGGTCCGCGAACCGGTAAACGTTCCGTTAGCGCAACTGCCGCGTTAGAAAACAACATCGTGACGCGTCGCGTAAGCGCGACGTATCGCGTTGCCGCGTAATGCGTCTTATGACGTGCCGCGTTAGCGCACCCGGAAGTGTTCCGGAGTGCGAACCGAGGCGCGAAGCGCAGCTCCCCGGAAGCGATCCGGGGCGCGTCACGTAAGCGCGACGTATCGCGTTGCCGCGTAATGCATCTTATGACGCGCCGCGTTAGCGCACCCGGAAGTGCTCCGGAGCGCGAACCGAGGCGCGAAGCGCAGCTCCCTGGAAGCGATCAGGGGCGCGGCGCGGAGCGCGTAACGTAAGCGTAACAGGTCATGTGACTTGTTAATAAAACTTTTCATTGGTTCATTTCACTTTTGGTTTCCTAATGATGTAAGGCTAGCTCATGTGACCTAAAAATAACACTTTTCATTGGTTTAGAACTATTTTTTTTCCAAAATGATGAAAGCCCCCACCTTTTTTCTCACTCTGACTTTCAACTTTGTGAGAGGAAGACCTATTTTGCTTACTAAAAAATGGCTTCAGTAGTAGCTGCAGCTGGTGGACCCCCACCACCACCACAACCACCTAGGAAGGAAGGACCACCTGCACAGTTCCTTCCCAACCAAGAGGAGGAAGAGGACAAAGAAGAGGAAGAGGAAGTACAGCCAAGACAGTTTTTACGTGAGGAGCCCCGGATATCTCACCACAAAGATAGTTTTATTTGGCAGTTTTTTCTTTTCCTCAAGGCCAAAAAAAAGTGAATGCTCGCCACGTGACATGCCTCATATGTAAAGATGTTTTATCTAGAGGCACAGATAAAAAGTATAGTGACGGCAACTATACTATGCACCGTCATATGCAGAGGTGGCATCCACTGAATTACAGTGTTGCAGAGATGCGTCACCTCCAAGACAACCCACCAACTCCTGTGGCCAGTACATCGGCACAGGTAACTCTGTCGGGGCCAGAGGCGCGGGAAACAGTGCCAAACATTCAACAGAATTTTGTGCACATGAAGATAGTGTGCCTTTATTGTGGTAACCTACTCTCATGTGCAAATATGAGTATCAATTTGATAAACAGAGCATTTGAAAACCACAAGTGCTCAAAACGCCCCAAAAAATAAAAACATTTTTGCTCCTGTTGAGCCCTTTCTAATGCCTGTTTTTCGTTGTTCCCCCTCAAAAAAAAACCAAAAAAATATAAAACCGTTCAAAAAATACAAAAAAAGTAAAAAATTGTTCAGAAAAAAAAAAAATATATAAAACAACAAAAATAATTAAAAAAAAGTTCTTTTCAGAACTACCTCCCCTTTATAAAAAAATTGCTAGAATGTTTAGCACTCTGGCAACCTCTATTTCTTTTGGTTCGCTTCCCGGTTGGCTCGCCGGTACGCGAACCGGGAGCGAACCAAAAAAAAAATTAAAAAAAAAAGAAGAGTAAGTATAAGGGAAGGAAACAGAGAGTAATGTTAAAAGAAAGACAGCTATAGGGAGTAACACAGAGATACTGTTTAATAGATCTATTTACCGAAGAAAAGATGGAAGAGGGTATAATTGTGAAAAACAAAATAGATAGGGAAGTGGAAGAAAAAAAGGAGAGTAGAAGAATAATAAACAAGAGTTTCTTAGAGAATGTGAGTGAATGTTCTAAATAAGATTAAAACATGTGGAATAACAGAGAGAAAAAACAGAAAGCAGAAAAGAAGAAGTAACAGAAAAGGAATGATTGAAACAGCAAAGAAATGTAAATAACATAGGGGCATATTATCAACATAGGTGATAAAATTATCGCTGCTTTTATCGGCAGAAAACTGCCGCTAAAGCCGCTTTTGCAGCAGTTTTCTGCCAATAATGACTGCTTTTATCGGCAGAAATCTGCCGCTAAAGCCTCTTTTGCGGCAGAAAACTGCCGCTAAAGCCGCTTTTGCGGCAGTTTTCTGCCAATAAAAGCAGCGATAATTTTATTGCCTGTGTTGATAATATGCCCCTTAGTGTGCTTGAACAGGGAGAAAGCATAATGAACTATTAGTGAAAGAGTGATGAGTCAGAGACAGTGAGAGTAATAGAGACGGAGTGAGTGAACATGAGTGAGGAACTATGAGAAGAGAGGGACTGAGAAAAGGAGTGGAAGGAGTAGAGTAAGTAAGTGATAGAGAAAGGAATGAGAGAAGTAGCAAAGGCAGGAAACTGAGGGATAAAGAAATGAAGCAGTGGAACTAATAGAAGTTAAATGTGATAGAAATGTAACGAAAAGAGTACAAAACATTTACCTTATAATTGTCGTTAACTTAGTCACTTGTTATTTTTATACTTTCAATCTGTGAAAGAAAGAACAAAAATTTGAAAAATATTAAAACATGTATTTAAAACATTAGAAAAGACAAGGGAAAAGATTGAAGGACAAACAGTTTTTCAACAACTTTGACACTTACAGAAGCCTCTGCTTCTCCATGCCCCCTACACAGTCCTAAATATATACATTTTAAACTAACAGTATCTTGTTACAGATGAAGTGACGCCTATCTTGTAACATGGTGCATCTTTTGCATCACTGCTGCATCACATAAGTGATGCAACAGCGGCACAAAAGAGGCGCATGGCCATCATAAATCTGCCCCTAACATTTTAAATGATTGATTCAGGATGCCGATAAGGTGTGGCCTATCCAGGGGTTTGTTTGAGGTGAGGCCTACACAGGGTTACAGATGAAATTTAGACTTGTTGAAGAGTACAGAGGAGATAATACATGTCCATGCATACCAATGAAGTGAGTCATGTCCACTGCACTCTTTAACAAATGTCAGACCTCCTCTGTCTCCTGGAACAGGCCTAAACCTCATCTACACAATGTGATGCGTAATGTTAGGAAACACAGGTAATGTAATTGAAAAACGTGCCATTTTTTTTGCTCATTCCACAATCACATCACCTGTGTTTCCTTTGCTTAGGTATCTCATTGTGCAGATGTAGTCTATCATATGCACTCTTTAACAAAGGCCAGACCTCCTCTGTCTCCCTGGACAGGCCTAAACCTGATCTGCACAATGTGATTCGTAATGTTAGGAAACACAGGTGATGTAATTGAAAAAAGTGCAATTTCTTTTGCTCATTTCACAATCACATCACTTGTGTTTCCTTTGCTTAGGTATCTCATTGTGCAGATGTAGTCCAGCATATGAAAGAGTACGCAGAAGTGCAGCACTGCATGCAACAACTTTGACACTTACTGAAGCCTCAGCTTCTGCATGCCCCCTACACAGTCCTAATTATATACATTTTAAACTGACAGTATCTTGTTGGAGATGAAGTGAGGCCTATCTTGCAACATGGTGCATCTTTTACACTGCTGCTGCGTCACAAAAGTGACGGAACAGCGGCGCAAAAGAGGCGCATGGCCATCATAAATCTGCCCTTAACATTTTAAATGATTGTTTCTAGATGCTGATAAGGTGTGGCCTATCCAAAGATTTGTTTCAGGTGAGTCCTACTCAGGGTTGCAGATGAAATTTAGGCTTGTTGAAGAGTACAGAGAAGATAATACATGTGCAGGCCTACCAACGAAGTGAGTCATGTCCACTGCACTCTTGAACAAATGTCATACCTCCTCTGTCTCCTGGAACAGGCCTAAACCTCATCTACACAATGTGATGCGTAATGTTAGGAAACACAGGTAATGTAATTGAAAAACGTGCAATTTTTTTTGCTCATTCCACAATCACATCACCTGTGTTTCCTTTGCTTAGGTATCTCATTGTGCAGATGTAGTCTATCATATGAAAGACTACGCAGAATGTGAGCACTGTATGCAACAACTTTGACACTTACAGAAGCCTCAGCTTCTCCATGGCTCCTACACAGTTCTAAATGTATATCATAAATACAAAAAGTACAGAATTAATTATACATGTTAAATGGTTTATTTTTGCTGTTCTCAGAATTTATCAAATTTCACTAAAAACAGTGACTTGAAGGTATTCATCATATAACAGCGGGGAAAAAAAACCACAATCAAAATGATTGTGTTTAAAAAACCCATATAACATAACCAATCAGAAATCAGAACTCCTGAAAAGTAACTTACTTTCCATGACGTCGAAGGATATCCTATGAACAGCTTACACTCTGTTGTGCTGTTATTATTTTGAGCCCGCCACTTTCTGAAAGAAAAGCTCCATCGTTTTGACAAATATGTTACATACAATAAATGACTTCTCGCTCTCTACCGCACTTTTCCACAAGGCCAAATCGTGTAAGAGCCATTTATAACTCTTGGAATTCTTCTAAGCAAATCCCGTCATTTTGTATTTCCGCAACTTTCAGAAAGAAAACGTTCAAGATCACTTTCACAATCCTGTACTAGTAATATCTCACCCTTCTTGCTCACTCATGTTCCACATTTCCTATGACACTGATACTGCTTACTATGAGGCACATTACACTACCTCTATGACTACTACAATTATTTAATTCTCTTGATTACAGTGGATGTTGTCAAAGGACCATCATGTCATATAATAGCTGCAGTTAGAAATGTTCTTCCTAAAATCAACAACTGTGTAGCCACAACATTTGTAATTGAAGTTGAAAACTTATTTTCATCAGGTTTATATAGTTGGAATTTTTAAATGACATTATAACCAAAAGTTTGTTCAAAATATGTCGACAGCATTGCAGACTTACATTACCTCTACTCCATGTTTTGATTGGCTGCTTGAATTAGCTTATTAAAAGAAACAGTTTTTCTGAACTCATTCAAAGTGCAGTTATTTTTCCATGACATCAAGTGTTATGGTAAGAACACCGTTTGCTTTGGGAAATACTCTGTTGTCCTTTAACTAATCCGTGCCCACCACTTTCTGTAAGAAAACCTTTTTTTTTCGGTAACTACTTAAAACTCAAAAATAAATTTTGACTCTGTACTACACTTATCCTCAAGGCCAAATAGTGTAGGAGCCATTAGAACCTCTTGAAATTCCTCAGAGCAAATCCCAAGATTCTTTCCCTAAAATTTTGGTTGTAAAAACAACAGGTAAGAATTTTTAAGGTCAAAAGGCAATTATTTTTTTTAAGTTAAAACAGAATCATTGCAGAATGACCAGCCGTTTCTAGACTTCAAATAAGCTGTGTAATGTCCTGATGTTGTTGAAGGACCGTCATGATATATAATTGCTGCAGTTACAAAAGTCCTTCCTGATATTGACAACTGCGAAGCCACAACATTTTTAATTAAAGTTGTCAATTTTGTTCCATCAGGCCTACATCGTTGGAACATTAAAATGACATACTGGCCATATGTTCGTATAAATAATGTGGACAACATTTCAGACTTACATTGGCTACACTCCATGTTGTGATCAGCTGCTTTTACTAGCTTATTAAAGGACACTGATTTACTGTCTGGCAAAGTTAAATATATAAATCTTTCTGAGACTACACTAGTAGTACTTGATACCCTACAGTTCTCGCAGACATGCTGCCATTGATAAGAAAGCCCAAACAGGTGATCTACATCTACACCTTGATCTTGCAATACATCAAACATATACATTAAAAACTCCTGACAATCTTGCTGAATATTTTGAGAGAATTGCGTTTGACCTGAACACTTGTCTAACAGATTTCGAATTTCAGACACACTTTCTATTTTTGTTCTATCAGTGCTACATTTCTCTAACACAGAATTCAGCAAGCAGCAAAAACTTTGATCCGAATTGATCACAATCTGTTGTTTTAAAGTTTCTAGAGAAAAGACAACATTAACCACTACATTAGCATAGCAGTTGACACCAGAACTGTTTTCAAATTGAAAACCAACAACATCTTCAACAGAATCCATTTTTTTTCTGCTTATAATTTCAGGTTCATCGACTTTTCGTCTTTTTGCTACAACCTCCCTACTATTGGTCACATTTCTTCGTTTACGGCCTACCACACGTTTCTCAAACAAAGGATATTGAGGCAAATGTGGCGCATACTCTCTTCTTAACCTATTGTATTCCTTAACACAATCTAGATCCGCACAAATGTTTGTGACATCACACTCAATCAAGTACAATCCCGATAAAGTTCTGACTTGTGACAATGCCACATATGCCATACCCTCCTTGAACACAGAACTGCCAATATTCACCAATGCACTGTCTACACTTAAACCTTGCGATTTATGGATTGTCACCGCATATGCCAAGCAAACAGGAAACTGCTTACGGCGAACATATAAGTCTTTTACAAGCAAAAACCTAGCAGAGCAACGACCAATTAGCTGTACTTCCTCAATGCCATCAAATTTAATTTTTAAAAATTCAATTCCATCTCTATTTCTGTATTTCAAAAAATCAACAACATTACCCATTGATCCATTTACCAGACCTCTTTCAACATGTAAATTCCTTCTTAAAATTATACGGCAATTTAAGCACACATTCAGAGTCTTTTCAAAACCTGCAGTTTTAGATATAGTCTTCTCTAATGAATCCAATTTTGATTTCAAATTCTCAGACAAAATAATTGTTGATCCCATATGCTCTACTCTGTCAATAGCTTCCAGTTTCACAATCTCTTGGTTTTCTAAGTGCAACATTTTGTTTTTGATGATGGCACATTCTGCAAGAGTTGGCATCAAACATATTCCAGATTTCTTCTCAGTAATTTTCTGAAAAATATTCTCAGGCACAACGTCTTGTTCTGGATACAAATTTGACAGTAATCGTGCATGTAAAGCTTCTTTCCCATGCTCGGTCACTTTTCCGATTCTAACATCTTGTAGAATATTCTTGTAATCTTCATCCTTCGCCTGACGCATATTTTCACGCAGTTCAGCATAATTGAAGTTTAACCATATATTGACGTTGCCAATGCTCCCTAGGCACTTCCTGGTATCTTCATGCGTGAGCATTTTGAACACAGGTTGTCCTTTCACTGGTGTCAGCTGCAGAAATCACCGAAAACAATGATGTGTTTGCCACCAAATAACACATCATACTCTGTTTTGAGAACTTCTTGCATTCTCAAATGCACAAAGGCAAGCATGACATTGGAAACCATGCTTACTTCGTCAATGATAAGAAGTTTCATTTTCCTCAAGACTCTTGAAACTTCACAACAAGCATCTCCAGATAACTTGTGGTATTGTAATTTGTTATCATGCCCCACTGGCAGCATCAGTAGACGATGCAAAGTAATACCTTTAATGTTATGTGCTGCCAGTCCAGTTGGAGCGGTGACAACACAAGACAGCGATGACTCAGTCCTTTTCTGCAAATAACTTGAAATAGCTTTAATGAGGAAACTTTTTCCAGTTCCCGCTTCTCCACTCACGTACAGTCGGACAGGCTTCAACGACGTACATGAGCACTCTTTCTTCTCATGACTTAATCCATGATCAATTTGGTTGGTAAGTTCGTCATATATTTTCCTCTGCTCAACGTTGAGTTGTCTTTCCAAGTCTTCTAAGTTAACCGCATCCTCCTGAGCATGTTCCATGGCTCTTTCCACTTCAATCATGGCAGTGGCAGCTTCATTTTCGATAACTGGTCCTCCTAGTGGATCCTGACTCAATAAAACAGAACTCTGACTGTCCTGAGAACTGTCTCTAGCAATCTCGGCTGCAATTGTTGCTTCCTGCTCGATTTCCGCATTCAACATTTCTAGATATTTGGGAAAAACAGGACATTCTATGGTCTCCTTGGCGGCATTGAAAGAGTCTTCGTAACAGAGGAAATCTCCAAGCAGTTCCTCTTCTGCACGCCAAGGCTTGAAAAGTTGCAAAAGTGCTAAATAGAAAAACTCTTTTTTTTCAGGAGATTCGCCACTCAATTTTCGATGGTTTACCAAGTGGCATTTTCTTTGCTTGACCAGACATCCCTCACTTCCAATTACAGCATACACTCCTTTATCAATATCTTCTTTGATGTTCCTCTTGAATATGTAATTTTGTAGAACCTCATACAGACAAACATTCTCGAGGTGACTGCTTCGATTTGGATAATATGTATCCAACATGTTGGTCTTCAAAATATCGGTACTGTTTGGCTCCTTTTCCGCCAAATACTCAATTTCCTGCACAGGTTTCAGAACTCGATTACGCGTTGCAGCAAGACCAAGACTCGCCCAAACGATACTCCTGGATTTGGCATAGAGACTTGCTGAAGACAACCGGTCAGAACATTCATAAGCTCCGATTTCTCGATGTGACAACATCTTCAGACTGAAACTGTACAACTTCTTACTGAGGCTCTTTTCATGGGAAATGTCCTCCCACATATCCTTCAATTCTGTCTTTTCTTTTTTGGTGATGTAAGATGTCACATACCGAGCCACAGCCATACAGTTATCAGCCACAAACTGTATATCCATGTTAGCATTCCACATGGACAAAATCACTGGGTTGTAGTCGTTGATGTACTTGGACTCTTCGTTCCTTTTCAAATTGTATGTGTTTTTAGGTGATTTCTTCATCACATTATGTCGCAGCGAAGACATCAAACTGTTCACTCTTCCTTTAGAAATCACCGGTCGCGGAAAGGCGAAACGACATTTGGTGTAGGACTTGTCCTTGTTTCTGAATTTACGACGACAGTACTTTCCACAACGATGGCTTTGGAAGCGTAAAACTTGTTCTCTTAGGATTTTGTCTTCCTTTGCGTTTGGAACAGCACATGTAGAATACTGTTCTATGAAACTCATCACTAAGTCTTCTGGATCTGTTCCAAATTTAGGTGCATCCTTGATCCACAGCAGCATATGTATATGAGGAGCACCTCTTGCTTGGTACTCCTTTCTCCAGAAGAAATCCAACACCTCTCCAAGAGATGGATTTTTTTTGTTCATGATGAAAGACATCATAGCTTCAAATCTATGATTGAAGTACCTGCATACATTCACTGGATCCAAAGAGCACAGTTCTCTGGGTGTCTTGAATTCGATATTTTCAATGTTTCCATTTGCCTCTCGTAGAAATTCAAGTAAGTCTTCCCAGCCATACTCGGCACAGCTGAGAGTGAGGTACCATGTGGGAGTTCCTAAGTTCCTCAGCATACATTTTAAATCACCATGACGACTGTACTAGTACTCATTAGTACCACGCTGACACGCCATGAGATTAATCAGGTGAGAATCCAAAATACTGTCTTGCACATTGACTTTATCCATAAAGTCACTTGCCGAGATGTTTTGCATCTGTACACCACTTTTCAAGATGTGGTTCACTGCATATGACAGTCCAGACAGATCGCTTTCAAACAGGAGATGAAACAAATAGGGAATGCATTGTCGAAACCTAGGATCTTCTGCATACAATCGTAAAGTCCGGTATTCAGAAGCAGGAATTTGATGAGGTCGCTCATCATATCTTCCTCCTTGACCTGTTGGAAATAGCTGTGGGAAACACCGAGCTTCCAAACTTTCCTCCCAAACACTAATGGGACTCGCTTTGGCTTGTTTCATTTGAAACAACTCAATAGCATTCCCCATGACTTCATTGGAATGCAAAGGATGAACACTATAATGTTCATATATTTCTTCACTTTTAGAGGGTTCTACTTTCTCAATTTGACCAGCACACAAATCGCTATCCTCTTCTTCACTTACTTCCTCTTCTGCAACATATATATTCTTATAGTACTTATTGTTTTTTTTCAAATACAATGTTGCCTTTTTGACTTTCCTAACATCCACTAAATCTTGCCATATTTTCTTACTCTTTGTCGGAACCCCATTAACTAAGATAACCAGAGGTTCCTTTTCCACTTTTTCTACTCCAATTGTATTAATGTTTTTCTTCAAATCTAGAGCCAAATAAACAACTCTTCCCCTTAATCCTCTCTGTAAATCTGATGGAGGCAATTTCCCTGTCTTTGGCTCCATTCTTACAATAGCCTGAAAGGGATGGATACTTTGAATCAAAATAGATTCATAAGTATTTAAATCCTTCAATTCAGAAGGAATCTCAACCAATTCCAGATTATTATGAACCGCTCTAGCAGGCATCCGGTTTTGATTTAATTTGTTACAACAATAAGTACACACACGTTGATCCAATCCCAAATCAAAACAATTTTCTACCATCAAGTATGTTGCGAAATCCTTCCATTCACTATTATTTTCCCTTTCACTTTTCGCATATAAATCCACTAACTTAGTCTGATTCTTATAATAAGTGCGTCGACAACACACACAAGTGAAATTAGGCCTCTCACTTGATTTCACCTGAAACGTGGCAATTTCCTTCTGAAAATTATCTGTACTGGAAACCTGTACACTATCTTCCACATTACCCTCTTCTTCTGGGTCAATTTCAACATTCTCCTCTTTACTTGCACAGTAACAAAACTCAATTCCTTCACAAATATTCTTCACATCTATTTCAGAACCATGCAAAAGAGCAGTGCATAATTGTTTAAGCATAATGCTGGACGCTTAGCATAATACAACATTCTAACTAATTTCCTCACTTTATTATGATGCACTGCTAGCATCCTGAAATGATGAAAAACACTCTGGCATACTCTCCTGGAAAGACAAGCCAGTGAATGACCATGCAAACCTGTCACTTCTCTCACTCTGCAAGGATCTAATTCTTGCAACAACTTCATTTTCTGTTTTAAACTTTTCTTATTAAATGTCCGTACAAAATCACAAAGCAAATTGATGGAATCCTGTCGCACACTGCAAATACTACTACACTTCCAGATATGCACTGGTCCCTTAGGACGTCTTCCTAAAACCTCATTACCTAACACCTCTTCTGCCTCTGTTGTCACAAGTTTTTCTTTTTCAACTGGACAACCATCTTTCACCTCATAAGCTCGACCACTGGTGTCAACTGCATGCACCAAATCATTATCCTGGAAATAACTCTCCTCATTAAAAAATGCCTCACAACTTGAACTATGCATCCATTCTCCTGAAAAAACTTCACAAAAATTACTACGATTAACTGTTCTCTTCCATCTACTATTTCTTTTGAAATCATAAATTGCCTTGTTTAGCTTCCTAATTCTATTGATTATCAAAATAAATAACTTTCGCTTAATTTCAAATGCCTGATCAATAACTTTATCAACTTTTTTTTTTCTCTTATAAAAAACCACTTTCTGTTGACCTTTCTTAATATTTTTTAACAAATTGCCAATTATCCTGTTGCGGAACATTCGTCTACGAATGTCCCTAAACTGATTTTTCCTTCTACTACCATGCACAGAGTTATCTCCTGCTCTAGCAGTAACATTTTTCATTGGCCTTTCCTTTCCGTTTAAATTGGTTCTCTTTTTCTGGACTAAAACATTTTCTGTAGTACTACTTTTTTTTCTACAAATGTTTCTTATGAATGATTTCGTTGTCTTACCCGGAGCTTTCTTGGTGACTTGACGAGTTTTTATTGTAGAGGACTGCTGCAAGAATTTATTAAGCTGCTGTCTTTGACGTTTTGTAGCCTTTCGGTTTCGTTCTTTAGATGGCATTATGTCCTTTTGAAATGATCTGCAGTTGAATCTGTGGTAAAATAAATATAATTAAAAATGTTATTAACCACTATTAGCAAACAGTAAATCAATAACAGTCGTCAAAAATTTAACACACTACTTGTCATTTTTACATAGAATAATTTTTAGTGCATTGGCAAATTTAGTAGTCACAAATAGTAGCAAAGAAATGGAATGCTTCTACATTTGACCTGTGCTGTTTTATATGTGAATCTGAACTAATTTTATGAGCATATTTGACTATTTTATTAAAGACACTACACACAACCTGTTTTTGAAGTTGTGTTTAATTTTAAATGAAACAGTTTACATGTTTACTTTTTATTTCCAGTAACTTTTAAAAATAGATTTTATAGTTCCATAGGCTCAAGCAGGTCAGCTTCCCACCCTATGTCATACAATTCTGACAAATCGGCATCCTCATCATGTTCTTCATCATCCTCAGGATTTAAATCATCCAAGGGATCTACTTCCACTGATGTTTCAATGACAAGTTCAATGATAAGATCGAGATCAACGGATTGCTCATTATCACTCATGGTTGATGTTGTTGTTATCTTTAAAGAAAGAGAACAACAATGAGATGTTGCAGAGTAAGAGACAAATCTCAGAGACTATAATAGTAAAATTGTTTAACAAGAGTAACATTTTGCAGCTATTATTTAGCCATGTCCAGCGATGCTGAGGAGGTGAGGCCTATGTCCAAGTTTTCAGTGAACAGGACTCATCTCTTCTTAACCTTGGATAAGCCTCACCGACTCTGTGTCCCCTGCTCATACTTAAATGTAAAGGGGCAGATTTATGTTAACTGGCGCATCCCCAGGGATGCACCAGTTAACGTGCACCGCTGCTCTGCCACCCATGGTGTGCCGCATTTACAATGTGGAGCACCATTGAGCAAAAACAGCACAGATGCGTCACGCATCTGTGCCGCAAAAGCGGCACATTGCAGGAATCACGTCGTAAGCGCGACATGTCTACTGCAATGCACAGGGACAAGCCACACATTGCATGGTGCATCACTCCTTATGCCTGTTTCAAACAGGCGTAAGGATTTGATTCAGCAATGCCATAAAGCTGACTCAGTGAAATCTTCTAAATTTCACTGTGTTAGTTTTACAGGGCTTTCATGCAAATGAATGCCCACCCTGCAACAAAACGCCTATATGAAACCTGACGCAGGTTTCATGTGGCACAGGACTTTACACCGTGACACATCTGCCTAGATGCATCAAGTTGTAAATATGTCGCAACATAGCGCATCTTTTGCGCCGCCGCTGCGTCACAAAAGTGACGCACAGCGGCACAAAAGAGGCACACGGCTATCATAAATCTGTCCCTAACATTTTAAATGATTGATTCAGGATGACGATAAGGTGTGGCCTATCCAGTGGTTTGTTTGAGGTGAGGCCTACTCAGGGTTGCAGATGAAATTTAGGCTTGTTGAAGAATACAGAGGAGATAATACATGTGCAGGCCTACCAATGAAGTGAGTCATGTCCACTGCACTCTTGAACAAAGGTCAGACCTCTTCTGTGTCCGTGAACAGGCCTAAACCTCATCTGCACAATGTGATTCGTAAAGTTAGGAAACACAGGTGATGTAATTGAAAAATTTGGAATTTCTTTTCCTCATTTCACAATCACATCACCTGTGTTTCCTTTGCTTAGGTATCTCATTGTGCAGATGGAGTCTAGCATATCAAAGAGTACACAGAAGTTGAGCACTGTATACAACAATTTTGACATTTACAGAAGATTCAGCTTCTCCATGCCCCCTACAAAGTCCTAAATGTTTACAGTTTAAACTGACGGTATCTTGTTGGAGATGAAGTGTGGCCTGTCTTGCAACATGGTGCATCTTTTGCATCACTGCTGCATTGGTTTCATGTGGCACAGGACTTTACAGCATGACACATCTGCCTAGATGCATCAGGTTGTAAATATGTCGCAACATAGCAAATCTTTTGCACCGCCGCTGCGTCACAAAAGTGACGCACAGCGGCGCAAAAGAGGCACACACCTATCATAAATCTGTCCCTAACATTTTAAATGATTGATTCAGGATGACAATAAGGTGTGGCCTATCCAGAGGTTTGTTTGAGGTGAGGCCTACTCAGGGTTGCAGATGAAATTTAGGCTTGTTGAAGAGTACAGAGGAGATAATACATGTGCAGGCCTACCAATGAAGTGAGTCATGTCCATTTCACTCTTGAACAAAGGCCAGACCTCTTCTGTGTCTGTGGACAGGCCTAAACCTTATCTGCACAATGTCATTCGTAAAGTTAGGAAACACAGGTGATGTAATTGAAAAATGTGGAATTTCTTTTCCTCATTTCACAATCACATCACCTGTGTTTCCTTTGCTTAGGTATCTCATTGTGCAGATGGAGTCTAGCATATCAAAGAGTACACAGAAGTTGAGCACTGTATACAACAATTTTGACATTTACAGAAGATTCAGCTTCTCCATGCCCCCTACAAAGTCCTAAATGTTTACAGTTTAAACTGACGGTATCTTGTTGGAGATGAAGTGTGGCCTGTCTTGCAACATGGTGCATCTTTTGCATCACTGCTGCATCGGTTTCATGTGGCACAGGACTTTACAGCATGACACATCTGCCTAGATGCATCAAGTTGTAAATATGTCGCAACATAGCAAATCTTTTGCACCGCCGCTGCGTCACAAAAGTGACGCACAGCGGCGCAAAAGAGGCACACACCTATCATAAATCTGTCCCTAACATTTTAAATGATTGATTCAGGATGACGATAAGGTGTGGCCTATCCAGAGGTTTGTTTGAGGTGAGGCCTACTCAGGGTTGCAGATGAAATTTAGGCTTGTTGAAGAGTACAGAGGAGATAATACATGTGCAGGCCTACCAATGAAGTGAGTCATGTCCACTTCAGGTTTCAGGTTTTTAATGTCTTTATTTCGATAATAAAATAATAAAAGACACATTTAAAAAAACAAATACGAAATACGAAATATTTCGACCGTAATACAATAAGTTGAAAGTTAAAACATTAAACATGTTATTACACTTAAGTCACAGCTAAAACAAATTATTAAACCATCAGAATATGCAAAGACATAATTACATCTGAACCTAAAAAATAAACTACGCTAACACATTTTAAAAGTGCCGGATTATTGAGCTCTAGCCCAAAGCAGTTTAGTGAGAGTTCTTTCTTGCCCTTATTGCCCACGCCCAGCCCAAAAATTTGGCCAAGCATACCACGACAGTTTCCGAGGTATTAGTTTTCAAAACCCATATTGCTTCTGAAGACCTTTTACAGGGTAGGCGCTGAAACAGGGGTTTTAGCCATGTAGTGCGAGGTTCTAAATACTGCGGGCAAACAAACAATAGGTGACCCTCTGTTTCTTTTTGACCATGGCACCAGTAACAAGAACTTGATGATGTTTTCCCCCAAGATGAAGTAAATGAATTCAGCGGTAGGGCTCCTACTCGAAACTGATGATATAGTTTCTTGTCCAGTGATCGAGTGATGATGTCCCAGTAGGTCTCCCGGGAAGAGTCCTGCTTGAAGCATAGGAATCTCCCTGTTAGACTACCAGCACTGGAAGCAATTACCAGGGATTGACGCCTTGAGGCCCAAAATAATTCTTTGAATTCTTTTTTAGAGGGGAAAGTGTTGGTACTGGGAGATACCCACAGATCATTTAGCCCCATATCTTGTAAGCTCTTTTTCACTGATTGAAGCCATGGTATTCTTTCTGAACCCCCCATCGCCCTCACATCTGCTAGCTCTTTTGCAAATAGTGTAAGATCCGGCGAGGTCCACAAACGCCTCCAAAGAGCCACTACTCTGAATTTTGCCATATCGTTAATGGGGAGGCTTCCCATATCATGGCAGAGAGGTATCGAGGGAGAGGATTGTGGTAACCCTACCAGGTTCCGGAGGAATTTACACTGGATTTTGTAGAGGCTTGACAAATCCATGAATCCCCATAAATCAGCCCCATAAAGTATAGCAGCATTTATTTTGGAATCATAAATTTTCATTGCAGGGATGACCCGTTTAGTTATTGATCTCTTCTGCTCACGCAATAGACAGCCCGTCACTTGGGCAAATTTTAGCTGTTGGGCCGCAATTTGCTCTTTCCATGACAAACGTCATGTCCACTTCACTCTTGAACAAAGGCCAGACCTCTTCTGTGTCTGTGGACAGGCCTAAACCTCATCTGCACAATGTCATTCGTAAAGTTAGGAAACACAGGTGATGTAATTGAAAAATGTGGAATTTCTTTTCCTCATTTCACAATCACATCACCTGTGTTTCCTTTGCTTAGGTATCTCATTGTGCAGATGGAGTCTAGCATATCAAAGAGTACACAGAAGTTGAGCACTGTATACAACAATTTTGACATTTACAGAAGATTCAGCTTCTCCATGCCCCCTACACAGTCCTAAATGTTTACAATTTAAACTGACGGTATCTTGTTTGAGATGAAGTGAGGCCTGTCTTGCAACATGGTGCATCTTTTGCATCACTGCTGCATCGGTTTCATGTGGCACAGGACTTTACAGCATGACACATCTGCCTAGATGCATCAAGTTGTAAATATGTCGCCACATAGCAAATCTTTTGCACCGCCGCTGCGTCACAAAAGTGACGCACAGTGGCGCAAAAGAGGCACACGGCTATCATAAATCTGTCCCTAACATTTTAAATGATTGATTCAGGATGACGATAAGGTTTGGCCTATCCAGAGGTTTGTTTGAGGTGAGGCCTACTCAGGGTTGCAGATGAAATTTAGGCTTGTTGAAGAGTACAGAGGAGATAATACATGTGCAGGCCTACCAATGAAGTAAGTCATGTCCACTTCACTCTTGAACAAAGGCCAGACCTCTTCTGTGTCTGTGGACAGGCCTAAACCTCATCTGCACAATGTCATTCGTAAAGTTAGGAAACACAGGTGATGTAATTGAAAAATGTGGAATTTCTTTTGCTCATTTCACAATCACATCACCTGTGTTTCCTTTGCTTAGCTATCTCATTGTGCAGATGGAGTCTAGCATATCAAAGACTACGCAGAAGGTGAGCACTGTATGGAACATGGCTATGTAACTCAAAGAATCAAAATCTAAATTTGCCAAGCACAGATGGGGACGTATTTACAAAGACCTTGCACCACGGGGAAATGTCTTAAATTAAAATGGGAAAAATAACATCAAAGGGACTCAAAGGCCTTGTAAATATGCCCCAAGCAACCTATGAAACTCTAGCAGTACATATCAAGAAACCTAATTGATTTCAAAAAACGTTTTTAAACAAATGATGTGAAGCAATTATATACCTAAATTCATGGGGAAGTGACTTAAAATGCTCTAAGACACATGAAAGCGTTTTTTTAAGGCCCTTGCAACATTTTTGCGTCACTTTTAACATGGCTATGTAACTCAAAGAATGAAAATCTAAATTTGCCAAGCACACATGGGGGCGTATTTACAAGGACCTTCCACCACGGGGAAATGTCTTTAATTAAAATGGGAAAAATAACATCAAAGGGACTCAAATGCCTTTTAAATATACCCCAAGCAACCTATGAAACTCTAGCAGTACGTATCAAGAAACCTAATTGATTTCAAAAAACGTTTTTAAACACATCATGTACATCAATTATATACCTACATTCAAGGGGAAATGACTTAAAATGCCCTAAGACACATGAAAGCGTTTTTTTAAGGCCCTTGCACCATTTTTGCGTTACTTTTAACATGGCTATGTAACTCAAACAATCAAAATCTAAATTTTCCAAGCACACATGGGGGCGTATTTACAAGGACCTTGCACCACAAGGAAATGTCTTAAATTAAAAAATGGGAAAAATTACATCAAAGGAACTCAAAAGCCTTGTAAATATGCCCCAAGCAACCTATGAAACTCTAGCAGTACATATCAAGAAACCTAATTGATTTCAAAAAACGTTTTTAAACACATCATGTAAAGCAATTATTCAACCACATTCACGGGGAAGTGAGTTAAAATGCCCTAAGACACATGAAATGGCGTCAGTAGCGGACCGATGTGTGAATGGGGCAAAGGTAGCGCAAGAATATTTTCTGAAGAGGAGACACTACAAGGGGCTTAGATTCGGTTACCACCGAGGTGATGTCTAGCAAGTTGCCGCACTGGTGTGGCCATCCTACAATACTGCTCCGAATAACGGCGTGGGGTGCCCGAAGGGGGGGGGGGGAGGCGGCGTGAACGGGCCTTCCCAGGTGGAGGCTCGTCTGCTGTAGTGGGGCGCCCCTTTACCGTTTCAGTTGCCATTCAGCTGAGTTTCGGCTGCTCTTGATGCTACAGCGACAGGCGGCTGCAACAGGACTCTCAAAATGGCGGCCTGTTTTTTGGATTTGGCCTGGTCCACTAAAATGGCCCTGGGACACCTTAGAACTCGGACGCTCGATTTTTTTTTCCTTTCCTGTACATGCAAAAAAAGGTAAATGTCCGGTACGTTACACGCTTCATCTGCCACGATGAACTCTCCAGAGGAACCGAAAAAAAATATAGTTATGGTAACTATACCATGCATCGTCATATGGAGAGGTGGCACCAATTAATTATAGTGCTGCATAAAAGAGAGATTTGGAGGAGAACCCCTGACCTGCTAGTACATTCATCAAAGAAGTGGCACTGACAGCATCAGAGGCAAGGGAAACGGTCCCAAATATTTAGAAGAACTTTGGAAAGATTAAAATGACATGTTTAGATTGTGGCAAATTAATTTCATCTGGACAGATGAGTGTTACTCTAATAAATACAGCATATGAACATCATCATAGTCGATGGTTGGTAGAGACATTTTGACTATATCCTGGACCTGCCCGTCCTCGCCCAAAATGGCGCCGGAATAAATGGGACTCGTAACTCCTTGTTGTGTACTGGTTGCAGAACCTTGAAATCACGAGATACGTATGCAGTTTTGAAGCACATGGCGGGCGGGGACGAGAATTGATTGAATATTTCGACATCCCTATTGATATTAAGTTCTGATGTGTTATTGATTACTGTACTATTGAAAGTTCGAATTAACGTCACCCATGGTACTTGCCCGCAAATGTATATCTAGATAATTTTATTGTAACTGGCCCTGTCGTATTTTAATTATAAAATGTACGTCCACCGATTCCGTAACTGTTAGACACCTTAGTTCTTGCAACCTAATGGCCCGCCCGTTACGTTCCTCTACAGTGTAAATGTCTACTCATCATATACGATTACAGTTTGCTCCGTGGCCGGCCCACGTGGTTATAGGCTCGTATTTGTATAATGAAATTTTCACAATAAAGGTTTTTAAAAGAAAACATGGTAGTAGTATATACATTGGTAAAGTTTTTAATAATAGTCACTGTTTTAGAATCAGTAAAAGGCAAGTGAAATAAAGCAGACCAATTACATGAAGGGTAAAAGGTATAATTCGAAGGAACGCAGTAAAGATAAATGGTCAAGGGCTGTTGTGTTTTCTACTCCTGCAACATAAAGTGATCGATAAGAATCTCATATTCAGGCGTATCGGCGACTAAGACAGCAGGTCGACCCTCTTTTGCTCAACGGCTCCGTCATGGGACGAAGAAACGCTCTTTTTCTCGAAAAAAGAATATATTTTACTTGCAGGACAGTTGTAAATTTTCCGGGAAAGTACATTAGCCTGGAACATTATAACATATATTTAAGAAAAAATAATGTTCGGAAGTAATAAAAAGCGTAATTTTTAGGTCATATGACCAAGCCTTTCATCATTAGAATAAGAAAAGTAAAATGAACCACTGAAAAGTTTTATTAACAAGTCACATGACTTGTTATGCTTACGTTACGCGCTGCGCGCCCCGGATGACTTCCGGATGCGCTAACGCGGCGCGTCATATGACGCATTACGCGACAACGCAGGTCCAGAATATAGTCAAAATGTCTCCACCAACCAGCGGTTGGAACACAACCCCTTTCAGCAGGCTAAATAGTTCTGTTAAATGACAACAGAAGGGACAGGCAACAAGAACCATCAGTCAAAGAGGGGAGGGCTAGTTCTTCTCTACCGGGTTACATTGGGGCGCTACCGGAACTGATCGAATTGGTAGTCTACAGTGTTTCTGGATATTCAGACTGAAGCTGGGGTTAGCATGAGAGCAGCACCATTTCGTAGCTCCGTCGTGGCTATTCCGCAACCAATCATGGCAGCCGCTCTTTATCGTTATTTTGGGCGGGGTGGGTGGCGGAGCCAAGCTGTTTTGCAGCCATCATTGTGTGGAGTTCAGTTCATCTCACTAGTTTTGTTTTTGTCATGAGGGGTTGTTCCTAATGTTTCTATTTTAGCGAGGTCAAAAAGAGATCCCATTAGTGGCCTACTGATTTTGCTCGATTCCTTTTCTTTTTTTTTTACACGATTTTTCGTTATCTGCGAAGACTAAACAGAGTATTGCGACTCTGTGTTTGTTTGTAAATAGAGAATGAACCAAAGAGAACCAATTCTAAAACAGTAAATACTTGGATAACAATCAATCAAATGGAGAGAGAAGCAGGCACGACGTATTACAACGGGGGCAAAGGCCTGCGTTAACTACCCTTCACTATGTGCAAAGAGAGAGTACTCCTAATAGAAATGAGGGGGGGGGGCACCATTCAAAGCAGATCAGTGTGCATAAACACGAAAATGTTTTCACTTACCACGTACTTGACATTCGACAGCTTATGATATTTGCTATTAAAAAACCATTGAAATTCACTGAAAAAACCATAGGTTATAGACCATATATAGTTAGGAATTAGCATTTACAAAACCTTGAAAATTCACTGAAAAAACCATAGGTTATAGACCATATATAGTTAGGAATTAGCATTTAAAAAACCTTATTTTACTCACACAAAACCATTGAAATTCCATATATAGTTAGTTGCACTAACTATATATTGTGCACCCGCAATCCACTGCTGATCATGTCACATATTACATCATTCATGACATGGTCAGTGACATCACTGATGACATCACTGATGACATCTCAAATGACATTACTGATGAGATCACTGATGACGTCATCCAGTGACTGTGTGTTTCTGTAAAGTTTAAATATGTTTTACATATTGAAGAATGAGTAGATGTATAAGTGTCTGGACGAAGGATTTAGTAGGTGCATGAGTGAATGTATGAGTGAGTGATTAAATGTGTCTCACTGAGTGCATGGGTTAGTGACTAAACTGTCTTAATTTGTGCATCATTATGTCTGTTGTTTGTAAACTGCTGCATGTGTTGATCAGTAGCTATATGAGTAACTATATGGGTTATTGATTGATTGTACAAGTATTTGTATGGGAGACTGAGTGTGTGTGTGGCTGGCTGGGAGGTGTGTGACTCTGTGCAGATCAATGTGTACTTGTATCAATGATTGTATAAGAAAGTAAGTATGTGTTAGTATATGTTTGAAAATGTAAGGTGCTCTATGTTTAACTGTATAGACAAGAAAATGGAAGTGTGATTGATTCTTTACAGGACTGCCTAGGTGTGTGAGTAACTCCATGGATGAGTGGCAGAGTGTGAGTGTCTGTATAGGTGTATGAGTGCATATGATAGTGTTGTAAAGATGAGTGATTGTATGTATGAATGATTGTATGGGTGAATGAGTGAATGTGTGTGTAGACGTAGGAATCAGTGAGTACGTATGTAGTAACTAGTATTGGTGTGTCAATGGTTTCAAAAATTATACTCTGTATTTAACACTGGGTGAAACAGAGGTTATATTAAAATGTGAGGAGATGCATTGTATTGTCACATGAATGATATCATCAGTGATGTGGTCATTGATGTCAAATGAGATGTCATCAGTGATCTCATCAGTGATGTCATTTGAGATGTCATCAGTGATATCATCATTGATGTCACTGACCATGTCATGAATGATGTAATATGTGACATGATCAGCAGTGGATTGCGGGTGCGCGATATATAGTTAGTGCAACTAACTATATATGGAATTTCAATGGTTTTGTGTGAGTAAAATAAGGTTTTTTAAATGCTAATTCCTAACTATATATGGTCTATAACCTATAGTTTTTTCAGTGAATATATATATACATACATATATACACACACACACATATGCATTTATTTGGCTCACAGCATTCTTTAAACTAATATATTAATTTTACGTTTTACTTCAGGTTACACATATGTGTTGGTTATGTATATACTACTCAATGTTTACTTTTAAGTAATTTTTTTATATCTTTAAATTATTGTATTGTATAAATTGTTTGATATTTTCTTATATTCGAGAGAATATATATATTAGATATTGTTTACATTATTCATTAAAATGATTTATTTGTAATTACAAATTTAAATTTAAAGTTAAATTTCAAATACATTTCTTATGACAGTATATATATATATTACATTTTCGAAAGTTGTGTTTGTTCCCTCAGAGTTGTATGCCAGACTGGATAGCTTATGATCTACTGTTCCATCCATTCCTGAAACTCTGCCCATGGTCCCGCTACCAGTAACTCCATCAATCAATTCATTGATAATATGGATAACAGCATAAACCTTTCATATGATGTCAGATTAGGAAGTCATATGTGAGGTCACATGCAATGTCAACAATAATGAATTCCTTGGACGAAAAAGGTCGCACAGTTACCCTAATTAGCAAATGCAATTGCTTGTATACAGTTAGCATCAGTTTGGTCACAGTTTTAGGTCACAGTTGATATCGATAGGAGTTTTCAGTCATAGAATAAGTTTGACGCTGTTGCTATATAAGAATGCAAATTGTTTGGAACTGTTTCTGATACAGAATGCCTCTCACATTAAAATTCATAGCGCAGAACAGCTAAAAGAACAAAATAATGTCCACATATAAGAGTGCTCTGTAAACAGGGCCCAAGTCGGGGGGACGCGCGGGTAGACGGTGTCTACCCACTTTTTTCACAGGGTGGACGCCATCAACCTCTGGCACGAAGTTGGGCCTCATTAAAATATGTTGAACTTGTCCAGTTGTAATATTCAGAAACCGGGACAAATTCAGCAGCCCTTGCACATTGTCTGCTTTTGTTCTAAGCAGCAAGGGGGTTTCTTATTTCGGATTACAACTGGGCCCATAACAAAGGCCGAACTTAAGGGATTATCAGGCCTCCTTTTGTTGGAGTGTCCTGGCTGGGAGATCACACCTAGATGCAAATGCAATGGAGGAAAAACAAAGGCACACAGCTTGCTATTATACATTGATGATAACCCATTTACAGGATGTGTTACTTTTGACAGTGAGGGTTACAAGGTGTAGGAGTGGCATATCCTTCATAGCTCACTGTAGTATATTAGAAGGGTTAAAATTTGTGAACTGCAAGTAACAAAAGGATCTTGTGTTAAAAGCGATAACCCACTGGCCTCTGTACATAAAAAACAAATTTGTCATGGTACGTGACGTGCTTTGCAGGCGACATATTAACCCTCTTTGATATTTTGATTCAAAAGTAGGGATAGACAATATACAGATCGCTCAATAAATGTGTTAATCTCTAGAGTTATTTTACTGTGATCATCCCCTGAAATTTACTGGGCACACAAAGATCTCTGCAGCAGATGCCCAAACCCCAGTAGGATATTGTAAAATGCAGACTTTGCAGCCAATTAAGCAGAACAGATTTACTGCCACATTTCGCCTTGTTGCCAATTTCTTTGTGGTAGAGTTAAAAACATGAATGTATAAGTTGAGGCCGAAATTTTGCATCAGGGGAGTGTCTCTTTTTTGGCACAGCCCGATGCAAAATCTCATTTGTTAAAAATTGTAATGTGCTCAAATGTGCTCATGATAGACCAGCTAAACATATGTGTGAGGTCTTAAAATCTGATGTTGCATCTAGTGATGTCACTTCCTATGAAGTCACGGGTTGTGATGCAACTTCCTCTAATGCCACATGTGATGTCAGGCGCTGTGATTTCACGCTCCAGCCACGATGCTCATGCATACTGCCTAACGTAGTTAGTCCCTCCACTTCTTTTTTTAAGTATCATGCCGTGCCTCTAAAGGTATATGCAGGGCTCGAGTCGGGTTACCACGAGGGTGGACGGCGTCCCCCCACTTTATTTTACCGGAAGCTCGATAACTATAAACTGCAACTGAGTGCAAGTCACCTTTCGTGACGTCACTTTCTGTTGTGACGTCAGCATCCCCCCACTTCTTTTTTTAGGACTTGTGCCCTGGGTATATGTGCAGCTTTCACGTACAAAGGTAGCAAAAAATATATGTTATGGTGGCCGTGCATAAAGGTGACGGAAGGGCCAGCCTGAAAATAGCACCAGGACACAAGCGAAAGAACCACGCAGCCAGCCCCAAAGAAAGCAGTTGTGACCACGTGGTAGCTGACTTCCGCGTGAGAGAGATGAAATACTGCAGCTGAGTCTGGCATGAATGACAGAAATAGCCCTGGAAAGTCACAATTATTCCGTGGCCTCTCCTGCAGAGCCACAGGGGGCCGGCAAAATGACATCTGTGAGACAATCTCAGCAAAGGTAAACGCAGTGGCCCACAGCAGGGGAACCGCAGAGAGCTTATGAAAAGCACAGGCATCTTTACAAGAGATGGGCTCGTGAGAAATGTTCTGGAGGCAGCGCGCACGTCAGTCACGCGCGGAGGGCGCGCTTTTGAAACTTGAAAAAGTGACAGACATGAAAAATGTGGCTCTACACATGGTGCATGTTGTCAAAATATCTGTGCAGGTGAGTGCAATTAGGGCTAGCGTTGAAAAATATTTCAAGGCGAGAGCATTGTTAGAGTGTACGTGATGAACGACGTGACTTAGATTTTGTATGGTATGTAAACACACATCGCGCAGATGAGCACTGTGTGTTTGCACCGTGCCGCTAGAAAGTGACAGCGATTTTACAGTGCACATCTTTTAAAACGAATTAATGGAGCACAAGTCATGACCCATAAACGTCAGGACCCATAAAACACAATTTAGGACGCAACCTATATAATTCAGGAGACAAATAAGGGAATCGGGGGTTGTTCGGGTTATTAGCCTTAAGTTTAAGTTAGAGACCCAAAACAAATGTAATGTGCATTCACAGAATTCGGATTAGCAGACTTTTTCCATCACACAATGAGTTGCTTAAATATATTGGCTAGTGTGGTGGAATCTCCTCATTCACACATCTAGTGTTGGGGGGATTTTGCGGGTATTACGGGATAAACTACATTCAGGAGTGAGGGAGAGCCTCCAATCTCATAAAATTGTGCATGTTCACCAACTAACTGCATGCAATTTACCACCCTGGAACTGAATGCATATGTAACCCTGTAAACGGGGAAACAACCTTTACAATGCAACTTTTACAACGCACTACCATTACAACGAAACTTTTACATCGCAACATCCATTACATCGCATGCCATTACAACGCAACCATTACAACGCATGACACTACAACGCATGTCATTACAATGCAGTCATTACAACGCATACCATCACAACGCATAGTACCCTTACACTATCCAACACTTACCCCACTGTTGCACCCCCTGGAGTTTGAATAGTCATTTTTACCCCTACACTATCCAACACTTACCCTACTGCTGCACCCCCTGGAGTTAGAATAGTAATTTTTACCCCTACACTATCCAACACTTACCCTACTGTTGCACCCCCCTGGAGTTAGAATAGTAATTTTTACCCCTACACTATCCAATACTTACCATACATGCAATGTAATGGTATGCGTTGTAATGGTATGCGTTGTAAAGGTAGTATGCGTTGTAATGGAATGCGTTGTAAAGGTAGTTTTTAAAAATTCATTGTAATGTCATGCGTTGTAATGTCATGCGTTGTAATGGAATGCGTTGTAATGGATGTTGCGTTGTAAAAAATGTGTTGTAAAAGTATGCGTTGTAACGTCATACATCCCTGTAAACGTCAGTTAAGGGTGTATCTAGTCTTTGGCAGTGTCCTACCAGCCTGCCTGGTTAGTGACGGCCTTTGCCTCTGTCCCACCACTGGAAGACCGCCTGCCATATTTAGAGATTCCTGCAGAGATTTCTGCCATTGGCAGATGCACTGCAGGTATGGTTGAATGCTGAGTGGGTGCCATATTTCTTTGGCCCGCTTGTCATTATTTTTTCGTTGTTTTTAAACTCCCAAAGCAGGACTTTGGTTGAAAAAAAAATCCATAACACTGCTGCTTCTGGAGAATTCGCTATGCACCTCGCGGCAATATTTTGTTTTCCCTGTCCGAGTTCACCATGCAATGCACATTCCCTTTTTCTTTATGAATTTTGACAATTACTTCACTTAGAAATGGTCCTTTTAGAAATGGCTGTTGTTGATTCAAAGAACTCCTTGTTTCTTAATTTAAAAGCTGCAATGTCAAGCTCTTGATAGCACAGCACAGATTTTGTTGAGGTGATGATACATTTATTGGATCATGTACTGACATCAAATGGGCTGAGAAGATGTGAAAGGATGCAGTAAATTATGAGTCTCTGATATACACCTCTTAGCTGCACCTGGATCAAGACACAAAGTACCCAATAGCCTTCTAAGTTTGATGTCGGCTCTACCTTATTCAGGCCACCGAATATGCTTTCTTCTGTCATACTTTTTTTTGTGTACTCTCAAAGAAATAGGGGCCTATTAGGATGTCGGGCAGATTGCCCCCGCCAGGCTGGCGGTAGCCACCACCGGCCTGGTGGGGGCAATCCGCCCGACATCCACTCCCAAATGCCCCCCCCCCGCCAAATTAGTATAGCGGGAGGACCGCGGCGGACGGAAAGACCGTCCGCCGCTTTTCCGCCCTGGTCGCCTTGCGGCCGGGGCGGAAAAGGATCAATATGGTGACGGTGTCTAATAGACACCGCGAGCCATATTTTGATGGGCCAAATCGGATGCCTTTCCGTGGCCACGGAAAGGCATGCTGTCTTCACTCTGGGGGCCCCATGCGGGCCCCCAGAGTTAAGGAGGGGTGCACACCTGTACCTGTGGTGGCCCCCAGCATTTGCATAACCAAAGCGGCAGGCACCGCGCAGTACCTTCCGCTTTGTTTATGCACATGCACGCATACATTTTTAACATTGTGGCGGGCGGTGCAGTGAGCACCGCCCGCCACAATGTTAAAAATGGGGGATGCGCCCGGCACTGTGGCGGGCGCATCCTAATGCAAACATCGGGACCCCCGCCCTTAAGGAGGCGGTCCTGTTTTCCGCAAGGGTGGTGGGCAGGCAAAGCCCGCCCGCCATCCTAATGGGGGCCATAATGTTCTTTAAAAAGGACGGTGTACCTCACCACTACCAGTGGTTCTATTTGGGTGGTACATTCTCAGGCTCTTGTTCCGAGGTTATTATGCCACTGATCCAGCGGGTTACCAGCAACAGGTAATCTAACACCACATACTCACCTGGGCCCATAAATTAATTCACAACACTCTGGCAATAACCGCTGGAGCCATGTTTTTGCAATCCTTAGGATTAGCTATCTTTAGTCCCTAACCAATCTTTCACTGATCTAAAGTTCTTTCCTCTGGTCAATGGATCATTAGTTGGAACTAGTTGATGGTGAAATGACAAAAAATGTCAATTTACTTACACATTGGAAATGATCACAGAGTCAGGATGTCTTTTAAATATTTATCTTAGATTAAAATTCATGTGAACCACTTACCCAGTACAGATCAAACTCCGTCTCTCGCAGGAAGGAAGATTCAAATAATCAATCAAATTTGCATTCAATTATACTTTGCAATGACATTGCATGAAAGGGAGAGGATAGAGAGAAAAGCACATAAGCGCATATACAGATATAGATATAATTACCAAGTATAGTGTGGAAACCAACTCCCAGGCCTAGGAATTGGAAAGGGTCCCCCAGGAAAGGTCTGGCGAACAAAGACTTCAGGACAGGAATCGGGACAGGACAGATGACCTCTCTATCACCGACGCTTGCATAGCACCCCTGTCTTCTTCCTCGATATTCTTCTGCGATCTTCTTCTAAATTAATTTGCCTACGAAAATTGGTTCAGCAATTCGACTCTTCTTCAGTATCTCCGTCTGGGGCTTCTCTGTGCTCTCGGACAGCATCCCGGTCTCTGTGCTAACTAACTAACTAATGCTACCTCAATTATACCTTTCTGTATGCTTGTATCACCCATTAATGTTTAAAATGTATGAAACTCCTAACTCTGATTGGACAGGCAAGGGGAGGTAATCATCACACCGTGTTTATTTTCTAATATTTTCTTTCAGCTCTTTGTTTAAAATCCCACCCCTTAAGTTTTATACATCAATCTTTATTCCCACCCATATTCACAATGTAATTGTCACATAATGGAGAAAAAAACAGTAGTTCTCATGCATTTTAGTGGACTGTCATCCCGGTTTCATGAAAGTAACAGTTTGCAGCATTGGCCGATGTTCAAATTGACATCGCGTCTTTCAGTTTGGGTTCACTGTGCATGTGTGGTAGAACGAGAGGGATTAGACTGTGGTTCAGGACTCTAGGCCCATAACAAGCACTATTAAAAGAGTCAAAAAGACAAATGTTAAAATCAAAAATAAATTGTTTCACTGTATACCACCTATCTCTACTCTAATCCCATTTACTTATTATTAGTCTTCCCGCATTAGCATTAGTACAATAGCTGGGTTTCATTTTTCGGCAAGCATGTGAGTTTCAAGCGGCCATTTTGTTAGCTACTGCGCAAGTGCAGACAGTTTCTCTCCAAGCATAGATACGCCATACTACGTAGATGCAGTAGACGCATGCACACTAAAGAATTCCGGTTAGCTGACATTTTAGCATCACTCCAGAGTGACTGGTTAGTAAGACACATAGGCAAGCTTCAATCCTACACTCAAATGTTGTGTAAATGCATGTTATTTCCGCAATGCAAGTTTTAATAAGGGTTAATGGTTACCGTAGAGGATTGCATTCAAACAAGTCTCTTTTTCACGAGTCCTTGCTCCATCACCACCGTATGATGGGCCACAAATGAAGTCTATGTTCCTCTGTGAATAGTGAAAAAGTTTTCAATAAGGCCCCTCCTGGTGAGATTATTTTAAAAATAGACCCTGATTTAATATAGCCTCCGCTCTAGTGGGCTCTACTGCCCGTTAAAGGTCCGCTCCAGGGTTAAAGGCCCGAGTTAAGGTGAGGGCCTTTAATAAGGGAGTGGGCCTTTATTGGCCAGCACAGCCCGCTATGGGAGGCTCTAAGGTTATTAGAACATTCTGCTGCTAGAGGGCAGAATGTTCTAATCTGTAAAACAAAGGCCTCACGGAGCCTAGGTGGTTGAAATTCCCTTGGGCTCTGTGAGGTCTTTGTTCACAGCTGGTGCTATGAACAAACATTGGAATGTTGATGCTCCGGGCTTCTACAGCCATTAGACACCCGAAGCCTTCCATTGTTTTTAATGGAACACTCAACATTCCAATGTGCTAATATGCTTTATCTGTTTCAATTTTGGCTCCTTTCATATGGCTCAAAAAACATGAATTAATTTTGTAATGTGTTTGCATGTTTCTGATACTCAAAGTGTTCTCCTAGGTCATGGTCATTTGTCAGCAGGTCAGCCCCCAAGCTAATGCTGCACTTCTAAGAAAACACCATTGCCCACCATTGTCCAGTTCACTCTGTTTGTAGGACCTGATTGCGAGCCAGGCAAGGAGGAATTACTGTATGGTACTGCGCCCCGCCTGAACACTACCAGCCCAATGTTTCTACACCCAGTTTTTCTCAGAGCAGGAACAACAGACCTGATGTTCCAGCCAATAAATTTGCATGAAGTTTTTGCTTTAACAGTAGCCAGACCTCGTTCCTGTCCCTGAAACCATTTGATTTGGCAAGGGGCACAAGAAATGTTATTCCCGCAAAAAAATTCTTTCCCTTCTCTACCTACCCAGGCCCACTCCCTCCTCCCCATCTCGCAAGGAGGCCCCTACCATTTTTTTCAACCGGTTTGCAGAGTGGTAATCCTAGATAGATGTTGAAAATGAGGCCCTAGTACCTGGGTAGGTTTGATCAAGTGGCTTATTGGTCTGAGGGTCGATTTTGTACTAAGAAGGTGGAGAACCTAATATCGGAGCTGACAGTATTGGAGCGTGTCTGTTTCTGGCATATTGTAACCTGTTTTGTGCTGCATGAAGGATTTAATATGATCTTGATGGAAAAATCTTCAGGGGTACTACACTCCCCTTTTCCCCAGTGATTGAAATGTTCTTCCCCATTGCTGCTGCAAATTCTGAGTTCCAGTGAAAAGGTGTGTATGGGGAGAGGAAGGTGGTCAGGCCCCCATTGCTTAGCTAATTGGTCCCATATTGGCAATATGGTTTTCACTGGAATTGTCAGGTAAACATTTTGTAAGGCTCTCTTAAGACAGATAGTATCTTGCTCTATCAACTGTAATTTTGTATACATTTATTAATTTATGACGCTATGGCAAATGGTTGCAATTTGGAATGCCTATGCTCAGTACAATGGGCTTGAGTTGGATATGGTGACAAGTCAATGATAAAGGCTATATGCCTGATTGTTTATAATGAAACATTATGATGGAGCCTGTAGGCCTGATGTATTGATTGTGAAACACTCATGTTAATGTCAATAAGCATTTAAGGGGGGATTGTTATTACTCTGAATTAAAGTCTACATCTGTTTGCCAGGTTATATGCATGTGAATAAGCAGGTGTTGTGTAAAACGTGAAGTCAATGTTAAATAAAAGGTAATGGTTTCATAATTTAATTGGGAAAAGAATGCCAGATTTCATAGGTTTCATCTGTTTTAATGAAACTTTATGACAAAGCCAGTAGTCCTGACCTACTTATTGTCAAATGTATGCCTTAAAGACAATAGGTGTTTAAGGATTGGCTGATTGATGTTACACTGTGCTAAAGTCTGTAGGCTGGGTTTTGGTGTTGGTGACCTGAACAAACTGTGAGGATAGAAGATATACCCTACATTATTAGGCTATCTTAAGAGAGATAGTAGTTTGCTTTGCCAGCTGTAATTTTGTAAACATTTAGGTACTTTTATGACTTTATGCTGGATGGTTGCCTTTTAGAAAACATAGACTCAGTAGAATGGGCTTTATTTGACCATGGTTACAATCCTATCATTAAGTCTATATGCCTGATTAATTAATATTTAAATATTTAAAGTTACAATAAAGGCAGTAGGCCTGATATATTGATTGTGAAAAGCATATGGTAAAGTCAATAGGCATTTAAGGGTGGATTGTCATAACTCTGAATTAAAGCCTAGAAATAGTTTATTTGGTACATGGCATCTCATATATTTCCTTAGTAGGCCAGGGTTTTGGTGTTGGCCACCCCCTCTGACAAGCCATTAGTATAGATGAGAAGGTTTGCACTGTGTGAGACTTTTATAAGCTCTGGTATAAGAGATACTATTCTGCTTTGCCAACTGTAATTGTGTGTACATGTACAATTGTATGACTGTATGCCTGATGCTCGCCATGTGGGAAAGCTTACACTCTGTACAGTATGCCTGGGTTGATTATGGTGACAAATCAATAATAATGGCTGCATCCCCATAACCATTGGGGTATGTCCCCAGGGCACTGGTGTTGAATCCTCTGTGCGAGGTTGATAACACTGAAAGTAATTTCAATGAAAAACAATACTCAAAGAGTTGAGCTTTTGATATTCATATATTGTTGCTTCACAACATGAATTCAGTTTCTTCAATAAACGTAAAAATGTAATTTCAACTGATGAAGATGATTCACACTTCCATCATCCCAATGCATTTCAGCCTGAAATGCCTTTGTCATGGGAATATCTGTAAGTAATCAAATGTAATACCACTCAAAATTCAAGAGCAAGACCATAGACATCACTATAATTTGATGACATCACTTTAAACTCGTATAGAAACCGTTGAGAAATATAGATGTTTGTGAAAATAGTAATGCCCATGAGTTGGCGGTAATACGGTGCAAAGACAATGCAAGGAATATAAAGAATGCCGTGTTTTACAAACCAAATCAAAAGTGCAGTGTTTTCCATGCCAAATAAAACGTGAACCGTGTTATTAACAAGCGTGTGGACAGAAGTTTACAACCGGCGTGGGGACTAATCTCAGACGCGCTTGTTAATATTAATCACGTTAGTAGGTTAAAGTATCCCGCTACCGTGTAGACTGATCACAAGCGTGCTTGTTAATCTTAACCGTGTTAGTGGTCAAACGAGCGCCGTATGCCAATTCGAAACTAAATCTCAATTTTGAGTGCATTAACATTGTCAAAGTTACACAAGCGTGACTTGGGGCTAGATGTAGGTAAATCTATTTTACCACTTCTTAAATACCGAATTTTACCGATTCGGTATTTAAGAAGTGGTAAAATAGAGGGGGGGAGATGTCGGTAATTCCAGATGTGGAATTACCGAATCGGTAATATTCGGTATTTACCGATTCTGTAAATACCGAATCGGTATTTCCTATTGATTCCTATGGGCTGTGAAGCCCATAGGAATCAATGGGAAATACAGATTCTGTAATTACAGAATCGGTAAATACCGATTTTAGCAAGGGTGCAGGGGGTGTCACTTTGACACCCTCTGGCACCCCAAAAAGTGACATGTGCGCCATGTGGCACACAGACATGCCCTAAGGGCATGTCTGCCTGTCACATGGCATAGGTGTGCATGCACACATGTGCATGCACACCTGAATTCGGTATTTAAACACCCAATTGGATTGGGTGGTAAAATACCGAATTTGTAGGGCCTTTGGGACTCTGATGAGGCCCACCTACATCTGAGATTTACCGAATCGGTAAAAATACCGATTCGGTATTTTACAGAATCGGAAAATTTACCGAATCGGTAAATTTACCGATTCTGTAAAAAAGTGCCCCTACATACCGAAAACCCATTTACCGGTCGGTAACGGCCGAAATCGGCCATTACCGGTCGGTAAATGGCTCCTACATCTGGCCCTAAGTTCTCTTAAATAAGCTGTCGAATCAAACTTACTGGTGCATGAATGATTGTCGGCTACACAGCAGTGTTCTAGGCTATTGCTTCCGCATTGTGACGTGAACGCGAATGTAGTGTAAAGCACGAATGTGAATGTTGTTTAAAACGAAGTGACGAGCACTGGACACAAACAAAAGACGTTCGCTCTAACAAAAGCAAAGTTATTCAATAAAGATATTGTTGAACATAAGATTATAGAATAACTTGAACATAAGTAAGTTTATAGCGTATGATAGAGGACTAAGGAAAAATGAATGAATAAAAGGAATGAATAAAAACGATGTAATGCATAAACAAAATGTGGAGAAAAAGTGGTACCTGAAAATAAGAGTGGAAAAAGTCAAGTCAATGATAACAGCTTTAGGCATGATTGGTGTGCAGGGAAATGTTATGCCTGATGCCAAAAGTTTGGACTATTTATTATCAAATGTTATTACACAGGCAGTAGGCCTGGCTTATTTATTGTGAAAAGCATTTGGTGAAGCCAGCAATCCCGGCACCTTTAAGGTATAAATATTGCCGACCTTGCCCTATGCAAACACACGCGTGGTGACAAGACGGAGCAGCCATACTTGCCGAAGCCGAGAGCAGAAGCAGACCCCGCAGGCAACAGCCCCGCCTTCCTGACGCGCTGAGAGACGCGCTGCTATCTCAAGCCGAGAGACCCAGCACCGGCGCTTCTGGGCAGCCCTCGCAGGCAGCCTGGAATATCGAGAGCAGAGAAAGAGATACCATTCCTCATTCATCCTAAATTCCAGGTACAGAACTGAATAACCCCTCCTAGAGAATTCTTTAGTTATTCACTTGGCAAAAAACAAACTTAACTTAAACTGTAACTTTCTATTCCCGCCCACGCATTAGACTTAGGTCAGGTAC
This sequence comes from Lissotriton helveticus, assembly GCF_964261635.1. NCBI lineage: Eukaryota > Metazoa > Chordata > Amphibia > Caudata > Salamandridae > Lissotriton > Lissotriton helveticus. The sequence continues at coordinate 1,316,183,610 of NC_136063.1, forward strand.
ACGGGGTAGGCGTATTTAGAAACACCAGTTGAGTACGTTTAGTCAAATGTATATGTGTATGTAAATATATTTTAATCATTTTAAACATCATATGGCTCAGAAACCATATCAATGTTTTTACAGTATTATTTTATACTATTGCTTCTAATGTATGCACTTTACTTAACTATAAGTATTGCAATAATATCGATCCATTTCTCTTGTACGAGAAAAGAGACTGATCAATAAATAACACCTTTTATTGAACACGCCCGTCTCTTCCTTTTCTCTACATTCTGATGAGACTAAGAATGCACGTACTGACTGAGTAAAATAATTGCCTTGTGCTCACACGACTCTTGAGATTGACTCTTGATTAGGGGAGAGCAAAGTTGTCATGTTCTATGGTTGTCAGAAACTAAATCCCTTCTTGTCTAATCAGGGGAGTTAATCCTTCCTTGAACATTCGAGAAAGTTTCTAGCGAACTCTGAGCTTAGCTGGCAAACCCAAAAATTAAGTCTAGTATCGACAGTAGTAGACCTAGTTAACGTCTGGTCTAGGCCTTTACTGCTGTAGGTACTATTCCAATGCGCAGAGCCTATTGGGAAAATAGGAGCTACACTACATGGCGCCCAACGCGTTTGGAAAGGGCGATAAAACTAACGTAAGACATTTAGAGTAACTCAGTCGTGCTTTCTCACTCAGACCCCTTTTCCCAAATACTCCAAAGACGTCTGGAGTGGGTGAAAGGTTATTATATCCTCCAAAACCTCGCAGGAGGGAACACCTATGTATGGTTCTTGGTCTAGTCAACGTTGAAGGATAAAACAGTTCCAGAATATTGTGCATCTAATCTCTGTTTCCATAAAGAAACCTGATCTGCAAACAAAAATAATACCATCCTGTCAGTAAAATGGGAGACAGTGATGGAGAAAGAGAGGCAATTAGATTAGCTACTGAAATAGCAGATGCTGATGCTACCATGCAAGCAGCAGACGCGGATATAATACTCATTCCGGTCATTAAAAGGAGATCTATAACCTTAAAACTTATAGAAAATGGACTGACACCTAGAGGTGGCACAGTCATATTCGTAATTGAGGCACACGAATATCGGCAGACAGAGGTATACTATACATGGATACATTTTCCAGCAGCAAATGCTGTAACAAAGTACTTCCACTATTACAAAGTAGAGGAACCTCCTGAAACGTACACTCCTTTCGAGGAGGCGGAAGTACCACTCAAATTTCAAGAGCATTTGCTCTTATTTGATGGCGCCCTAATACATAACAATCACATTACAAGGCTCGGTCCTTTAGGAAGACCAGGAGCAACGTGGCCGGTCTTAGCCGGATACACACCACATCCAGACATCGAAAGAATGCCTGCAGCAGAGCTGTTAATACAGCTAAAACAACTACTAAAAATTCACAGACAATTAGTTCAGTATGTAATGCGGACTTCAACAATTCAGCCAGCGATTAAACTTCCACAGCTGACCCCTCACCAGGGGAACACAAATAAAATTACACCACAGAACATCCAATCCTGCCTAGGTAAAGTTCCAGCTAAACGGGAACAGATACCATTCTGGTTGGCACAGAAAATTACCCAAATAGAGGCGGTGTTTCCTGACACCACCCCGCTGGAAAAACACAGGATTCTGACTATATGTCTCCCAATGGGAATCGCACCACACATTGAGGACTGTGACACTTGGGGTACAGTCTTTGCTTCCATCTATACAAAAACGCACGGTGTTCCATCCATTTCGGTAATACCAGATGTGCTAAAACAAATTCAAGATGAATACGGTCCAGAACCTGCTTTAACTCTTGGTATGAAATTACTGAAAGACTTCAAGCAGGTCTCGGCTATATTATTAGCCAACATAAAAGGTGAACCAGCAAACGTGGCGATCCGCCAGAGGTTAAAAGAGACAGATATAGCAGACCAACCAGCTGAAATTGCCAGAATCATAGAAAAATCCTATGAAGAACTAGGCAGAGATAGTCTAGGTGGAATACCAGTAAAACCGCAACTGACTACAAGTCCAGAAAAAATGTTTTTTAATAATAATAATAATTCACCAAAAAAGAACTGGGATGGAAATAAACAATCCAATCCTAAAGAAAAGAAATTCCAGTCCAGAGGAAGGTCTCCTAGGCGAAGAGAGAAATCTCCAAACCCGAGACAAAGGTCACCCCAGAGTGACCCCTCTGGGAATAGATATAACCTTAGAAATAGGGATAATATTAAAAAACCTGATAGATATCAAGACATTGATACACGTCCCTCTCAATCTTTTCAGAATTCCTCGCAGAAATCGGAAAGAAGAGGACGATCAGAAGAGCACGCCAAGTCCAAAGACAAGGAACCTGCTCAACTGAAAAAGAAATCACAATTTCCAAAAAAGAAGGTAGCCAGTATCAAGGTAGTTAAAAATGCCGAGAATACTGAGGACACAACTGAAAAACGGAGAGTGGGCTCAGACAATGCTAGACAGCGCAGCAGAGGTGAGCATAGCTCGCAAAGTCCTTATGAATCGTCTGGAGACAGTGGACACGAATGAATACCTTCAAGTGGAAACTGCAGATACCAGAGTTAGCAAGCCCCACAAAATATACGAGATAACATTACGTATAGAGGGAGATAAGACTAGGAAAATTAGGGGACTATTTTGGGATAACCTCTCCAAAGGCTATGACATCCTTCTAGCTGAAAAAGACTGGCCACCAGAGTTTGTCAGGGAGTGCCCTCATGGCGAAGAAGTAATTATGCCTGCCTTCTCGAATCAAATACCGATTCATAAAAAATATACACTTGCTAGAAAGTGGGCAGTGGCCTTAGCACCTGCTTTATATAAAAAACATGTAGGATGGGATGAGGATTCTCCTCCTCACAAAGTCCAGTTAAAATCACAACCAACTGCACAAAGGCAGTACCCAATTAAGCAAGAAGCTAAAAAACAAGTAAATGAAATACTAGATCAGCTAGAATACCAGGGGGTGATTGAAACTTGCACCTCACAAATGAACAATCCTTTGTTTCCGGTCGCCAAACCAGACAACTCATATCGTCTAGTTTTGGATTACCGACACCTTAACACATGTTGCAAAACCTTTGCAGTGCAAAACTCACACAGTGCTGCACTAATGAATAACATAATACAAAACAACCTTGGACATCTCCAATGGATTCTTTTGTCAAAACATAGCACCAGAGAGCAGATATTTAACAGCTTTCTCAGTAAATGGCACTCAAAAACAATTCTGTCGGTTAGCCCAGGGGTACAAGAACAGCCCGGGGGTATTCTCAGCGAGAGTAACAGAATTACTACAACTATATGATGATGAAGCATTATCTTATGTCGATGACATTTACTTAACAGATGATGACTTGGAGACTCACTTGAAAAGAGTGAACACCATAATACTTGGTTTCGCTGCAGAGGGTTACAAATTCAACTTCAAAAAGTCCAGAATTGCCCATCTGACGGTCCTATTCTTAGGATATGAGCTATCAAGTGAAGGTAAAAGCCTGGCAGACAATTTCCTAGAGAAATGTGCCGTTATCCAAGCTCCTAAAACACTAAAAAACCTACAGTCAATTTTAGGCTTCCTAAATTTCGGAAGAACATACATTGCAAATTACGCAGAAAGGGTGAAACCCCTTTACGATCTAATTAAACCAGACTTTAAAAGATCCAGTTGGACTCAAGCACACACAGAAATTTTGAGATCCTTACAAACAGACATGCTAATTAAAACAAAATTAGAAACCCGTGATAATACACGCAACCTTGTGATCCGAGTCATCCCAGGGAGATGCGGATTCACATACCTAACCTCTAATGAGGGAGATAAGGTACCAATTGCATTCAAATCACACTTGTACACTAAGGCTGAAATGAAATTTAGCCCAACGGAAAAAATTCTTACAGCAACACAGACAGCTATAGCAAAAGAACGAGCTCTGGCACAAGGTAAACGAATAATAATCGTGACACCAATACCAGCCTTAGAGGCGGTAACAAAGGCAAGCATTCCAAATGCTAAAGCACTCCATCCGAGATGGATACAATGGGCTAACTCTCTTGCTGCAACAGACGTGATGTACGAATTTGATCCTTATTTAAAAACACAAGAATTTCTCCAATATGAATTTGAATGTCCTCCGCCAACCGAAATTCTGCCTCTAGATGACTACGGCTGTATAATATATACAGACGGATCAGCACAACCCGCAGTAGGGGGTAAACAAGCTTACAGTGCTGCGTGCGCGATTGTTAAAGGTCGTTGGCACGAAGGGAAATTTAAACCAACCCTCACTAAAACACAATCTCTAGGAGATTGCACAGCTCAGCGAGCTGAACTACTAGCATTCAAGATGGCGCTTGAAAATACCGATCAAGAATTCCCCACACTTATAGTGTGCGATTCGTATTATTGCGTTCAGTCTTATAATGAATACTTGCAGATCTGGCTTCAGAACGGTTTCAAGGATGCGAAAGGTGGCACAATCAAGCATAAAATGCTCTGGGAACAAGTAGCTCTTTTACAAAAAGAACTACCAAAGACTCACGTGATACATACACTGAGTCATCAACGTGATGGCGTTCACGTTGCAGGGAATTCATTGGCTGATGAGGCCGCGAAAGCAGCTGTGCAAACGGCTTCCGTAGCAGCCGTCACCCGGTCAAAAACAAAAATAGACAGCGAAATATTACAAGCTGTCAGCGCTTCAGAAAAGGATTCGATAGAACCACTCCCTAAAGGCTTTCCAGTAAAATACTCATACATAACTGATGAAAACAATGTTCCTTTTGCTCGAATCCCTGGAGTGGGGGATAGGGCAATTCCAAACATGGAACACAGATTAGGACTAATAATAGCGGCACACGAAGGGCTTGCTTCTACCCATGCTGGCGTCTCAGCCACAGTATCATTATTAAAACAGAGATACTGGTGGCCACAAATGAGAAGACAAACAAGGAACTATGTTCTAGCATGTGAAATATGTCAAAAAATGAAAGTATCAACTGTGAGACGTCCAGCACAGACGCCCCTTCTAATCTCGGATAAACCATTAGCATGTGTTTATCTAGACCACTGCGGTCCCTTACAAAGGGATGGTAACTATAAATATATCTTGGTCGCAGTGGACTCATGCACGAGATTCATATGGATGTGGCCCCAGCGAACGGCTGACGCCAGAACTGTTATAAAAGATTTGCGGGTCTTTATCGGCACATACGCAATTGGCATTCTGCATTCGGACAATGGTCCTGCTTTTAGCTCTCGGGCTTATAAGGAGGCCATGGTCAGCATGGGCGTGCAATTGCGGTACTCTTGTCCATTTCACCCTGAGGGGAACGGAATTGTTGAAAGAAAAAACCGTGACATAAAGCAATCTATAACGGCGAAGGTATTAGGTTCGGGAGCTGGGTGGGTCAAACATCTAATAAGTGTCCAACGTAGTCTAAATAACTTGCCAAGAAATTCTCTGAAGGGATTCAGTCCGTACGAATTATTATTCGGAACTAGGATGTTGATCTCTGACCTTGATAGTCAGACTTCAGTGGTAATAGAAAAAACCTTTGATGTCAAAGACCGTTTGGCTATTTTGCAGGACTTACACAAAACAAGAAAAGACCTGAGCAACATACAGTTGAAACAACAGCCAACGACCACTGAAGATTCACCACCTGTCCCAGCAAGACCTGTCTGGATTCCAAAAGTCGGGGATCTAGTCAGGGAGAAGATCGCGGTAAAGAAGGAATTTGGGCCTTCTTACAGAAAAGCAGTTCCTGTCTTGTCTGTCAACGGGACAAGATCAGTTGTACTACCGCCACTTGCTGGAAAAAAGGAGAACCGAGTTGTATCCATCGACCTGGTAAAACCACAACATGTGGCCGATAACAAACAGTAGGCCAAGTGGACTCCCAATAAGTAGCAGAACACCAAGGTTTGCTACCAGTACAGAGGTCCTATCAAAGAGGCTCATCACATTCGAAACGCCTACAGAAGAACAACAAGGACTATGCAACAATGCAATAGAACTAAGACCTCTGAAAACCCAAATAAAGACATTTAGCAGAGAGACACCAATCTATACTGAAGTACCAAGTGAAAATGCAAGAAACAAAAATCCTGAACCAATTGGAACAATTGATAGAACTGCATCTGGTTACTTCATCAACTTCGATGATTCCTCTGACGGCTTCAGTGAACAAAAGACACAGCCATCATCAAAATCCTTTAAAGACAAAGCAAAGGAACTTTTGAAACAACTAAAAGAAACATATCTGATTTCTCCATGGATTGAATTTTGGGTGGGTTTTGGTGCATTTATCCTCATACTTTGGCTCATCATGGTATTTACCTTGGGACGCTTCATTGAGGGAAAATATGCTAAAATGGACACAGCAAGTCAGAACATCAACTTGGTCCTCAAACCACACACATCTTCACACGTCAAGAAACGAGAACTTTCTTCAGAACTTTCTTCAGCCAACTTCACAGCAATTCCAATACCTGGTGGGGTAGCCTGGGACAACACTGACTATGAAATGTATGGTCCGGTCGAGATCCTGAAATATCCACACCAAATCAAGATCTCCTTGAGTGATTTTGCAAAACCAAACTCATTTGCTGATGATTGGGACTTTGAAAGTATAAATAATATGATGTCTGACTTAGTAATGTCTGCTAAATTTACAAAACATGATTATTTGCAGGGTTCTACAAATTATGATAGTATGTATTGCTATAACCATTATGGTAACCATTTCTTGCATAAATCTGCACAAGCTAGAAATGTTTTAAATTATAATCAATGGGAACATTGTGCTACACCTCCAAAAGGGAGCTCTAGAACCGTTTATGACAAATATTCATATTTTTCAGGTTTTAACATAACTAATGCTGAAACATTTTATTACAAATTGTCAAACAAGACAGGGATGAAAACCATGATAACCAACACAAAATTGATTTATTCTGATTCGTTCTTTGAAAAAATGAATACTTTTGGATTTGATTATTGGGACAAAAATGTTGATTTGAAAAGTGTTTGGGGTACAAAAGAATGGCAAGTACAGGGTTTAGAAGCTTTGTTTAGAGCCTGCATGATCCCAGAACAAATGATATTTTTAAATGACACTGTTCAACAAACCACCTGTCTTGGCTTAGCCAAAATCAAAGATTTAAATAACCTGTCTATTCCAAAGCCAACAATGTTTAGCAATAGCTCTGAAACAGATGAAGAAATAGACATAAACCATATACTTAACCAAAACAGAACACATCCTGATTGGAAACAATGGTTGATCTGGCCCACAGATACAAATAACTGTCAAGATAGATTCCTGAATAAAACACAGGGTTTCAAAATGACCAGGCCAGACCCTAGATATCCCCAAAGACATCACCCAGGGATAATAACAACCTACAGTGTGGGCAAATTATGCCTTCAATGGCGACAAACTTCCACACTGCCTGAAATTAAGCAACACCTAACTTTACTTACTGATGGTGCTGACTTGCGTGATTTCATACTGGGACCACGCAAACAGCGTCATAAGCGTTTCATAGCAGCCTCTGTATATGCAGCATACAATGAGGCCTGGAAGGTTACTCAAATTGAGACAGCAGAGAGAATACGTGAAATTGATCGTATTAATTTGGAAAAATCACTTTCTGTAGTGGACAATGGGTTAATGACTCTGTCCTCCAGAATTTTTTCATTGGACAGCATTGTGTCTTCAGCAATCGATATATTATCGCAAGACTTACTGTTATTACAACATGGACAGTCACAATTGCGTTCTATTGTACAGCTTGGCTGGACGTTACAAAATCTGCGTTCAGGCTACGCGCCTTGGCGTTTAATCAACACAACGTCACTATTCCAAATCTTTAACCTTACTGATAGACAAATCGGTATGGCGCAGAAGGGTGCTGATTATACAATCTTGAGCATTGAAAAACTAGAAAGATTACCAATGACAATGTCAGAACGACCTGTCAGTGAATGGATAATCCACGGAATCATAAATATTCCAATCTCAACCTTCAGGTTTCAATACTGCCAAAAATATATACAGGCTGGCATGTACGAGAAATTGGGAAAGGGGTACCTTAAAACAACTTGGAACCTGCCCTATTCACATGCATGTGTCAGTAACAAAGGACAGAAAGTGTTTCTTAGTGGCAACAATTGTGCTATGTCACTAAGCGGCACGCTTCTGTGTAACGGAATTAGTTTGCACGGAGCCTGTGAAGGGAATTCATACAACCTTTCATGTCACCAGCAAGGCGCACCTGCAACTGAAATAGAACCATTCTTTCAAAGACTCTATAATGGGAGTTACATTCTTATTGTAGACCGCAGATGTTGTAGTCTTATGCCCGGGACTCCTTATCTCGTCACTACGACGGCGAAGGTCAAGTGCTGTGGACGTTCTTTGTTCCCCAGCTCCTTTCCAGACAGGGAGGCAAGGGCATGGCCCGGTTTGAAAATTACTTCTATTCGAATAGATACTTTAAGCAGAATGAAAACAGTGCTTCTACAGACGCCTACAAGGCTCACGTCATCAAAAGAAACATATGATCTACAAGTCGCAAGGACGACTGCAGAGATACATACATTATTATCGACTAATTCCCCCGTACATTTCGCGGAAATCCTGAGCGAAATCTTAAATATTTCTGATACCACTGGGGTCTCAAAGGTATTTAAGACAGTATTTTCGATGGCATTAACACCATTCAAAGCCATACTGGGTATTTTTCCAGATTTCGTCCATTCGATTTTTGGCGGACTTCCCCTGATCCTAGGACTAATTGCAGGAATCCTATTCCTGGTCCTTATTTTTCGTTATGGCAACCCATGTCACAGATCAAACTCTCGCGACAATGGAAGATACGATCCTAGCCATTGGATACCGGGACCGGATATCAAAAATCCTGGGACTCTCCCGGCTTAGAGACCTAAACATGACTTGGTTTCTATCATTTCGACCAATGTGGCAAAGGTGTGTTTTACCTGTACTAAGGTGTCTGCTATGCGGAGAAGAATGCGTGTTAGACACCTGTCTGACGCTACAATCGGATGCGCCGGTGGATGCAGATACACTGTTGGTTCCTACCAAGGTTCACGCACTGTGCTGCCCTCAAAGGCTGCCAATTCTGATGACGGCATTCCTGGAATCTTCACCACTGCGATTGAAGAGTAGTGAAGTTCAAGATGAAAGCAGCATCGAACAGGTACGACCTTCTGTCAGCAATGCAAACCAGAATGTCAATGGAGACAATCATGCGCACGAATGCATGGTTACCCCTATTTCCGACTTAGAGGAACTTTCCCATGAAGCTGTTGACAGTTTTTTCGAAAGCCTGAATGATGATGTTCTCTCCGGAACAGAAATAGAGACTTTTGAGTAAACTCGCACACGGCGTTCCCTGAATTCGGCCTTCAACTTTAAAAATAAAGTCGCATGAACAATTACAATCCAGTTCACGGACAGCAACCTTTTTCAGCAAGCCCTTAAAATATTTTTCTATATATTTTTTCCCCGGGACACTGATCTTCTGCTTAAAGTAAGAAACTATTCCTAGAGAACTAAGATTTCTATTTTTGGATACTTTATATAGACTTTAGCTGCCCGCTGGTATGTTCACAAAAAATATTATGTGATGAAATGGTTTCGACTTTTCTTTCTGTATAGCCATATTAAGAGCCATTTCATGTGTATTTCTCATATACCAACAAGCAATAATGCATAAAATACGTGCTTACTTTTGCATTTAATTCATAGCTTAAGTGCATACAATATATGACTGCAATTTTTCAGTATATTTGAAAATTTCAAAATGCATTTATGTATTTTGGGGTGGTAAGGTATACACTATACTCTATAGTATGTTGTACTATGTTATACTATGCATAGATTAGTAGATATGACCATAGTTAGCGTGGAGTGGGTGTCGTGTATTTCTATAGGTTCTGAATCGATCCCCCTATTCCTGACCCTATTCTGGTTAAACTACCTAGCTAGTTAACTAACAGTCAGCCCATGAGGCAAGAAAACCCCCATGATGCAGATACCGTTATCTGACGCAGTCACACTACGGCACAGGAACGTGTTATCTGATTAGGTCATAACGCTTGAGATCTAATTAGACAAGCGACATTCCTCCAGCCCCTGATAAGGCATACGACGTTCTCATAACAAATCAAACCTATGACAACCTGGATAATCCGTGCGGCCATTGTTTTGATTTCACAGAGAACTTTAGTAAAGAATGTGCTAACGAGCAAGTCGTATGACATCTTTATTGACGTACCTATGTCCATCCTTACGTCAATCCCGGCACCTTTAAGGTATAAATATTGCCGACCTTGCCCTATGCAAACACACGCGTGGTGACAAGACGGAGCAGCCATACTTGCCGAAGCCGAGAGCAGAAGCAGACCCCGCAGGCAACAGCCCCGCCTTCCTGACGCGCTGAGAGACGCGCTGCTATCTCAAGCCGAGAGACCCAGCACCGGCGCTTCTGGGCAGCCCTCGCAGGCAGCCTGGAATATCGAGAGCAGAGAAAGAGATACCATTCCTCATTCATCCTAAATTCCAGGTACAGAACTGAATAACCCCTCCTAGAGAATTCTTTAGTTATTCACTTGGCAAAAAACAAACTTAACTTAAACTGTAACTTTCTATTCCCGCCCACGCATTAGACTTAGGTCAGGTACACGGGGTAGGCGTATTTAGAAACACCAGTTGAGTACGTTTAGTCAAATGTATATGTGTATGTAAATATATTTTAATCATTTTAAACATCATATGGCTCAGAAACCATATCAATGTTTTTACAGTATTATTTTATACTATTGCTTCTAATGTATGCACTTTACTTAACTATAAGTATTGCAATAATATCGATCCATTTCTCTTGTACGAGAAAAGAGACTGATCAATAAATAACACCTTTTATTGAACACGCCCGTCTCTTCCTTTTCTCTACATTCTGATGAGACTAAGAATGCACGTACTGACTGAGTAAAATAATTGCCTTGTGCTCACACGACTCTTGAGATTGACTCTTGATTAGGGGAGAGCAAAGTTGTCATGTTCTATGGTTGTCAGAAACTAAATCCCTTCTTGTCTAATCAGGGGAGTTAATCCTTCCTTGAACATTCGAGAAAGTTTCTAGCGAACTCTGAGCTTAGCTGGCAAACCCAAAAATTAAGTCTAGTATCGACAGTAGTAGACCTAGTTAACGTCTGGTCTAGGCCTTTACTGCTGTAGGTACTATTCCAATGCGCAGAGCCTATTGGGAAAATAGGAGCTACACTACAATAACACTCATGGAAATGTATTTATGCTGTTTGGTATGAAGGTCAGGCTAATACCCTTAGAGCCAAGTTTATAAGTCTTCCGTTGTGTTTAATCCTTGGGGACATTTGCTAACTAGTTCTGAAATAGACTTGGTTTCGAACCTCCTGAGGCTAGCCTCTCTAGTTCTTCTTTGTGGAGGAATGCAATCAATTACAAAATATTTCAAATGGTCCAGATTTTTATCATGGATTTCGCTAAAATGGCGGGCCACCAGCTAGGTTATGTCCAGGTTTATGATGGCCCATAGGTGCTGGAGAATTCTCTTGTGGGCCGACAGTTACGTACTGCAGCCCACAAGAGTACTCCAGCACATAGATTGCAAACTCCTTTCTGCATGTGAGATGTTTGTTGATACTCAGGGGTCTATCCCTAAATGGTGTGCTGATGGATGTTTTACTGATGCCAAACTTACATGCTCTGTTACCAGTAAGCCAACTGGTGGCAGTTTTAATTTCGGGGCTGCTGCTGACCAAAAAATCACTGTTGCTAGGAGCTTTTCTGAATGTGATCAAAGGGGACTGAGCAATAGTATCACCTAGGACGGGATCATTACGGACGGGACTGAGCAATAGTATCACCTAGGACGGGATCATTACGGACAAGATGCCAATTCTTTTTGATAATCCTAGCAAGGCTGTCCTTTTGTTTATTGATTGCCATGATAAGCCTTGGGTTGCCTACGTCTTGTCCTACCTCTTGTGCCTGCTTAACCTTGGTATGGGAAGGTTTGAATAGCAGATCCTCCCTGGACATAGATCGTGTATGACAGATGGTTTTATCAATGATTGCACTAGTATAACCTCTAGCTAGGAACCTGGCCTTATATTCCTGCTTGGCCTCAATAAGGTCTTGTTCATTGCTGCAGATCCTGCGTATCCGCAGCATTTCTCCATAAGGCATGCTGCATATGGTGTGTTTTGGATGGAAGGTAGCTGAGTGTAATATGGTAATACCTGCTGTTGATTTAGGGTGTACCTTAGTTTTTAAGTAACCCTCTCTAGTATAAACCTCAACATCCAAGTTATATATATACATATATATATATATATATATATATATATATATATATATATATATATATATATATATATATATATATATATATATATATATATATATATATATATATATATATATATATATATATATTACCTACTGGCGGTCGCCAGTAGGTATATATAGTTAGGATTTTTTCTCTATGGGATTTTTGAAAATTCTATGTCTAATAACTTTGGCGTTTGTGGACGGAATTGGCTGGAATTTTCAGGAAAATGGAACATTTTGTTTCTGAGCAGCCCCTGAAAATTTGGGGGGGTTTCGTCAAGGGGGCGCCGAGAAAAAAGGGGGGTCCCAAAACGCGTTTTTCCCATGTTAATTTTCATAGGGCGGTTGGCCTCACTTTTAGCCCGAACGGCTGAATGGATTTCCACAAAACTTGGCAAAATTGTAGGGACTGTTAGCCCGATGTGCCTTTGCTAGGTCTCAATATATGTGCTCCAGTAAATTTTGAGAAATTAACGTTCAAAAAAATATATATATCTGTAAGCGCGCTCCGGGCAGCGCCCTGGTTCGCGTACTTGACGCGTAACGGAACTTCGCGAAGCGAAGCTGATTGGCTCTCCGGTGTCTGTCAACATTCTAAACAGTCTAGAGCGGCCGCCATCTTGTCTCTCGGTAGGATCGAGAGACAAGAGGAGGCCAAAACAAAGGGGGAAATGACCATAAGGGGGCATAGTAGATCCTCCCTGCCCCCCTAGGTTTGATGTGGAGGCTTTAAAAGGGCCCCGCGGGGCAAAAAAAATAAAACAAAAATTTGTTTTTTTTGCGTGGGTAGCGCCCGGTACGCGCACCGGGAAGCGGTCCAGGGAGCGTACTATAAGGAAAAAAGAATGATAGACTATGATATTTTGAAATATTGTATGTTTATTGATTATTCTTTTTGTTGTTTTTTTGTTGTTTTTTTTGTTATTTAAGTAGCAGTATTTATGATTATTAAATATAAATTTATTTTTGGAATTGTGCACAGTATACTATAAGTCTGACTTTACATTATAATCAATTTGGTACTAGTTTATGAATTACATATAAAAATGATTAAAGACTCAAACAATTTTTTAATATTAAATATAATTTTATTTTTCTGATTCTTTTTCAAAATGTAATAGAACGTCTAACATTTGACTGTCCGATATGTCCTCTTGTTGAGTGAACATAACTTCCCACATTTGACCGTCATCATAATGAAGTAAATGATCCACAGATTCTACACATTGTAGAAGTTCATGGTCTCGTGATTCATCCATGAATTCCAAGTCAATGGGTTCAATTATTTCCTCATTGTTCATGTCTAGGACAATTTCAAAGGAAACGTTCTGTTCTCCTTGCATTTTTGTGCTGAAATTTGAATAAAAAATAAATATATCAGTAGAGATAGGGCACTGTTGGGTTTAAGTTCAGACAGGTACTTTTGAGGCATGAAGTAGTACTATTAAAAAGTGCCTGTGAGAAAGCCTATGTAAATTCATAATAATACCACACAAACCTAAATCAATCCATAATTATAATAAACAAGCCTTTCTCAATGTCTAACTCTTACAGAGGGATAGTATATAACTATCTGAAAATGTTTTCAAATTTATAAAATAATATCTTACCGTTTAAAAACAAGTTTAAGTTGTGAGTGAAAATGATCTTGCAATGTAGTTCAGGAAGTAGTAGTCAAAATGGCTGTGTTTTTCTCTCTTTTTTTATATATATTCAGGTACATAACCAATCAAATGTCAGGTAAAAAAAGTAGAAAATGAAAGTAACATTTTAATTGGTTGTCAATTCCAACACTTCAGATGTGTTTTGTGAAGTAATTTACCTCAGGGTATTTAGAGAGGTCTACAGGCTAAATGGCTAAATGGAATTCCAAACAAATGTGTGAAAATGGTAGGGATTGGTATGTAGTATGAGCTAATCTATATTTGGTGAAAGTGTCTCCAGGGTTTCTTCTGTAAATTACTTTCCCACCTTTTTTAATGGAGCGCTTCCCGGTGAGCGCCCCGGTACGCGAACCGGCAGCGTTACGGGAGTCCACCATTTTGTGTTTCGGTCGAATTAAGATACAAGATGGAGGGCAAATAATGTTCAGAATGGGTAGAAGGGGGCACGGTAGACGTATTTTGACCCCCTAGGTTTTCTGATGGTGGCTGAGGAGGCCCATATGTGTGAAAAAAAATAATTTTTTTTAAAAATTTCGCGCGGTTAGCTTCCGGTTCGCGTACCGGGTAGCGATCCGGGGAGCGTACTTTGTTGAAAATTTGTGAAAAAAGTTAGAGTAAAATAATAATTGTGAGTGATCAGATGTAGGGTAGCTCTGAGAAGAGCTTTTGGGTTTATGGTACATTTAGGTACTTATAAGTAGGTACCAATGCACATTTTTAAATTCAGAATGAAAATTCTGTTCCCTTCATCTGAGAGGTGAACTCCATCTCCTCTGTAGATATCTTGCATGTAGTAACGTAAGTTATTGTTGTAGATGGAGCCCATTCCATGGTCTCTCATGTAAGCTGAAACAGATTTGTTTACATGCTTCCTCGATTTCTCAATTTGTGGACAAAATTGGTTCGACCACCTCCATTTCTGTCTTTGGCATATATTTGAATATACCAAGGC
This sequence comes from Lissotriton helveticus, assembly GCF_964261635.1. Lineage (NCBI taxonomy): Eukaryota > Metazoa > Chordata > Amphibia > Caudata > Salamandridae > Lissotriton > Lissotriton helveticus. The sequence continues at coordinate 1,316,198,654 of NC_136063.1, forward strand.
AGTTTGAGGAAAAAGTGCCATCAATTGCTCAAAGGTGTCCTTTAAAAGCATTTCCAGACCTACCCCAGTCAAAGTGCCCAAGTCATTTCCTCCACAGTGCACAATTAACAGGTCAGGTTTAGGCAAATGCATAAAGGTTTTCACCAATGGTATCAATTGGTGACATTTTAATCCTCTGTGGCCAAACCACTTAATTTCCACATCTTGTAAATTGAGGTTAGGTAAATTTCTGTTATCAGCATACCTCTGAGCCCAGTAGATGTAACTATGTCCAACAATCCAAACAGAAAACATGGTGAGAGGAGGTTCTGCTGCAGTCAGATGAAGTGTGGCAATGAAATGGGAGTTGAAAAAATAAGAGTTTAAAATGAAAAAAACAGTGGAGTTTCTGTGTTAATGAAGCAGTAGCAGTGATTGGTGGATTTTGATTGCTGAAAACAGAAAGTTAGGGTGCATGGATGAGTTCTTTGAAAGATGTAATTTGAATGGTCAAAAAAAATCATTTTATGAAAGATTGCACTGGATATGCAGGTGTACTGAGAGTTCAGAGTTCAATTGAAACATTGTTGTGTGAACTTGCAAACATGAGAGGTCTTTCAGGAGGTGGTTGCTATGCAAAAAAGGCAGAAAGGGTAGAGGGGGGAAGGGTGTTGATTTGAAAAAAGTGAGGGAAGAGTTTTGATTGGGTGACATGAGAGATATGTGTGATGAATTACAGCTTTTCTGTGCTTTTTATAGCTGCAGACTCTGGAGTGCATACCTTTTGCTCTGCTAAAGACAATTTGGTGTGTTTCTGAGACTGTTTTGAAACTCATAAAGTATTTGCTAAGGTGAGAAAAGATTCATTTAATTTAGATAGAGAATAGTATGGTTTAGGGAGAACATTATGAAGAAAGTTGTGTATTTAAAATTTTGATTTGTGTCAAGTGTTTTACAAATAGATTTTGTTTCTTTGTGTTACATAGCAATGTTAAAAGTGACGCTAAAATAGTGCAAGGGTCTTACAAAAATGCTTTCATGTGTCTTAGGGTATTTTAACTCACTTCCCCATGAATGTAGGTATATAATTGATTTAGATGTTGTGTTTAAAAACGATTTAGGAAAACAATTAGGTTTCTGGATATGTACTGCTAGAGATTCATAGGTTGCTTGGGGCATATTTATAAGGCCTTTGAGTCTCTCTGATGTTATTTTTCACATTTTAATTTAAGACCTTTCTCTGTGGTGCAAGGTCCTTGTAAATATGCCCCTATCTGTGCTTGGCCAATTTTGATTTTAATTCTTTGACTAACATAGCCATGTTAAAAGTGACCCAAAAATGTTGCAAGGGCCTTAAAAAAACGCTTTCATGTGTCTTAGGCCATTTTAAGTCATTTCCCCTTGAATGTAGGTATTTAATTGATTTAGATGATGTGTTTAAAAACGATTTATGAAATCAATTAGGTTTCTTGATATGTACTGCTAGAGCTTCCTAGGTTGCTTGGGGCATATTTATAAGGCCTTTGTGTCTCTCTGATGTTATTTTTCCCATTTTAATTTAAGACCTTTCCCTGTGGTGCAAGGTCCTTGTAAATACGCCCCCATCTGTGCTTGGCAAATTTAGATCTTGATTATTTGACTTACATAGCCATGTTAAAAAGTGATCTAAAAATGGAGCAAGGGCTTAAAAAAAACGCTTTCATGTGTCTTAGGGCATTTTAAGTCACTTCCCGATGAATGTAGGTATATAATTGATTTAGATGATGTGTTTAAAAACGATTTTTGAAATCAATTAGGTTTCTTGATATGTAATGCTAGAGCTTCATAGGTTGCTTGGGGCATATTTATAAGGCCTTTGTGTCTCTCTGATGTTATTTTTCCCATTTTAATTTAAGACCTTTCCCTGTGGTGCAAGGTCCTTGTAAATACGCCCCCATCTGTGTTTGGCAAATTTAGATCTTGATTATTTGACTTACAAAGCCATGTTAAAAGTGATCTAAAAATGGAGCAAGGGCTTAAAAAAAACGCTTTCATGTGTCTTAGGGCATTTTAAGTCACTTCCTGATGAATGTAGGTATATAATTGATTTAGATGATGTGTTTAAAAACGATTTTTGAAATCAATTAGGTTTCTTGATATGTAATGCTAGAGCTTCATAGGTTGCTTGGGGCATATTTATAAGGCCTTTGAGTCTCTCTGATGTTATTTTTCCAATTTTAATTTAAGACCTTTCCCTGTGGTGCAAGGTCCTTGTAAAAACGCCCCCATGTGTGCTTGGCAAATTTAGATTTTGATTATTTGACTTACATAGCCATGTTCCATACAGTTCTCACCTTCTGCGTAGTTTTTGATATGCTAGACTCCATCTGCACTATGAGATACCTAAGCAAAGGAAACACAGGTGATGTGATTGTGAAATGAGGAAAAGAAACTCCACATTTTTCAATTACATCACCTGTGTTTTCTAAGTTTACGAATGACATTGTGCAGATGAGGTTTAGGTCTGTCCATGGACACAGAAGAGGTCTGGCTTTTGTTCAAGAGTGAAGTGGAAATGACTTACTTCATTGGTAGGCTTTCACATGTATTATCTCCTCTGTACTCTTCAACAAGCGTAAATTTAATCTGCAACCCTGAGTAGGCCTCACCTTAAACAAACCTCTGGATAGGCCACACCTTATCGTCATCCTGAATCAATCATTTAAAATGTTAGGGACAGATTTATGATAGATGTATGACTCTTTTGCGTCACTGTGCGTCACTTTTGTGACGCAGCGGCGGTGCAAAAGATTTGCTATGTGGCGACATATTTACAACTTGATGCATCTAGGCAGATGTGTCATGCTGTAAAGTCCCATGCCACATGAAACCGATGCAGCAGTGATGCAAAAGATGCACCATGTTGCAAGACCGGCCTCATTTCATCTCCAACAAGATAAGAAGCTGAATCTTCTGTAAATGTCAAAATTGTTGTATACACTGCTCAACTTATGTGTACTCTTTGATATGCTAGAGTCCATCTGCACTATGAGATACCTAAGCAAAGGAAACACAGGTGATGTGATTGTAAAATGAGGAAAAGAAACTCCACATTTTTCAATTACATCACCTGTGTTTCCTAAGTTTACGAATGACATTGTGCAGATGAGGTTTAGGCCTGTCCACGGACACAGAAGAGGTATGGCATTTGTTCAAGAGTGAAGTGGACATGACTTACTTCATTGGTAGGCCTTCACATGTATTATCTCCTCTGTACTCTTCAACAAGCGTAAATTTCATCTGCAACCCTAAGTAGGCCTCACCTTAAACAAACCTCTGGATAGGCCACACCTTATCGTCATCCTGAATCAATCATTTAAAATGTTAGGGACAGCTTTATGATAGGTGTATGCCTCTTTTGCGTCACTGTGCGTCACTTTTGTGATGCAGCGGCGGTGCAAAAGATTTGCTATGTGGCGACATATTTACAACTTGATGCATCTAGGCAGATGTGTAATGCTGTAAAGTCCCGTGCCACATGAAACCAATGCAGCAGTGATGCAAAACATGCACCATGTTGCAAGACAGGCCTCATTTCATCTCCAACAAGATAAGAAGCTGAATCTTCTGTAAATGTCAAAATTGTTGTATACACTGCTCAACTTATGTGTACTCTTTGATATGCTACAGTCCATCTGCACTATGAGATACCTAAGCAAAGGAAACACAGGTGATGTGATTGTGAAATGAGGAAAAGAAACTCCACATTTTTCAATTACATCACCTGTGTTTCCTAAGTTTACGAATGACATTGTGTAGATGAGGTTTAGGTCTGTCCACGGACACAGAAAAGGTCTGGCCTTTGTTCAAGAGTGAAGTGGATATGACTTACTTCATTGGTAGGCCTTCACATGTATTTTCTCCTCTGTACTCTTCAACAAGCGTAAATTTCATCTGCAACCCTGAGTAGGCCTCACCTCAAACAAACCTCTGGATAGGCCACACTTTATCGTCATCTTGAATCAATCATTTAAAATGTTAGGGACAGATTTATGATAGGTGTATGTCTCTTTTGCGTCACTGTGCGTCACTTTTGTGACGCAGCGGCGGTGCAAAAGATTTGCTATGTGGCGACATATTTACAACTTGATGCATCTAGGCAAATGTGTCATGCTGTAAAGTACTGTGCCACATGAAACCTGCATCAGTTTTCATATAGGTGTTTTGTTGCAAGGTATGCATTAATTTGCATGAAAGCCCTGTAAAACTAACACAGTGAAATTTAGAAGATTTCACTGAGTCAGCTTTATAGCATTGCTGAATCAAATCCTTACGCCTGTTTGAAACAGGCATAAGAAGTGATGCACCATGCAATGTGAGGCTTCCTCCTGTGCATTGCAGTAGACATGTCGCGCTTATGACGTGATTCCTGCAATGTGCTGCTTTTGCGGCACAGATGCGTGACGCATCTGTGCTGTTTTTGCTCAATGGTGCTCCACATTGTAAATGCGGCACACTATGGGTGGCAGAGCAGCGGTGCACATTAACTGGTGCATCCGTGGGGATGCGCCAGTTAACATAAATCTGCCCCTTTACATTTAAGTATGAGCATGGGACACAGAGTCGGTGAGGGTTATCCAAGGTTAAGAAGAGATGAGTCCTGTTCACTGAAAACTTGGACATAGGCCTCACCTCATCAGCATCACTGGACATGGCTAAATAATAGCTGCAAAATGTTACTCTTGTTAAACAATTTTACTATTATAGTCTCTGAGATTTGTCTCTTACTCTGCAACATCTCATTGTTGTTCTCTTTCTTTAAAGATAACGACAACATCAAGCATGAGTGATAATGATCAATCTGTTGATCTCGACATTATCATTGAAATTGTGATTGAAACATCAGTGGAAGTAGATCCCTTGGATGATTTAAATCCTGAGGATGATGAAGAACATGATGAGGATGCCGATTTGTCAGAATTGTATGACATAGGGTGGGAAGCTGACCTGCTTGAGCCTATGGAACTATAAACATTTATTTTTAAAATTTACAATAAATGAAAAGGAAAAATGTAAACCGTTTCATTTAAAATTAAACACACCTTCAAAAACAGGTTATGTGTAGTGTCTTCAATACAATATTAAAATATGCTCATAAAATTAGATCAGATTCACATATAAAACAGCACAGGTAAAATGTAGAAGCATTCCATTTCTTTTCTGCTATTTGTGTATTCTAAATTTGCCAAAGCACTAAAAAATATTCTATGTAAAAATGTCAATTAGTGTGTTAAGTTTTTGATGACTGTTATTGATTTACTGTTTGGTAATAGTGGCTAATAACATTTTTTATTATATTTTACCACAGATTCAACTGCAGATCATTTCAAATTTTGAGAATGCCGTCTAAGGATAGAATCAGAAAGGCTACAAAACGTCAAAGACAGCAGGTTCTTCAATTAATGCAGCAGTCCTCTACAATAAAAAATCGTCAAGTCACCAAGAAAGCACCGGGTAAGACCACGAAATCATTCATAAGAAACATTTGTAAAAAAAAAAGTAGTACTACAGAAAATGTTTTAGTCCAGAAAAAGAGAAGCAATTTAAACGGAAAGGAAAGGCCAATCAAAAATGTTACTGCTAGAGCAAGAGATAACTCTGTGCATGATCGTAGAAGGAAACAACAGTTTAGGGACATTCGTAAACGAATGTTCCGCAACAGGATAATTGGCAATTTGTTAAAAAATATTAAGAAAGGTCAACAGAAAGTGGTTTTTTATAAGAGAAAAAAAAAAGTTGAGAAAGTTATTGATCAGGCATTCGAAATTAAACGAAAGTTATTTATTTTGATAATCAATAGAATTAGGAAGCTAAACAAGGCAATTTATGATTTCAAAACAAATAGTAGATGGAAGAGAACAGTTAATCGTAGTAATTTTTGTGAACTTTTTTCAGGAGAATGGATGCATAGTTCAAGTTGTGAGGCATTTTTTAATGATGAGAGTTATTTCCAGGATAATGATTTGGTGCATGCAGTTGACACCAATGGTCGAGCTTATGAGGTGAAAGATGGTTGTCCTGTTGAAAAAGAAAAACTTGTGACAACAGAGACAGAAGAGGTGTTAGGTAATGAGGTTTTAGGAAGACGTCCTAAGGGACCTGTGTACACCTGGAAGTGTAGTAGTATTTGCAGTGTGCGACAGGATTCCATCAATTTGCTTTGTGATTTTGTACGGACAGTTAATAAGAAAAGTTTGAAGCAGAAAATGAAGTTGTTGCAAGAATTAGATCCTTGCAGAGTGAGAGAAGTGACAGGTTTGCATGGTCATTCACTGGCTTGTCTTTCCAGGAGAGTATGCCAGAGTGTTTTCATCATTTCAGGATGCTAGCAGTGCATCATAATAAAGTGAGGAAATTAGTTAGAATGTTGTATTATGCTAAGAGTCCAGCAGTTATGCTTAAACAATTATGCGCTGCTCTTTTGCATGGTTCTGAAATAGATGTGAAGAATATGTGTGAAGAAATTGAGTTTTGTTACTTTGGAAGTAAAGAGGAGAAAGTTGAAATTGACCCAGAAGAAGAGGGTAATGTGGAAGATAGTGTACAGGTTTCCAGTACAGATAATTTTCAGAAGGAAATTGCCACGTTTCAGGTGAAATCAAGTGAGAGGCCTAATTTCACATGTGTGTGTTGTCGACGCACTTAATATAAGAATCAGACTAAGTTAGTGGATTTATATGCAAAAAGTGAAAGGGAAAATAATAGTGAATGGAAGGATTTCGCAACATGCTTGATGGTAGAAAATTGTTTTGATTTGGGATCGGATCAACGTGTGTGTACTTATTGTTGTAATAAGTTAAATCAAAACCAGATGCCTGCTAGAGCGGTTCATAATAATCTGGAATTGGTTGAGATTCCTTCTGAATTGAAGGATTTAAATACTTATGAATCTATTTTGATTCAAAGTATCCATCCCTTTCAGGCTATTGTAAGAATGGAGCCAAAGACAGGGAAATTGCCTCCATCAGATTTACAGAGAGGATTAAAGGGAAAAGTTGTTTATTTGCCTCTAGATTTGAAGAAAAACATTAACACAATTGGAGTAGAAAAAGTGGAAGAGGAACCTCTGGTTATCTTAGTTAATGGGGTTCCGACAAAGAATAAGAAAATATGGCAAGATTTAGTGGATGTTAGGAAAGTCAAAAAGGCAACATTGTATTTGAAAAAAACAATAAGTACTATAAGAATGTATATGTTGCAGAAGAGGAAGTAAGTGAGGAAGAGGATAGCGATTTGTGTGCTGGTCAAATTGAGAAAGTAGAACCCTCTAAAAGTGAAGAAATATATGAACATTATAGTGTTCATCCTTTGCATTCCAAGGAAGTCATGGGGAATGCTATTGAGTTGTTTCAAATGAAACAAGCCAAAGGGAGTCCCATTAGTGTTTGGGAGGAAAGTTTGGAAGCTCAGTGTTTCCCACAGCTATTTCCAACAGGTCAAGGAGGAAGATATGATGAGCGACCTCATCAAATTCCTGCTTCTGAATACCGGACTTTACGATTGTATGCTAGGTTTCGACAATGCATTCCCTATTTGTTTCATCTCCTGTTTGAAAGCGATCTGTCTGGACTGTCATATGCAGTGAACCACATCTTGAAAAGTGGTATACAGATGCAAAACATCTCGGCAAGTGACTTTATGGATAAAGTCAATGTCCAAGACAGTATTTTGGATTGTCACCTGATTAATCTCATGGCGTGTCAGCGTGGTACTAATGAGTACTGGTACCGTCGTCATGGTGATTTAAAATGTATGCTGAGGAACTTAGGAACTCCCACATGGTTCCTCACTCTGAGCTGTGCCGAGTATGGCTGGGAAGACTTACTTGAATTTCTACGAGAGGCAAATGGAAACATTGAAAACATCGAATTCAAGACACCCGGAGAACTGTGCTCTTTGGATCCAGTGAATGTATGCAGGTACTTCAATCATAGATTTGAAGCTATGATGTCTTTCATCATGAATAAGAAGAATCCACCTCTTGGAGAGGTGTTGGATTTCTTCTGGAGAAAGGAGTACCAAGCAAGAGGTGCTCCTCATATACATATGCTGCTGTGGATCAAGGATGCACCTAAGTTTGGAACAGATCCAGAAGACTTAGTGATGAGTTTCATACAACAGTATTCTACGTGTGCTGTTCCAAACGCAAAGGAGAAGAAAAGCCTAAGAGAACAAGTTCTACGTTTCCAAAGCCATCGTTGTGGAAAGTACTGTCGTCGTAAATTCAGAAACAAGGACAAGTTCTACACCAAATGTCGTTTTGGCTTTCCACGACCGGTGATTTCTAAAGGAAGAGTAAACAGTTTGATGTCTTCGCTGCGACATAATGTGATGAAAAAATCACCTAAAAACACATACAATTTGAAAAGGAACAAAGAGTCGAAGTATATCAACGACTACAACCCAGTGATTTTGTCCATGTGGAATGCTAACATGGATATACAGTTTGTGGCTGATAACTGTATGGCTGTGGCTCAGTATGTGACATCTTACATCACCAAAAAAGAAAAGACAGAATTGAAGGATATGTGGGAGGACATTTCCCATGAAAAGAGCCTCAGTAAGAAGTTGTACAGTTTCAGTCTGAAGATGTAGTCGCATCGAGAAATCGGAGCTTACAAATGTTCTGACCGGTTGTCTTCAGCAAGTCTCTATGCCAAATCTAGGAGTATCGTTTGGGCGAGTCTTGGTCTTGCTGCAACGTGTAATCGAGTTCTGAAACCTGTGCGGGAAATTGAGTCTTTGGCGGAAAAGGAGGCAAACAGTACCGATATTTTGAAGACCAACATGTTGGATACATATTATCCAAATCGAAGCAGTCACCTCGAGAATGTTTGTCTGTATGAGGTTCTACAAAATTACATATTCAAGAGGAACATCAAAGAAGATATTGATAAAGAAGTGTATGCTGTAATTGGAAGTGAGGGATGTCTGGTCAAGCAAAGAAAATGCCACTTGGTAAACCATCGAAAATTGAGTGGCGAATCTTCTGAAAAAAAGGAGTTTTTCTATTTAGCACTTTTGCAACTTTTTAAGCCTTGGCGTGCAGAAGAGGAACTGCTTGGAGATTTCCTCTGTTACGAAGACTCTTTCACTGCCGCCAAGGAGACCATAGAATGTCCTGCTTTTCCCAAATATCTTGAAATGTTGAATGCGGAAATCGAGCAGGAAGCAACGATTGCAGCCGAGATTGCCAGAGACAGTTCTCAGGACAGTCAGAGTTCTGTTTCATTGAGTCAGGATCCACTAGGAGGACCTGTTATCGAAAATGAAGCTGCCACTGCCATGAATGAAGTGGAAAGAGCCATGGCACATGCTCAGGAGGATGTGGTTAACTTAGAAGACTTGGAAAGACAACTCAACGTTGAGCAGAGGAAAATATATGACGAAGTTACCAAGCAAATTGATCATGGATTAAGTCATGAGAAGAAAGAGTGCTCATGTACGTCGTTGAAGCCTGTCCGACTGTACGTGAGTGGAGAAGCGGGAACTGGAAAAAGTTTCCTCATTAAAGCAATTTCATGTTATTTGCAGGAAAGGACTGAGTCATCGCTGTCTTGTGTTGTCACCGCTCCAACTGGACTGGCAGCACATAACATTAAAGGTATTACTTTGCATCGTCTATTGATGCTGCCAGTGGAGCATGATAACAAATTACAATACCACAAGTTATCTGGAGATGCTTGTTGTGAAGTTTCAAGAGTCTTGAGGAAAATGAAACTTCCTATCATTGATGAAGTAAGCATGGTTTCCAATGTCATGCTTGCCTTTGTGCATTTGAGAATGCAAGAAGTTCTTAAAACAGAGTATGATGTGTTATTTGGTGGCAAACACATCATTGTTTTCGGAGATCTTCTGCAGCTGACACCAGTGAAAGGACAACCTGTGTTCAAAATGCTCACGCATGAAGATACCAGGAAGTGCCTAGGGAGCATTGGTAACGTCAATATATGGTTAAACTTCAATCATGCTGAACTGCATGAAAATATGCGTCAGGCAAAGGATGAAGATTACAAGAATATTCTACAAGATGTTAGAATTGGAAAAGTGACCGAGCATGGGAAAGAAGCTTTACATGCACGATTACTGTCAAATTTATATCCAGAACAAGACGTTGTGCCTGAGAATATTTTTCAGAAAATTACTGAGAAGAAATCTGGAATATGTTTGATGCCAACTCTTGCAGAATGTGCCATCCCATCTTCAACAACAAAATGTTGCATTTAGAAAACCAAGAGATTGTGAAACTGGAAGCTATTGACAGAGTAGAGCATATGGGATCAACAATTATGTTGTCTGAGAATTTGAAAACAAAATTGGATTCATTAGAGAAGACTATATCTAAAACTGCAGGTTTTGAAAAGACTCTGAATGTGTGCTTAAACTGCCGTATAATTTTAAGAAGGAATTTACATGTTGAAAGAGGTCTGGTAAATGGATCAATGGGTAATGTTGTTGATTTTGTGAAATACAGAAATAGAGATGGAATTGAATTTTTAAAAATTACATTTGATGGCATTGAGGAAGTACAGCTAATTGGTCGTTGCTCTTCTAGATTTTTGCTTGTAAAAGACTTATATGTTCGCCGTAAGCAGTTTCCTGTTTGCTTGGCATATGCTGTGACAATCCATAAATCGCAAGGTTTAAGTGTAGACAGTGCATTGGTGAATATTGGCAATTCTGTGTTCAAGGAGGGTATGGCATATGTGGCATTGTCACGAGTTAGAACTTTATCGGGATTGTACTTGATTGAGTGTGATGTCACAAACATTTGTGCGGATCTAGATTGTGTTAAGGAATACAATAGGTTAAGAAGAGAGTATGCGCCACATTTGCCTCAATATCCTTTGTTTGAGAAACGTGTGGTAGGCCGGAAACGAAGAAATGTGACCAATAGTAGGCAGGTTGTAGCAAAAAGACGAAAAGTCGATGAATCTGAAATTATAAGCAGAAAGAAAAAGGATTCTGTTGAAGATGTTGTTGGTTTTCAATTTGAAAACAGTTCTGGTGTCAACTGCTATGCTAATGTAGTGGTTAATGTTGTCTTTTCTCTAGAAAATGTAAAAGAAGAGATTGTGGTCAATTCGGATCAAAGATTTTGCAGTTTGTTGAATTCTGTGTTAGAGAAATGTAGCACTGATAGAACAAAAATAGAAAGTGTGTCTGAAATTCGAAATCTGTTAGACAGATGTTCAGGGCAAACACAATTCTCTCAAAATATTCAGCAAGATTGTCAGGAGTTTTTAATGTATATGCTTGATGTATTGCATGCTGAACGTGTAGATATAGATCACCTGTTTGGGCTTTCTTATCAATGGCAGCATGACTGCGAGAACTGTAGGGTATCAAGTACTACTAGTGTAGACTCAGAAAGATTTATATATTTAACTTTGCCAGACAGTAAATCAGTGTCCTTTAATAAGCTAGTAAAAGCAGCTGATCACAACATGGAGTGTAGCCAATGTAAGTCTGAAATGTTGTCAACATTATTTATACGAACATATGGCCAGTATGTCATTTTAATGTTCCAACGATGTAGGCCTGATGGAACAAAATTGACAACTTTAATTAAAAATGTTGTGGCTCCACAGTTGTCAATATCAGGAAGGACTTTTGTAACTGCAGCAATTATATATCATGACGGTCCTTCAATAACATCAGGACATTACACAGCTTATTTAAAGTCTAGAAATGGCTGGTCATTCTGCAATGATTCTGTTTTAACTTTCATAAAAAAATTGCCTTTTGACCTTAAAAATTCTTACCTGGTGTTTTTAAAACCAAAATTTTAGGGAAGGAATCTCAGGATTTGCTCTGAGGAATTTCAAGAGGTTCTAATGGCTCCTACACGATTTGGCCTTGAGGATAAGTGTAGTACAGAGTCAAAAGTTATTTTTGAGTTTTAAATAGTTCCTGGAAAAAAAGAAGATTTTCTTACAGAAAGTGGTGGGCAGAGATTAGTTGAAGGACAACAGAGTATTTCCCAAAGCAAACGGTGTTCTTACCATAACACTTGACGTCATGGAAAAATAACTGCACTTTGTATGAGTTCAGAAAAACTGTTTCTTTTTATAAGCTAATTCAAGCAGCCAATCAAAACATGGAGTAGAGGGAATGTAAGTCTGCAATGCTGTCTAGATTATTGGTCCAAACCTTTGATTATAATGTCATTTTAAAAATCCAACTATACAAACCTGATGAAAGTAAGTCTTCAACTTTAATTACAAATGTTGTGGCTACGCAGTCGTTGATTTTAGGAAGAACATTTGTAACTGCAGCTATTATATGGCATGATGGTCATTTGACAAGATCCGCTTATCACACAGCTTATTGAAAATGTAAAAAAATTTGCTGTTTCGGAAATTATTCCCATTTGACTACGATACAATGTTGTCTTTTTACTTAAAAATATTCTTACTTTCTGTTTTCAGAAAAGAGAATTTAGGGTAGGTAACTGGCGTGTACTGATTCTAGGGGTTGATATAATTTTATCTACTGTTTTATATTGCTTTGTGATTAAAAGTGATGTAGAGAATTAAATAATTGTAGTAGTCATGGAGGTAGTGTAAGTCTGCTTCATAGTAAGCAGTATCAGTGTCATAGGAAATGTAGAACATGAGTGAGCAAGAAGGGTAAGATATTACTAGTCCAGGATTGTGAAAGTGATCTTGAACGTTTTCTTTCTGAAAGTTGCGGAAATACAAAATGACGGGATTTGCTTACAAGAATTCCAAGAGTTATAAATGGCTCTTACATGATTTGGCCTTGTGGAAACGTGTGGTACAGAGCGAGAAGTCATTTATTGTATGTAACATATTTTTCAAAACGATGGAGGTTTTCTTTCAGAAAGTGGCGGGCTGAAAATAAAAACAGCACAACCGAGTGTAAGCTGTTCATAGGACATCCTTCGACGTCATGGAAAGTAAGTTACTTTTGAGGAGTTCTGATTTCTGATTGGTTATGTTATATGGGTTTTTTAAACACAATCATTTTGATTGTGTTTTTTTTTTCCCCGCTGTTATATGATGAATACCTTCAAGTCACTGTTTTTAGTGAAATTTGATAAATTCTGAGAACAGCAAAAATAAACCATTTAACATGTATAATTAATTCTGTACTTTTTGTACTTATGATATACATTTAGAAATGTGTAGTAGACATGGAGAAGCTGAGGCTTCTGTAAGTGTCAAAGTTGTTGCATACAGTGCTCACATTCTACATAGTCTTTCATATGATAGACTACATTTCCACAATGAGATACGTAAGCTAAGGAAACACAGGTGATGTGATTGTGGAATGAGCAAAAAAAATTGCACGTTTTTCAATTATATTACCTGTGTTTCCTAACATTACACATCACATTGTGTAGATGAGGTTTAGGCCTGTTCCAGGAGACAGAGGAGGTCTGACATTTGTTCAAGAGTGCAGTGGACATGACTCACTTCGTTATTAGGCCTGCACATGTATTATCTCCTCTATACTCTTCAACAAGCCTAAATTTCATCTGCAACCCTGAGTAGGACTTACCTGAAACAAATCTGTGGATAGGTTACACCTTATCAGCATCTAGAAACAATCATTTAAAATGTTAAGGGCAGTTTTATGAAGGCTGTGTGCCTCTTTTACGCCGCTGTTCCGTCACTTTTGTGTAAAAGATGCACCATGTTGCAAGATAGGCCTCAGTTCATTTCCAGCAAGATACCGTCAGTTTAAAATGTATATAATTAGGACTGTGTATGGGGCATGGAGAAGCTGAGGCTTCAGTAAGTGTCAAAGTTGTTGCATGCAGTGCATACTCTTTCATATGCTGGACTACATCTACACAATGAGATACCTAACCAAAGGAAACACAAGTGATGTGATTGTGAAATGAGCAAATGAAATTGCACGTTTTTCAAATACATTACCTGTGTTTCCTAACATTACGAATCACATTGTGCAGATGAAGTTTAGGCCTGTTCAGGGAAACAGAGGAGGTCTGAACTTTATTGGTTGGCCTGGACATGTATTATCTCCTCTGTACTCTTCAACAAGCCTAAATTTCATCTGCAACCCTGAGTAGGCCTCACGTGAAACAAACGTCTGGATAGGACACACCTTATTGCCATCCTGAAACAATCATTTAAAATGTTAGGAACAGTTTTATGATGATTGTGCACCTCTTTTGCGCTGCCATTGCGTCACTTTTGTGAGACAACAGCAGTGCAAAAGATGCACCATGTTCCAAGATAGGCCTCACTTCATCTGCATCAAGATACTGTTAGTTTAAAATGTATATCTTTAGGACTGTGTAGGGGGCCTGGAGAAGCAGAAGCTTCTGTAAGTGTCAAAGTTGTTGAAAAACTGTTTGTCCTTCAATCTTTTCCCTTGTCTTTTCTAATTTTTAAATACATGTTTTAATATTTTTCAAATGTTTGTTCTCTCTTTCACAGATTGAAAGTATAAAAATAACAAGTGACTAAGTTAACGACAATTATAAGGTAAATGTTTTCTACTCTTTTCGTTACATTTCTATCACATTTAACTTCTATTAGTTTCACTACTTCATTTCTTTAACCCTCACTTTCCTGCCTTTGCTACTTCCCTCATTCCTTTCTCTATTACTTACTTACTCTACTCCTTCCACTCCTTTTCTCAGTCTTTCTCTTCTCATAGTTCCTCACTCTTGTTCACTCACTCCGTCTCTATTACTCTTAGTGTCTCTGACTGATCACTCTTTCACTACTTGTTCATTATGCTTTCTCTGTGTAGTTGAAGCACACTAAGGGGCATATTATGAACACAGCCAATAAAATTATTGCTGTTTTTATCAGCAGAAAACTGCTGCAAAAGCGGTTTTAGCGGCAGTTTTCTGCAGCAAAAGCGGCTTTAGCAACACATTTCTGCCGATAAAAGCTGCAAAACTTTTATTGCCTATGTTGATAATATGCCCCTATGTTATTTACATTTCTTTGCTGTTTCAATTATTCTTTTTCTGTTACTTCTTCTTTTCTGCTTTCTGTTTTTTCTCTCTGTTATTCCACATGTTTTAATCTTATTTTGAACATTCACTCACATTCTCTAAGAAACTCTTCTTTGTTATTCTTCTACTCTCCTTTTTTTCTTTCACTTCCTTATCTATTTTGTTTTTCACAATTATATCCTCTTACATCTTTTCTTCGGTAAATAAATCTATTAAACAGTATCTCTGGTTTAGTCCCTATAGCTGTCTTTCTTTTAACATTACTCTCTGTTTACTTCCCTTATACTTACTCTTCTTTTTTAAATTTTTTGGTTCGCTCCCGGTTCCCGTACCGGCGAGCGAACCGGGAAGCGAACCAAAAGAAATAGAGGTTGCCAGAGTGCTAAACATTCTAGCAATTTTTTTATAAAGGGGAGGTAGTTCTGAAAAGAACTTTTTTTAAATGTTTTTGTAGTTTTATATATATATTTTTTTTTTCTGAACATTTTTTTTTTTTTTTGTATTTTTTGAACAATTTAATGTTTTTTTTGGTTTTTTGGGGGGGAAACAACAAAAAACAGGCATTGGAAAGGGCTCAACATGAGCAAATTTTATTTTTATTTTTTGGGGCGTTTTGAGCACTTGTGGTTTTCAAATGCTCTGTTTATCAAATTAATACTCTTATTGCCACATGAGAGTAAGGTACCGCAATATAAACACACTATCTTCATGTGGACAAAGTTGTCTTGAATGTTTGGCACTGTTTCCCGTGCCTCTGGCCCCGACAGAGTTACCTGTGCCGATGTCCTGGCCACAGGAGTTGGTGGGTTGTCCTGGAGGTCACGCATCTCTGCCCTGCTGTAATTTAGTGGATGCCACCTCTGCATGTGACGGTGCATAGTATAGTTGCCGTAACTATACTTCTTATTTGTGCCTCTAGATATGCATATGAGGCACGTCACATAGCGAGCATTAACTTTTTTTTGGCCTTCAGGAAAAGAAAAAAACTGCCAAATGAAACTATTTTTATGGTGAGATATCCGGGGCTCCTCACGTAAAAATTGTGTTGGCTGTATTTCCTCTTCCTCTTCTTCATCCTCTTCCTCCTCTGTGTTGGGAAGGAACTGTGGAGGTGGTCCTCTCTTCCTATGAGGAGGTGGTGGTGGTGGTGGGGGTGCACCAGCTGCAGCTACTAGTGAAGCCATTTTCCACTCAGCAAAATAGGTCTTCCTTTCACAAAGTTGAAAGTCAGAGTGAGAAAAAAGGTGGGGGCTTTCATCATTTTGGAAAAAAAATAGTTCTAAACCAATGAAAAGTGTTATTTTTAGGTCACATGACCTAGCCTTACATCATTAGGAAACCAAAAGTGACATGAACCAATGAAAAGTTTTATTAACAAGTCACATGACCTGTTACGCTTATGTTACGCGCTGCGGGACACGCCCCGGATCGCTTCAGGGGAGCTGCGCTTCGCGCCTCGGTTCGCGCTCCGGAGCACTTCCGGGTGCGCTAACGCGGCGCGTCATAAGACGCATTACGCGGCAACACGATACGTCGCGCTTTCGCGACGCGCCCCGGATCGCTTCCGGGGAGCTGCGCTTCACGTCTCGGTTCGCGTACTGGAGCACTTCCGGGTGCGCTAACGCGGCGCGTCATAAGACGCATTACGCGACAACGTGATACGTCGCGCTTCCGCGACGCGTCACGATGTTGATTTCTAACGCGGCAGTTGCGCAAACGGAACGTTTACCGGTTCGCGGACCAGGTCGCGGCACCAAATTGAGCTAACGGGAAGCTTCCCGGTTCGCGAACCGGGAGCGAACAAAAAAAAAATAATAATACAAAAAATTATTAATAGACATATAAAATATATTTTTTGATTTAAAGAAGAATACATTTTACAGCTATAGATATTAGCTTTTAAAAAACCAATGAAATTCACTGAAAAAACCATAGGTTATAGACCATATATAGTTAGGAATTAGCATTTACAAAACCTTGAAAATTCACTGAAAAAACCATAGGTTATAGACCATATATAGTTAGGAATTAGCATTTAAAAAACCTTTTTTTACTCACACAAAACCATTGAAATTCCATATATAGTTAGTTGCACTAACTATATATCGCGCACCCGCAATCCACTGCTGATCATGTCACATATTACATCATTCATGACATGGTCAGTGACATCACTAATGACATCACTGATGACATCTCAAATGACATCACCGATGACATCACTGATGACATCTCAAATGACATCACTGATGACATCACTGATGACATCTCAAATGACATCACTGATGACATCACTGATGACATCTCATTTGACATTACTGATCACATCACTGATGACATCATTCATGTGATAATACGATGAACCTCTTCAGACTCTAATATGACCTTAGATACACTCAGTGTAAACAGACACTCACAGACTGTCACTCATCCATGGAGTTACTCACACACTTAGTCAGTCATGCAAAGAATCAATCACACCTCCATTTCCTCAACTATACAGTTATACACACCTTACTTATTCAAACATATACTAACACATATTTACTCTCTTTTACAATGCCTGATACAAGTTCACAATGATCAATACAGCCACTCACACATTCACTGGCTCTTATGCACAGTTATTTATATATGTCAACTGTCACATGTACTGTGTTTTACATATGTACTTACTTTGACATGTAGCACTGAGATATCCATTCACTCACCAATGCACTCAGTCAACCGCCCATACAGGTGTTTCCACATGCACTGTTGAACCCATACATCTAGTGAATCAACTGCTCACACATCTATGCACAGAGTCATACACCTCCCAGCCACCCACACACACACACTCAGTCTCCCATACAAATCCTTGGGCAACCAATCAATAACCCATATACTTACTCATATAGCTACTGATCAACACATGCAGCAGTTTACAGAACAACAGACATAATGATGCACAAATTAAGACAGTTTAGTCACTAACTCATGCACTCAGTGACACACATTTATTCACTCACTCATACAGTCAATCATGCACCTACTAAATCCTTCATCCAGACACTTATACATCCACTCATTCTTCAATATGTAAGACATATTTTAACTTTACAGAAACATACAGTCACTGGATGTTGTCATCAGTGATGTCATCAGTGATGTCATTTGAGATGTCATCAGTGATGTCATTAGTGATGTCACTGACCATGTCATGAATGATGTAATATGTGACATGATCAGCAGTGGATTGCGGGTGCGCGATATATAGTTAGTGCAACTAACTATATATGGAATTTCAATGGTTTTGTGTGAGTAAAAAAAGGTTTTTTAAATGCTAATTCCTAACTATATATGGTGTATAACCTATGGTTTTTTCAGTGAATATATATATATATATATATATATATATGTATATATATATATATATATATATATATATATATATATATATATATATATAACCTCAACATCCAAGTTATATATATATATGTAACCTCGGTAACCACCAGGCCGTGAGACTTCATAGCTCCAGTCTCCAATCTCTTAGAACTCAGGCAGTAAATTAACGATTACATCAATTATTCCCTAATACAACAGATTGTTAGTACAATTTGGGATATTCCAAACCCACTCAGAAACAGTAATTAAAATTCATAAAACGGCTATTTGGACGGGACCTTAATTATACAATAAAATCTTGCAATAAATATAAAGAAGAACTTGAACTTTGGCTTTAAGTAAAACATTTTCCTAAATTGTCCAATGACCTACAATGATACCTATGTCAAAAAATAACTGGCAGCAAAATTCAGGTAGCAATAAAAAAAACCTAAAAAGAGGACAGGCTGCAGGGCCAGATGGGATCCCTAGTGAACTTTATTCCATAATTGTTGATGGGATTATCCCAATCTGGGTTAAGTTGTTTAATTCAGTACTGAAAGATGGTATGCCAATCCCGGAGTCGTGGAATGAAACAGTAATTTAGCTTATTCCGAAGACCAGCCGGAATCTCTTACAGTGCCAATACTTCCATTACTCAATTGTGGCTATAATGTTTTTACGAATGTTTTAGCAGCCCATTTGAATAAAGTTGTGGGACACCTGATACATGAGGATCAAAAGCTTTTTTTTCCCCAGAGAGAAATATGAGAGAACTTAATCATACTTTGATAGGCTCACTAGACCTAGCCACAACTATAGGTGCGCCACTGCCGGTTTTGACTGTGGATGTTGCAAAGGCATTTGACCACATTTATTGGCGATATCTCATGGCTGTTTTAGATCGCTTTGGCTTAGGAAAAACTTTGATAGCACCCTGACAGGATCTGTAGCACCCCAATTGGATTTTAGTGAATGATAGTTTATCACCACCAGTGAGAATAGAAAGGTGGACGAGGCAAGGCTGTCCTCTTTCCTCTATTCTTTTTGATCTTTACATCAAGCCTTTTGCCCAAAGTCTTAAGATTGAATGAGGAGGAGCTTCGCGCGCAACCGTGATGGCCGCGTGAGCACAGGACTCCCGGACCTTCGCCACCTCCTGCACTTATCCTGAATATTATCCTGGTTATGACGACGGGTCATTGAAGATGCAACCCAGCTGATATAATAGCTGTTTTCATAAATGTATTTGGACTCCGGGACCCGATCTTATGATACTCTGAACTTTTGTGGCCTGCTCCACGGAACTGCCCCGGGCTCGAGTCAATGGCCTGCCCGGGCGGGAGTTGAACAACATCGGCCTGCCTGATCCTGCTCTCTACCCAGGTCTTAGCTTTTGGTTTTGCTTTTGGCCTTGGACCCTCTCCCGCCTCGGTTTCGCTTCTGCTACCCATGGTGTAATCAACTCCGCAACTTCGCTCCAGTTTCGTGATCGAATGCCACTGGTCGTCGTATGGCAAGTCGTAACCTGTTCTTCTAGCGGACCCCTTTGGGTGAACTGAATGGAGCCATTTTCACCAGGTCTCGAGGACCCCTCGGGGGCGCAGCTTCCAAGATGGCCGGCAAACCGGAGATCGAGAAGCGAAAGACCAAGTCCGTCCACCGTGGGGGTACCGTACAATCGAATGTTATGGACCGATACACCCATCCTAAAGGATCCCCCAGTGGTGCGAGTAAGTCCCTGGGAGAGGCGGGAGATGACTCGATGGCGGGGGATGATTTGACCTTACGTGATGTCATGGGCGCCATTGCCAGCATGAAGACCTCTATTGGCCAACAATATGAGACTCTGGCCCAAAAACTTGACACTGTGGCGATCGATGTCAACCTGATCAGAGCGGATTTAGCTAAGACCAATGGAGGTCCGCAATCTACGGTCCTCCAACGATTTCTTTTCTCGCCGACTGGAGGATTTTGAAAGTCGAGCAAGACGAAACAACGTTCGTATTGTTGGGGTCCCTGAAAAACCAGAAAGCCCAACTGTGGATCTCCTAGTTGAGGACCTCATCGTAAACCATCTTGCACCTAAAGGCTTGAGCAACTTCTTTGCCGTGGAACGTGCTCACAGGGTGCCGGGAGGAAAACCTAAGCTGGGTGCTACCCCGCGACCCATAATTGCCAGGATCTTCAACTTTCGGGATAGAGACGCTATCCTTCAGGCGTCGCGGTTGGGTGGCCCCGTGAAATTCAAAAATACCACGGTGAGCTTCTACCCTGACTTCACCCAGCTCGTGCAGAAGCAAAGGATGAGGTTCCAGGGGGTGAAGAGACGATTGAGGGACAGGGACATGAAATACGCAATGCTCTTTCCAGCTCGGCTGCGTGTGGAATATGGAGATCGGACGTTTTGCTTTGATCACCCTGAGGCCGCTAGTGACTGGCTCGACACGCTGCCCAGGCAGCAGGAACACACTGAACATTCTGGCGGAGCTGAAGGTGGCCCGATGGAGCAGGAATGAGAAATGGACCTGGTTTTCTGGATTACATACAGACCTTCCAGCTGTGGTTTGCTGACTCTTAAACTGGCTTGATAGTGGTGACTACCCAGGGGTGGCGGGGGGGGGGGGGGGTGGGTCTCTTCCTCCTCCGGGGTTTCTTTTCGTAGATTAGTTATATGTTAGGGTGACAGGCACACTGCAAGTTGGGGTGGCTTTTGAGTCTAACGCAGGGGTGCAGGGTGGTGGGTCAGGTTTTGGGGTTTTGTTGGGGGGTGGGGGGTAAGTTGTTGGTTTTTCATTTATGTCAAGGCACTGTATTGATTGACTTCTGGATTTGGATGTCGCGTTCGTTGTGGGGGTGGATGCAGCAATTATTCCTGGGATGGGGGTAGGGGATTGAAATTACTGAGCTGGAATGTTAATGGGTTGGGGGATAGGATAAAAAGGGGTGAGGTGTTACAACTGTTGAGACGCCTCTCCCCCGATGTTGTACTACTGCAGGACACACACCTGATAGGAAACTCATGCCATGCTATGAATCGGCGGGGCTACCGTC
This sequence comes from Lissotriton helveticus, assembly GCF_964261635.1. Taxonomy (NCBI): domain Eukaryota; kingdom Metazoa; phylum Chordata; class Amphibia; order Caudata; family Salamandridae; genus Lissotriton; species Lissotriton helveticus. Next base: position 1,316,220,057 of record NC_136063.1, read on the forward strand.
TTCTGGCACATTCCGGATTCACTACTGGCTCTAGGGGGGCGGGCATACTGGTCAAGAGTTCCCTCCCTCTGGAGGTAGATGATATCATCCTTGATGATAGGGGGCGATATGCCGCCATTACTGGAATCTGCTTCCCGTTTATGTCCCACCTGCCCTTCAGACTACGACCTTTGCAGACTTGGGGAGAGTGATTTTGGGGCTTCCGGAGGGCATCCTGGTGGTGGGTGGTGATTTCAACTCGGTTGTCTCCGGAGGTGATGATCACTACCCCCCAGGGAACTCAGAAGATCACAGTCCTGGCTGGGTGGCTTCTTGGACACGTTGGGATTAATAGACTGCTGGAGGCTTCTGCACCCGGGGCAGTTACAATACACGTTTCACTCTGGTGCACACAGTAGTCTCTCAAGAATTGATTACATTCTGATGCCCGCGACACAGGCCTCTTCTGTCAGGGAGATTAGACATTTGGCTAGGGGTATTTCGGACCACTCCCCACTATGGCTTGTGATGGAAGCGAGGTAGGGAACTGAGGACCGGGTAGCCCCGATTAACCCTTGGTATCTCCGCGATACTAGTACCCGTGCGGAATTGATCAACTCACTAGATCGATACGTCACGGAAAATGTGGGGTCTGTGTCATCTTCTATCTCGCTGTGGGAAGCCTTCAAGACTCTTATCCGTGGCCAGGCGTTATCGTTAATCAGTGGCGCTAAGAAACGTAAATACGAGGCTGTGGTCTGACTTGAGACCGAAATAACTGACTTGGAAGGGGAATTGGAGCTTGGTGTCACTCAGGACAATTCCACCTCCTCAGTCTCAAGCAACTCGACTATAGGGCACTGGTAACGGATGCCGCCAGAGTGATGAGTAGAGAGCAGCAAGGACATTTGTATGATGTGGGAGATAAGGCCGGAAAGTTGATTGCCTGGCTAGACAAGAAGGAGAGGGAGAGTCGGGTGGTCCCTTTGATTGAGAGAGTGGATGGAGTGAGAGTAACTGACCCTAATGAGATTGTGGAGTGTTTTGCAGAATACTTCCAAACTGTATATTCCCCTGTATCCGACAGGCCAGAGCAGGACTCACATCTGTTGTTAAGAGACATTACACTGCCCCGCTTGTCGGATTTAGACAGGGATACGATGGACGCGACGCTTTCCGTCGAGGAGGTGGCGACTGCTATTCGCTCCGTGCGATCTGGAAAGGCCATGGGCCCTAACGGACTCCCCATTGAGCTCTACAAACTGCGCCCTGATAGAATAGCACCGTATCTTCGATCTATGTTTTTGGAGTCGCTCGATGTGGGCTCAACGACTTGCATCTATTGTCGTGATTCATAAGGAGGGGAAACCACGAGATCGTTGTGCATCGTACAGACCTATTTCGCTCTAAAACGCTGAGCCCAAGATCCTTGCGAAAGTGCTCGCAAACCGCTTGATAACTGTAATTGGCAACCTGATCCATCCAGATCAATCCGGTTTCATCCCACATCATAACACGGCATTGAATCTGCGGCGCTTACATGGCGCCCTCGTGAGGGCGGCGGCGCTATGTGAGCCGGCCATATTGGCCTCCTTGGATGCCACCATGGCGTTCGATACGCTAGAATGGCCGTACCTCTGGGCAGCCCTTGCGAAGTTTGGTTTTGGCCCTGTTTTTATCGGCTGGGTGAGATTGCTGTACGAGGCACCATAGGCCCAGGTGGTCGTGAATGGTTGAGTTTCTGGGCCGTTTACCCTCGGAAGGGGTACGCGCCAGGGGTGTCTGTTGTCTCCACTTCTTTTTGCCCTCGCTTTGGAACCCTTGGTGGCCTGGCTGAGGTGGGAGCCATCAATGAAAGGTATTCGGTGGCCCCCGGATTTTGAGGACCGAGTGTCACTTTACGTGGATGATACCCTGTTGTACCTCACTTCACCTCGGAAGTCGCTGATAGTGTTATTTGATGTTTTAACTTCTATCGGGAAGAATTCCGGCCTCGTAATTAACTGGTCTAAGTCTTGTGTATATGTTCTTTCGGGTGAATCTCCGCCCTTGCCACGTGGTTGTCCCATACAGGTGGTGCAGGCGGGATTTAGATACCTGGGGGTCTTTATTGCCCTAGATCCTGTGGTCCGCTATGAACGTAACTTGCTAACCCCACTTCAACGCCTTAGGACTGATGTTGTGACATGGTGCAAACTTCCGTTGTCCCCCCTCGGACGAGCAGGATTATTTAAGATGATGTCACTGCCCCGGTTCTTATATGCGTTACAAAATACATTTGACGTTATCCCAGCGAGCTACTTTCGCGAGGTGGAAAGTCTACAAAGACAACTGATATGGGGCGGGCGATCCCGAATTGCCTTTGCCAAGCTGACACTCCCCTGGTACGATGGTGGAATCACACTCCCAGATGTTAGGCGCTATTATTGGGCCTCCCAGCTGAGGGCAATCAATCATGGCACGTCTGGTCCTACGTCGAACCCCGCATTCGAAATGGACAAGTGGCTGTTGCCTGGCGGGGATTACAACAGGGCGCTCTATACAAAATCTGCCGGGAAGATGCTCACGGGTCCAACTATGATAGCGGTGCAAGTATGGTATCGTGCAAATGCTGCAATGGGATGGAAGGATAGATTGACTCGAGCGACTCCACTTTACGCATCCGAGAGGCTTGGCTCCCTCTGGAAGACGAAAGGCTTTGATAGGTGGGACGTGATTGGTATATGCAGAGTGAATGATGTCTGGGTCAAGGACAGGGTCAAGACTTTTGAGGAGTTGAAGGTGGAATACGAGTTGAGTGATAGGGAGTTTTTCCGTTATGCGCAGATTCACCACGCGCTGACCTCGGCTTTTCCGTCGGGTACCACTATCCCAGGTGCATCCCCACTTGAAGACCGGATACTGGACGGGCACGTCCCCGACAGTACAATCTCGCTGATCTATAAAAAGTTGATAAATATTTGGGTTGACCTCTTAGACCGTCTCAGAGAGGCCTGGACCGGCGATGTTCTGGAGTTGGACGATGAAGACTGGCAGTCGGCGGTATCTTCACCGAAGGAGGTTGCTATCCCGGCTCGTCTCCGGTTTGTGCAGCTTAAAATCCGCCACCGGATCTATGTGACTGGTCCTCGCCTTATTAGTATGGGGTATTCCTCGGACGGGATGTGTAGGCGTGGATGCGCCAAACTAGGCACTTTTCTCCATATAATCTGGGAGTGCCCGGCGATTGTGCGTTATTGGAACCGAGTACATGCGGTTATGGAAGAGGTCACGGGTGTTGCGTTGTTGCCTGAAGCCAGGAGATGTTTGTTGAATGTTTGGGAGCCGACTGACTATGATGGGGCTCAGACTCAGTGGGTGACCCTCGGGAATATGATTGCCAAGAGAGATATTGCGCAATTGTGGGGATCTCAGAGGCCGCCCACTGTTCTGGCATGGAAGGAAAACATGGACTGGTGTATGTTTAGAGAGAAGACAACATACGTGGCACATGGCAAGCCCCAAAAATGGGGGAAAGTCTGGGGCCAGTGGAACTCCTATCGAGGTGAAGTATGTGCACCTCCCTTCACACATGTCGAGACCACTCCACCTTCCTCCTGACCCGACATTCCTACTACTGTTTCAGCTAAAATGCCCTCTGACTAGCAATTCCCCTTGCTTTCCCCCACCCTGTATTGTTGATTGTATCAAAGTTGTATGCTTTCCTTCCTCGCAGGACGCTTCACCATTTGTAATGATTGTATTGCCTTGTTTCTTTATTGTTTATTGTTTATGTTTTTAAAATTTTAATAAAAAGAAATATATAAAAAAAAGATTGAATGAGGAGATAAAACCATTTGAGGTAGGGGCATATTCCAGGAAAATCGCTCTATATGCCGATGATATAATGTTTTTTGCCTCTGATGTAGCATCAGCTTTGCCGCAGCTTATGTCAGAGGAAAGGATCTTTGGTAGGTTGGCAGGATATGAGATAAATTAGGAAAAAACTGAAATAATGACCTGGAACCAGCATGACAGGGTATTAGTGAGTGTCAATAAAATGAGTTATTTGGGATAAAAATAACCAAGACAGGACAAATTGGAGCAGTCAATCTTGAAAAGATTGGTTATCAGATAGGAAAGTTGCCAAAAAGATGGTAGAACCTCCCACTTTCTGTTTACGGGTGGAATAATTTAGTAAAAATTTCTATTTTACACAAAATCACCTTCCTGTTTGACAACATTCCACTAACTATTGATAAAAAGATTATCCAAAACTTGCAAGGGAAATTAACATGATTTGTCTGGGCCAACAAGGGAATACGTCTCTCGTGGAAGAAGTTGAGGAGGGAAACAAGACCAGGAGTGCTAGGGATCCCAGATTTACAACTTTACTGCTGGGCTTTTCACCTTAAGAATAATAGAATGCTACTGCTTTGTCCAGATGAGACCCTGATTGGGACAATGTTTAGAGCAATGCTCCCAGGCTTGCCTGAGGAAGGTTTCTCCTATAAATACAGGCCACAAAAACTTTCAAGAAGGTTAGAATAAAATGTCTCCAGGCAGTAGCAAGTATTTGGTTTGAGGGTAGATCATTATTGGGTACTGCCTGCTATAGCAGGCTGTCTCCCATATGGGACTCGCCAGGAACACTGAAGTGCTTGCTGCTCAGTCTTACGAATCCTCTAATGCAGAGTGGTATTGATAGACGAGGGCAGCAGGTGGATGATGGGCAGATGCTAACTTAGGAACATTGGAATAACAAGACAGAGAGGAGAATTTCCAGGTTTAAAATCTATCCGGTGAAAAAAGTGGCTCAAGAGTCAGGGTTGGACAGGAGCCAAATCTGGCCAAATGGAAATAGATCTCCAAGACCACCGATGCATGAAGAAGGAAGTGGCACGATGGGACCAGCATTTACTCACGGCAGCGGATGACAAGATGAAAGCGCCATTTTGTGCATGGGATGGATGCGTTGGAAGAGTTATGGCAGGTATCTTTATCTACACTTTACTCGGTGGTTAAACCTGATGCATTAAGGAAATATCTCTATTTTACCCTCAATAGAGTCTATTGGACTCTCAAACAGTTGGTGAAAATAAGGCGAAGCGGCTATTCCAGATGTAAGTGGTGTGGAAGAAATGAGACCATTGATATGCGTAACTTTGCCACCAGTCCAAATCTGGAAGAGTTCTGGATTGCCATGGGTAAGACCATCTCTCACTCTTTGGGTACCACCATGCTGGTAAGCACCACTTTAATCATGTTTGGGATAAGGCAACAGGATTTGGAAGGTACAACATTTCCCCTGCACACGCTAATATTAAATAACAATCATTGTATGACAGTAGTCCTCTTCCATATTGTGTTCTTTATTGTACTTCTGTTCAGTTGTACAACTTTTTTGCCTTAAACAACATTTGTTTTGTTGCTCAGAAAGGAAAATTGCCCTGTGACTTCCTCAGGGAGATAATCCTCAATCACAAATTCCTTAATGTTGGTTGTAATTCCATCCCATACTTTCCAATATGTAAAGTAATAAACGTCAATAATTCTGCAAGTCCAATTCCCAAAGGGGTCTGTTTGTTTTTGTCTACATCAGAAAATAGAGGCTCCAAGATTAAGCGGGTACCTCCATATCCATGCCCGTTCTGGTACGTACATTAATTCGGATTGTCCGGCTAAATCTACTTACCGAAATGAGTATGGATCAATGAGATGGAGCACCACAGAAAATGGAGGGAGGAAGAGAAGCACACAAGGGCGATAGCTCTCACTGAGTGGTTACCTGAAAAGTAAAAAGTAGTGCTTTAAAAACAAGCAGTGGAGCCATGGAAGCCAGCCAATCAAGAGAGTTTTGAAAGAGGGTATTCTCCATGTGAGCTCTTGGTAAGCCCACAATATTGCTCGTAATAGGCTCACCCTAAAAATGAATGAAAATATATTTTGAAAAAATGTTCTGGAACACAGCTCAAAGGTTGTATGGCAGATCGGCATTCATGTAATGGAATGAGTAGGGACAAATGGAAGAGGTATGGTTTAAAACAGATCAAACTGAAAAGCCATAGATGGTGCTGATCAAGGAGGACTGGTATGAATTGCAACAATGTATGCTGGAAAGCTGGAACAGCTTAGGCTACATTGCAGTTCGTCAAACCTTTGACAATCATTTGGGGGTAGCATTCCAACCGATAATTTTTACCCTCTGTGCTTCTCTAGACAGAGGCACACCTTCCACAAATCAGTACTGCCCCTGCTCCTCAAAGGAACAGTCCTTCCCAACCTGCCAGGCAAGACTCCCCTCCACAAGAGAATGCAAGAAACCCCGACAGGTTTCGCCTGTATTAGGTTTTGTCAGCCAGGTGTAGCGTAGATCCTTTGACACATCGAGAAAGTGTCCCACGTCTCAGCCAGAACCTTGGCTACTTTGGGAGTTACATCAGGTACATAAGAGGAGATGGGAAGAATTCTTGCAAATAGTTTAACCACTGGCAGTCTCTCAGGGTAACATTACAAGCAATTTTCCCTCTAAGTATCTTGTTTTGTGTGTGCAGCATTGGAGGCTCTTTGTTCACTTCAGCCTAGGGTACATGTACCAAAGACATGTGAAATCATTTTTATCTAAACACGTTATTGTTTTTTGAGGTATAAGTCAGGGGCATCTTAAGGATTTTGGGGGCCCTGGGCCGAACATATTTTGGGGGCCCCTGTTCAGAACAGCTTTGAATTTATGATCCAATTTGAGCCCAGGTTTCCCAGTGAGTTTCCGCTTCCTCAGCTGTGTTAGAAATCCAGTTTGCATCATAGGCTGTAGCCTATAAATTCCTGATATAAACGGATGCGTGCAGCTGACAGTGGTAGGATTTATTGTTTCTTGCCCTGCTACAAGGTTTTCAATACTTTTTAAATTGTATATGTGTGGCTGAATTACTCTGTGCTTTTTAACAATGTCTGCTTCCTACGGACTTGCACTTTACTTGATTCTGCTTGCCTACACCTCCTTAACTGCTCCGATTCGTATCTCGCTTTCCCTCCAGTCCTGGGCCGTCGCGGCTGATACGCCGATTGTGAGGAGGGCGGGGGCTACTATCGGGCTCTTCACTTCCGCCCACGCAGTTTCCGCTTCCTCTGCTGCGTTAGCGATCCAGTTTGCATCATAGGCATTAGCCTATATATTCCCAATGCAAACGGACATGCGCAGCGGGCGAGCCAAAGGCAAGCTCGTCTGCGCCCGTCAGCGTCCGGAGCCGGCGATGCTGCCCAGTTCCCCTCCAGTGAGTTTCTTCCACTATATTACAATAGTGTACAGCGGCTGATCTGAGCTTGGAGGTAGACTTTCAATGCAATAAATGCAAGTGGTCTTTCCTCCAGCCCAGGAAACTCGCACCCAAGATCCTCCCACACAACAATAAGTGTAAAAACAATGAAAAACTGAGGACTTAAAGGTCACCCTTTTAAATTATCGCTCTATGCAAAAGTATGAGCCACACATTTATGACCTACTTTTAGGCGAACAGCCTGATCTTTTTTTTCTCACTGAGACCTGGCTGTCTGAAGCCTCCAACCCTACTATCACCTTGGCCATCCCTATGGGTTATGAAGTCCATAGGAGGGACCAACCGAGTGGGAAGGGGGGCGGTGTCGCCATAATTTACAATAAAAAACTAGACTACTCTCCCATCCCGATGAAAAAAATCGAGGGCGCAGAGTCTTTACGCTTCCACTGTAACTTATCCCCGCATAATAGCATAGCTGGTTTTATGATTTACAGACCTCTTGGTGCAATTGGAAATTGTATTACTACGCTTAATACAGCCACCACCTCCCTGACCTTAAAATACAACTGCCTTATTATCGGAGATTTCAGTATACATATGGACAATGGAAAAGACCCTCAGACAATTTCCTTGTTGGAGACGCTGCAGGCATGCAACATGTTTCCATCGATTTCTTCGGCCACCCGTGAGAAGGGCCATACCCTAGACCAAAGCTTTCACAACTTTGACATATCAGTAAGCCTACCTCTTCCCATTACCTGGTCTGACCACCTCCTATTAAAGTTTGTCATTTCCAACTCTGCCACAGCCCTTTCGGGCTAAGGCAGGGCAGAGGGTCCCTAATTACAGGACGTTCCATAAAATATTCATCCCGATGTTAGCAGATGCTCTCGGTCGTTCCTCGCCAGAGCTGTCTGGCTGCCGCGACTCGGACGCCCTTTTAATAGATTCATGGCTTTGAACCAACATTGGTGCAGTGGTACCGGTAGTTTCCCACTCCTCAAAGAGGTTGGCCCCACCAGCTTCATGGTTTAACGATTCCCTCAGAACTAGCAAAAGCAATTGTAGAAAAATGGAATGGAAATGGTGTAAATCCTATCTACCTGAGGACAGGAAGGTGTATAAAGACACCTTAAAAGCTCATCACAAAAAGATCTCCGTGATACAACAAGCCTTCACGAACATCTCAGAGGAAGAACTGACCTTTTACCTTAGTTCTAATAGCAAATTTCACCTCTTGGATCCTCCATCTCTTCTAGCTTTCCCTGAGTTTCAGCTTGAAGAGTCACTGACCCTTCTCCAAAGCAGTAAGTCTGGCTCTCCTACTGACCCATGTCCAGCGAATATCCTGAGCCTATTAGCTCCCACCATAAACCCCACGGTAAACCAGCTCTTTAATACTTCCCTCTCCTCAGGCAACCTGCCAAAATTATGGAAGAATGCTAAGATTCTTCCACGGATAAAAAAGGCTTACACCAAACCGACGGACACTGCCAACTACAGGCCAATCTCCCTTCTTTCGGCCCTCTACAAAGTTTGAGAGTAGCATGTAAACAAGGTCCTCCAAAAACACATTGAAGATGAGAAGCTCCTTCATGAGCCACAATTCAGTTTTAGAGCTAACTACAGTAGAGTCCACTCTGCTGGAGGTGACTGAATTTCTCAAGGGTAAGCTGGACCAGGGAGGCAAGGTTGTTCTGATACTGCTCGATCTGTTGGCGGCCTTTGATATGGTCCCACATGAGAGGCTCCTGGAGAGTCTTGCTAACATCGGCCGGGGGGGGGGGACCACCTTAACATAGATGTCATCCTTCTTGGCAAATAGATCTCAGGACATCTTTCGCCCCCCTCTTCTCAACCCCCGGTTCCTGCCATGAATTTAGGTATCCCTCAGGGCTCCATTCTCAGTCCTACCCTTTTTATTATATATCTATCCCCCCTTGCATTTCTGGTAGAGGAAGAGGACGCCAACATTGTTTCCTTTGCTGATGACACTCAGCTGATTTTTAAATGTGAAAAAGGAACCAACTTTGATGGGGCAATGATTAGGTCTTGCCTCACAAAAGCTTTTAACTGGCTTAGGATCAATCAGCTGAAGTGCAATCCTGACAAAACTGAAGTTGTTTTCTTTGGTAATCCAGAAATGCCTGACTGGAGCTCTTGGTGGCCAAAAGATCTGCCGCCCCTGCCCGTGGAAACAGAGAAAGTAAAAAACGTAGGCATTGTCATAGGCAAGACACTCTCCTTGCGCTTTCAAATCCAAAACATAACTGGCGCATGCTTTGGCATACTCCGGATGCAAACAAAATTCTGCTACTGTTACCACTTGAGAGCAGAAAGATCGTTGTGCAGGTCCTGCGGCTATCAAAGCTTGACTATGTCAACAGCATGTACCTCGGTCTTCCCAAATCCCTTATCCAGCACCTACAAGTGGTACAAAATGCGGCATCCAGAGCCATCCTGAGACCTAAACCCAGATCTAGTATGACCCCCTATGCTTAAGTCTCTACACTGGCTCCGCATAAAAGAACGGATCAACTTCAAAGCGATGACCATCTTCTTTAAAGCCTTCCACAGCTTATGAGCCGGCTACCTAAATAAGCGCGTTAAGTGCTACACAACATCTAGAACCCTAATATCCTCCAATGCCAACCTGGCCATCATGCCTAAAATATGCTGTGCCCACACTGGAGGCAGATCCCTCGGCTATCCAGGCGCAAAATTGTGGAATAGACTCTCTAAGTCTCTGAACCTACCCACAGACCTACACTCTTTCAGGAAGAACTTAAAAACCTGGCTTTTTAATAGCTGATAGGTCTTTTACGTATGTTTTCCTCCCGCTGTCACAGTGCCAGGACACTCTAGTCTGAGTAGCTGCGTGCTTTATTAAATACACTATTTCATTTCATTTCATTAGGTCCCTGACAGTGCAAAGGAACACTCATCCAAATTCTAAGGGCATTATTTATGAGGCCTTGCTTCACTTTTACGTCGCTGGCGCGTCACTTTTTGTGGCACACCAGCAGCGTAAAAAATGTGCCATGTTGTGCCCTATTTACAAAGTGACACATCTAGGCAGATGCGTCACTTTGTAAACCCCTGCACCACATTATACCTGCGCCAGGTATAATGTATGCAGGGTGGGTGTTCCCCTGCAAAAAGCCTCATAGAAGTGGTGCATTGAAATATTTGAGAACTCAGTGCACCACTTCTAGGATGCTATTGCATCAGTATCATACACATGCCTCACAGATGGCGTAAGACTGATGCAGGCCCTTTTACATGGGGCTTGCCCCATGTGAAAGGACACATTGCTGGAGTTGCGTCTATTTTCAGACACACCCCAGCAGTGAATCACTTTTGCGCCTACAGATACGTCAGAAATATTGACGTATCTGTAACTCCTTGCAACATTCTGGCTTCTGAGAATGCGGGCTCTTACCTCCAGGGGGTCAGAAACTTGTCTGTGGTGGCAGGCTGAACGCTACGAGTCAGCCAGCACACTATAGGTCTAGTAGGTTTTAGGTGCCCTCTTGATGCTTGTTATAATACATCTAGTACTGGCATCAGTACAGATTCATTATGATGAGGTGTATGATACCAAACACCTTTAGTTTCAGTATAGCAATCATGTAACTGGGTAACTCGCAATGACCAGTGCTCAGTGCATATACTTAAGATGGCTGCCTGATCACTTGCAGTAGCTAGCAATGGTTCTAGACTTCACAGGGGCATATTTACTCATGTAGATTTGTCCTCACATATAATATAAAGCATCATGCCTTAAGGCTCTAAGGCCTGCTGTAGCGGTGACATACATATAGCATATGCAGTGTATATTGGCGTAGCACGCAGGGAGTATGCCATGTCGTGTTTTCAGAATGATTTGCACCATTTTATGCAGCCTGCAATGGCAGTCTGCATGTAGTTTTTTATGTGGGTCCCTTAGGGCGGCCTAATACATGCTATAGCCCTTAGGGACCATCTTTGGTTCCAAGGCCCTGGGTACCAGGGGCACCATTTACTAGGGACTTACAGGGGTGCTAAAATCCTTGCCAATTGGGTTACAACTGAAAATTTGCCTTGTTAGAGGGAAAGAGCACAGGCATTGGGGAAGCAGGGACCCAGTGCAACTTCAGTCAAAAAGCATCAGTACTTGGGCAAAACATGGGGGTGATCATTTCAGAAAAGGGCACTGCCTCCAATCCTAATCCATTTTCTAAGTTACGTGCCACTCATAACCTCCCTGACATAGAATTTTATCACTTTTCTTTAAAGTAAAAGGAGTCCTAAGGAAACTTCCTTGCCCACACTCTCTTGACCTTCCCTCCTTATTGGGTACATTTAGTAGACTAGGACACTGCCTCATTTCTATACAAACTCTTAGAATCACCTAAGTTCTCCTTCCCTAAAAGTCTAATAAAGAAATGGCATCCTCTTATTCTGCCCGTTAATTCAGCTTCCTTTACGAACAAGACTTAGAGTAGAATTTGGCAATCTACTTTTAGGGCGAAAGTCTCCCTGGCATTAGCTCAATCCAGAATTTGTACTATACATATGACATATTTGACCCCATCTAGACTTCACTAATCTGGCCTTATTGCCTCTGACACTTGTTGGCGCTCTGGGGAGTAGACAGGATCCCTTGAACACCTGCTTTTTACATGTAAACTAACCCACCCCTTCTGGACCAGACTACAAAGCACGATAGGTCACATTTTGAAGATCACATTTATGATCGATTTCCTTATGATAATCTTAGGAATGATGTCCCACCGACACCATTTAACCTTGCCTGCAAATGATATGATCTTACTAGATCTGTTAATTTCACTCATAGCAAAAACTGTTTTATCTGAGTTGAAATTAACTTTAGAAAACCCATTTAATAAGTAGTAGAATATGCTATATGTAACCAGGAGTGCACATAATATAATGTATAAAAAACAACACCTCTAGCGCTCTGCGTTTATTGGATTCTTTTGATGTCTATCTGCAGAAATCTAAACCACCTGAAAGGTCCAGCCATACAGTTCCTATGTACAGTTTGATTGTTTGGTGACTTCTATCATCTTTATTGTGCCTCTCTCAATAGACCTACCCTCCCAGCCCCACTGGACTATTGCCCTCCACTTAAATTATTCCCTCTATCCCTTTCACTTCGTTTGAGTTCACACTATGTGCCTCTTTCTTTTCAATTCCTTTTCTTTTCTTTTTTTTTATTTGTTACACAGTGAACTTAATACCGAGATTTGATTGCCTCCCTTTCAAGAACCTCCATTCAGTGCTCCCTTCGGGGCTGTTTTTTTTACAATTTCTCATATAACTGTATTCACTCTTTCTGATTATATGTTATGAACATTTCCATATGACTATTATCTTTTATGTTGGTCATGGCTCTTTTCACTCCGTGATTTTATTGTCAGACTTACAGAAAATGCACTGTGTATTCTCTGTGTTATTTAATCTTCAATTCAATTGGTTGAAATGAAAAAATTGGCACTTTTCTACAGACATTTACATCTTTGTCTCTGAAGCAGAGAGGGAAAAAAAGGGACGTCATAGCATTTTAGAATGTTGTTTAGATGCCATTCAATTGTTAAGCTGCTTCCAAGTACTTTAAGAGAATAGAAATAGGAAAAAAGTGACAGGAGGGCATCAAGATGAGGAGAGAGAAAAGGGAAATGTCGGGCATTTCAAATAAAATCAAATAAACTTTATTCGGTTTTAGTTCGTAAAATCATAAAAGTTACACAGATACAATTTCATAAAAGCAGTTATATATTAAAACATAATTTAAAAAATGTTCATGTTCCACAAACAAAAGCATGCCAAACTAATAAACATGCCAAAATCAACAAACATTACTGAACCATAAAAAACCTAGTATTCATAGTGGCTTTTAAAAACCCTACCATAAAAAATATACAGTCCTCTTTCAGTAAATTGCAGATACATAAGGTCAGGACGAACCTGTCTAAAATTCATTCTTTTTAAAATAGGAACCAGGAAATGCCTGCGGGGGATTTCATACAATTTAAATAAAAACAAGAAGTGTAGCAAATCTTGCGGAGACTGTTCGTCGCAGCCGCAGGGAGCTAACACTTGTCCTCTGTGGTATCCCTTTGGTCTAGCTAGCAAAAAGTGAAAGAGATTCATTCGGAACCTGGGTAATAAAAACTTCTCATGTGATTTCAAAGAACCCATGAGATAAAGTTCCGTTGCCAAGGTTGTTTTAAGCGTTAAAAACGTATGAACACTTGGTTTCATCACTACCTCAGCTTCCCTGGTAATTTTCCTTGAGGTCAAAAAGGCAGTCTTGGTTAATTCCACATCCTTCTTGACAAACACATCATGTTTAAAAAACAGGTCCCCCGCCCTAACCCTTCAAAGCTATTTTTAATGTACCTAAGCCAGGGAATATGCAAGGAGTTATCAAGAGACATGCACTCTCTTAAAATCAGATGATTGAGCGTTAGATCTTTGTTCAGGCAGCACTTTAACCAAAAAATCAGGGGTCTCAAAGAAAGGGCATCAGATAAATAGGGGACCCCCAGTTCCTCGTGGACCTCTAAATTAGATGTTCCTCTCGGAACACACAATAAACGTTTCAAGAAATCGTTCTCCACGATCTGAAGGG